>NW_023601653.1:22882757-24082757 GCF_014898055.3 Talpa occidentalis | reverse complement strand
TTAAGGATGCTTTCCTATGTATTTTAGTCCACCATTTTATCTTTAGGAAAGTCTAGTTTTTACACACAAGTAGTATTCCTGAGGATTGCAAGAGGTAGTGTAGTTTAGAAAAAGCTGCTGACAGACTCACAGGAGGCAGCTAAATCTGATCGCATGAAAGCCAACTTCACTGGGCATCTCACTTAGTTGTTAGTTTCTCAATTGGGATTGCCTTCAGGAGTGCCAACTGTGAAGGTCTGTAACCTTCTGAGCGATGTTATGTCTCTAACTTCGCTACAGACTTGCACCTATAGCCATAGGTGGCTGGCTGGGCCCGGCACATCCTATAGTAAAACCAAAGCTTTATTTTTTTCCCCTGCTTTTCAATAATGTTCTCTTTATAGACTAAAAGTAAAATAAGCTCCTTTTATGGCAGTTCATTAACTCCTTAGAATTTATTTTCCTAATCACAGTTGTGATATTAAAACCAATACTGTTTTAAAAGAACTTTTAATAAAATGAACTCTTACAATCAATATTCACTGTCATGTCACACCAAACTTGAATTTACACACCTCTTTCCACAAATGAGCTAATGTTTCCTAACTTGTCTTTTTGGACATATGTTTTTTTGATATTTTAAATTTTAGTGGGGGATAATTATCTTCTAAAAATTAGATTGTTCCCCCTATACTTATTTAAGCACAAAAACATCACAATGGAGAATCACATGCTTTGAACCTTTGCCTCTAGCCAGTACTGAGGGAGCTCTGGAATGCTTCACTCTTGCTGCTTTTCAAACCCTTTCCCCACAGATACAGTTCTGTGTGTTTCCCTAATCCTCAGGAGATTTAAAGCAGATGATCATAATTCTTTAATACTATTCTTGATATAGCATCTCGGGTCTTGGCGAGTAAAACATTTCTATTCACTATTCCATTCCCAAAACTATTACTTGTTATTAATCTCTAACATTTTTTGTTACTTTTCTCTGGGTAACTTCTTGCTTGTTGCATAAAATAATAACCTTGATAGCACCTGTTTAAAAACACTCTCATAGAACTTACCATTGTTGTATTGCAATCAAACAAAACAGACAAACCTCACAACTTCGTTGTGAATATATAATTTCCCTCACGCATGAGACTCAGAAAGGCTGTTGTCTGGCCAGAGTTACAATGCTGTCTTTTATGTTGCCGGACTAGAACCCATGAATATCTTTGGTTTCTACATCTAATATGCTTTCCCTTTTTATCAAGAATTCTTTTTCTGAAGTACAATAGATTTTTTAAAAACTTAGCTTAATATATATATTATTTACAAAAAAATAAATAATTGTAAAAATTTAAACTGAAAATGTTTTTATGAAAACTGAAAATAAATTTAACATTTAAAAGCTAAGAAGATATGACATCTCACTGTCTTGAAAATCAAGCACTTGAATTACAGACAGAAGAAAACTATGGTAGAATTTAATTTTTAGCTGGTTTCCTTTATTTAACCTAACTGTAAGTTATTTTGCAAACAAAAGAAGAAACCAATATAGGTACTTCTTTTAAAGTCAATAATCATAGAGTCCTAAAATACATGTTGTTGATCTAAGCATATTTTGTACTTCAAATGTAATTTTATTTGGATCAAATTAAGTGAATGTGTACATTTAATATCACTGTCTAGGTTGTTCAGTTAAGGGAATACTTGCACCAACGATAACAAATACAAGAACTTCTAAGAAAGAGCGTATATCATTCCGTGACAATCCTGTACAACTCAGTGGTGGATGGGGAAGTGGCAAAAAGAAGGTGAAAACATCAAACTAACACTTCAAGCTTCACCTTTCAAAACATGAGTTTCTTTTCAAGAGATCTGTGGCTATCTGGTCATGTTAACAATTGGATTCAAAATTTCAGAGTACTGTATTTAATTTGTACTGTTATATATATTTTATAATTTTTGTTTTCTAATAATTTATCTTGTTACCTACCTGAAAAATAGTTTTGCAGTTGTCTCTGTTTCATGTGGAATGATTGTCTCCAGAAAATTAGTTCTTGAAATGTTGTAATAGAGTTTGCATAACCAGTTTCCTTTCTGTATCAAAGATGCTTTTTGTTGCCAATAATAAGTTGTAATACCTCACACATTTTATAAGTGACTAGAGCTATATTTTATTGACACTGTTCAATGTAGAGTATGAATAATTAATATTTTATATAACTATATTAAAGTTGGCTATTGCAAAGATAAAATAATTTATAAAGCAATTCAAAATAATTAAAGTGGTCTTTTTTACTGTAAATTGCCTTAGATTAGAGTTATGATATGAAAGTATATATTCAGTTTAAATTAAAATGAAATATAAATTTAAGCACTGTCAATTTAATCATTTGGATATTTTATCTGTAATGTTCCATTAAGATGTTTATTACTTTTATAACATTTATAAGGGTAGATACTAATTCTGATTTGTTAATATTATTCTGTTGACTCACAAATACTGTTTTTAAGGCCTCTTAAAATTACTTAACTATCATTTTTATAACAATATACTTTCTAAAATTATGGACCAGTTTTATTAAACTCTTATTACTGAGTTGTTAATATTCTGTGATTTCTTAGTAAGTACAATGTGCAAATGCTGTGTTTACTTACATTGCTCCATAGAAACTATTACTTTTCTGAATCTAGAGGTTTTTTCTCCAGTGACTTTCCAGTGTGTTGCTGTGTAACAGAATCCAGTGGAATTTAGACTTTTTCCTGCTTTTTATAAAGTATTTCACTAAAAATGACTAAGCAGATTTAAGAAATGCCCGCCATCTACTTTTGGAGCCCTATTGCATTTCAAACCTGTAAATCTCTTTTAACTTGATAGAGATAGAAATGTTAATGAGCCTTGAGCTGTCAATCAGTAAAGAAAACATAGCATCATATGTTGTGGCCTAGAAAGTGAGCTTTGGAACATAAACTCCATGTGTATTTGCTTTATGAACATGCTGTTATGTCATCCTTTTACTAACAGCATGTACCAACTAACATAAAGTAACGATGGAAAATATTTTATCTCAGCTTATTGTGAACCCTTCAAGAGAAAACCACATTAAAGCTGATATTTATGGGGTTTTATGGTTCATATATTCGAATCAATGAAGTGGAAAGGCTAGTAAGAGAAGTGAGATGCTTGTGATTAAACTGTTTTAGTGCCTAAAAATAACGTTAATCTATACTTTCCTTATTCTGTGATCTGTGTAATTGTTTCATAATATTAATCTTGAGGAAGATGATGAGTGCTAATGCTCCTAAATGTGTTGACAATGATTGATAGATATGTCAATAAAATAGTTTCCTTAAGATATTAGACTGGAAGTTCTTTGTAGTTGTGTTTATTGTCTAACCTTAAAGTGATCACTTAAAAAGTCTTTCAGAGCTCAAACTTATTATTTTAACACTAGTTTATTTGTGTATATGAAAATGAAAAAGTTAAAACTGAAATCAATCGACAATGTTTAAAATTTTAATCTCATTTTATCTGTAATTGAATGAAACCTGAAAGAAATCAAGGCAAGATAAATTCTTTCTCCTATTTCATTGGGGTAACATTGAAGCAAATATGCCTTAAATATTTGAGAGGGTTTATATATGACACTCAGATTTTGTTTAATAGTGATAAGCTTAGGGGATTCAAATGCATGACCCCAAATGGCATCTTGTCCTTTCCTACATCCTATATCCTACCTCCAACCCCTTCCCAACTCAACTCAGCTTTCTACCTAGCCGGCTTCTACAGTGCTGTCACAAACAATCCACACTCACTTCTAGTAAGAAAGGCAAAGTGAATCACTGATCAAAAAATGCTGAGAGAAATGCTAGATAGTGTGTTTGCAGATTCCAGAATGTTTTGAAATGAGAGTTAACCACATTGGTTTATGGAGATATCCCTTCCCAAAGTCCAGCCTACCAAAATCTTTGTGTACATAGTGCATTAGAGGAGATCTTATTAGGTATTTCAGTAGGGATTCCAAATCCTAATTTCTTATTGTGCTCGTACATTAGTTGGAAACACAGCACTCACATAAAACAAAAGCCACAATAATATAGTAAAAGCCAAAATATTTTGTTGTGGGCACTCCTTTGCCTTAGAAGCAAAAGAGAATATACCGAGATATTTGGCAATTAGCTTGGAATTTTTCTTTTTTTAGAAAAAACAAAGGAGTGCGCTTTAACTAGAATATGTTGAGAGTCACAGAGAGTTAAAGGTTTTTGAAATTAAAATTGCAAATGAGGGCCCTCCCTGGTGCAAGGGGTTAAGTCTGGACACTATGAAACTATCAGTAGCCACTGTGGCACAAGTTTGATCCCTGGCCAAGGAGCTACGCACATGGCACAGCAAACCTCTCCTGTCTTGCCACTGCTCCCCTCAGCAGTATATTTCAGTCATTCTGCCTGTTCTGCTGTCCTCTCTGTCTCTGGTGAATCCTCTTGACCCCCAACCCCAGCTCTGGCCTGCACTCCAGCTCTTGTATGCATAAATAATAATTTTTAAAAAAAATTATAAATGAACACTAAGTAACAAGACATCTTTGTCTACTGTAAATCCTCATATCAGCAGGTTAATAAGGTTTGGTTGTTCTAATTCTTGATTGTGCTATTTAGTTATTAAATTGGTCATTGCCAAGATTTTTCTCCTTTTTGGTCATAATTTACTCATGTTCTTTCTCATTTCTTTCAAAATCTAGGTAGCATTGATAAAAAATTCAGACTAATAAAATTAAATACATAGGATACATTTTGATACTATTTACTTATAAAATTAAACATATAGGATATGTTTTGATAATATTTACTGTCAGTATGCTGAGTCAAAGTAGCTATAACACATTTCTTATAAGTTCTTTCAAAAATCTTTTTGCTTATTCTTTTGAAAAGTTAATTTTAATTCACTTAATTGATTGGAAAATAAAATCTACCTTTATATTTTCATATTTCCTACCAAATTCAGTTTCCATCATCTTTATAGGATAGAAAATTATTCACCCTCTGGATTTATGGTTTTCATTATTGTACTATGGGAATCTGTATAGGAAACATACTCAATTTAGGAAAAGAAGATCCTCAAGCATTCTATTGAATAATGGTTGTCAAGATTAATTTCTGATTAATTTCTCACAGGAGATACAATTCTGTCCTTTTCAAATGAAATGTAATCTATTATTTACTATATTTCTTGTGCTTACCTAGATGAAGCTATTTTTATCCTTATGATTGTGAGATTCAGAGAAAGGTTCTTTCCGGAGATAAAGAACCATAACCTAGATCTGTCCTGTCTAAACAGTAGCCAGTAGCCACATGTGGCTAAAGAGTACTATTTAAATATGGTCAGTCTGAATTGGATATGATGTAAATGTAAAATGCACAACAGATTTAAAATACTTAGCATGAAATAAAGAATGTAAAATTCTCCCAAATTGATATTGATTATGATAAAACAATAGTATTTTGCTGCCAATAAAAGGTAACAATTTCATCTTTTGCTTCTTTTTACTTTTTAAAATGTAAGTATTAGAAAATTTTAAGGTACATATTGTATTTAATATATTTCTATTGGATAGCATTGATCTAGAGGCTTTTCTGTGAGATAACTTAGGAAGGGTGTTTGATACAAGAAATAATTGATGTGATAATAGCTAAAAGAGAGTTAGTGAGCACAGAAAATAGGGCACAAAATCCTAGTTTATAAAAGAACAGGAAATCTGAAGTAGGGAAGAGTAGGAACAGAGGGAAGGAAGCAAAAGGACTAAAATGGTGAGCTACCATGGTGATGAGACCTGCCAGAGAGAATCCTTCTGTTACTACAATTTAATTTTTTTTTAAGTAAAGGAAATTTGGATTCTACTAAACATAGTGAATATTGTGGAGAAAAGGAAGGAGAGACAAACTTCCATTGTGGCTCTAACTTTAAGATTGGATTATTGAACTTAACTTTGCTTTAATTGAATTTAACTCTCCATTATATATTTGTTTTTATTAGATTTAATAAGAGACTATCTTATAAAATCAGGTTGAAGTCTTCTGAGTCCATTTTTTTATCAGTGGTTGAAAATAGAATTAGCCTCCACCTGTAGTCTATGTTTTATCGGGCTTTATACTTAATAGTTGTTAATTTTTCAAAATAACATGGTCTGAACAGTGTCATAGATGTGGCTTTTAATGGGAACTGTATTCTATGTAGCATCATATTATATGACAAATTCAGTTTTAATCTAAGACTATAAATAACAGCCAGTAAGTAACAGTCACATAATTTGGGAGATAACAAATATAGGTGTTTATAACTTCCAGAAAACATAGCAACACATGCTTTATAAGGTACTGCCTAACCACCATTCTTCCTCCCCCTCCAAATATCACTCAACTCATCATCTACCGATACAATAAGCCAGAATTTAGATAGATCTAAAATGGCCTCCAGAAGATGGATCATGAAATCAGTCAGAAGAATGATGAGGCAGCATAAAATATCTGAGACTACATTGGGAATGTTGGTCGAGTCAGGTCTCCTCTGATACTTGCTTGTCATCTTTGCTTTTAGTCAATAACTGGCCAAGGGCACTACAGGGAGATCCTTTCTTTGAATCTTTTGAAGTGAACCAATTCAATTAACATTACAACATGTAGTTTTCCTTTTATTTCAGAGCTTTTTTAGCCATCACTTAGTGTAATCCCCATCACATCCCTACATTGTAGGGAATGTGTTAAAGCCCCTTTTACATTGCAATAGCAAAGGTGAGAAAAACGTTTCAAGTTCATGCTTTTCTTATGCAGGACTGAGTGCATCTACCAGTGGTAACCAGGTGAGTAAATGGAAAACTTTTTTGTAAGTGAATGCTATCAGAATTTCTGAAAAGTAATTTTCTCCTGCAATTTAATCTTTATTTTATAATCCTCTTAGAATTAGTCTAGGTCAGCACTGCTCAAGTATAATGTGACTCACAGGTAAGTTTACTTTTTCTAGTAGCCACATCTAGTACATTTATGGACATTATCTTACTGGAGGACTTAATTAATAATCTTAATAAGGACATTATCTTACTGGAGAAGATTTCATCCATATGGGTAAAATTACTTGTCATAGAGAAAAATAAAAACATATAAAAATAAGATGATTTCTGATCGGTATCAATAAATGTGTAACTATTAGTAAATATTTAACTATACATATTCAAAATCAAATAAATGAATATTAACTTTACTGCTTTGTTCTTTGATGTGGACTTAAGATTGCCCTCAATAGTTATTGAACTTAAGATTTCACTTCCAAGGTTTATGTATCAACAGAAAATTACAAGAAGACAAATGAAGGATAGGTCTACCTCTTCTCTCTCTCTGGATCAATCAGATTGGATCCAAATTATAGACTTTCTATTCACTATAAAATGAAACCAATGCTTAGTAAAGCTCACTATAACACTTAGAACTAAGTAAGAAATCAACAGCAATTTTGTTCTGCTCAGTGTATATTTTTGGCATGAGGCATATGGAAGAAACCTAACTACCCTGTGTTCTAATCCTTATGTTCATGTTGGACAGTGTCTAATAATCTCTGAGCTTATTTGTTTATCATTGAATTAAGATTCTATCTCGTAGGGTGCTATGAAATCAATGACAAAGTATATGAGAAATCCAGAACCAGTATTTTGGGTATCATAAGCATTCAGTAAATGATGATGACACAGAAAACCACACACCTTACTTAGGAAGTATGTCCATAAAATGATGAAATAAAATTAATATTTTTTTAAAGATATTTAAAACTGACTTCTCAGATTTGCCTTGAAATGGCAGACTTCAGTGTTTCAACTACATATACATTGAAAATGTATAGAATGATTTGGAATTTAAAAGGCACACATTCCTAATAACATCTGTACTAATTTTTTCACATAAGCAAGTAAAAGATATATTTTTAGAAAAATGGTCTGAAATGTCAGGATCAGAACTCTGGAAGCAATGCTTTCTACTCCAAAATAGACCCATTAAATGTCTCTGCTACTAGATGCTAGTTTATTGATTAAACTACCTCATATTCTCCACTTCTCCCACATTGCCCACTTCCCTTCTAAGGAAAACATTGACTCATTTTCTCTGTAGGGAGACAAAGAAAAGGATATTCATCCCTTGATTTGATGTATTTATTAATCATTATTTGATATTTAAATTAAAACAAAAACATGTTTATCTTCATAAATATAAACTAGTCTTTTAAAGGTGAGTATTAATGTAGACCCAATAAGCAATCCTTTAAGGAACTTTTAGTTTAGTAACCTACAGGAGATTTTAAAAAAATGTTTGAGGAGTACGAATGATTTGTTTCAAATGAGAATGGACAAGGAAGGGGTGTTTTATATTCTATTTAACTGATCTTGAAGGAGAAACTGATACTAAGGAAAGCATTTTAGGCAAAAGATAAAGCCTGAATAAATACCTGGAGTCAGGTAACTGCAACATGTTCAGCAAATAGAGAGTGGAACCATCCCAGATCTGAATCATTGGACAGAAGTGAGAATACCTGGTGAGAGAGACGGGAATTAGTAGGAAATGTGATTGGGAAGTAGGACTGGACAAAACACCCTAGAACCTATCCAGCCTGTAAGATCTTAGGTTATATATGGGTGGTCTCTAGGTGGATGGTTTTCAAAAATTGGAAAACAATAGTATTCTCAGCATCATTACCTATAATTACTAGGATAATTTTTAAAGAAAAATAAACACTATTAGGGGAAAATATTAATCTGATTCACACATGAAATGATAACACCAGTTACCAATACCAAAGACATTAATGAGTACAGTATTGAGAGTTGAAGTTACACATGCTGATGCTTCTTAAATCTGAGTGGAAGCAGCTTCCAAGTATACACATTGGCAGAGCTCTTTGTAAATGTTTTCCTCAAAGGATATTGGTACAGACAGTAATTCCCAGAGCAAGCTGCTCTGCCCCAGGAAATGAGTTCCATGAGGCCTGCGAAGCACTAAGCTAAATCTTCTAAGTCCACTAATTGCTAAGGAAAAAAAAAAAAACCCTAGAATTTCTAATTTTATGACTTGAAGTGTACTGGAATAAAAGAATTTGAAAACCTCTTGTTCAGCTTCTACTGCTATATCAATACCAAAAGACTGAGTGACTTTTAAACCACAACCATTTATTTTTCAGAGTTCTGGAGGCTTGAATGCCTACATCAAGGTACCACCATATTTGGGTTCTTGATGAGGACTCTCTTCCTGGTTTATAGATGGTCATATTATCATCTCTTCACATGGCAGGGAGGGAGATCTCCAGTCTCTCCAAACTTTTATAAGAAAGTTAATCTCATCATGAAGACACCATTCTGCAGACCAAATCTAACAATAACTTCCTCCCTCAAGTGCCCACCTCCAAATACCATCACATTAGGGGTTCAGGTTTCAACCTAAGAATTTTGGGAGAACACAAACATTCAGTCCAAAGCAGCTTCCTAGAGGGATATAGTTTAATTGGTAGGAATTGTATTTCTAGAAAATTACTTCTGTAGTTTTTTCAAAGTGTGGCTTACAGTAAGAATCTTTTTTTTTAAAGGCAGTGAATTTACTAATTATTCTTGTTTTAATTTATATAGATAGTTCACAGCAGAAATTGAAATAGGACCCCGAATTCTGGACAATTTGTTAACAGTAATTTGTTTACAGCCTAATTGAATCGTCCTTTAAGGAAAATAGATTTATTTTATACTAGTACACACATTTCACAACATGAAAATCCTCATGGATATTTGTTGCCGGATGTAATCCTCTCTCCTTTATCTATCTCTTAAATAATCATAATTATATATTTGATATTCTTATTTTAAATAGCAAAAAGGAACTTTGTTCCTTGTGTTTTTTAATACTTATTATTTATTTATTTTTAAAGATTTATTTATTTGTACAAGAATTGGGGTACAGGCCAGATGTGCAGGAGGGTGAGAGGCTTTGTTATAGAGCAGCCCTGATATTGAATGGGTTCCTGGCTGTAGGTCCTCACCCGCGTGCTTAAAAGGGACTTAATAATACTCCACTACAGGCATACACAAAAGGTTAATAAAAGGTTTATTTACAAGGGAAAAGGAAATAAGGAAAATGTACAACTCAGGGAGAAAATAGGGAAATAAAGTATTTAATGCATCCTACCCGATCCGCCGAACTGGAAACCCAAAAAGCACTCTCAGAGCTGGCCAGACCGCTGCGAGCTGGCGGAGAGCCAAAATGGGGGAGTCCCCCAAAGCCCACGTGTCTGCCTTTATATCAACCTGGCTGCTTAACCCCACCCTCAGGTCCCAGCCACCTTCCCTTTTGTGGTGATGGGATTTGGAGTTCCCAGTGTCTTTGGCTTTGGCCTGGGTGGGGGTGGAGTACACAAAGCCTGTATGGAATTAGCTTTAGGACATCCTTTTCCCCCTAACAGCTTCACCAGAGACAGAGTGGGGAACAGAACAGGCAGACTGATTGAAATACACTGCTGAGGGGAGCAGCAGGCGAGACAGGAGAGGTCTGCCGCACCATGTGGTTTTCTCCCTGGCCAGCTGGGAATCGAACCCACACTGCAGAGGCTATGGACAGCTTCACAGCACTGCGCTCAACCCGCTGCGCCACCGGGGAGACCCTATTCCTTGGTTTTAAGTCACTTATTTTTACTTCATAGCATCATTAGTTTATTTTTACTATGTCCATGATCTTTATAAAATACTTCCTCATTCTGAATTTTAAAAATTGTAATAACAGCACATAGTGCTTCACTCAAAGAAGCATCAGCATGTGTATTTTCAACTCCCCACACTGTACTCATTAAATTATTCTTTGGTGTAGGTAACTGGCATATAAAGTAACTCAAATCTTCAGATACCTTAACTCTCTTTATACTTTTTCCCATCCTTCGAGATAGGTTCTACTCCTAGTCCAGTTTTATAGAAGATGTCAATGAATCAGAATAGTTTCTAGGGTGAACTTTACTCAGCATCACACGGACAGCAGGTGGTAGAGCTGAACCAAATCCAGGATTCAGTAAGCCTGAATCCTGATTGTATTTTATTACATCTCTGATGCTACAGGTCACATAGATATGCATATATATTATAAGAAAAGTTGTGTGTAACCAGCTACTAAAAACTTGCTGTTAATCGGTAAGCCAACAATGATCTAGATCATAAAGGCAGGCCAGAATTACACAATGGTTATTTGACAGAAACCCTTCCTTCCTAAGTGGAGTCCTCAATTCTATCTCATAATTAAGGCAAAATGTGATAAAAAGTTATTTTTTTCTCCTTAGGCAATATTAATCTAATTTTCAAATAAATGGTACTGGAAAATTTTTCTGAAGGAAACTATGGAGATTTAATGCTATTGTAAGTGACTATTGAGGACCTACTTGGAAGTTTTGACTTGGAAGAGACTTGAACAACACAGATTCCCTTCCAACATTTCTTGTCCACTAGCATACAGCTTTGAGAATCAGTCAAGTTTAGTCACAGAATTTTTGTTGTGAAAATGCTTTCTTTGTTACATGAAAACCCTATTTTCTAACTGAAGCCAAGTGCTAAACCAAATAAATGTAATCAGTCTTCTGCGTGGCTACTCTTGGCTAAAAATTACTAACTCTTTTAATCATTCCTTGCATGACATCATTTCCAAATCTTTTTTGACTTGCTCACTGTACACCTGGAAAACTCAACATTATTAATTTTTCTGTTAAAAAATACTTTCCAAAGCACTTCTGATTTCCCTAGATTTCTGTATAATGCAGTGTACAGTAAGGATCTGATCTTTCTTGATAACTTTTGCTTCTGTTTATATAATATAAGCTAAATTTGTTTTAGCTTCCTTAGCAACAAAGTTATGCCATGGACTCAAAATATCCTCAGCTCTTATTGTATGACCTTTATAAGTTTTGTTTACCTTCTCCTATATTTACATGTTTAACCTTAGTTTGTGACATTTTATTTCCATTGGTTTAGTTTCATCATTCTACCTTCTCCAAAAATATTTACCACCCATTTTCTTGCATTTTAAAACTTTAACTAACCCTCCTAAGAATGCACAATTTATTTTTTAAAGTCTGTATTTATCTTACAGTGGTTTTTTTTTTGTTTTTTTTTGTTTTTGGCTTGGTGGAAATAGTAAATAAAAGTAAAATTCACCTATAATAAATAAAAGAAATCTATTTAAATGATTTACAGGATTCCACGTGTTTACTTCTAAGCTAAGTAGGTATATGAAATACTTTAAAGAAAACTTTATAATCTATAGAGCTTGATTCAACTGTGATCCGGCAATTAGAGATATCTAAAGAATTCTATCAATCAATATATAGCTCAAATGAGACACTGACTATAGTACTACTATATTTCATGAGAGATAAAAATTACATTAATAAAGTTTCTTTTCTTCATTTATTTTGCCAATATTTAAATTTCTTTTCAAATTCTAAAACAATAGTCAAACTTTTATTAACATTAGAATGTGCAAGATTTAAATGCATTCTTACTTAAGTCAGAATAGTAAATTAAATTTTACTAAAGTCCATGATTGAACAATTCTTTTGTTCTATTTTTAAACATCTTTCTTAATGTAACAAAAGAATAACTGCAAAACCTCTCCCCAAAAGTAACACATCAGATAAATACAGTGTACAATGGAGAATTTCATTAACTGTAATCAGAGATAAATTTTATTTAATTTTAATTATTCCCCCTTTAAGTACATGAAAGATTTCCCCCAAACAAGTTCCTTTTAAAATGTAGCTCCTTCTAAAGAACTGAGGGTGCTTTGATTTTTTTGATGTTGCACAACTGGTTGCAATCTCACGAAGAATTTAATACAGATAAATTTTTTAAGTCTTTTTTTTTCTTTTTGGTAACTTGAAAAAAAAAATCGCTGAAGTATTGAGTGGGAGGGCAATACATATTTAAATTGCTTGAACTTGTTAACAAAACAAATTGCGTTTTCATGAGATTGTGTGACCCAGGAGCAAACTCTGAAGATAGGAAAGTATTGATAATTGTTCTGACTCTATAACAAATGTCCATTTGGGGGCATCAAATATTGGGAGCTAAATGATGACTTGATGACGTAATCCGTTCAGGTTCCTTTTTAGCAGAAGTCTCCCAACACAGCGGGCATCACCCCTGCTAAAAGCAGTGTGCCAGCTTTAACAAAAAGGACATCAAAAATCCAGGAAACGTGAAGCAATCTTCACTGTAAAACAAAACGTTAAAAAAAAAGTGAGCTGTTGCCTGACGATTAACGTATCCGTTAGGAGCTTCTTGTAGTCCAGCAGAAACCTAGTTTTCCCCAAGGGGCAGAGTGAGTGGCTCATTCGCTGAGAAGGCAGGTGGAAGAGAGCGGTGTGCGCTGTTTCATCCATTCATACCCACACACGCACACGCACACTCGCCGCTGTCAGAGTCACAAGTCTCCTGCTTTATCCCTTCAATCTGCAGCAATTTGTGATATGGATTAATTCGGATTGCCAACTTGTGAAACAAAAAGGGCACTGTCGTTACCAGGGGACTGTTAGATGATCTATTTGCCAGTATCAATATTTGGATGGAAAGCTTAAAATATGTTGTTTTTCCAAGAGTTAGACTTTAAAGGAGGAAAAGCACCACTGTTGAAATATTAGCAGTAAATCGGTTAACCACTAACTTCTTTCTGTAGTCGTGGAGGCTCTTTTAAGTTTGCAGCAGCGAAGCTGCTGCTGCTTTTTTTTTTTTTTTCCCCCTCAGAATAGATATTCGTGAACATAAGCGCCCATGGTCGCAGTGTGTTCCCCAGTTCTAGGCGATTTCTCCTACTGCCTTGAGGTGCAATAACGGGCGTCGTTTGGACACTCAGCCCTCACTCCAAAGGCAAGCCAAGGGGGTGCCCTGAGGCTCCCCGGTGCCAGTAGCAGGAGGGTGGTCCTGCACAGAGGTGCGCACCAGGTGGCGGCCCGCCAGTGCAAGGGGGCGCTGCGATTTGCCTCCGGAAGTTTGCTCCGCAAAGAGTGGGCGCAAGTCCCGGGCTCGAAAGCCCTGGCTCGGGGTCCACCAGCCGCTGGACGAGGGGACAGTCTGGGACACAAGTGCGCGCGGCTGGGGCGCCGGTCACAGCCCCTGGTCCTGCACCCAGAGGAGGGGTGTCCCGTGAGCTCGGCTTCCCTTCTGCAAGCCACAGAAAACTTTTTGTTCAGAAACTCTACTTAGGACATTTTGCAAGTTAAAATTCACTTATCAAAATTGCCATCAGGAATCCAAGTTCCGGGGGCGGGCAGTTCGAGGGTGAAGTGAGTGGCTATTCATCTTTACCTTTCTCTAAAGTTCTGTGATAATTTTTGAAATTAAAAGAGTTGGCATTCTCTCCCTTTTTTTCACCCTAAGTTATCCTTGATGGGGTAAACTTTCCCGTGTTTTTTCCTTTTTCTGTTCAATGGATGAAGAGTCACGGCTAAGAGGGGAATGATTTTCAGCTGTTTACAATAAGGTGCGTTCAAGCGCCGCCTTGGCGCCCAAACCTCGCGCTCTGTCCGAGGTAGAGATAAAGGGTATTGTGCTCCCAAGCAGGGGCACAATGAGTGGGGGGTCTAACGGGAGAAAAACAAAATGCTTTTCTCTATGTGGACGACTTGATTGTGTCCATTGGCCGTACCCTGCTTTGGTTTGTTTAATGACCATGGACTTGTATAATTCCAGTCCAAAGAAGAAACTTCGGTCTTGTCATTTTTCCTCTGTCTATAGTGAGATGTTCTTTAAGGAAGTCTTTCCTTGAAAACTTAAAACAGTGAGTGGAATGTATGCGCCCTTTCTTCTAGAAAAATAGGCTCTGCATTTAAGACACATCTAGTAAATCAGCAGAAACATATATCTAAAATACATTGGATAGAAATTTAAATAATTTCTATTTCAAAGGAGTAGAAGAAGTGTTATAGGTAAACAATTAATAGTTGGTGAGCAAAATCTGGGTTTGTAAATTGAACAGCTTAGCTTAGTTATGCACTATTTAAAGTGTCATAGAAGAGATCTAACTTTAATGGTTTTTTAAAGTGTATTCCAAATTTCTCAGAAACAGAGAAAAAAAATGACTAGATTGTAAATAGGAACAATTACATGTTAGATAAGTCGAAATATCTTCATGCAGAGAGGAAAAATAGTCATTGTAGATATTAGTATTTTAAGTTGACTCTTTTAGGAAAGCAGGAGTTAAATTCTTTTAAGAAAAGAGAATCTATGTGACAAACTATCACTGAAACAATTTGAAATTCAAAAAATAAGCATAGCTCTTGAAAAATCATGTGATTTTCTGAAATATCAAAATACTTAATATTACCATTGAAATTAGGTTAATGTAATCGATTATATTTGGAAGCACTGTGACAGCACACTTGAAGAGTCAACAGTATTCATTAAAATTCAGTTAATTGTTTTTCTTTTTTAAAATTAAAACACAACTTTCCAGAAGCTACATTAGTATATAGCAGTGTCCTGGATAAAGATGGATCGGGAGATCTATGTTTTCTAAAGCCTAAATATTTCTTCATATGTGTATATATATATATTTTGTTGTTGAAAACCTCTTGAGCTGCTTCAATGCAAAATATTTTTCTGTATCTGTTATGTCTGTAGAACTGTGGGAAGGCTGAAGATGAAGCTAGGGAAGGAAAACAGCAGCAAAGCACACACAAACACGAGGCCACCTGGCTGTTTGCCATCATACATGACATTCAATTATTTTAGAACTTTTTCATGAGAGTTTCCCCTCCACCCAACTTCCCCTCCCCTCTCCAAATCCTTTGCTTTTCTACATTTGGCATAGCTCATCTGATTCAGCACGCATTTTTCCTAGCTTTGCTTATGTGCCTCAAACTCTCACCACAAAAAGAAGTGCTAAGATTAACATTCTTGCAATCCTATCTTGACATTTCCACTATTACTATATACATGTGACATTTCTTTCAATAAATTGGGAAAGAAACTAGAGTGGTCTACACATTGCTTCAACTGCTGCTTTGATGTATGTACTACAAATATTTTTCATTTCCCAAAATATGTTCTCATGGGGGAAAGGGGCATTAAAAGGAGCTTTTAGGCCATGAGAATTTTTTTTTTTAAATGTAAAATAAGTCAAGTTGACAGACAGCCAATCCCTCATCTGAACTTGACTTATCTGAACTTACCTTTGGGGGACAGGGCAAATAGTCATTTCAGAGGACCTTTCAATTAGCTTTAATGTATTCAATTACCTTTACTCTAGGCTCTGAAGGGAATAAAACGAAACTTTTAAAAAACATTCCAAATCACTGCGTTTGGGAAGTTGGCACCTAGCAACAATAGATCGGTTACTGGAATATTAGACATAGCTTTAAATGGGAGCATCAGAGTCACATCACAAAATAATCTTCCCACTGTGTCAGCATCCTATCCTGGCAGAGAAACGAGAAGAAAATACTGGTTTAAGAAATCTGAGATTTGAACCTGAAATAGGTCTCGTTAGCCCTTATCCTTTGACATTCTGGACTCTGCATGTTTTTTCCTAAAGCCCTCCCCAGGCTTTGTATCCCAGTTTATAAAGGACATGTTAGGAGGCATCAATGGCTACACAGCTAGAGATCTAAAATTGCTGGAATCCTTGGATATCCTACATGTTGTTGTTATTTAAAAAAAAAAAAACTTATGGCTCCCCCTCTCTATCCCTCACCTCATCACCTCCTTCCTGCAAAAGTTTTTATTCCAGACAGATTTCTTCACTGGCATGATGTATGGAAAGAGGTGGATACTCTCAACGGTGGACTAGAAAGGTGAAGCAAAGAAGGGAATGCTAGCCTGGGGCGGATGGGCTGAGCCTGCTGAAATATAGCCCCCTGTTAGAACCTGGCTGAACAAACTAGATCTCTCTTGCCAGCTGATGACTCTTCAGAACACTGGTCCCTAGGGCCCTGGTCAGGCCAATTGGTGAGGGTTAGAATAAGGATTGAAGATAAGGAACAGTCTTTAAAAGCCTACTGAGGAGGAAAGAACCATGCCGGTCTGGGTATAGTAGCTGAAAGTATTTATCAATGTTCTATGGTCAATTTCCAAGAAGGTTATCCTCAAAGCATCAGGCAGAAAAGAGTTCAGGTATATCTCAGGGAAGGTGGACAGTCTCCAATCAGATTTCTTCTCCCTTCTTGCAACTTCCAGAAATCATTTCATTATTACTGTTTTAATTAGTATTATTTTAAATTTAGTATTAATGCTTCAATGGCTAGAGCTGTGTCATTACCATAAACTACATCTCAACCTCTCAAAATCCATTTAATGCAGCTCTTGGAATCAGCGACCCAGCTTCTTGCCAAAAACTGCAGATTAAGCATTCGTTATGGGAGTTTGCCATTAGCTGTTCCCTTTGTTATGGGCACATGTGGTTACATGTCCCAAAACACACAGTATTCCGTGTAATGGATTTGCATTTCCAGGGGGCATCTAGGGATATTAAGTGGCAGTTGGTGACACCTTGCACCCATCTATCCAACCACTATCACCAAAAGTGGGCTTGAGGTCTGGGGTTGGAAACGGGTTTAGTAAGCAGCTGCCCTCCTCACTCCCCTGTACTCTCCTCTTTGAGCTGAACCTTTATTGGTATACAAGTTCTCTAGAGCTTGCATCATATGTCTTTCATTTAAAAGGCATTGGATGCTTTTCTGGGAATTTGGGACTCTTAGGATGCTTATTTATAAACAAGCTGACATAGTTCCACGGCATAACTAAGTTTATAGCTAGGAGTTGTTTGTATATTTCCTCAAGTCAACAAGACATTGTACCTGCTGCTGTGAATTTTTGGTAAACCAATTAAACAACTATGTCTCATCCTCCCAGTGTTTATTAGAGAAAGTCAGATTTTCAGAATATCTGAAGGCAAGGTACAGGGGCGATAGGAGAAAATCGAAAACCATGGACCCCTAGAAGTCCAAGCGTTCTGGACCGCCCAGGAACCGACTAGAAAGTGGCCAGGAAGCGCGCACACAGCTTCTCCTCGTCTTCTGTGCCTTAAACCTCTCACCAGCGTTCCCTTGGGTGGCCTTTTTTTTTTTTTTTTTTTTTTGGCAAGGATGCCAGCTTTAGTGTTTCCGAGCCTTGACGCACTCTCATTTTCTTCCGAAGGTCAGTTCCAGAAAGCTGTTATTTGTTGGAGCCCCCTTGACATTTAACGAATACTTCTTGGTGCTGGAGGCACGTCTCAGAGGCATTAATAATGTACATTAAAAGTTATATACTTCCAAGCCTAGTGTCTACTTCCCAGAACCTAAGGGAGCGCTCAAGGCCACGCTCAGCCACGTGAACTGAAGTTGCGAGTCTCCCTCGGGAGCAGCCTTTCCCGAGAAGGGAGCTCACCGCTCCCACACCAAGAGACCCGATCTGGGTGTTTAGCCCTGTCGAGTTTTTAGGGTGGTGCTGAGGGGCGCGACGCTCCATGATTATTCGCCCCCAAGCTCCTGCCAGTTCTGCCCTCGAAGAGGGTCCACCAGTGAGGCGCAGGTCAGCCAAGACCCCGAAAAGGGTGGAAATCCCGAACCTATCCGATTGCTCCCCAACGTTACACTTGGCCTCGCACCCGAGTGGCGGTTGCCAGGCCTGCCCAAGGCTGATGATCTGGGAAAACGCAGCGGGCGCTGCGAAGGGCTGTGCGCAAAAGGCTGTCGGGACCCGCGAGCTGAGTCCACCCTGGCAAGCCGCAATCCTTAGTTCCCAGTTTTGGGGCGCTTTCCACCCAATGTGCCCATGCAAAAGGCCTACTGCAAATGGCTGCCTTTTCATGCTCCAGGCGCTAAAAACACGTTTCCCAAAGATGCCACGGGGTCCTGGGAAGCTGTGGCCAGGCCCAACGCCTCACCGAGGGCTTTGAACCCCGCAGTGCTGCCCTGCCCTCAGGGAGCCGCCAGCTCCCGCCGCCCGACAGTCCCCTCCCGCGGAAAGGCCGACGCTGGCCCTGCGGGCGCCCGGGACGCCGCCCGCCTGCGCGCCGGGCCGCGCGCGCCCCTGGCTTCCCCGCTCGCTCTCAACCTAACTGCACCGCGACTCTTCGAAAGTAAAAATACCAATATCTAGAAAACCAGGCTGAAGGCCTCCCTCTTCTTCGTAAACTCCTTTGTGTAAGAACCCGCTCTCTGCCCTAGACGAAGGCTAGACTGAGGGGCCTCTGGAGGATCTTTTGCTCTCGGTTTTCTTAAACTAGGTGGACCTAGTGGTGGAATCGTGGACCTCGGAAGGGGTGGGAAGGCGGGCGGGGGAATAGGTGGATATTGGCATAAGGGTTTCAATGCCTCCTGCTCCGCTTCCTTCTCCCACCCACCACCACCCCGTCCACACGCCGCCGCGTTCCAGACAGAAAGGAAAGGCCAGGGGTTCCTGAGCGCCGCGCGCGCCAGGGCGCCGAGCTCCTCCGGGTTAGAAGCAGAAGCGGCCCCTGTAGCACGGCCGTCCCGGCTAATAGCTGCCAACGCATCCGGCTTCTTGGGCTCTGGATTAATGTGGCTCTTCCACATAAACGATTTACGGATGCAAGAAAAGCCCTCTAGAGCAATGCTTCCTTTCGAGCTCTTAAGACGCCTCTAAATCTTTCTGGGAGTGAGAGGCCGGCGTGGGGGCGGGGTGGGGATCGGTGCCCAGCAGGCGCCCGGGGAGGCACAGAGAGCGGGGAGTGGAGGGTTAACTGCTTTGCGATCTCACCAAGCTCTTCCGAAATGCCAGTCCACTGTCGCGGCGACAATGTTTCTGGTGGTCGGGGCCTCGTCCCTCCTGGCATTTGTCTGAAATGGAGCTGTCTGTCTAACCTAGGCCTGGACGCGCCCTGCCCGGGTAAGTGGGGGGAAGGTGGGGGTGGGGTGGGGGCGGAGGGGACCCGGGGTGGAGTTAGTCGCCTGCCTATTTTCATATTCATTAGAGCTGGGAGGTTGCCCGTGGAGCGCAGCTGAGTTTCAAGATATAAAAGCAACTTCGGGTGCCCCCTCTCCAGCCGGGACGTATTAAAGGGCTCGGAGCCGGGCAGCTGCAGGCGCCGCAGCGCTCGATTCCCCTTCCCTCCTCTCGGCCCTCCCTCCCTCCCTCCGCCCATTCGCTCCCTCCCCCAGCGCGCTCGGGTCTCCGCGCCCCCGGAGCTCCGCGACAGCCTTCCAGGATTATGGAGTTTCTGAGCGAGAAGTTTGCCCTCAAGAGCCCGCCGAGTAAAAACAGTGACTTTTACATGGGCGCAGGAGGCGCGTTGGAGCACGTTATGGAGACGCTGGACAATGAGTCCTTTTACAGCAAAGCGTCGGCGGGCAAATGCGTGCAGGCCTTCGGGCCCCTGCCTCGCGCCGAGCATCACGTGCGCTTGGAGAGGACCTCGCCCTGTCAGGACAGCAGCGGTGAGTCGCCAGCCCCAGCCCGAGCCGCGGCGGCCCGCGCGTAAATCCGAGGTGCGGGGACCCGTCGGGAGGGAAGGAGAAGCGGAGCCAGAAGCTGCAAGGCGCGGGGAGGCAGGGGGATGCCGCGCCTTTTAGGAAGAGGTGTTACAGCCGCCGCAGACTTTTGGGGGGCAGAGAAAGGGTCCGGCACAGGGGTGCCTATGCGCGATTTTTCTTCAGCTGTCCTGTCTTGTCTCCCCCCACCCCCACCCAAGGGAGTCCCTCTGTCCAGCACCAGGGCGCAAAGTGATAGGGCGCAAAGTGATAGGGCGCTAAACAGAGCGTAATTGAGTCGGGGCAGCGAGCTTCCCCCGCGAGCCCGCCGCGCAGCCCCGGCAGGCGGAGCTGAAATCGATCACAGCTCGTTAGAGGATGTCACTGTCGTTACGAAAAAGAAAATTGAGGTGAAAAACATCTTTCTTTTTTAAAATTTCCAAGACGTAGGGACAGTTTTGTCTTTGGGAAGTTGGAGGGTTGCTAGATTAGTGTACGTGGATTTGGGGTTTTCTGCTTACTTGGATTTGCAATACAACGCACGTACTTTTTTTTTTTTTGGTTAAACACCAATTCGCTTTAAATAGCTTCCGACAAGAAGCTCCCATATAATCAGTCACTCCCGAATTCTGCATTGTCTGTTTTCCTGACTCCACATTAAAAGTCCACCTAAGAAGCCTTTTGGAATGCTTCTGGGTGAAATCTTCAACTTTGAATGACCAAGCATCTCAAAGTCAAAATGTTATCAAAACAAACCATCTATCTTTTCTATCTTGTAACCCAATACAAACCTATTTTTTTCAGATCGCGACAGCTAAAGCAAGTTTACAATTCCAAGAGGACTTTTCCTTATCATTGTATATATTCCACAGTTAAGCTGTAAGGAGCGGGTTGCTTTAAAATAACAAACGAATTAAGTGTGAAATATTTACAACAAGCCTCCCGCCCCCTATTTTAACGGAGGTTTCAAATCTGGCGAGGCATTAGCTCATGGAGGTCGTCTTTTAAATACTTCGTACGTAAGAAACTTAAAAAAATATATGTCGTATATTTTACTTATTTTATTCAGCGTTGTAAGTTCCTGTTGGCTTGTAAGGTTAAATACAAAATTAAAACACAAAGGATAGAGTCAGTTAGGTTTTCTCACTCATTTGTTTAGAACGATGCGAGAAATTTTTATTTTAATACACTGAATTTTTGACTTTCTAGCTGTATTTCAGGTCGCAGTACCTTTAATTTTGGGATTCGTAAACGTATACATAAAATTATTTGAACGGTCAGAATTTTAATAACATGGTTCTGTAATATCCTGTGTTGACTGCTAGATAGGACTCAATCATAGTATTTTAAATTGTCGGGGATCCTAACTAAGAAGAGAAATAGGTCATTTTTGATACTTATCAGCTTTTAAACGAACATTACACTGTTGGAATGAATTTTAATAAGAAAGTATCGAGGAAGATGAATGTAGGTAGCAGTCCGCTAAATTTGGGCAAGTTTCTGTCTTTCTCCTGAGATGCCCTTAGCCTCAAGACTGTTTCCCCTCCCCCATTCCTAATTACCGCAGTTCCCCATTTAACTTTGCCCGTGGAGACAAAACGGTATTGTTAATCAGTCATGGCTCTTCTTTATATTTAGTTTTACAGCACATCTTCTTTTGCATAAAAGCTTTTGGGCATTTAAGTTATATAGGCATTTAGGCATTTGTAGGATGATTAAAGGACTTGTAAAGTGAATTATAAAATCATTTAAAAACAAACAAAATGAAAAAAAGAATGATAGTCATCGGAAATTATTGCTGACTAGGTTGACTTTACTTTTTTTAAAAAAGTCTTCCATTTCATTACGTCCTTGGCATGTGTGTGTGTGTGTGATACCCTATGATAATTTTTTTGTTTTCTATCATATGCAAGCATGCAGTTGAATCTGCAGGAAGTCCCTGAAATTAAAACATCCCTAAACAGACCGCCAGATGACATCTTTTGTAATATTTTAATAAATATTTTAACTTCTGTGCTTTAGTACAGGGGAAAAATAAAAACTTTGTTTTTGGAGCATATTTCATTAGGTGAGAATAAATATGACATTTAGAAAGAGCTGCATGAGAGTTTTGAAGTAAAGAAGCATACTTAAATTTCATTCTTTTCTTTAGAAAGCATTGCCAGAAAATTGATTTGAAATTCATCTTTTAATTTAGTAAATTGCTTTTTGAAAAAAATTTAAATGCAAATATTTGAAAAACAATAGTAACACCATACCTTAAATCTGTCAGTCCTTAGTTTTTCTATGGAGATGAAGCTAACTTTAGGGGGAGAGTTTGGATTTTGATTTACAGATAACTTAAAATTAAAACAGCTTTCCCAAGCCATGCAAGCAGTTTAAAATCTGTCTGCTGTGAACAAATGTATGATTTACATTAAACTTTTTGCTTTTCAAAAATTTTGCTCACTTTGGAGTTTATTTTTAAATCTAGAGGATCTTAATTTGACTACTTTAATATGATTATAATTATGTGTTAAATATTATATTAACTCTGTAGTGTAAAGTGAATTGTGAATTGTAACAGACTGTGAAGTCCACATACACAATTTTAAATAGTTTTAAACCTGTCAAAAGTGAATTAATATTTGTATATAATATGATGATCAAATTAAAACTGGCACAGTAAATCATTAACAGACCGCTTTTCTCATGCTCCAAATTACTTCAACTTAATTCCTTCATCAAGATGTTTCATAATCTTGAGCATTCTATTTTCCCTTTCTGGGTACAGTGAACTATGGGATCACTAAAGTAGAAGGACAGCCTCTTCACACCGAACTGAATAGAGCCATGGACAACTGTAACAGCCTCCGGATGTCTCCTGTGAAAGGGATGCCGGAGAAGGGAGAACTGGATGAACTTGGGGATAAATGTGACAGCAATGTATCCAGCAGTAAGAAGCGGAGACACCGAACCACCTTCACCAGCTTGCAGCTGGAGGAGTTGGAGAAGGTCTTTCAGAAAACCCATTATCCAGATGTGTATGTCAGAGAACAGCTGGCTCTGAGGACAGAGCTCACTGAGGCCAGGGTCCAGGTAGGAGTCAGATGGACTTGTTTATTTTGGGGTGGGAGGGAAGAGTGGAAATAACTTTAGAATAATTCAGCAGTTGCATTTTGCCACAAAGAAACTGATTCTCCAAATGAATATATAGACAATATAATAAATATATCCATGTATGTCTACTAAAATTTCTTTTTATTTGCAAAGGATTTAACAACTTGCACAAATACATTAAACAAGAACACTTAAGAAGCTCCATACATATAAAAATTAATTATTATTTAAAAAGAACAGAACAGAATAGCATAACATAGCTCTCATTTTTAAAAGTAGTTTTTAAAGGGCAGAATCAGAACTATAGCAATACAATCCAGTAATCAATGTATTTTTTTCCTTTTCAATAAGTCATTGAGATTCATTTTAGGTTATAGAACAGATATTGTTATTTCAGTAATAGTCTATAAATCTATAATTTTATTGAGGTTGAAATTACACTAAAACAAAGAAAAAATTAAACTCACAAATTCCCAATTAATTATATGTATATTCATAACCTATCTTTATATAATTAAAAATCATATAGCTTATTTACAAATTTGTAGCCATCATTATTGCCAATAGTGCCATCTTATTATATTTTTAAAGTCTAGATAATTTATATGTTTTTTCCAGAACAGGAATAATGAACTTAAAATGAATTTTAATATATACTTTATGAAAGTTGTGCTGAAATTATCAAATTGGATGATTCAAAATACTGATTTTTAAATCACTTTTAAAAACAAAAATTATATAGGGTAAAATTCTCTCTCTTTGGTATATCTTGTTTTTACTATATTTCATATTTGTAAGCTATATTTTATTAGTTGCCAAGTAAGATTAATTCAGGAGATGGCTTTTTCTCTTTGTATGTGTGTGTCTTTACCACTATAAATATGAAAATGAATTGTGTGATTCCCACACACCAGTAAAATAGATAAATGAATAAAATAGTGAAAAATTTTTTCTTTATGAGTAATAGTATTTCATGACAAGATGAAGCCATTGTAAGCTCTTAAATCATTAAAGACAACATCTGGTAGTGCAGGAATAACCAGCTGCAGTTTTTTGCTTTGGTCTGTGAAGGCAAATGATTATTTTATCTCAGTTGAAGAATTAAAGATATAGAAAGTTGGGCTAATGAAAAATTTTAGAATTGTCAAATGTTAGCACAAGACCTGCATGTATATTTTTGTCTTGTGTTCATATATCTAAATTACTTGTATATATAACCATAGAAAAATAAATTTACCAGCAGTGATCAGCTGTGCACACTGCATGTTTTTCCCTTTATATTTCATCAAGGCCTGATTAATTTTTGTCTAAGAACATTCACAGAGTGCCAACCTGAGCCTAATTTACTCAAGTTCTCTTTCCTACTTTTCATATTAGAGCGGTAATTGGTACCCATTTTAAGGGGACTGTGAAAGTCTCTTTCTCAATTAAAAAACAAACACCTCATTACTAAATTCCCTTAGTATGTGCTCTGTATCTATATGTGGAGAAAACAAATATATTTTATTTTATCTTGTTGATGCTGTCTTGAGCCCTAGTCATAACAGATGATACACATTTATCAGCCGTGTTCTAGAAACACTACTGAACAGGTAGTTTTCTTTGTTAAAATTGCCTTCTTAGATTTACAATATGTGCTTAAACAATTGAACTGAGTACTTATATGTTGCCTGCCATAAGTAGTACCAAGTACTTACTGAGAATGAAAAAAATGAAAATTTCAAGGAAATCTTAATGAGAGGCTTTTTATAACTTGCATTTTTATGCATGAGTTCCAACCTCTTTCCTAAAAATCTTATATTCCAAACATGGTTCTTAAGACTGAAGAGCTTCCTACATGTCGCTCATGTAATGTCCATTCAAAATTATCAAGTTATACATATTGAATATAATTTTTCTGTAGCTCTGCTTAGTATGCTAAAATGTGGGAAAATCAAGATGTGGAGTGCTATAAGGGTGAATTGTTAAATATTTACCCTCTGAGGAAGATGGTTGTTACGATTAATAGTTCTAGGGTGTAATTAGAGATATTGTAGAAGACAACTGAGTTACCCTGTAAGAGGTCACACTAATTCAGATTTTCTTGACACTTGGTTATATCTGCTCTATTAGTTTGATCATTTATATTTTTTGTGTTTTTAAATTATAAAAATGATTACATAAAGATTTCTGTGCATTTTCTGTAAGGGATAATAAATGTTGTAAGTGGTATAATTTATGTAATAAATGACATTTGTATATTTTAAACCATAAAGCAATTTCAGATAATTCCATTTTACCTATAGTCTCTATCATGCTCAATAGAATATGTAATCTTAATATTTTCTGTTTCTAAATAATCATGATACTTCTGTTGATGTCATTTTTTTAGATGTAATCTTTATATATAATTTTTTCAAATTAAGTACGGGGACAACGCAGGAGAGTTGTCACTTTGTGACATATTTTAAAGATAATTGTTTTGACAGGCCCAAATATTTATGTGCTTATAGATTGACCGGGTTAGTTTTATATGCTTAACCCCAAACTAAAAATCTGTGAGTGTCTTTCAGGTTTGCAGCATTCCCTTAGAGGAGGATTATCTATGCCAATTTGGAGACAGGAGTCTTCTAAATCTTACAATCCAGTTGCTTTTGTTTTTTATAAATGGAAAAACTGAGGCTTATGTATCTTAAGTAAATTTTTTTCCAAATTCCTTGACTCTACTTTATTGCCTCATTGACAAACCACTATATCAGAAAGTAAAATTTGGATATCCTTTTCTGACATAAAGAGATTAATTTTAGTAATTTTGTTGACCTGATTTAGACTCTTTGAACATCATATTTTCATTATGAAGTATTTAACTAAAATTCTACTTTTACAAAATTAGGTTTGGTTTCAAAACCGAAGGGCCAAGTGGAGAAAAAGAGAACGTTATGGCCAAATACAACAAGCTAAAAGCCATTTTGCTGCCACTTATGATATATCAGTTTTGCCAAGGACTGACAGCTACCCACAGGTATGGTAAACAGCACAGAATACTCATGTGATCAGGAAAAATAGATAGGGTTTGTACATTCTTAAAATGGTTCAGAAGCCTTTATCCATAAGTGTAAGGTCTTTATTTTTGCTAAAATATTTATTTTGTTGTTGCTTTCTTTTAGAGTCATTCACTTAAAAGTATTTCAGGGTACCTTTCTTGTTATACATTGCCATAACTGAAATATAGCATCTTTCCATAATATGCCTTTTAATTACGCTACATGTTAATTATTCAGACTAACTTCCGTTGTTGACTTTTACAAATAAATAAAACATTGCCTGGCATGCTATCGCTATGGTTATTGTTTTATGAACCATACCATAACCTAGTAACAAATGTGGCCTTTGAAACCTCAGTTACACTTTAAAGTATCTCTTTTCTTATGTGTCTTTTCAACTTTGAGTTTGCTCGCTTTTTCAAGGAAACATTCAAACTTTTTGAGTCATCAAACATAAAAAAATTAGTGGTAGATGTAAGTTAAAATATTTATCATTTGAGACACACTTTAACTTGTAATGGGAGATGTCTTATTTCATTTCAAAAAATATTCTGAAATTATTTCTCTTCTAACTTTTCCCTTAATTTAGAGAGTTTTCCCCCATACTTTGTAATGCATGTAAATAAAATACATTTTGTCATTCTAATTGAATATTACTTTTTGTTAATACAGAAGAATATTACTTTTTGTTAATATTACTTTTTGTTAATATTCAGAACTGTACTTGATACTTGATAACAAGCATGTGTATTGTAAGGCACTAACCATTGGTGCTTCATTCCTTACTGTTTAATGGTATACATTGTAAGAGACCACTTTGAAAACATATGTGAAACACATATGCTGGCACAAAACCTTGATAGTTCACTAATCAAGTCATTGCAACTCCAAACTTAAAAGTTATTCATTTTCTTCTACTATGAATTCATGGCCTGGGTACGTGAAATCAGTCCTTTAAAATTGTGCAATATTAGTGTTCTTACACGTTTTCCCTAGATAAATTCCTCAAGTTTGCTAATGTGATATTTTGTATGTGAACAAACCTTAGCTGTCACCTAGTTCAACTTCTTTACTTTAAAATTTAGGAAACCAGGTTCCTGTGAGTTAAGATATTGATCAGTGATACTCAAGTGGGTCCTTACAGGCAGTCTACAAATGACTGCTGTGCCTACACATTTCCGCTGCTACTTGCTAGAAGAACAAAGTTATGAGTAGCTTTTGTTTACTGACCCATACCTTCGATAAGAAGAATCTTATTTTTCTTGTTTTTAAAAATATGTCTTAAAGTAGATACCTTATTTTTTTCCTATTTAAAAGTATGTTTCTAATCCTGGTTACTTATCATAGGACTCATCAAATTTTATTCACCAGGTATTTTTAAGTGTCCTAGTTGATTTCTTTTTTTTAATGTTTTATTTTATATAATTCTTACATAATTTTTCATCTTTGTCCTAGTTGATTTCTAAACAGTGTTATGAGATTTTTTTTTTTAAGGTTGTAAGAGCCACAAGAACAGGTGGTGTAAAATTTCTCTACTTGTTGACATGATTCTAGCCCTTATATATCAGACACTGTTCCAAATACACACACACACACTCATTTAAATCCTCACATCACAACATTACCTGGAAAGTTATTAATTATCCCCATTTTTCTTATATGAGGAAACTGAAAGACAAAGAGTTTAGGTATTTACTCACTTTCACATATGGTGAAGCCCTATTTGACCAGAGTCAGTTTGTCTCCCAAGCAGCATCTTAACCGTCATAAAGGACTGTCTCTCCCATCAAATAGGTTTGGATGATTAATAAGTTAATACAAAAGAGCAAAAAGCCTACGTGCATTTTCCCAAGCCATAGTTTAGTTCAAACAGAAAGAATCTACCCAACCAATAAGATAACAATAAAAAAGTGGAGATGGCATGTACTTACATAAGAAATAGGTTAGATAATTATATATGTAACACTGGAGATGGCCTGCACATATTGTATATCACATAAATTTGACCTGCTTGACTGATGACTTTAGAAATTACTTTAGAAATGATAAAATCATACATTATGAACTTTTTTTCAAGTGGACTTTAAACAATCTTACTGATAAGTTTATCCCACCTCACCTGACTATGATATACCTTTTTTGCATCTTATGTCAATCTTTATTTCTTTCCCTGTAAAACTCACCTCTGTTTCTCATTTCTCTGTTCCCTGATGTTGGTTACCTTACCTCATACTCTCCTTTCTTCAGTGTAGCATAAAATATTTAAAATAGTGCCTGGCACCAGTTAAGCTCTATCTAAGCTAAGGAGAACTAAATATCACTTACGTACTCTGACTAGTCACTTTTTTTCTAGGATTATCTTGACATTGTGTTATTGTGCCTTACAGCTTTAGATATTATCAATAGACAAAATCGGGTAACCTAGTAGCTAAAGCAGGAAAAAAATGGTACAAATTATACATTTGATAGTCTTTTTCACTCCAACAAAGAAGTAAAAAAGTTTCCCCTCACAAATCCTGGAAATTTTATACTGATTTTCCTTGTGACTTCTCCATAATTTATATACTCTGTCTATGCCTCATAATTTAAGATGGAAGCACAGAGATCACATGTTGAGATTATTTTGACAGTGTAATTTATTAACAATAATAAAAAAATAATACTGTAAAAAATTGTACTTTTTTTTAGACAGGCAAGTCGTTTAATGTTTTGTTGGAAAAAATTCTGAAAGCAAGTGTATCCCACTCCCTACTGTAGGTATTGGATAAAGCCAGGGGAAAATTCCATTTTAACTTAAAAACATGCCGTTGACTCTTTTTTAGTTTGTTTGAAAAAAAATAATTATGCCAAGACTATGTTTCCCAAGCTTGAGCCTAAAGGAAACATTTTTTTTTCTTTTTTATCATGTGGCTTGAAAATAGAAATTTATAATGGGAAAAATAGGAACAGAAATAGGATCCAACAACTCATTGCAATAAGACATTGAATTTGGTTACTGTTACTAATTAGAGAAAAAAATTATTAATTACAATAAAAGTTGGAAACTAGAAAATGTTGGAGGCAGGACAGAAATAAAGAATTAGCAATTTGGCAGGAAAGCAAAAGCATACACAGAATACATGAAAAACAGATGGTTTAGAAAATCATCTCCTCAAGCCTGTTCAATGTGGATAATAATCTTACCTGGCATAAAGGTATCTGTATATAACATGTAACATTTACCTATGAACAGTAATTAACATTTTATAAAATGTAATACTGTGTTTGCATTGGTCTTCATTACAGAAGTAAAAGTATATACAGTGACAGCCATAACAGTAAAAATAGCGAGTAGCTGAGGGCTTATTTTAAGCCAGGCTTCATTACTACCATTAACGCATTTAATTTGAGCCCAGGTTTTCTAAATTCAAGCCCAAGACTCTTTAGGCAACATTTTCTTCTTAATCTCTCACTGAGCAATGAAACAGTTCATTTTTGACCTAAAACATCACATCTTTTTGAAAAGGAGAAAAATGCTTCCATTTTCAAAATTTTAAAGTAATGTTTCAAAGCACTTAAAATATATATATATATATATATATATATGTCTTAGACTGATACAAGATATTCTTTTCATTAAGTTTGTTCATACTTGAGCACCAACAAAAAGGGACAAGTGTGATGCCAGTAGTAATATACTTTAAAATAATACATTTTGAATTATACTGAAAATAGTATATTTTAAAGCTATTTTGTCTCACAAGGTTAGTTGCTATTTTGGCAGTATTATGATTTCGCTAAATTAAACTATTTGATATTCTGCAATCCATGACATCTTAAATAAGCAGCTTCATTGTTTGTGTAGTATCTGTTCCCACAATTCCTTCCCATCACCTCAACCTGTTTCCTACCTGTAGCTTCCTCTCAATTCTTCTGCAATCAGCACATCACTTTCTCACTGACATTCTGACCTGCCACCCCATTTACAAAGTCAAGTATTTTAAAAAATGATTTGATTTTGTTCACCTTTGTGTCACAATTTTAGGCAAATTATATACAGTAAGAATAGGTTTGAAAAGTGCAGATTCACTTCAGTATTTATTCAGGGATACCTTAAGAATAAAAACTAATCAGCTTACAATAAAAACAATTGGCTTCTGAACCTGCAGTTAACCAGCTCTGTAGTGTTAAGCAATTAACTTTTCCTCTTTGAGTCTCAGTGTCCTCTACTAAAAAGAATAGACTAGAAATATTTTGAGGAGTCCTTTCAGCTATTTTTGTCTTTCCGTTATTTGTTTTTTATACAATAAATATGTTAGGTGCTGTTTTATGTATGGCGATAATGTAAATGATCTAGACAAAACCTCCTTCATTGTGAACACATCACAAAGCAGGTGATATTTGTAACAAAATCTGTAAACACTTCTTGTTACAAACCAGAACAAGCAAATCAAAGAGACCTATGTAATTTTGCCCTTGAATTTGAAACGCAAGCATCTATTGACCTTAAATTCTAATTTGTTTCTAATTTTTTCAAACCAAGGCATTTAAAAATTATTTTTCTGAATAAAATATTTTCTGTTAAGGTATAAACATTTTCTGAAAGATTAAAGCTAGCCTTCTTAGAAGGAACACTAAGGAATTGTTGGTGCTAGAATTGGTGCTAATACTGATGATCATCATTACAATGTTTTTTTTTCTGTTACCGAGAGGATTAAATTCATTTCCGAAGAGACTATGAAGGGTTTGAGGAGACTATCCTGAGTTTGAGGAGGACCAGGTATTAATGTAATAAGAATGAGAACCACAGTTAGGGAGTTATGAGTTCAAATCTTGACATTGCCACTTGAATTTTGGCAAATGAGTCAACCTCTAGGGACATTTTTCCTCATTCATAAAATGGGCATAAAATTTTATATGGTTTTTTGAGTATTAAAATAGTTTATGCAAAGTACATAGGATATTGAGTCATACACAACAAGTGGTCGATAAATAGTAACAACTCTAATAGTTATTATTCATTATTATTTTGTTCTATTATATAGTAGAGAGACAGCTGAATGGTTTGAATGTTCTCTTAACTGTAAGAGAACATCATTTAAACTAATCCAACCTGTGAGTAAATTTACTATTTAGGAAAAGATCAAATTCAGTAAAATATACTTCCATCTTTAAATAAATATGGTAAGATTAGCAAGTTTGAGTATGTTTTCAATCCACCACAGTTATTTTCTTATGAAGAACATATTTTCATCCAAAATTTCAATGAAGGGGTTAGAGAAATTTTTCTTGCCAAAATTTTCAGTGAGGCTTTATTTAGTATAGAGTGAGAATCCTAACTAAATCTGTATTTACCAAGTGTATAAAGGGATGCCCACAATATCTTGCTTTCTGTTATTTAATTGATGACTATATGAATGTATGCCACTGGAGTTGGAACATATCAAGTGTTGGATTGAAATATTAAATAATTCGTAGTCATTTGGGAAATTTAAGATGCAATTAACACTACATAACATTGCTACTTTAACAAATTCTATTTCAAGCATTATAATTATACATTTTTCAAAATAAAATTCTAAAGTTTCTGTAAAAAATAGATTGTGAAGTTATTATTCAACCTACTTTTCTTCTATCACCAGTTTTTGTACTAATCTTAAAGTTTTCCTTTATTTAAAATAATTAAGAAATATGGAACTCATCCCCTATAAACACTGTGGTTTAGTAATTTAAAGGCATATGGAATCTTTTTTTATCTTTAGCTAAAGTATCACATTTTTATCACTGTTATTTCTATTTTTCCTAAATATTTGTAGCAAATAAGCAACCCAAGTCTTTTAAGAATGTTAATTATATGGCTATGTGTGATGCATTCTGCAGTGAATATTCTTATATCTATCACACAGTCAATGAGATGGGCACGTAGTGATACAGTGAAACATCCCTTATGATGAACAAAAGGACAAGAATGTGAACATTGTTAGGTGAAAAAGTCATATATCTATTGTACAATTTCTCAGTGATTGTAAGCACAAGTATTTGAAGTTGTAGGAGATACATAATATAGCCATCTATCATTACTCAAATAAATACAGATTTATAATGAGTAAATTTGTTGAATTAATTAAATGTATCAATGCATTGTTTATATAATATGTATGAATAATAATTCATGTATATGCATTCATATGTAATAAAAATAAGTTATATGTCACCTGAGGCACATTTTGTCACTATCAGTTTGGTGAAGGAGCAGCTAGACATAGTGAATGATTTTTATTTTGTTGAAAATACAAAAACTTTAATTATAAATATTATCCTCCAAAAGAAGACAATACATATATGTTTTAGATTATGATGCAGACATATTTTTTAAAAATATGGTATTAAAATTTAATGTGACTTAATGACTTTATACTGTAATAATATCTTAGCTATTTTTTATTTTTGCTTTTAATAGATGGCCACTATCAAAGCATTGACTTTTTGCAAAATGATCATAAGTATTTATATTTTAAGAAAAAAGAATAAATCAGTAAATTGAATAGATAACTAATGTAAACAAGAAAAAAACATGAAAATACATATGTTGATGTTAGCTTATATGTATAAAAATTATCTCATTGGAGAATAGAGACAAACATGGGTGAAATTAAGCCTTCAAAGACTGCAAGTCAATGAGAACAGATCTATAGGTTAAAAATTGCAGTTCAGACTACTATTGTTAGTGTGGACTTTATGCTTAGAATTTTAATTTAGAATTCTATGTGTTCCATATTTATTAGGCTTATGTTTCTGTCCGTTTTCTTTTTTTTTTTTTTTTGGCTAAATCATAAAGCATTAAACAGAAAAATTTTTGCACAAACGTATAGTTGATTACAAAAATCACAAGTATTTCAATGTTACAATTAATATTAATACAAAATAAGATGAATATAATGATAGATTACTCAGAATTTTGAGAATGAATTCAAAGCTCATACATATATAACAAGTGGGGATCTCTAAGATTAAAAATATTCTGTGCAAATAATTTGCATATTTGATTTATATTTCCATAAGGAAACAAACCGATTTGTATTTTAATTTTTGTGTCTTATAACTGAATTTTGTTTTAATGGGTGGGTTTGTGTCATTAAAAATGTTACCTGAAAAAAATAAATAGAAGGAATTTAAAAAATTAACCAGACACTGATGATTCAGCAATACTTATGCATGTAAAAATAGATGAAAAATACTGCAACATATAATTGGAAAATATAGCAAATGATAATTGTTACTTGATAATAAATAAAATAGCAAAGGCTAAGTGCTGTTATTGTGTTACCTCCTTAAGTGAGTTGATTTGAAATTTTCATGTTAAAGTGTATATGTGGGGTGAGATTTCCTATAAATTTTTAACTATCATAATTACTATGCAATTTAAGAACACATTCGATATTAAAGTAAAAGAAAAAATGGTTTAATGTTTCTTATGACTTTAACTTGAAGCAAATTTCAAATATCTTAATAATACAAAATTTAATAAATTTATATGACCATTCTGAAAATTTCTAGACATTAACATTTTTTGAAGGGTGAGATCTTATACCTCTAAATTTTTGCACTAACAAGAGATGAAACTTTTATTTTTCTGTAAGAAACTTTGCCTTGCAGATTACTGGTTTCATATGAGTGTTACATGTAACAGTGGGATTATTTTAAAATGGAAAAGATGCTCTTCTTTTTTCCAAATCCCTGTATAGATTTCTAACATGGAATTTTATTAAAAAATCAAAGTAGCACTCAATATTAAATGAGATCCTTTTTTGATCATTTCCAGTCACTTTGGCTTAGTAATACTATGGGTTGCAAAAATATACTTTGGATTTTTGAAATGTAAATTGATTACATAAGCATCTTAGTGTTTATATATTAAAATTTGGGGTAAAAATTATGCCTGATACATAGACACAGATAAAAATGTACTGTTATTTATATCTCAGGTAGTATCTAATCATACTCACATTGATCTTTTCGCTGTGTAATTAATTCAGTTGAATTTTTTTTTTTTCATGTAGAAAACAAAGTCTCAGTGTGTGTAATTCACTGGTAGCAAATCCACTATGTAGAAAAAACACTTACGCTCTTTCTCCCTGCCAGGAACCTAGTAATGTAGTAACTAGAAAAGTCAATGGGGTTCTAAAGTTAGTCAACAGTTAAAAATATCTACAAGTTACAAAGCATATGATTCTTATTAATATCTTATCACCCTAAATTTTTAAAAGGAAGGGATATGCTAGTAAAGAATGTAATAGATTCTTTAAAAATTGAACTTTTGTAGAAAAATATTTGTACTTTTAGAGAAGCATTATTTTAAAAGTCCAGTAAGTAAAGTGATATAGTGATAATGTGATAAAAATCTGGATAGTAAATATTAAATACAGCAATGAATAAATATAAACATTCAGTCAAAGAGGCAACACTAAAATTTTAATGCAAAGAACCTATTGTAACATCACCACAAATATCTCATTGTAAATCCCTGACATCCTTTTTCAAAGTACTCTTGATCTCCCCAGGGAAGTATGCATTGACGTTGGATATGAGGGTAGTGTGAATAGTATGATGTGGGATGTGTGTGTTAAGTATATACATATAGACGTTGGTTGCAGTGTATATGTTGAGAAGGAATAGACTTAGACAATTATTTTAATAGAAAAGTATGTTTAATTAGAGGTCTTAAACTGATTTTTTTTAATATATTATGGTACTTGACAACTAAAGCAAAGACTGACAAACGTAATCTTTTAAAAGTTTTTTAAAAATATGGAAAACTACTCACTGTAGTAAGATCAACAAATATATTAGAAATATACATCAGGATTAACATACTAAATTTTTCCTTGTAATTTTGGTTACAAAGAACATATCTGTATTAAGTTTCTTAGGTGAAGGTGAATGAGATTTATGATATTCTATACATATGGTATTACTGCATGAGAAATAGATCAATATATCCACTATGAAGAATTCTTTATATGCATATAAACGTTCTCATTACAGATTTATTAACCCCTTCTTCCTAACTATTGATTTTAATTCCTTAGAAGAAAAATGAATGTTTTAAAAATGAATTGAATAAATTTCATTTCAGTTTGAAAAGTATCTGACCAAAAAAAAAAAAAACCCAATTTTGTTCCCAAATTCCAAAGTCATGGAATAATTAAGTGTTAACTTTTTATTTGATTAGAAAAACATTAAGGGGCAAATGTTCAAAGTGGAGAGTAGTAAGTCAGCTGAACTTCCATTCATGCTAATGGGAGGCAGTTGGCTAAGTTCCTGGACAAAGCTTTGAACATACCCCTAGAACTTTAAAAAAAAATGTTGCAAAGCACATTGAAACATGGAATGTTTTTAGGTCTTCCACTTCTTTTAAACACAACAACAACAAAAAAATGTAAAGGCAGGCAGTACTTCTTTTTTCTTAAGCACACATGAAAGAAGGATGTGGGCATTATTTAATAATGTTGTTCCTGGTTTAAAGCCGTTAAATATTATACAGTTAAAGGCTTACAGAAAATTATTTGTTGCTGCGCATCACCATTGTAGGTGTCTCTGAAATAGTCCACAAAAGAAGATTAATGGTCTGATTTAGAAAAATTATTTCCTTATATTTCAGAATTTAACAGCAAATAGAGTACTTCTTTTAATGAGTTCAAAAGCAAGACTTTTTGCACAGCTTTTTTTGTTGATATGTATATATACATATTTATGCATAAATATATATTATAGTTATGCATATTTAAGCAATATGATTTGTGAATTCCAGAATAGAGTTTTAAAATCACCACTTCTGTCAGAATCAAATTCGTGGAGGGACGGAAGAACAGTAGACTGAGTCCATGTTAATTGTGATAAATTTATTGTCACAAGCTCAAATAATTTTTTTATATAATCAGCTATTTCCTGCAAATGCTAATAGAAGTAGATAATCTAGAACAAAGATGATGCCTGTTTGCCAGGTTTTCTCTGTGGTATTCAGATCACACCTATAATATGTCAATGTCATATGTTGATGAGGGTGAAAGGTATTGACAACCTCCAGCACATCTAAGGGAATGTGACTGGAATGATTAGTCTGGAAACCATGTCATATGAAGAATTCTTACAGAAAAGAGACTTGCAGTTGTGTAATAATTGCCTGATGATATCAGATTTTCGCATGTAAGAAGGATATTTATTCTGTGTCACTTTCATAGAATAGAAATAGAAACGATAGATAGAGGAAATTAACAGCTCACTATTTTATGGAGCTTTCCAAAAGGGAATGGGATTTTTCTTTTAAACAAGTTAGCTTCTTATCTCAGAAGTGAGCATAACTGAGATTGCACAGGGGCTTTTGCATTTGGGAGGAAGCTGGACTTGTAGTGTGCCTAATTCCAGGTGATTTACAGAATTGCATGTGTGCCTTACGTTGCCATTAATTTACTACAGATCCCCTGAGCCACACCCCATGCTTGATGAATTAGAATATTCAAGAAGATACATCTATGTTGTAGAATAAATGTTTGATAGGAAAAAATATACTACTTGGAGAAATGTAGTAAGCAAAATGTAGGTATGCACTTTTCATTGTTTCTCTTATTATACAGTATTAATGATTCTAAAGTTCAAATCATGCCATAAAATATATTAGAATAAATCATCCATAAAATTTTAACTCCATCTGTAAGAGTCCAATTCCATTTCTTAGACATCTTTCAATTATTTAATAAATTTGTATTTAGGGTTAATATCTTGTATTATGTTAGTCCTGAGGATGAGAAAACAGTTGTGAACAATCATTGAAGATTTTGTTTCCAGAGAGTAGACCTTATGAACCCTCACAAAGTTAGAATTATGAATAAGTAAGTAAACAATTTCATGAGACTACTTTTTATGTTATTGTAGCATTTAACATTTCCTGGGTCCAGATTTGACCTCTACCATTAGAGTTATGCATCTGAGGTGAGGTTCTTAACTCTATGCTATGATTGTACCTTCTACAAAATGGAGATAGTAAAAAAAACATACCTTTTAGAGCATTGAAATGATTAGATGTCTTCATAATGTAATATAATGCCTGACATGTGGTAATTAATTGATAACTTTTAGCATGATCTTGATCGCCATCATCCACTGTTTAAACTTTTAGAGGGAATGCTTCAGAGGAAGCAAAAACCACAAATCACTGGGGATACTCTCTTCCATGATTTGTATCAAACTTTTGATATAGAAACCAACCAGATCCCTAAAGTCAAATGAAGACATGCCAGAAATTCAAAAGTGAAAGAAAGGCTCGGGGATGGGGGAGATAGAGATCATGGAAACAGGACATATCAGCAAAAATATGTGTATCATTACCCGTGGGAATATTTGGGTGTTTTCTCAAGTCCAACTAAAATACTCTGTAGTAATTTCCTTTACCAATGCATTATTGTTCAGAAAACATTTTTATATATTAGAAATTCTTTCCCCAAAATCAACACATTTAACTTGCTTGACCATTTCTAGATAAGATTGTCCATGTTGTAGTAACTGGTGAATTTATTTTCAAATTATAGTTATATTATGTTAATTATTATAGGGAGAAATACATATATATTCAGAGATTAACTTTCTTGACTTTACCTTGCAATATGAGTACATTTTAATAAATTTTAGCAACATTATGTATAAGTTGAGATCTTTGACATACACAAAGTGTAAATAATCTTTCTCTGCCACTATTTTGCCTTTCATTTATTTTTTCAAAGATAAGGAAGCAAGTTTACTTTCATCTCTTAAAAGCCCTTTTGCCAGACATGTGACTAGTTTTTGCAGTAGAGCACAACATTTGATTGAGTGGCAGTGCAAAGTCACCCGCGTCGAGTTAGAAGAGCTAGTTTGATTGAGTAATGACATTAACAGCAGTTCTTGTTGGCTTGAGGTATTTAACTCAGCAATCACTGGCATCAATCATTATCTTTTTAACTAAAGTGGAATACATACATAACGAGCCAAAATTAAAACAGCATAGCCCATGAGAACTTGAGAATTAATAAAATATGAGAATCATTATATAGATTCACATATTTAGCAGAGTGTTTTATTTATAATATATATATATACAGAGCTATTAAAAAATAATGAACTGAGCATCTTACCAAGCATACAAGCCCTAACTATAGAATGAAATTATATTCAGCTACTTTTATGTTTTGAAACTGATTAAGTAGTCCTTTTTTGAGTGACAGGGTAGTTATCTCTACCAGTGATCTAGATTTGTTAACATATTTTCTGTTATTCATTGAAAACAAACTGTCACAAAAAGTATGATTTAAGTTTGGCTCTTGTAAAATTGTGCTATGAGCAGTAGACTAGACTATAAAAACAAAGGTAAGGAAACATTATTTGTTGTATATCTTTTGAAATAATTGGAGATTCTAATCTTATTATGATTTTTAAAAAGAAAACCAGATGCATTAAACATATATACTGCTGCCGTGTTCTCATTCAAGTCTATTGTTTGTTGTAAAAAGGCATCCGCTTTTTAAATTTCATCTTCTAAGACTGGATCTCTCTGAAATTCTATGCAATACAACTCTTCCCTTTTTCTCCAGCTCCTTTCCTGTGGTATGATGTTCTCTGTGGTTCTCAGTAATGCATGTGATCCCTGCAGAGTTTTTTAAAAATATAGCTGGTCTAAATAACTGATATTAAAAACTTTATTCTATAAATTCTAATTATTGTTCCTTTTACATACTTGTAAATTTAGATAAATGTGTATATGTTGGGGATTTTGCACTAAATTGTTTTCTGTGAAGATTTAATATGAATTGTAAATGTCTTGTGCACAAATAGTAAAACAGTTTTCAATCTTGTGTAAGATGCTATATATTACTTTAATTTTATTTGTATAATATTTTTGCTAATGTGTGTTTTTCTAGGTTGTGCTTTCATTGTTTAGTAATGTTCATGTTTTGGGATTCTAAATTTGATTTACTTGTCATACATCTGTTCACTATATTACACTATGTCACTCACATAAATCACCTGTATATAAAACCTGTATATGTTTCTCCTATTCAGAGAGCTATATGTTCAAAACTACAGGAAATAAAAACAGCAGAAGGATAAATATATTCCAAAATGAGTTTGATCAAAAATACCTTTATAGACCAAACTAATTAATGTCAGCAGTGGTTTCCAACAAAAACTACCACACCAAGATTCCAACTATTCAACTCAAAGAAAATGCAATTGTGTTATTTTGTTTAGAAAGATGAAAACTATATTTAAACATAAAACCATATTTTAAACTTTTTCTAAGGACACAAATTGGTCATGCATCATGACTACATCTTTAAGATTTAATTTTTAAAATAAGACTCTAAAAAAAAATGCTAAAGAGACTGACATGTTTTCAGAGTAGTTTATGTGGTCAAATATGTAGGCTTTGGTGATCGATTACAATGTAGTAAACTGGAAGAATCTTTCAAATCATTATTTTTCAGGAGTCATTTTATGTACTCAAAATACAATTAGACCACCCAATTGATACAACAATGAATAGTTAACAAAATTTAGTAAATGCAGCTTAACAAAAATAAAAGGAACAAAAGTGAGGATGTGTAAATATAATATTTGTCGTCTTATATATTCCAGATTCAGAACAATTTGTGGGCAGGAAATGCGAGTGGCGGTTCTGTGGTTACTTCATGCATGTTACCACGTGACACTTCCTCCTGTATGACACCTTATTCTCACTCGCCTCGGACAGATTCCAGTTACACAGGGTTTTCAAACCACCAGAACCAGTTCAGCCACGTGCCCCTCAACAATTTTTTCACTGACTCTCTTCTTACTGGGGCTACCAATGGACATGCATTTGAAACAAAGCCAGAGTTTGAAAGGAGGTCTTCCAGTATTGCAGTTCTTCGAATGAAAGCCAAGGAGCATACTGCCAATATTTCATGGGCCATGTAACATACAGTACTCTTTTATTTTTTCTTTTAATGGCAAAGTAAAACATTCTTATTTCTCATATTTAAAGGATACCACAATAAGCTGCTGTGTGTGGAATTGCTAAAGGTCAAGATATACAGTGAGACCAGCTTAAATGAATAGTTGTTATTATTTAACATTAAAATCTAAGAATGAACCTCTGAAAAGACTAAATAGGTTTACCATGCACCAGTCTCCACAAACTCTGTTTTAGTAGTAAGTTTTTTTTTTTTCTATTGTACGAGTCAATGAAATATGATCATGCAATTTCTTAAAAGAATAAATGTATTAAACAAATTCCTCTGTTATAGATTGATTTATGTTAGTTCTGTATAACAAGAAATCCCTTGTAAAATAATACTTGATAAAGGAGGAAATGCTCTGAGGAGAAAGTCAAGATACCCAAGCTGTCAGGTAAATATGGAAGCAGGGTATTTGGGGGAGTTAACTGCCATTTCTCTAATTTTGACTGTGGGATGCAATGGGCATATTCCCTGTTGTTTAAACGTTATCTTCAAGCATTCAAGATTTTTTACTTACAGTTATTTAGTGAATTTCCATTCTGCAAAAAAAGAAAAATAGGTCTCTTCTAAAATGAACTGCATTTGCATGGAATATTTGGACAAAATTTCCTACACCATGTGGCTAAAAGTGATAACTGAAATATTCTGGTGTGACTTCAAATATAGTCACAAGAACCGTTTTTTATAAATGCCATCTTTCTAATGAAATAGCCAGCATGAACTCAGTGACTTAGCGATCAGACACAAGCAAAAAAGAAAATTACAAAATCAGTTATTTTAAAACTAAAATTGTATTGATTAAAATATACACACAAACATCTAATAAATACAGTAAAAGAAACATTTTCATTTAATGGAGCTGGGAACCAGAATTTATATTTCATGGGCATGTACATTTTTGCACATGAGTGTGTGTTTGTGTTTTGACTTATAAGCTGTAAGCATTTTTTTTCTTTGCTACTGTGGTTTTGCATAGGGAATTAAAATGTCAGAAGACTCTAAAATTCCTGGAGGAAAAGGAAAGAAGAAAAATACATTGCATCTGGAAAATTGCTAACCCCTTTGATTTACTTCTCCTCCCTTTCCCCTGTCACATTCCAAGCTTTTTCAGATGAGTGAAATGTCAACCTCCTTGAAAGACTCTTAAGTTCATAAAAGCAAAGTAAATTAATTGAAATGAAGATGACTTCCATGGCTTGGATCACAGCGAGATCTGCTCTTTGTACTTTCTTAGAATCTTCTTGTGGTTCCTATAGCCTTTAGGGATATGCTTGGAAGCCCTGAAGGCTAAAGGACAAGAACAAATGAATTTAAAAAAATTAAATTTCAGAAAGGGTGCTTAAATCCAGTAAGTATCTCTTCCTAGTGGGAAAATATTTATAGCAGTGAGACATCTTTTGTAATAAAATTTTAAATCAAGCTTATGATAGAAATGAATGATGTTCTAAACAAACATTCTCTGACTTCATAATAACTCTGTTCTTTATTACTTTTGTGTTCTCCTTTTAGTTTTGTTCCCAAGACAAACTTCTTCAACTTTGACCCCAAGAATTATGCTTACATGCAGGAGATTTTGTTAAAGGATTGTTTAGGCAGCTGTTAAATATCCTTGATGTTTTACAAGAGAATGACTTCTTTTATATATATAACCACATATATATGTACACACACATACATATATGGTTAATGGTTAATAGGCATTTGTGAACTAAAAGAGGAAAAGTATGAGACTTTCTTTTTGAAAAAATTACCAAATTGGTTTCATTTTCTTCTGATTTTTTAATTTAAAGTTTAATGTCCTTTGGCTAATACCTCATATTTTTAAAGTGAGAGACAAAACGTATAGAATCATGTTTGAATTTTGCCTCATTTCTTAGTCTCCCTATGCTGTTTTTCTTTCTTTATATCTAAAATGAGTTGGTCACCATATCACACTGACCACCAAGGCACCCATAGTCCTCCACCCACCATATTCCTTTGGGTCTGCTTCTCACCCTGCTCTCCACCCTTCCCCTCTGCTTCTTGTAACCTCAGTTCTACAGTCAGACATGCAGAGCTTGTTACTTGTTTGGTTCTGTCAGTCTCTTTGTGGTCTTCTGCTTCTGAATCATATATGGTATTATAAACCATTGTTACTGCAATAAAAGAATAACCAGGAGAAAAAAATAAATGAATTTAAGGTAAAGTAAAAACAATTAACCATCAAGTAGAAAGTTGAAAAAATAAAAATAGTTGCAGCTTCTATAACTCATTTTTTTCAATTTAAATAACATATTTCTAATTGAGTTTCTACAATTAAAGTCTCCATATACATTTTATATCTGTGCACCTTTAATTATGCCTACAGTGTGTGAAGTGCTATTTAGGATAATTAAACGAGTAATAGAGCCATGGTTTTGGTCCTTGAGTCCACAGTATTTCGGGACATGTGCATGCATGAAGTTTGACCCTCAACCATGCCTCATATTTTATGGTGGCATTGAGAATTTCATGAGTTGTTTATGCTAACATTCCAGACTTTTCTGTTGGCTGAAAATTTAACTCTGTATCTAAGTTGCTAAAATATGATAAACTTATGATGTACTAGGATAAGATAAAGCTAAAACAAAGAACGTACATGAAATGCATGTCTTGAATTTTCTCCTTTCTAAACTTAGAATAGACCATTTTCATACACTAGAGTTTAGATACTTGAGAGGAAAATAAGGAAGATTTCATTTTGTTGTATTTGAGTTCATTGAAGTATTGCTTTTGGAAAGTTTGGGTGCATTAAGTACTTGATGTACTTGGACATTTGTTTCTGGGATAGTCTCATCCCCTACTTGCCCCCTTTACACATTTTTCTTCCACAGATGGCTTAAAAGATGATTATTTTACTCTTCCTGAGCAATTTGGTTAAGGTTTGGATTTTACGATAAGTGATAAATTTAATGGAGATTTAGGTAAGGCTTGCGATTTCTTTCATAAACATAAAGTGAAATTTCAGAAAAAAATGATGCATTTTGAAGATATATCATTTACTTCTTATGAATATTAGTGATTGTTTTCCATATGACTTCTTTTGGAAGTAAAAAAAAAATCACTGTAATCTTTGCCCTCGGTCCTGACAACATATCTCAAAAGAATAACAGTTATTAACCTATATAAACTTGAGGAAACTCATGAAATTGTGTGTATAAATTACAGGAGTGTATTAGTTTCCTCTGACTGTTGATTTTTTTTTTTTTTTACTTCCAAGGAAGAGGGAAGGGCAGACCAAAGCACTTACTGGAGTTCTTACAAAAATGATATGTTATTGTTTCCTTTTTTGTGTGTCTTCACTTGTCTCAAATACTGGGTACTTAACCTTCCATAGAACAATTTTAGCATTGCTGCCTTGTGTTTTATGTTGTGCTGCTTTATATATTACTGTAGTTTTAGTTTATCAGCAACTAAACAAAGCCTTGTCTTAATAAGAAGTAAAAAGATCAATTACAGTATTTATATAAGGTGTTTGAGAATTTAAATAATTATTTAAACTTATCAGTGAGCCTAACATTTGTCTTTCAACATTTAATTTAAGTAGTATTGTAAATGATGAGTAATTGTGTTAGATACATTTTTTAATTAAATGTAATGACTACTTATGCTGCCAATTTTTTTAGGAGAAATATGGAAATGATCTTACATTTAAATCCTAATTAAGATAACTTCTCTTTTCTCTCATTAGAATAAAAAGATATATGCTTATTGTTTAAAACAACCAACCAAACGATTGCTATCTTTTTGTCATCGCTAAGAAATTAAGCATCTAGTAATCCAACAGACAATATTCCTCAAAGCTATTCCTGACACATTGAAACATGTTTGTTTTTTGTAATCATTTAATACAATTGTATTTGTTTTAGCTTCTGAATCTCATTATATATATTTTATATAAGCCTAGCAGTAAATTACTAGTGATTCAAATGAAAGCAAAATTAGAAGTGAAATAAGTAGAATCAGCATTTATAGAATCAGCAGTAGAATCAGCATTTATAACACAAAACCTCAAAAACAAAAATAAATGAGATATGTTACCAGGGTATAAGATGTGCTGAACCAGGATTTTGTCCTTTTATATTGCTCTCCTTTTAAAATAAACATATTCCGGGGCCTCCCTGGTGGTGCAGCGGTTGAGCGCTGGGTTGCGAAGCTGCCCGCAGCCTCTGCAGCGCCAGTCGGTTCGATCCCGGCTGCTCCCCAGCCACCAGAGGAGGGTCCCACATGGCGCGCAGACCTCTCCTGCCGCCCGCTGCTCCCCTCAGCAGTGTACTTCGGTCCTTCTGCCTGCTCTGCTCCCAGCTCTGGCTATGGTGAATTCTCTCACCCTCCAGCGCTTCTGACTGTACCCAGTGCTTGTATAAATAAATAAATTAATTAATTAATTAAAAAAATAAAATAAAATAAACATATTCTGATATTTATTCTAGAAGTGTATTGCAAAAATGGACAGCAACACTTCAAGACAGGGCTAATTCTTCCATTTTAGAGAATGAAATTACAGAGTTGGAAGAAGTTTTTTCTTCTGAGCCTTAGAATTCTATGACTATATACTTTTTAAGTCCACAGGGCAAATAAATGACAAATATTTCATTATGATACTGTCTTATAGCATGTCTCCCTTTAGAATAAGAGACATTATATAGTGACTTTTTTTACACATTTTCACAGAATATGTTCTCTTACCTACTTACTGAAAACACTGGGTATGAATTGATAGCATACATCTGAAGAGGTGAGGACCTATACCCCTAAATTATATACAGTGTAATAAACCGTTTCCTTAATAGAAAAAAACAAGTACAGTTTTTTAAAAAAAGACTTAAAGAGGATCTAGAACAATTGCCAGCATTGTCAAACATGACAGCCTTCAGTAAAAGGCAAAAGGAGCCCCTTACAGACCACTTACATAGTCCATTTGGTGGATATGAACAGATTTAAAGGTATAAAGTCTCCCCATATCACTGCAGGATTCACAGATTAGATGGAGTAGGCAGGGGAAGGTGTACACAATATAGAGGGTTGTAAGTTAAGACAGAGAATAATGAAGATATTTTCACAAACCACTAGAATAAAATATAGCATTTTCTTGTATTCATGAGTATGGAGGGCAAATCTCAGTATCTTTAGCAGTAACTGTGATTTTTGTCACCAATAGTAACAACAGATTTCTTCCAACTGCATTGATTAGAGTTATTATAGATATCTTAAAATAGTTGTAATCCAAGTTTATCCGTTGATTAGGTCCATTTACAAAATACTTCAACAGTTTTCAAACTACTTCATAATTAGGAAAGTTTTATCTCTGCTGCTAACTTTATTATTAAACTAGTAAAAAAAGACACTAATGTTAATTTGTAAGTATTTGAGCACTTTTATTTCAATAGAATTCATTTACCTCTTAAACCAACACATCTTATTTATTAAAAAACATTATCTGAGAAGGCTTTCACAATATTGCTAAGCATGCAATGCAAGGTATTAAGGAATCCTCTCTCTTCTTTTGCACTGGTGTCATTTCTCCAGATTAAATAACATTTTCCCCCTAAAGGAGAGTCATATGTCAATGAAGAATTAAAATATGGCATATAATAATTTTTCAGATTATCTCTCACTAGCAGAATATAAATTTTAAGAATGGGACATTTTATATCACATGAGCCCAACACATTCATAGATGGATGGGTGAATGGATGGATGGATGGAAGGATGGATAGATAAAGCATTTTAATGAGGATCACTGAGGTTTCTGGATAACGTAGATTGGGACTAGATATACAGAAAAAAGCAAATGGTTTGGACAACTTCATGAAAGGAACATGGCCTTAGGAAACCTAGTTCTACCACTTTTCAGCTTTAAAGCTTAAGGTGGGACATTCAAGTCCCATGAGCCTGGCTAGAAAAGCATAAAGCTTTAACTGGATACTTTCCTATTTATTTTCTCCTTTGACCTTTGCAATTTTGTACAATGGGCTTTATTATCTCCACTTCACAAAAGACATTTTTGGTCGGAGCGGACAGAATGTCTAAGCCTTTCTGTCTTCTTATCTTAAGGCTTCTCTTAAAACTCTGAAGAAAAAGGAGATGAAATATATATTTCAAAAAATATAGTAGGCTGTGAAGGTTTTATTTATTTTTATTTATGTATTTATTTAAGATTTATTTATGCATACAAGAGCTGGGGTTCAGGCCAGAGGTATGGGGGTGTGAGAGGATTCACCAGAGATAGAGTGGGGAACAGAACAGTCAGATTGACCAAAGTACACTGCTGAGGGGAGCAACGGGTGAGTCAGGTGAGTCAGGAGAGGTCTGCTGCGCCCTGTGGGCAACTGCTCCCTGTCCAGCCTGGGAATCGAACTCGTTTTGGAGAGGCTGCAGACAGCTTTATAGGTTGCATCTTAACCTCTTGCGCCACCAGGGAGGCCCTAGGCTGTGAAGTTTTTAAACGGAATACTTTTTATCACAAATTTTTTCACCTGTTGAGTTAGTTTTTTTTCTTTTTAATTTAGTTTAATCTACTTTAGCTTAATCTACTTATCAAACATTTATTGAGAACCCTTTTTGTGTCAAGACCTTAGAGATGCTTGTTGTGGAAATGAAAGAGTACAATAAAAAATTATAATATTACATGAAATTGGCTCAGTCAAAAACTGCTAGAAAACAGGGCCTCTCCTGGTGGCACAGAAGTTAAGCTCTGCGGTGCCAAGCTGCCCGCAGCCTCTGAAGCACCGGTTTGATCCCAGGCCACCAGTGAGGGTCCCACATGGCATGGCAGACCTCTCCTGTGGCACCGGTTGCTCCCCTCAGCAGTGTATTTCAGTCCATCTGCCTGTTCTGTTCCCTGTTCTGGCTCTGATGAATGCTCTCACCCTCCCGCGCTTCTGACTGTACCCAGTGCTTGTATAAATAAATAAATAAATCTTAAAAAAAACAAACAAACAGGTAAAAGAACAATTAATTCAACCTTTGAAAGTATGCAAAAGTGCAGAGAAGAGTTAATATTTGAGTCAGTCCTTGCAAGATGAAAGAGCTTAAAAGAGTATGTCATCTTAGCTCTTTTTCTCTGGAAGATAGACCAAATAAGTTGTGAAAAACTATTTCTATGCTAAAAACATTTGCAATTCTTTCTTTATATTGCACATACATACATAAGTACATACAGCTTTTCTCTAATTTTACATATTTCTTTTTCTCATTTTATTTTTTTAAGATTTATTTATTTATGCATACCAAAACTGGGGTGCACACCAGAGGTGCAGGGAGTGAGAGGAATCACCAGAGACAGAGTGGGAACAGGACAGGCAGACCGACTGAAATAAACTGCTGAGGGGAGCAGAGGATGAGTCAGGAGAGGTCTGCTGTGCCATGTGGATAGCTGCCTGACCTGCTGGAGATCAAACTGGTGCTGCAGAGGCTGCGGATAGCTTTGCAGTGCTGTGCTTAACCCCTTATGCCACCAGGGAGGCCCTTATTTTATTAACTGGACCAGAGTTCTCAGGTTCAGCATAGAAATAATGTATTTTATTCAATAATGTTTTTAAAGTTTTCTACTCTCAAATAATTCAATGAACATGTGCTGAGCTCATAATATTACAATGTGCTATGGAGGTTATGAATAAATACAAGCCATGGCCTTTATCTTCAAGGAATATTCAGTTTAATTGGTGATGACATTTGCTAAAACTTGCCTCATCTGAAAAGATAGCATACACATTTTAATAAGATCTGTCCATATAAATGTGTAACTGGAAAAACTGTAAGTGCAGCTTCAAAATTAACATCTGCAGAAAGTTGATAGAAAAGTTCAGTAAGAAGGTTTCACCCTGGTATACCCCTTGATCTCTGACCAAGAAAAAGACAGAAGATTCTGAGGTCATTGCAGGAAAAATACTCCCTACTCCATGAAAGGGAAAAGAAAAAGAAGCAACAGCTGGGTGTTGCTTTTGTATCTTTAATTTAACTCTTTATCTGCCCCAGTGTGCCCAAAGTTTGTCTCACTTTATACAAAACTCTTACTTAAATTTTATAAACAGAGGCTTCCTGAAGGAATTGCTTTGTCTTATCTAGATCCCTCTATTCCCAGCTGTGAAATTGATTGATGTTTTTAAAGCCCCAAGAAGTCTCCCCTTGAAGATATGTTTTCTGGTTCAAAGGGGGTGGGGGGAAAGGCAGGAAAAAATTATCCACTTAGAGAAAAGTGAATGATCTAGAGAGAGAGCTATGTAGCTAGAGAGCTATACAGCTAGATGTTATTAAGAGGCGAACCCCTGAAATTAGTCAATATATTGAGAATTAAAATCAAAGACAAGCGAGAACTTGTTAGGCTCAAGCAGTTACATGACTCAGATTAACAGTTGTATTTGTGCAAAGGTTTCCTATATTTAAACCTCTTCATGTGACATTTCCATTGGCTTTGACTGAGATCACAAACTATTTGGCAGAACAGAGTCAAGATTCTGATCCCAGATGTGTCACTGCTAATCAGCGCCACCTCACCTCTCAGTTCTCAGTGTTCAATTCAATTCAGCAAATATTTATTGGGTGCTTATGGCTGCTGACTTTGCTAAGTCAGAGAAAAATAATGAGATGCTAGTAAAATGTGACATGTCTCTGGTAAGACATGTAGAAAGCCCTTATTATCACTGGCATTTCAAACCAAAAGTTGAATTTAATTGCATTAATAACACCAATAGTGTACATTGCTTCAAGATATTATAATTTCCACACTGAATTTTGATTTTTATCTGCAAGAACCACTGGATATAAACCACAGTCCCCAAGGCTTGACTTATAAGTAAAATAACACCACTTGCTGTCTAGCATTGGTTATGCACATCCCTAATAGCCCGGCTGAGGGACAGCATTAGCCATTGTATAAACTAATTGGGTTAATTCTGCTTTGGAATTTAGGCAAATAATGTAACTGAGATAAACAGAGGGTCACTTATGCATCTACTTGTACACATTTATCTACACTTCTTATTTATACTACTAAATGCTTAAAACAACACTAGGCTATAAATTTGCCTTTTCTTTCTGATTCTCTTGGCAGGGTTTCTTACATGCTTAACTTTTAAAGAGTGGAGTTCGGTCTCCTCTCAAATAAATAAGAGAGCCGTGGAAGGAAAAAACTGCAGCTACAAAGTAGTTCTAACCCATTAAACGCAGATGGCTCACAGGGGGTTTAATCATCAGGAGCGAACACACATCATGCTGAAATATAGAGCTGTTTTCTATCACTTGTTACCATTTGAATGTCTGTCTCAGGAAAGTGAATTCCATATATCTTCCTGGCCATCAGTTGCCCTTTGAATCCTCCTCTCTCTGATGTAGCAAGATTTCTCTTCAGAACTTACTGAGATGAATGAGTTCTTGCCACACGTAGAAGTGAAAGAAAACATTTCTTTCTCTCCCAGAACAGATGAGATTCGTCATTAGGAGAATGGATTTGACCTTGTAAAGTGGACCAAAGCAATTAACAAACAAACCATTTTGGGGCAGAAGATTTTTTTTTTTTTTAATATATACAGGCAGCGATGTTGCAAAACGTGTAGAATCTCACCACCTGACAAGAATCCAGTACATGGGATGAGAAACCGTCTCTCATTTCAACCTTCCCATGCAAAGAGAATTCCAGACACTTGAGAAATTCATATAGATTTGTTTCTTATGATAAAGGATAAATCATGTCAATTATCAATGCCCATAAGTTAAAGTTATCAGAACTCATTAAAGAGATCCATAAAACCAGTTTGGTGTCACCATACAAAGCAAAGCTAAAGATTAGTATAAGGGTCTAGTACAAAATAGTGAAAAACACAGTATGTGGACAATAGATGATACCTAAAAAATAAGGTTGCACTTTGCAATCTTGTTTCTTGACTCACTGTATGAGTTTCTTTAATCGATATGTCTCCTAATTCATGCTCTCCATTCTATAGTTCCTTCCTAACTCCTTATCTCTCCTTTTTATCCTTTTATCTCTTCTCCCCTTTTCCAGAACCCCTACCTAGCTCAAACTCATTTTTCATGTTTAAGTTTTATGTGACACTTAAGGAACGAAACTCTACCAGCCCCTGGGATAGCATAACAGTGAGAAAGCAACTTCCTTACTTCCCCTCGGATGCATATTCAATGAATGCTATAAAAGTAAATGACATCATCTAGAGCAAACCCAACTAATAAACCACCAGGCAACTGTTCATCTTCCGTGGACCTACTGTAATTTGGTCTTGCTATTTCATTCCTTTTTCTGACTAAATTTATAAAACATTCTGCAACTTAGATACTAGTTAAAAGTTTTTTTGTTTTACCCTGCAAATTACCTGGTCAATTCCAGATATTGGTAGAAAGGCATTTCCTCTAAAATTTTCATGTGTTTTATTTTATTCTTTTATTTTGCAAAAATCTGTCTTTTCAAAAACGAACAAAATATAGGTAATGGGGAAGATATCAGGTTAGGAAAAATCTGAGATCTCAATGCATTCCTAAAAATTCAAGTAATTAAAAATTATCATGTAGGGAAATAGTAAATCCACTTATTAATATTTTTTTAACCAGTAGATGGCACTGCACAGGTATAAGAGAGGGCTACACCTATGTGATTTAAGGGCTGACTCTTCAACTCTGCTGGCCATTGTGAAATTTCCTGCTCTAGCATTATCTTTAATAGTTAATGTATTGCATCTAGAAGTGTCAACAGTTGTATGTGAGGAGAAAAACATACATTAACACTAATTTTATCTCTCAAACATTTAAACAAAACTATGTGACAGATGAGAAAGTCTTCACATTCCCCTTTTCAGAGAAGAAAACTGAAGCACAGAGAGGTCAAGATTCCCTAATGTCACACAGCTAGTAAGTGTTGGGAGTAGGATTTGGCTCAGATATGTGACATAGTCTGTGCTTTCTCTGCTTTGCTCATTCTCAGTTCACTCTCGTGAGTCACTTATTCATCGATTAAACAATTTTTAAGGAGCCAACTTGAAAATCTGAGGTATGGAAACTGATGCATTCCAGTCAGAGGTACCAAAGATGTTTTGAGAGCAGGGTGGTAATGTTGAGCAAAGCAAAGGAGTCCTCAAGAGGAAAGACCTATTATGAGAGGAAAATAAGGCAGGCTCACAGTATTGAACACCAGCAAAGAGGAGAGGATGATGTACATAAAATCCATGAATTAGTAACTTTATTTAGAAATGAATACTGAATTAAGTCATAATGATAAAAACAGAGGACTTTCTCATAACAGACAAGATGATAATGTAAAACACTTTTAAACACTAGTGGGCATCAACAAACATGCCACGTCTCCAAGGTTAAGATGAAGAAGGAGAAAAAGGACCAGGGACACAAATGACAGTGGTGGGTAATGAGGCCTCCCAGGTGGTCCAGGCATTAAGTCTCAGTGCTATCACCTCTAAGGCCTAAGTTCGATGCCTGGCCAGGGAGCTAACCCAAATAGCACAGCAGACACCTCCTGTCTTGCCCGCTCATCCTCTTAGCAGTATATTTCAGTAAATCCACCTGTTCTGTTCCCCACTCTGTCTCTGGTGAGTCCTCTCACCCCCTGCACCTCTGGCCTACACCCAAGTTCTTCTACACAAAAAAAAGAAAAGAAAAAGAATGCTGGATATTTTAAACAAAACAAATAGATTCTTAATATTGTTCAATTATCTTTTATGTTCTGGTTAATGTAGTGTTTAACAGAAAAACTTTAATAAGCAGATTATAACTTGGTCAATGTCTTACAACATCAACTCCAGTAACTCTCACCTTCCCCTTACTTCATGAATCTCCATCCATGGTGAAAACCCAGAGTTTCAGGTGACCTAGGACTGCACCATCATGGAAACCTGAAATTCCCACTCCTATTCTCTGGCAGTACCTTATACCATTTAAAAATTTTAACTGGGTTTCTTCAGCATGTCTATTATCTGACTCCATCAACTCCACCTGTCCCTCCACTTCGGCATGTTTTTTTCTGACACCCCCTCCATATCTATTTCCTGTCTTATCCAGTTTAAATGTCATAGGCCATTCTTTCAACTACTCTCTGGCAGTATCTTTAAAGGCCTGCTGCTTTCCTTTAATCACACCTGCCTCCAGTGGAATAATGAACATCACAAAAACTACATCAACGCCACTAAAAGAATGTATGCTAACTCCTCTAAAAATGTGGGGTTTCGGTCCCAAAGGGAAGTATCACATGCCTGAGCATAGCAATTCTACTCTCCTATTTTCCAACATAAACAATTTTGCTTTTTTTCCCTTTGATTTTTAAAATATTTTTTTTTTATTGCGGTAACATTGATTTACAACACTGTATATGATTCAGAAATATAGGATCCTACCTCCTCAGATGTATGTTACCACTCCACTCTCCACTAAGGCCCCCATTGTCCTTCACCATAAACATTTTGAAGCCTTTTTACTCTTCAACTATTTTACATTAATGTTCCTGCACCTCACTGTGTCTTTATCACAAGAAAGGGAAAAAAAAAAAAAAAACACATCCTAGGGGGATCTGGCTATTTTCTGCTACTAATCTGCGAATAGAATTTTATCCATAATATTTCTGTTCCTGGCTTATTTTAGGGGAAGATATATCATCTTTTTAATTCGAATCTTTGTTCTGTACTGCATACTTTCCCATCTTGTCAGAGATTTTAGGCATCTTCTATAACCTTAAACTCCTCTTTTGTGCCATTTATCAAATTTAATTTATTTTGAAAAAGCAGTAACAAAAGTAGAGGATATTTTTCATGCCCCTTTATTACTTCCATATTTGCCCAGAAACTTCCTATGAGGGTGTACCTACACCACTATCTATTTTTTCACTTGCCACTCTCTTCAGTCTTCGGCAGTTAAGTTTTGAATTCTACCCATCCATGGAAATAACTTTTCAAGATTGTCAAATTAAGCTAATAGTTGCCTTTGTATTCAATTCTATTCAGAGTTGAATTGTGCTCCTCCCAAAGTACTAACCCCCGGGGCTTTTGAGTGTGAAGTTATTTGGAAATAACGTCTTTATAGATGCAACCAAGTTAAGATAATGCCATACTGGGTTAAAATAGATCTTAATCCAATGCCTGCTGTCCTTCTAAGAAGAGAGACATTTGGAAATGGACAGTCAGGCAGAGACTATCATGTGATGATGAGGCAGAGAATGGAGTGCTGTGTCTATAAGCCAAAGAACACCAAGGACTCCTGATAACCTCAAGTTAGAAGAGAGGTGTGTGGTAGTATCTCCATCAGAGCTTCCAAAAATGCGGGACCTATCAGCACCTTGATTTCTTTTTTTTTTTTTAATTTTTTTTGTGGGACCCTCGCTAGTGTCTGGGGAACAAACCGGCGCTGCAGAGGCTGCGGGCAGCCTCGCAGCCCAGCGCTCAACCATGGCGCCACCAGAGGAGGCCCAGCACCTTGATTTCAAATTCAGTAGATTTAAGTTGTTTTAAGTCACCCAGTTAGTGATATTTTGTTACAACAGCTTGAGGCAACTAGTACAAATTCTCAGAATCATTTAGCACTTCTAATTCTCACTATTTTCAAAGGAGTTTTCCATGTTGGCTTCCATGATCCCATACATACTTTTCCATTCCCCCACCTACTCTTCCTCTGTGCCCCAACGGTATGATTTAGGCTGTTTTACTCTTTCTTCTTCTCACTGTCAATATTCTCTGCAGTAATTATTTACTTATTAACTATACTCTTGACCACACTCCAGATCTCCCATCTGGGAAGAACCATCATCTTTTCATATCACAGGCACAACAGACACAGGGAAGCTCAACTGACCATAAAATACCAGCCTACCCTGCTTTAAAAATTATAAATGTTAGAGTTCATCTTTTGAATAGTTTTAAGATGACAGAAACACAGAGAGAGAAGTTCAAAGAACTTCCTGTGTACTTGCTCCTATTATTACTATCTTCTATTAGGGTGATATATATGTTATAATTGATAAACCAACTTAGGTATTTTATTATTCACTAAAATCCATAGCTTACATTAGGTTTTTCTTTTTTGTGTTCTACATTTTGTGAGTTTTGACAAAGTATCCATTATTACAGTAGTGTATAGAATGTTTGCCATCCTAAAAATCCTTTGCAGTCTGTCTCGTCACTTCTTCATATAATCCCTGGCAGCCACTGAACTTTTTACTGCCTCAATAGTTTTGCTTTTTCCAGAATGTCATGAAAGGAACTAAGCAATTGATAGCCTTTTAGAGATGTGCATCTGGTTCCTCCATAGCTTGTGTGTGTGTGTGGGGGGGGGGGGTTGAAGGCTCATTTCTTTTTGTCACTGAGTATTCCAGTGTAAGGATGGATGTTAACAGCTTGTTTATCTTTTTACTGATTGATATCTTGATTGATTTTAAAGTTTTGGCAATTATGAATAATGTTGTTATTAGCATCCAATTGGAGATTTTGTACTTATTTAGATTAATATGAAGGGGCATGATTGCTGAATAGTTTGGTAAGAGTTTATTTACTTTGATAAGAAAGTGCCAAATTGCCTTCTAAAATGACTGTACTATTTGCATTTTCATTGAATGAGTAAAAGTTCCTATTGTTCCACACTATCACAGCATTTGGTATTGTTAGTTTTCCAGACTTTGACCATCCTAAGGTATTTAGCAGTATCTCATCATTTTACTTTGCAATTCTGCTCTCTGGCAGATCACATATTCTACTCTCAGGCAGATTACATATTATATTGAACATCTTTTCACGTGCTTATTTGTCATCTGTGTGTCTTCTTTGGAGGTGTGTCAATTCAGATATTTTGTCCATTTTAAAAATTGGGCTTGTTGGGGCCTCCCTGGTGGTGCAAGGGGTTAAGCACCGCACTATGAAGTAATCCACAGCCTCTGCAGCACGAGTTCAATCCCTGGCCCACCAGGGAGCAACCCACATGGCGCAGCAGACCTCTCCCGACTCACCCCCTGCTCCCCTCAGCAGTGTATTTTGGTCAGTCTGCCTGTTCTGCTCGCCACTCTGTCTCTGGTGAATCCTTTCACCCCCCCCCCACACACATCTCTGGTCTGTACCCCAGTTCTTGTATGCATAAATAAATCTATCTTTAAAAAAATTGGTTTGTTCTCTCATTGTTGACTTTTAAGTGTTCCTTATATATTTCAGATATAAGTCCTTTATCAGGTACATGTTTTGTGAAGATTTCCCCACATTCTATGACTTTTCATTTTCTTGATAGTATCTCTAACAGAGAAGAAATGCTTAATTTTAACGAAGTCCAACTCAGAAATTTTTTCTTTCATGATTCACACTTTTGGTATAGTATCTAAAAAGTCATTGCAATACTTAATTTTTTTTATCTGCTCCTAGAAATTTTGTGGTATTGTCCTTTACCTTAGCTATTGGTTCATTTTGAATTAAGTTTAATAAAAAGCACAAGGTCTGTGTCTAGAGTTACTGTTCTGCGTGGTTTTGCAGTTGCTGTTCATTGTTCTAGTACCATTTGTTAAAAAGACTATCTTTTCCTCACTTAAATTACTTAAGAGCCTTTGTCAAAGATCAGCTGACTCTATGTGAGAATCTACTTCTCAGTTACTCCTGATTTTTACGGTTATTTTTTTCTACTTACCTAATAGAAAACTGAGTCACTTTACTCTTCTTTCTTCTCTCTCATAGTCAATCAGTCACAAATTCCTACTTTAAATACTTTACATGTATTATTTAACGTAATGCCACAACAATCCTATACTATTAGTAGGCCCATATTAACAGGGAGAAACTGACTCAGAGAGGACTTTGCTTATATAAATAGGCTGAAACATCTTTATTATGTGATAACATATTAACAGTTATGTGATATTACCACACATAGTTCATATGCAGCAGAACAACTGGACTTCAGAATATGAACTCCCAACCATTATCTAATTCCAAAATATATTTGAAGTCATTAATATCTCTTCATCCCCATTGCCACCCTATTAATCCTAACATCAGCATTTCTCAATAAGTTTACTAAAAAGCATTCTCTTAATGGATTTCTTGTGTCCCTCTGGCCTTACTCCAGAATGCTATTTCTAAAGCACAGATCTGATACTAAACAGTAAACAATCTCATAGCTCCCCAAGACCTGCAAAGAAAGCAGACACTCCAAAATGTGTATACATCTCCCCTTTCCATCCAAATTACTAATTCTGCCATATTGACCTTCTGGTACTTCTCCACAGGCACTTTATACTCAAACCTGCATCTTTGTACATGCATATTCATCTCCCTCTCTTGTTCTTCTCTTTCTCTTTACCCTATTCTTTTCCTTCAGATCACAACTTAAGCATCATGTTCCTGTGCAGTGCCAGGTTTAATGAATAAAATACTTGACACACAGCAACAAATATAACCCTTACTTAAGGAATTAGTCATTGATTATCAGAAATTCAAATAGAAATTCAAATGTAACTGGGCATCCTCTTTTTTTTTAATTTTTAAATTTGATATATTTTATATCATTTTTCATTTTTGCACAATGTATGCATTTTCTTGCTTATAGTCTTGGTTAACTATCTTGGTTATAGTACCCGTACAATTCTCATCACCCTTATTTTGATGCTACTCCATTCTCCCCAACCCCACCCCGTAGTGTGTCTCTGGTTTATAGTTGTTTGTTGATTTTGATTTTTACTTTATTATAATTAGTCTTTTTTCTGGTCCCTTATTTAGGTTTTCTAAATTCCTGCTATGAGTGAGACCATCCGGTATTTTTCTTTTTCTTTCTGGCTTATTTCCCTAAGCATGATTGCTTCCAGGTCCATCCTCTATTTTATTTAACCTCATAACCTAGGAAAGCTTTGTCTGCTATCCCATCACCACCACGAGTCACTGCTTGTCTATTATTCAGGTAATATATTCATCTCTGTACCATCCTTAAGGACAGAAGTTGTGTATTTTCCAGCTGCATGTTTCTAGCATGAAGCTATCAAGTGCTTGGTGTTCAATATTTATTAACTATTTTTAAATGCATAGATTCACTCCTTTTAATTTAATTCTAAACCTTTGCCATAATAGCTATCAATTATACTATTAAGATGTATATTAAACCTAATGTTTGTGAGTTTTGTAGAAATTGCTTTTTGTAATTAGCTTTGAAATTCTTCATTTAAAATTTTATGAAACTGTAAGTTATCTTTTTTTTAAGATTTATTTATTTATGTATATAAGAGCTGGCGTACAGGCCAGAGATGCAGGGGTGAGAGGACTCACCAGAGACAGAGTGGGGAACAGAACAGGCAGACCGACTGAAATACACTGAGGGTAGCAGCGGGCGAGACAGGAGAGGTCTGCTGTGCCATGTGGGTTTCCTCACTGGCTGGGGATCGAACTCGTGCTGCAGAGGCTGTGGATTTCTTCACAGTGCGGTGCTTAACCCCTTGCACCACCAGGAAGGCCCACTATAAGTTATCTTCAGTTAATTCCTGGCCAACCTCAGCATCCCTAAGCACAAAGACAAAGTATACAAACTTCAATGGTAGGTTGTTAAGTATGGAACTTAACTAGATTTTATCAAGTGATTGGGCATCCTCTCTTTTCCAGAGTCTGCAAGTGATAGCTGAGTGCTCATTTGCCCAGCCAAAGGGGAAAATTATTATTTTTCTATATTGTCATCTAGATCTTTTTTCCTCCATAACAAATTTCAAGGAACACTGATCTCCTAATAGGTGTTCTTCAAATGTGAATACATTATAAGTTGGTTTATAAGCTAGGTAAAGTAAGTTTGAGCAGATTTCTGTCCTACAGTGATTTTCAGAACCATTAATATGTTAATATACATGGCGAATCTCCAGGAGGTGATGTATAATATAAGATTTTTCTAAGCTAATGACAGAATCTTCTAATTAGGTAACATCCAGTGTAGAAAACACTGTCCTGGATCTTGATGTTCTCCTCAGGGTACAAAGAGAGTGTATTGATCAGATTTTTATTGTTAAAAACAGATTCATTGAAATTCCTGACGCAAAGATGGATTGCATAAAATTTATCTAGACTTAGCTTCAGTGAGTCATTTTTATCTGTTTTGAAGTAGCAGGCCAAGAAAAAAAAATCCAAAGTAAATGTCCTTGAGATTCAGTATATATAAAATGAAGTTTCTCTTTGACACAGAAATCAGTAAGCCATAAGAAGCTATGTAAAGATCCTAGAGCAGTTATATATAATTTGGATTGCTGAATATTTAGTATTATTGGATTTTAAAACAAGAACTTCAAAGGTAGCTACAATTCTCACTAATGAAAAGCATATGTTGTGCAGCTGAAGCCCCAATAAGCAACAGCCAGGCAAGCCTGGTGTGTGATCAGAGCACACAGCCGGCCACCTGTGAGCTGCAGTTTGGGTCCTGAACCACTGATCTGCGTTCCTCATCTTCCTTACCACCATTATTGGAATGAGGGTCAGTGTCACCAGAGGGTTAATTTATATTTATCAAGTTGCCTCTGAAAGGTGCATTTTCACTTATTCACCTAGAAATGAGTATGAGTTTATTCCTATTATTGTTAAGTACCATAGCAGAAATATTAAATAACTTCCATTTACTCATCCACATAAGCTGAGTAGTGTGCCTGTTGCTTTATGTGATGATAATGACAATAGCTAATATTTTTGAGCACTTAGTGAACTACACACAATGCTAAGTAGTCTACTCACATCATTACATTTAATTATTTCAACAATTTCTTGAAGCCTGTCTCATTATTTATATTTATTTTATAAATGATAAAAACCAAGAGACTTACTCAATATGTAGTAAATAGCCAAGATGGACTTTGAAATGATCTCTATCTGATCTGTCAGCCTGTCTCCCTAGCACTATGACATAATGACCCAGTTTGGATAGAGCTCTGAACACCCACAGAGGGATCTCATCACCTTTTACTATGAAAAAACCTGATGTTCAGAAAATATATCTACTTTGTCCAAGACCTTGAAGGACTAGGTACATAGGTTTCATTGTGGAAAAATAAAGGTATAAATTATATGAAACTATCAAAGTAAGCAAAAGTACTAAATGTGAGGCCCAGGAAAAAAGAATGCATAGTTTTGAGCAACAACAAATGTTGGCGAGGGTGTGGAGAAAAAGGAACTCTTCTGCACTGTTGGTGGGAGTGCAAACTGGTCCAACCACTGTGGAAAGCTGTGTGGAGATTTCTGGACCTACTAAACATAGAGCTTCCATAGGATCCAGCAATTCCACTCCTAGGTATTTACCCAAAGGACACAGAAACATCAATTCCAAAGAACACCTGCACCCCTATGTTTATAGCAGCACTGTTTACAATAGCTAAGCTTTGGAAACAACCCAAATGCCCAAAAATAGATGACTGGATCAAGAAGATGTGGTACATATATACCATGGAATATTACTCAGCATTCAAAAAAGATAAACACATGCAATTTGCTGCAACATGGATGGCGCTGGAAGGGATCATGCTCAGCGAAATAAGCCAAAAAGAAAAAGAAAAATACCGGATGGTCTCACTCATAGCAGGAATCTAGAAAACTTAAATAATGGACCAGGAAAATAAATAACTATAAGAAAGTGAAAATCAAAATCAACAAAAAACTATGAACCAGAGACACTTTTAGGGGGGCGGGGGCGGGAGGGGAGGGATTGGGGTCAGAATGGGGGCTGCAATTGTATGGGGAATATAACAATAAAATTTATAAAAAAAAAAAAAAAAAGAATATTAAATTGTTTAATAAATATAAAAAATTGTTTAAAAAAAAAAAAAGAATGCATAGTTTTGGACTGTGGGAAGAGGAAGGAGGAAGAGAACCAAATATGGGGTAGGATGAACTCCAAACATCAAATTGGTCTTCCTAAGATCTATGTTTCAGACTTTAAGGAAAAATTGGCTATTTAAACTTGATGATATTTTCTACCTAATTTATAAACTGTATAAATAATAAAATAGGTTCCATGCAATGTGATTTTTTTACTGCTAAAAGCATTAGACCACTTGAGGTCAGAGTAACACCAAGAAGAATTTCCCATCACTAAAATGAACCACATTGCAAAATATAAGTGCTTAGCAACGTCCTGAAACCACTTCATTTATGTGAACTTGAGAAAGGGAAGGGGCCTCTTAACTTTTCAACCACCAAGAGGTGGTTGAAAATATATTCAGAGTTTCATAACCAGTGCTAGATATAAGTTGACAAGTGTCCTGATTTAGAAATAAGAATCAATAAAAGATATTTCTCCTATTGAACATCAGAAAGTAGGTTTCCATACGTCATAATAGTTAAATATTATGTTTGATGTTCTTTGTATTCTGTAATTGATTTGCAATTTTTATTGAACAACTGGGTAATATAGGTTGATGTTAATACATATGAACATTTAGTGGATTAGACATTCTGCTAAGAGGTTTTCGAATATAAAAACTAAGAATTTGGTGGTTTGTCTTCAAACAACCTTCACTTTTAAGCAAACTTCTGGAGACATTGTTGGTTCCGTCTCACATTACAAGTAGGGGTGAGATTATTAACAAAATTATATAGTAAATGTTAATATCACAATTATTATCCTGTTAGATACTTCATTAACAAAGTCCAAAAATCTCTCTGTGAGGCAGCTACAATTATTATTCCCAGTTAACGATGAGGAAATGAAGGTTTAGAGAAATTAAGAAACTTATTTAAAGTAAAGTGCCTAGTCAGGATTCAAACTCTGTCAACACAATTCCACAACCAAACTTGTAACCATCATGTTACATATGATCTTCCACAGGAAGAACATTGTTGGGGACCCCATTCTGAAGTGGTCTTAATTTCTGTGTCTTGGATTGTCTGTCTGTTAAAGGAGGAATCAATCTAGCTGACCTCTAAGATTGATTGAAAATCTAATGTTCAATGATTCTCTCTAATTGTTATAGCAAAACCTTAGAGAAATGACTACTTGTGCAATGTTCAAAATGGATTATGGTATAAGTGGAAAAACTAGAGAGAATGAATGGTGATTTATGAAAGGGGAAGTTAAAATCATACATATTAATAACTTATGAAATACAGTGAACTCATTTAGTGTTCCCTGTACATATGAAAAAATTGCTTTAACAGATGCCGTTGGCAATTGCATACCTAGACTGTGGAACTTAAACCTGGAAAACATTCATTTTTTTTTGGGGGGGGGTTGTATTATACATTTGAATTTAGGCAGCTAACATGGAGTCTCTTTTTCTTAAATTCAGAATTAATGGTAAATGAGAAAATTTTTTGTGAGAGACTTTAACTCTATTTCTAAAATATGCTTGTCGAACTTTCTTGGGTGTGACCAAAGGACTTTAGTCTTTGTTTGGTTTTTCAAGTGAACTTTTCCTCTTTGTAACTCCATCTTCCATTTTTATTAACCAGTCAAGCATGTTTTACTTTACACTGTGATAAGGGGATCAGATACAGCTTCCCCACATCTAAGGGGATCTTAATCAATTGCAAGGAATACATGAGTGGCATAGTGTGGAAGCTTCCTGCCTCAAGGAGGAAGAGATCTCCTCTGGATTATTACTTTTGATTCCATTGATAGAGGGAGAAAATTAGGTAACCTTGAAAACAAGGTACTTTTGACTGAGCCAGTTTAAGAGGACATGAGGTAAATTGTCACCCCCCTCTTGACCTTCAACTAACCTTTCACTTTTAACATATGTTTTGAAGTGCCAGCCATGTTGATTTCCATGGCTGTTTGGGTACAAGTTTCAGAAAAACTACTGCCCTGAAGTCTTTAATCACTTTTTGAACTTTGAATATAAGCATTTAAGATGCACTTATGGCTCTTAGAAGGCTGACCGATGGGTACTGACTACAAAAACTTCCCTCCAAAGTGCATTAAGTAATCCGTTTTTCAGTAACCTATGAATTCTTATTACCTGGGCTGCAAAATGAATCGCGTATGCTCCTCTGCATCCAGCAGTGAAGTGGCAATTGAATCATGGAACTTGCAGGTTATCCAGAATTCCTCTCCATGGCACAGTTTCAGGAAAGCCCTGTATGCTTCTGGGGGCATTTTCCAGGTTATTTCAATGTGAATCAAGCTATTGTGTACTGATATTTCTGTTTTCAACACCGTAAGGAATGAGAGATGAAAGAATAAATGTTAATATGACAAGAAACTGACATAACAAAGACAAAAGCAAAGTATCAGGGTTCACTTTTGGCAAAGGCTCTTTTACTGTGGAGTAATCTAAAAGTGCAAACGTGCAATTAATCATAAGCACACCTAATATGACTCTCCCATTGAATTCTCTAACTTTCTGTTAAAGAGCTTTAGTTCTTTCTTACATTGTCTTTGCTACCAGTGCCCCTACCGCTGAAAAACCCATGACTTTTTTTTTTTTCTGGAAGTAAGATCACATGAATGGAATGAAAATCAAATCTCAGTATGTCCAGGGCAAGAGTTGGCAGCTTTCCAGAAATGCTTTTCCAAAACACACTGTTCTCCAGTTTTCATTGTGGAGGGGGGTGGGAGAGAGGGGATTTCAGATCATTGAGAACCTCTAGGGATTATCGCTGGCTCAGACACCTCATTACAGAGCTTTAGTGGCCACATAACCAGAATGCTCTGGAGACCAGGGAGATCATGGAGAAGGACTTCCTAAAAGTAAGAGTGTTAAAAAAAAAAAAAAAGAAAAAGAATGTCTTTTCTTTGTGACATTAATTACATTTATTTCTAATCTATGTGCCGCCAAAATCACCTCTGTGCATTGGCATCTTGATACTAATTTCTGATGAAATAATCAGTATAATCAGGTTCATTAAATAAGATGACAAGATTTACAAAGTCAGTGATATTTAGAAAAAGTGTGTTCCTCTGCTCTTCTGTGAGCTTCTAATGGACAACAATACATTACCTGATGAATGACACGCAGAAAGTGCTAAGTAAAAATTTGTGGGATCAATTTAAATTAAATATAATATAGCTACTTATCAAATCTGAACATATAAGTAGTCTCAAGCAGTGGGCTAAGTATCATGGAAGGTATAGGAATACATTCTTAGACCTAGATTACTGCCTTCGAGGTTATAGTTTACTCATGATCATAACACAAGTTTAAAAGTTAGTCTTATGTGTTGTTAAATTGATCTTGAATGAATAAAAAACATCATGCTACTTTAAAAGCATTTTACATTGGACTTTTAATTGTCAGGGATATATAAACTTTAGCTTTTTAAAAACTCATAGCTATGAAAAAAATGAGTTTCATTATTAAGTATATGGATGTATGTCAACACCTTATAAAAGAAATCTCTCAAAGACTAATCCATTATTAAAACAACAGCTATTTCAAAATATTATTAAAAAAAAGCTATCTCAGTGTGATGTGTGTATGTGAATGTGTGTGTGTGTGATTGTACATGTGTATCTTCAGAGTGTATGAGGGGAGGAAATTAGAGAGATGCTTTAAGACCTACTGAATACATCTTTCATGAATTAATGACTAATACTAGTTTGAAAAAAGTGCTCTTCCTAAATGTTCTATGTAAAATAGGATGAAAAGGAAAATTTTTCTCTATTGAAATGAAAATTTAATCTATTCCCCATGTCTATCTGGATTACTGCTTTCTGTTTCTATTCTATTTAAAACCCATCTCCGTTCTGTCACAGAACATAAAATTCATATCTGATCAAGTCACTTCTCTGCTTAAAACTTTTTAGTATTATTAAATGCATTATATTAAAGAAAAATCTGGGCCTCCCCGGTGGTGCAGCGGTGGAGCGCTGGGTTGCAAAGCTGCCCGCAGCCTTTGCAGCGCCAGTTCGATCCCCGGCTGCTCCCCGGCCACTGGAGGAGGGTCCCACATGGTGCGCAGACCTCTCCTGCCACCCGCTGCTCCCCTCAGCAGTGTACTTTGGTCCTTCTGCCTGCTCTGCTCCCTGCTCTGGCTCTGGTGAATTCTCTCACCTTCCCGCGCTTCTGACTGTACCCAGTGCTTGTATAAATAAATAAATAAATCTTAAAAAAAAAAAAAAGATTTATAAAAAAAAAATCTTATAATGATTGAAAAGAGGTTCATTGCATGGCATCTGTTAATACTTCTAACCTTTCTTTCCTTGATGTTGTAGCTCATAGCCAATTGTTTAATTCCAAGATGCACCAAAGTCCCTTTAAAAAAAAAGATTTATGCATACAAGAACTGGGGTACAGGCCAGAGGTATGGATGGTGAGAGGATTCACTAGGGACAGTGGGGAGCAGAACAGTCAGACTGACTGAAAATACGCTACTGAGGGGAGCAGCGGGCAAGGCAGGAGAGGTCTGCTGCACCATGTCGTAGCTCCATAGCCCGCCAGGGGATCAAACTCGTGGTGCAGAGGCTGTGGATAGCTTCACAGTGTTGTACTTAACCCCTTGAGCCACCAGGGAGGTCCCAAAAGCCCTTTTTGATCTTTAGGTTTCCCCACATGTTGTCATTATCTGGAAAAAGTGTTTTCTTTATCACCTCTTTGTCTAATAATTTTCCATCCAACAAGATCTAACTTAAAGTTCATTATATCAGGTCTCCATTGACATGCAGGTAATTCTGCTCAATGTCTCCTTAGTACCTCTACTTCCCTGATTATAAGAATTATCATACTACGTCATAACTTTTCCTATATCTATCCCTATGCCACACTGTAAATTTCCATGAAAAAGGAATAATGTCCACTTTGCTCACAGGATTTGAAACATAGTAGAAATGCAATTATATCAAATTCATTCAATGAATATTCGTTGATGCTAAGCATTATTATTATTTTTTTTTTTTGGTGCTGGGTATAAATCAGTGAGCTTTTCTATACCCATGGAGCTTATGAATAAGTGAAAAGATAGTATGCTCGAAATGATGAATGCTGAGTTAAAAAGCAAAGGAAATGAGATAAGGAATTGCTGAAGGGCCTCCCCTGGTGGCGCAGGAGGTTGAGCACTGCGCTGTGAAGCTCTCCGCAACCTCTTCAGCACCAGTTCGATCCTGGCCAGTGAGGGTCCCACATGGCATGGCAGACCTCTCCTGTCTGCTCACTGCTCCCCTCAGCAGTGTATTTCATCAGTCTACCTGTTCTGTTCCCCGCTCTGTCTCTGGTGAATCCTCTCACGCTCCTGCACGTTTGACCTGTACCCCGGTTCTTGTATAAATAAATAAATAAATCTTTAAAAAAAAAAAAAAAGGAATTGCTAGAAGGCCTCATGGAGAGGTGAGTCAGGAGAAGCCAAAAAGCTACAAGGAGAAAGACAAGGCCACAGAGGAGAAAACTGCAAGGACACAAAGGACATTTTTCTTGGTTGTGTGAAAAACATGATAAGAGGTAAGAGGGGTAATAAGGGACCAGATCACCAAAGAAATATGGACTGTTGTAAAAACTTTGACTATTCAAATTTTTATTCAGAAATAATGTTAGATGACCAAAAAATGTTATAAAGATAGTACATGGAATTTTCCTAAACACTTGACCCAGTTTCCTCTAGCATTACTATTTTTTATAATCACGTTAAATTTACCAAAATGAATACATTAACTTTAAGTAAGCTACTGACATTATTCAGATTTAATCAGTTTTCCACTAATTTTCCACCAAATTTTATCCTTCAACTTTCCATCCAGGATACCACATTGCATTTAGTCATCAAATCTCCTTAGTTTTTTGTCTAAGGAAGTTTCTTAGTTTTTCTTTGTTCTTCATGTTCTTGAATTTTTTTTTAACTTTTATTTATTTATTTATACAAGCACTGGGTACAGTCAGAAGCCTGGGAGGGCGAGAGAATTCACCAGTCAGAGCCGAGAGCAGAGCGCAGACTGAGGAAGTACACTGCTGAGGGGAGCAGCGGGCAGCAGGAGAGGTCTGTGCGCCACGTGGGACCCTCACCCGGTGGCTGGAGGTCGAACCGGTGCAGCAGAGGCTGCGGGTGGCTTCGCAGCCCAGTGCTCATCTGCTGCGCCACCACGGAAGCCCATGTTCTTGAAATTTTTGAGGCACATTAGTCAAGCATTTTGCAACCTATCTCTCAATTTGGGTTTGTCTGATTTTTTTTCCTTATGACACTAGGATTATAGTTATAGTTCTTTCTGGAAAGAATATACATAGAGGTGAAATCCCATTCACAGTGTATCATATCCAGGGGTACAAGATAGCAACAAAGCTCGCCATTGGTGACCTCAGACTTGATCACTTGGTCAAGGCAGTATTAGACGTTAACTGTTTCCTCCGCTCTAAAGTTACTGTCTTTTCCCACTTCATACTCGAATGCTAGGGGAATTTAACTCCGCATTCTAAAGAGAAGAGTATCAAAGTTACTTGAGGACACATGTTAAAACCACTAGAGAAATGAATAAATATTTTGGGAAGACGCTTTGAAGCTATGCAAATATGTTTTCTCCTTAAAGTTTTACCTACTAATTAGAATATGCATTGGAGGGCCTTGTCTGAAATAAATATTACTGTGGAGTTTTAATTGTGATTTTCTTTTTCCCTCATTTTGTTTACATTATCCAGAATTCTTCTATAAAGAGCATTATATTTAAGTTGTCTCTTCCTGTAGTTATTCCACTTCTACTTTGTAAGGGAAATAACTTTTGCACACTTTTTTAAAAAGATTTATTTATTTATGCATACAAGATCTGGGGTACAGGCCAGAGGTGAGGGCGGGGAGAAGATTCACCAGAAACAAAGTGGGGAGCAGAACAGGCAGACTGACTGAAATACACTGCTGAGGGGAGCAACGAGTGAGAAAGGAGAGTTCTGCTGTGCCATGTGGGTAGTTCCCTGGCCTGCTGGGGATCGAACTCCTGCTGCAGAGGCTGCAGACAGTTTGACAGTGGTATGCTTAGCCCCTTGCGCCACCAAGATGGCCCCGACTTTTGCACATTTTAAAGAAAACTGAAAGGTTAAAAAAAAGAGTTAGTGTGTTCTGAACTGCTCATTTGGGAGTTGTGCATTATCAGCATGAACCCTGCATGTCTGAAGCAAAGAAAGAACTTGCTTGCTTCCTATGTATTAGTTGTGTCTGTTGAGTACTATCTAAAGTGATACAAATATTGCTTTTGAAGACTGCTTCAAAAGTTGTAAAAATTGGTTTTGATGTAGTTATGGGGCAAATTAACTCATAAAATAGAAAATAGCTTTTAAAAATAATAACCTGTATTGTAATTTAGTGATTACCATAACAAATGCATTTTCACAAATTATTTGACATCAAAATAATAAAGAAAACATGAAAAAGTTTGATATTCAGTTATGACAGAAGTAGAATGCTTTAGCAAATGGTGCTTTCCAAATAGTATTAATTAAATTCAATGGGACTGAGATAGATTTGGCAAATATTAATCACCAGCAAGTTATCTTTCATGGTTTATCATCACAGGCCAAAAGAAAATAAATTTAAGAAGTCTTAAATTTATGAAATAGCTTCCTTCAAATTCCTTTAATAAATATACTGCCTGGATTTTTAGTTCAAGATATATGTACACATTTTTAATGGATATTTGTAAGAGGAATTTTAAGATAGCTTTGAAACATAGAACCAAAGGCATATAAGATAGCATAAACAGAGCCTCCCCGGTGGCGCAGCGGATGAGTGCTGGGTTGCGAAGCTGCCCGCAGCTTCTGCAGCGCCGGTTCGATCCCCGGATGCTCCATGGCCACGGGAGGAGGGTCCCACATGGCGCGCAGACCTCTCCTGCCGCCGGCTGCTCCCCTCAGCAGTGTACTTCGGTCCTTCTGCCTGCTCTGCTCCCTGCTCTGGCTCTGGTGAATTCTCTCACCCTCCTGCGCTTCTGACTGTACCCAGTGCTTGTATAAATAAAATAAATAATAATAAATAAATAAATCTTAAAAAAAAAATAAAAAAAAAAGATAGCATAAACAAATTGAAATTTTCTCCTGGATACACACACACACACACACACAAAATTTTTATGTGAATCAAGTCTGTATTTATATGTCTTTTCCCCTTTGCTACAAATAAGACTTCCAGATGTTTCACCTTCATTTTTTTCAATAACTCCTATATCTCTCCAGTGATCGATATACAGCATTTGCTTCCTACCTTCTCCCCATCTCTCTTTCTTCCTTTTTTTCACTTGTTTCCATTTTGTCAAATCTTGCTTTTCTGTGAGCTTTTGACCCTCTAGTTCTCTACCACTGAATTCATAGATTTCCTCCATGTATTTCCTTGGACTAATAATTCGACTCTTTTAGCCTTCTTCTCCAAAATCATTGCAGTGTGAAGAAAGCAATCTGATCATTAAATACATCCACACTCCTATCACCTACGTGTCTCTCTTTCCTTGTGCAAAATATATATATACACTCTGGTTTTTTACACACACAAGCAAGAATGTTGTGTATAGATCACGTCAATCACAGAACGTGCCCTTCTTTTTTCTCCTGACTTGACTGATTAAGTCAGCCCAAACATCAAACTGGTGTATATGCTTAGACAGCATCACTCTGTGTCTTGCTTGTTAAGACATGCCAAGGGTCCTGACTTTTGTAAATTTCTAGTTATGACATTTTCTTTGAAATCTGTAGCTACTGTTTCTTAAGAAAGATATCTGTGAAGTTTCCAGGCTTTTCAACCCCCCAGTTGGAACGCATCACTCTTCTGCAAGCTTGAGCTACAATTTAATCGTTTCTCCTTTACGTTATGCATTATAGTTAGTGAACATGCAAATGTTTCCTCTGCTAGATTATACATTTTTGAGAGTAATGTGTTTATACCTTTAGTATTTTGTAGAGTTTTCTTTATGTAATAGGTGCCATAAGTAGGTGAATGTTTGCATCCTATATTTCAAAATTATATTTTTGAGTTAACTTTTAACAACAAGAAAAAAAGATTATAAGCAAATGGCAGCATGCAATATGATACCTGATTTCAAAGGAAAATAGTCATTAAACTGTTAGTTCTTATACAACATCATACTAGCAAAAGTTAGTTGTTCATCTTTGCTATTCTCCTCCTTGACTTTATAGATGCACAGGAGAAAAAATAAATATAGAAAAAGTCTTGTGCTTATTTATGGAAAGTACTTTTTTTTTTTCATTGAATTAAAGGCAATGTAGGTCTTTCATAGACTGACAAGCTTTGAAGCTTTTACTTAGGTTCAAGTTTATGTAACTTTTAATTGGTAACATGTGCTCTGTGGATGTCTATGCATATGAATTTGTACACAGTATTCTATAAATATAGATATAAAAATTATGCAAGCCCTCCTTATCTTTTTATATACTTCTGCTTGACAGCTTCTAAAGTTTACTAAATCCATCTAAACCCTATAGTACTTTGTTAAACAAAAACTATCTAAAAATGTATTTATGCATCGGTCTCTCTGTATCACTCATAGGAATTTGCAGACAAAGGCAAGAATAGAACAAGAAGAAAGAGAAAGAGCAAAGAAATGCATATGTGAGTGAACGCATTGGTTTGATAGTAAATGTGTATTTGTGCCTCTAACAGGGAATCCATAAACTTTGGAATATATGAACAACTACTCATTCTCTATGTATCTATAGCTATGTCATCTGGTGATTAAAATATTATTTTTGATTATATATGTTCTCATTTTAAAATGAGCATATTTTATGCTACTAGAAGTAATAACATTTAAAAATGAAAATACTAGTAATCATGCTACCAATTAAGTAACATAATACTTATTTTAGTATTACAAGTATAGGTATTTAACCAAAATGTGAATACAGGAGTTAATTCCATTGCTAGTGAATTTTAAAAATTATAATGCATTTGTTTTCTAAAACAGACATTGAGATATCCATTTAGGATAATTTGATTTTTATTCTTTATATCAGTTTTTATTCTTAAGACAATGTTTAATATGTTCATATATCTTATAGTGACTAAATATGTAAAATATCTTAAATTTTGTTATATGAAACTTTTGTTTTTGTACATGATTTGCAAGGCATAAAAACAAAACATTTTCCCTCAAACAGGATGGCTAAAAGTTAAAAATTACATAGATTCATTATTAAAATAGTTTTTTCAAATAACAACCTCATCATTTTTTTATTCTCAATTCTAAATGTCTTTTCTCTTTTTCATAATTCCATGTTGAATTTGCTTATAAAGAACATCATTTAACTCTCTAGTGTACTCTCACTAAGTATGAATAATCAAATGGCAAAATATTTGTTTCTGTGCCTTTAGAAGCATAAAAGATTCATTGATAATATAAATATGGTCATTTCAGGTTCAGTAAATTAGTAGAAGCTGTCAGCCTTGAGTATAGTATAAGGAAAGCTTTTGTTGAAAAGCCCATAGAAGAAAGAATGTCTATTTAAACTGAAAGGTTTAACCCATTAGCCTGAAGCATATTCATTGCCAAAATTTTATTCTGATAGGGCTTAAAGGATATGAAATACTAGAGGTCATGAAATAAATAATTAGATATTTGTTTTCTAGGATTTTACTTTAAGGCATGAGAAGGAATTCTTACTCTTAACTTCATATTGATGAATATATTTCTTCAGGTTTTTTTCAAAATTAAAGCTAATATAAAAATATTTAGGCAAATAAGTAAGTCTTTGATAATAATCAATAGTCTATTACTAATCATATATTTACTGAATTCAATCATTTTCAAAACACATGTATCAGAATAAGATTGGACTTGATTATAAGGAAAAAATTGTCCACAAGCCATGGCTATGTCCTATAATATTTACAGATTAACCGTACATCAGTTTTTCCTGAGTCAAATTCTTTCAATCTAATTGTTCGCTGTGGGCTTACTGTTTCTTCTTCACAGTCTCTCTCCCTCATGAACACACTCACACACTCTCAAACACACACTCACACACACACTTTATGTCTTTTCTCTGTAGGGACAGAAGAGTGAGGGGAAACCCAAATCCATATTTTAACTTCTTAATATTTCTCTTGATATTGAAGAAGAGAATGAAATTGCACTCACTAAAACAATATATTGGGATTTTATATCGGATGGTTTCACTTATAGCAGGAATATAGGGGAAACCAAATAAGACATCAGTGTAAAAAAATATAACAGTACAAAACACAACAAAGCAAAACCAGACAATTATAAACCAGAGACATCCTGCAGGGGAGGAGGAGGAAGAGGGATCAAAGGAGGTAGGAGCACAGGGGAATGAGGTGATGGTGCACGGGTGCATTGGTGAAGGAAACTCCATGGGGACTACACCTGAGAGGGTGGGGGGAAGCAAATATTGTTTAAAAGTGAACAATGATGTAAAAAATAAAAAATATATATAATAAAAAAGAAAAAATATCTTGGGATTTTAAAAAATAATTGTCTTCTTTAAAAATTAGCCCAATAATTCTTCCTCCCAGTTTAGGATTTAGGCTAAAATAAACATATGGGTTTATGAAGCTTTTGTCTGCATGAATGACACCTATGTTTCAGTCTGATGTTTAATCACCCAAATTCTTAGAACTGCTTTCTCTCACTGAGTTGTGGGCTTCATTGAGTTTCTCCCTTCTATACTCTCCCTCCATCCACATGCAGCCTTTTTCTTCTTTTGCTAATGGGGATGTTTGAAAATAATGATTTAGATTTATAAAAAAAAACTTACATAGAGAAGATAAAGAGAAAAAGTGAGAAAAAGATAAAGAGAAAAGTGAGGGCAGTAGTAAGGAGAGCTGCCTTAGTGTATTGATTGCTGAGCAAAGATGCAGGACAAGGTGTGCTACACATTTTTCTTTCATTCCTCTATCATCTCTTCCACTCTTTAAAATCACTTGAGAATAAGCAGGTGTTAAAAATAGGAAGAAATACAGATTGTTTCAAAACATATACCTAGTTGTGAAATGTGTCCATAAGAAGGGAATTGAGTACTTGGAAGTTTATATTTAAAAGCCTTCACTTAAGAAGAAATGACACCTTCTTATGTGATCATTCAATCCAAAATTATTTTCAGATAACTAATCTTTTTTTAATTCCTTTTAAGTCTCTCATTGGTGTATTGATAATATTTCATTCAAGAATTCTAATATATATGCCCATACTTCCAAAACATACTGTTCTAAAAATATCTTCATAATCTGGTTGATTGGAATTTAACAATTTGTGTCCAATAATAATGTTTAAAATGGTCATGAAGGTCTAAAGATAATTCCCAAAGAGACACTTAGCCTAACTCCACCATCTGGGTTTTTTCTAGCATAAGACACATTCCCTGAGAAAAAAAGATGTGTTAACCTCCAATGCCCCCAAACAGAAGTGAGGCAGATTGGTTCTCTTGGCTTCTGTAAGGTGTCTTCCTTTCTTTTCTTGCTACCTCTTGCCTTGTCACTTCATTTTACTCTTCTCCCTCTCCCACGATTACAGTTGTGGGACAACCACCAAAAAGAAGACCTTCTCATCCTTATGGCGTCAACTTGTATTTGCCCAATTTCTTTAGGCAGACTGCTGTCTAAAGTATTGTGTGGAAAAGAACTGCAAGATTGCCTTATTCTGCAAGTGACATTTTATTTCATGAAGGACATTTTCATTATTCCTTGGATTTCCTCAGGCGTCTAGTTGTCATTGTGTTATGCCAAATAAGAAAGTGTTTTGATTGTATCTGGCTACACAGTCTGGGACATTTTATTACATATTCATAACAAAGTTCAATTTGCTGCTAAGCGTCTGAGGAATATACATACTGCACCTACTCATGCCTTTGCACATTAATGATCGACCAGATTATAAACAACCATTTTCATTTTTTTTAAAGCTACATTCTAGAGCTGCAAACCTTTTCATCCTCTCTTAATGTATTTTATAATACATTATAAAATGATGCTGAGAATGATGCTCTGTTTCTTGTCTCCAAATTTCACTCGATTGCATCCTCAATTTAGGTTTGGATACAATCTGTGTGCATTTAATATCACAACTCTAGATCTGGTCAAGGTTTCCCCTTAAACCTAAAGGAAATAGTTGAAAGGAAAAACCCAGAATATAATATCTTAGGAAGACTCAACTTGGTCTGGCTATGTTTACATTTCTTCCAAATTTTGGCTTGGTTTTAAGCTTTATTGGCAGACTCATTCAGAACTGTGGCTTTATCCTCTTTTTTTTTTTTTCATTTTGGCTAATATAATTTGTTAAAACATTCTCTGTTTATTTCTTCTTGCTTAACATTTTTCCACACAGCAGGCATAATGAATTTTTGTTTATGGTGGGCCGTGCTGCCTGAATTATGGTATGGAATCTGGATTTGGTTTCTTTGGAAAGGTATTTTATTGCTGTTTTCAGGGATTTATGCTACTTCTGGTATTCTCTTAGACACGAGTGTTTCTGAAGTTGGTTGCTTGGGAGGAATTATTTCTAAGGAAAACTGAATTATTGATATGGGCTACATTTTGAAAAGTAGCTGGTTTGTAGTTGAAAAAATAATTATATGTCTTTGAGATGCCCCGCAGTGAATGTAAATTGTATAAAATAAACTTCTAAAGAAATCTAACCACAATTTCCAATTTATGTGCCACCATAGTATATTATAAATTGAATATTCATTAATTCATTCGTTTTTCAAATACATACTGGAATGGAATGCATTTTCTCTAACATCAACTATCATAGTATTTTTCTTGAGACACAAAAAATAGGGGTGAGAACACCCAAAACCTCATGTGGAGTTAGTTTTGTGACAACCATCCAAATATCTTATGTTCATAGAATACAAGTATAGAACATAGACTCTGAAAATAGACTGATTGCATTTGAAATTCCAGTTCCACCTCTGAGTAAGTTACTAAATCCTTGCTAAGTCTCACTTTTTTTTTATCTAAAAAGTAAAATTAAGAATGTAAATCTTGAAAAATTCTTGTACAGACTAGGTGATGTAATGAATGTAAAATGTCTAGCATTACATTTGGCCTATATTATTGTTTTAATAAAACATAGCTAGTATTGTTTCTATTATTATGTACTCAGTGGTAATGAGTGTATTTTGAGAGATATTTTGAAATAACAGGAGCATATATGGCATGTCTTCTGAAAAAAATATATTTTTTGTATTTAACGACTGGCAAACAAAATATGGATCAACAATATAGAAATAGTATTTTAAAGACAATACAGTGTAATATTGCATCTTTGTAGATTTTTTTCTATAACACTGATCCTTTTATAGTTTTTGGAATCAAACACTCAGAGTCAAAGAACTTAAGAATAATTTCACTGGGGAGCCAAAAAAGTGATCAAGTAGTGAAAAGTAAGATCCAGGATAAACAGAATGAAAGGAGTATTAGTGGATAGTTTTTGATTCTTTGGGTCAAGAGTTCCAGCGTAGTTCCCACAGTGTAGTTATTAAGAGCACAGATTCTGAGGTCAGACTGCATGCATATGACCTTCTTACTAATGTTAAGATCTTAAACAGATTGCTTTCCTCTTTACTTCCATTCTTTTGGAATACTGTAGGTTAATTTTTGTGCTTCCACGTGTTAACACATGCAAAATAGTTAAAATAGTATTTACATATTGGGGTACTTAAAAATTATCTAATAAAATTATAGAGAGAGGATGGTGATTTCTATTCTTATGTACCAAAGTCAGAAAGATTGTAGGGGTTTTCCTCATGTAAATGACATTCCTGTATCATATGTGAATTTTATGCTTTTTCTTTAAATTTTTCCAACATAAAATTTATATTAGCAGAGCTACACTATTTTTATTATGATGTACATATATAATTTTTCTGAAACAAGCAAATGAGATATCAAAGTCTATCCCTTTGTGTTCAAGGACACTGCTATAGTTTTCTGCTTTAAAGTTGATAGATAATGGCTCACAGTACCACTCCCAAATTATTCCAAAATCACGAAGCTCTAACAATTGAAAGTTTTTTGTAACTTATTAGGTAGAAAAACCCAGTAAGACCAAATAAATCACTTGAGTACATTTGATTTCAAAACATGTATGATAGTCATTCATACTAAGTTCACTGGTGTGAATGCTTACATGAATACCTGTTAGGATGAACTAAGTTATTCTGAGGTTAAATAGATTGTCATAATCACTCATAAGAACCTGGGTTGGTAGTGCATCCAGCATCTCAACTACTGCTGACTGTCCTGACAGATATATAGAAAGCTGTGAAGAATCTTGCATGAACAACTAATACTTGAGCTCACAAACACAACTAGTCACATGGCTCCTTGTAACCACAAGTGTAAACATGTTGACTTGGTAGGAAGAAAACCAGAAACATTTGGTAAAGAGCACCAATGATGATCACATTGTGTTTTACTGCAGAAAAATTATTAGGGTGATTATAAGGATCAATCTCTGGTCCCTGGTAAACACAGATCATCTATGCCATATGATTTATCTACAATCGTGTAAAGATATTTAGATTCTATCAAAGCAAAATTTCAGACTTGGAATTAAGAATTATGTTTAGTTCAAGTGATTTGAAAAAGACATGGACTCCATATTCATAGAGCTCACAGCCCAATGAAAAAGATAGATATGTATCTACAGGCTTGTGAAGTTATGTGTGATGTATTACATTAGAGATTTGACTAGAGTGTAATACTGGGCAGAGGAGGGGAGTTGATAGCTAGACCTGGACTAAACAGAATGACTTCAGATAAAGTTGCACTTAAGTTGCGGGGTTTGAGGCATGACTAACAGATAGGTAGACAAGAAGGATTTGATAAGCATTTCTGATTGATGTTAATTTAATAATAATGCTGTTGTCAGATTCTAAGTCTTGTTCATGCACAATAGGTACATAATTTACTTGTACATACAGTGCTTGGAGTACTACAAAAATGATGGTGATCCCATTTTGAGAAAAGAATAAGAAACAAGTCTGAAATAAAAAGATCATGCCTCACCATGAAGGATTTTTGGATGCTATTTTAAAGCAGTTTTAATGTTATTCGATGAGCAGCAAAGGCTATTAAAAACCCAGTTTTTAGAGGCCTCCTTGGTGGCACAGGGGTTAAAGTCTCAGCTATCAAGCTATTGCCAGCCATTGCAGCATGAGTTCAATCCCTGGCTGGGTTGCTGACCCATATGGCTCAGCGGACCTCTCCTGACTTGCCCACTGCTCCCCTCAACAGTGTATTTCAGTGCATCTGGTTGTTCTGCTCCCTACTCTGTCTCTGGTGAATCCTCTCATGCGCATCCCCCCACACACACACCCATGGCTTACACCCTAGGTCTTGTATGCATAAATAAATAAAAATAAATCTTAAAAAAAAACAGTTTTTTAAAAAGTGGGCAGGAAATATCCTTGAACCAAAGGAGAAAAACATCAAACTCATTGGAAACAGTGATTTGTGAAAAGACAAGTAAATATTTTATTTTTATATTTCTGTCCTTTGTAATATATGTTTTCAGTAAAGTTTATATTTATATTAAATGAAGTTGAGAACTAAAATGTTCATCTTTACATTCATTTGAGCAAAAAGTCATACACACATTCCCCTCACATTTATTTTTATATTTGCTTAATTTCACCTTCTCCTTAGGTATGTTGCACTTCTAGAGCACAATGTGGTGTCAAATGCATTTGCCACTGTCATTCTATATTTTCATTCTTGAAATATGTAAGTAGAATATGATGGATGAACTTCATACAAGCATTGGTATAAACACCTCCTTAAAAACCACAGCTGCACTTGCATCAACCCTTGAAGTGAAATTGCAGGAAAATCTCTGAAATAAGGAAAACATTGGGGTAAAAAAAGAGAGCATTTTACATGTATAGAGGAAACACTTCATTTAGACAAAGATATGAGATATTTGAGAAATAGTGACATCAGAATTTATTATTATATTTTACACATTTTAAATATTTTATTTTATATAATTCTTACATCATTTTTCATCTTTGCACAATGTATGAATTTTCATTATATGTTACATATTTTTGTATATAATTATAGCATTTAGAGAAAAGTAAGGTCCAGTAGAATCATATGTTACTAGCTTATGGAGAATATTTAAAAGAATGTTCTTGTTTATATTCTTTAATATACATAAAGTTTAAAATACCATTCCATATATTAGGTTCAGTTACTAAATGCCAAGTCACTAAAGTGGCAAAAGTGAAATTTATATTGCATCTTTATCATGCAGGCATCAGTTAAGGAACTCACTGCACTTAACCAATGAAATAAACTGGCCAGTATTAAAACTATTATGGTATAAAATTTTATTATAGAAACATTTATGGAAGACCTTCCATTTATGAAACTAACATTACCTTTGGGGGTACTAATAATTTATTGTCAATGAATCAATTTACTTCTTGTCTCATCCAATAGACCAACATAAAATAGTGTAATAAACTCGAACGTTCATTAAAATAGACATGGATTGAGGGCCTCCCTGGTGGCGCAGCGGTTGAGCGCTGGGTTGCGAAGCTGCCCGCGGCCTCTGCGGCGCTGGTTCGATCCCCGGCTGCTCCCCGGCCACCGGAGGAGGGTCCCACATGGCACGCAGACCTCTCCTGCCGCCCGCTGCTCCCCTCAGCAGTGTACTTCGGTCCTTCTGCCTGCTCTGCTTCCCGCTCTGGCTCTGGTGAATTCTCTCACCCTCCTGCGCTTCTGACTGTACCCAGTGCTTATACAAATAAATAAAAATAAATAAATCTTTAAAAAAAAAATAGACATGGATTGAAATCCAGCTTTGCTACTAATGAAAGAGTCTAAATCAGCTACTGAGATCATGTCAAGGTGTCAGCAGGGCTGGTTCCTTTTATAAATCCTGGGGGAGAAGTAATGTTCTTGCCTTTCCCCACCTCTGTCTTCCAAGTATATATTCATTGGCTCATCACCCCTTTCTCTACATTCAAAGCCAGCAGCACAGCATTTTCTCTTTTTTTCTTCCATCCTCATACCTACTTTTTTTTTTAAGATTTATTTATTTATGCATACAAGAACTGGGGTACAGGCCAGAGGTGGGGGGTGAGAGGATTCACCAGAGAGAGTTGGGAGCAGAACAGGCAGATCTACAGAAATACGCTGCTGAGGGGAGCAGCAGGCAAAACAGGAGAGGTCTGCTTGTGCCAGATGGGTCAGTTCCCTTGCCCAGAGATCGAACTCATGCTACAGAAGCTGCTGATTGCTTCACAGTGCTGTGCTTAACCCCTTGCGCCACCAGGAAGACCCTCTTCATACTACTTTCTCTGGATCTGATCTATTTGTACACTCTTATGAGGACTCCTATAATTGCACTGAATTCACCTGAGTATCCAAGATACTAGCTCTAATTCAGGATTCTGAATCACATCTTCGAAGTCTCTTTTATCATATAAGATAGCAAGCAAAAGTCCCTATTAACATGTAGTTTTGCCGTGATTTGATGTGGGCACATTTGGGGACTTTTCATCCTACCATAGTAGCCAATATTCTTTTTTTTAAGATTTATTTCAGCATACAAGAACTGGGGTGTAAGCCAGTGGTGTGGGGGAGGGGAGGGAAAGGATTCACCAGAGAGTGATAGCAGAATAGGTAGATCTACTGAAATACACTGCTGAGGGGAGCTGCTGGCGAGGCAGGAGAGGTGGGCTGTGCCATATGGGTAACTCTCTGGCCAGTGGGTCTTAGAACTTGTGCTGTAGTGGCTGGTCATAGCTTGATAGTGCTGTGTCTTTAACCCCTGCACCACCAGGGAAGCCCATTACCCAAGATTCTAATGGTCATCTCCAACCAGACTTTTCAGATACATTTCACTACGTTGTACTGTCTCCCAGGTCTAGTTCTCTGTTAGTCTTCCACATCTCAGTTTCCTCACATACCCAAACCAGAAACCTAGAAACAGGCTTTTCCTCTATTCTCTACACATAGCAATTTTTGATTTACTATTTATTTTTTCCCTTGACACTAACACATCCTGACTTTAAAATTTTTAAATCAAATTTTCATTTTTTACTTTTCATCTTTTATTCTCCAATGCATTGTGCTTGATATTTTCTAAATAATACACAAAGAATCACATCTGATTATGCCATCCCCTTACTTCAATGCACCTCCTCCTCCATGTCCCCATGGGGACATATTAGCTACAAAATATATTACAAAGCTTCTTGTGGTGTCTTTTTCAGTGTATCTTACTAAAATATAACCAGCTTGAATGCAAATTTATGATTTATTCTTTATCTCTTACTACATAATGTGTTATCTAGTTATGCTCAATAAGGGTTTATTGATTTGACTTGAAGTTCTTTGTATGAAATGAAATGTTCTATATGTGGAGCTCTTTCTCTCATTGTATCTCCAACTTTAGAAGTCACATAATGTCAGTGGTGAGAATTTAAGATGGAAGAAGCTTGGGTCCCTGAATCATCACCTTACGAGCCTCTTAGGCATTAACTACATTCACTTTAATGGTGCAAACAAGAAAAAATCACTTCCATCAGGTTTGTTTATTATAACACTCAGCATGACGTTGCCTGATACTCCTGCCAGTAGTAACAGAACTCTGCGACCTGGTTCTTACAGTCTCCTGGGTCTGGAAAATCAGTCTTGCCATTGTCATCATTCAAGATTCAGGATAGGCATTACCTCTTTGAGAAAAACTTCCTTGGGACCCACATTTTTGCGTAGAAGTGTATTGTTCCCACACAATGTAAGCTTAGTTCTATTAGTGTGAGTCAACTTTAAATTGCAATTATGTTCACCTATCTTATTACTAACCGCTTCCACCAAGGCTGAAATTTCATAAAGGGCAGAATATAGTCATTTTGCATCTTCAGCCAGGAACACAATGCCAAGCTTGGCATTGTGTTCCTGGCTGAAGATGCAAAATGATTGCAATAAGGTTGCAATAAATTCTTGCTGGACTGACCTCAGTGCAATTTCCTCACCTATAAAAAATAACATAATAACTCAGACCCCATGTGGTTACTATGATGATTAAGTGAGGCAATATATGCAAAGCACCTGGAATATAGCAGTCACTTACCAAGAGTTCCTTTTTATCCTTCACAGAGACTTTCTTAACTATTCTGGTTCATGGTTGCAACTTTTTGTCTTAATTCTCTTCATCAGAATCACCATTCCTCTCTTAGTTACTTCTTTATAATTTTTAAGGTGTGTATTAATTTTCTCTCATTATTCAAACTGCAAATTCTTTCTGGACATAACTACTTTTTATCCTTCTTTCTAGGTATCGCACGTTGGAAAGAGGAGGTGTTCAATATACACTCTTTAAGTTGGCTGGAATCTTTATATGAGTCCTATTATGGTGCATTAAAAACAGCTCCAAAGCCTGGTCTCCATGACAGAAAACAAATCTTTGGCCAAGAAATAAGCCAATGCATAAAACATGCTGTCAACTTGGCTTTCGTACTAACTTATGCAGGTGTGTCTATGTTTAGGAAGTAGAATATTATGGAATATCAGTGCCAATTTAGTGTGGGAGGGTGTGTGTGTGTGTGTGTGTGTGTTACAAATAATCTGTAACACAAAATTTTTTGGTATTTTGGAAAATACTTATTATATTTACTGGCTGTGTTTCAGGAGCATATATACATAAGTACTGACTCTAGAACCTTGAAGTTTTGTCCCTAATTGTGATCTTCTAAACTCCACCAGAAATACATCTCATCTTAAACCTGCCCTTCCATAGCAGCAAATTCTGCATTTATCAGTTAAGTTTACACATGTTGCCAGAATTGCAACTTCAGAGAAATTCTGGGATGTAGCCAGTTTTACTCAGAGTGATGGAACCTGGATATTCAGAGTTCTGATGGAGATAAACTGAAGGTGATCGAGAGTACAGATTACTCTTGAATGGGTCTACTGGGCTGCTGTCTGAGGTAATTTTATTCAAACATTTAAAAGTATCAAGTATCTAATTTGTGGCATACTCTGTGTTAGGTGCTTAAGAAAAATCACCGAACAACACAAAAATTCCTTCTGTCATTGAGCTTACATTCTAATGCAAGATAGCAGATAATAGAGGACAATAACAAAAATGCAGAATGTTATCCAACTGCTCTGGGGGGAAATGAGAGAGAAAGAAGGTAGATAGAGTGTAGTTTTTAACAGGGACATCAGGAAAGATCCTTCTAATGATATAGCATTGGAGAAATGACTTGAAGGAGAAGAGGTAGCCAGTTCTACAAAGACAGGGTAAAGAACTTTCTAAGAAAGGAATGCCATGTGCAAAAAAGTCTAAGCAACTTCTCTAAGAAAAGATGACTTTGGAGACATCATAAGCCCCTTCAGGCATTTCTGGGTATTTTGTGTTGAATAAGTTGGGAACCAATGAAAATGTTTTGAGCGGAGTTGTGGCTTGATAAGACAAATTTTCAAAAGATCAGTCTGGTTGTTAGGTAAAAGATAGATTGAAACAAAGAATTTTAGGGTTGAAGAGGTCTTCCAGGTTGTATAATACCAGCCCTTCCCCACCCCAGTGCTAAATATCGCTGAATAATTTGATCACTGCTACCCCATTTTCTTTAACCATCACAGAAACACATCACAGAAACAATTTTGCTTATTGGGATTACCTTTCTCCATATTGGATAATTCAGATCTAACATGTGAATGAAAATGTCTACTTCTCTATCTTCTACCCATTAGTATTATTTTTACATGTTACAAAACAGAAAGGCTGTATCACCTTTTCTATATACAGCCATTCAAATGCTGAAGAAAGTTTAGATGCCTGCCTTGCTTCTGGTGAAGTAGCTCTAGTTTTTTCATTCTTCACAGTGCCTGTTCTGATCCCTAATTTACCACAAAATTACTAAGAAGACAGAATACACTTCCAAGACTGCAATCATTCTATTTGGATCTAATAATACAAAATTGATATTTTATATTGGAATATTTTTGGAAAATCTCTCTGAGTTATTTTAGTGAGAATCAGTCTCAGTTGAATTGCAATAAATTCAGAAATTTCTTGAGTTCCAACCGATAGGCACTGCAAAGTCTACACTCTGATATCTATATATAGCTGCAATGCAACATAGTCATTTTTTTTTAGTATTTTAATAATGAACTACATTCACCTTTTATATTTCTAATCACTTGTATTTTTAAGCATGGACATAATTAATCTTCAAATGTGATATTGAATTTAAAGATTTTACTTGAAAGAAATTTTAAATTAAATCCCACACATAAGTGACCAAGAATTGTGAAACCGAGAACATTTTAGACTGCTAGAAGAACTTTAATTAATTCCAGGTCATTGAATCTTCTGTCAAGAAGAGCTTATTCCTGATCCTTAATTGGAAGACATGAGATTTTAGAAGAAAAAAAGTTATTTAATTCCACAGTGGTCAGAAGGTCCAGTGGGTGAATGTGAACTATGGTGAGAAAGAAATTGTGAGACCATAGCAAAATGTCATGAAATAATATAGTGTAAAAGTACAGAACAGGGTGTCTGAAGCATTTTGAAAGGAGAATGCCTTTAGGAAAACTCAGTGATATCAGTTTATGACCTCTAAACCAGAGAGAGTCTCAAGGAAGTACGAGAAACCACTGCTTCTTACTTTATTTTTTTAAATAAATTTTATTTTTATATTCCCCATACAATTGCAACCCCCTTATTTTTTTATAGTGGTAGTTAATTTTTATTTTATTTATTTTAAATAATAAATTTTATTTTTATATTCCCCATACAATTGCAACCCCCCATTCTGACCCCAATCCCTCCCCTCCCGCCCCCCACCCCCCAAAAAGTGTCTCTGGTTCATAGTTTTTTGTTGATTTTGATTTTCACTTTCTTATAGTTATTCATTTTCCTGGTCCCTTATTTAAGTTTTCTGGATTCCTGCTATGAGTGAGACCATCCGGTATTTTTCTTTTTCTTTTTGGCTTATTTCGCTGAGCATGATCCCTTCCAGCACCATCCATGTTGCTGCAAATTGCATGTGTTTATCTTTTTTGAATGCTGAGTAATATTCCATGGCATATATGTACCACATCTTCTTGATCCAGTCATCTACTTTTGGGCATTTGGGTTGTTTCCAAAGCTTAGCTATTGTAAACAGTGCTGCTATAAACATAGGGGTGCAGGTGCTCTTTGGAATTGATGTTTCTGTGTCCTTTGGGTAAATACCTAGGAGTGGAATTGCTGGATCATATGGAACACTGCTTCTTACTTTAAAACTGTGACTGAGAAATAATTGTACACTTCAGTGTTTCTTTCACCAGGATATCATATGAATGAGCCTGCCATTTCTGAAAGAGGATGAATAAAAAAACAAGGTAGGTAAAACATAACAATGATAAATGGTAGTGCTACTCTAAACAATTTGTGTTTGCCTATTCAGTCTAAAAAACAAAGAAGGGGAATGATGCATCATTCTAGTTCCTTATAAAGGTAACTTTTTATGATAGATGTGAAATCAGTAGTTAATTGTTTCAAGAAAAAAAATGCAAACCCTAGTCATTTTAGATGAGTAAGAAAATCATTAACTTTTAAACACACAGCTTCTTAAAATTTTGCACTATGTTTTGATGCATTTTATCCTTTTTCTTTTTAAATATCACATTTAAGTGATATTTAAAGCAAATCATCTCCTAAAGGAAAAGAAAGTGTTAGTACATTTGCCAATGGAAGGAATACAGTAGTGAAATATTAGCTATTTCATTTTACAGTGCTTGACAATGTGGCCTAATTTTACATAGTTTTGACAGGTATGATTGAAAGTTTTGATTCTTAAAAAAATAATAATCAAAATAAAATAAAAATCAAAAACAATCAAAAAATAATCAAGAAACCTATTCTACATAAAATGGTCTTATAGACTCATATTTCCCCCTTTCTTCTGTTAAGATTATTTAATTTGACAATGGAAGTAAAAAGAAAATATTTCTTAGCATGTTTCACAATGAACAATGGTATCTTTCTAACTAACAAATAATGTTTCAAGATTGTTCTTGTAAGACTTAACCCTCAACAATAATAACAGAAACCTCAAGACTAAATAGAGTAAATAAATACTTAGTTTGCTTAAAGGATGATTCTTAAAAGAGTCTATTACACAACTGTAAACAAACACTTTTTGTCTAATTATATCTTATTGAGACAATCAAAGAATTCCACAAGATAAAGTTACTGAAATGTAAATTTCTACCATTTGTTATATTTGTAGATTTCCACCTCCACTGGAAGTAGAAGCCTTCAATATAAAAGCTTTTAAAAATTTAAGTAAATGTAATGATATATTAAATATGTGGGAAAATGGAATTTAAATATCTCAAAAATTGATTTGGGGGGCAATTGTGAAGAAAGGAACAGGTACATTGGTATAAGTATTTTTCTTATCAGTTTTATCCATCACTGTTAATAACGTTAAGGTTTTAATTCCAAAATTTACCAGATATTGAAAAATAATGCAAGTGATTATAAACCTTCGATAGAGTAACTTTTCTTCTGATGAATTGGAAAGCTAATGAAAGCAATTTTTTTTAAATTTCATGTATTTAGAGTTTAAATTATTTTTAAAGTATTTTCCCATTTCTGCTGTATGTCTCCTGCCATTTGTGTGCTAGAGACACTCTGCTTTTCTCCTCTAATGAAGTGCATTAGTCAAGAGCTCAGTGACCTCTGACAAGGCTCAGTGTGGGATTATAACATGATAGGAGGCAGCTGGAAGAAACACTTGACAATTCACACTTAGAGTAATCCCTGAAAATTGCAGGGCAGTTATGAGGAAGTAACAGTTTGGCTCCCTTGTGAAAAAGACTAATAAAAGAAATTTCACATAGAGTTTGGGGACACTAACTATAGTTTCTCAATTAAAACCAAATGAGCAAGGTCTGTAAACACCAGTCGATAGAGAACACATTTTTCATGAATAGATTCAATCTACAACACTATTTCAAACAGCTACCACTTTAGTCCATTGATAGAAACCTCATTTAGTCAATGGATTATCTATAATTGACTAACCTCTATAACAGAGTTTTAACACATCTAGCATGTGAAAACATTTCAGTGAGGACGCACAGAGAATAATAGTGGTAATCAGAAATATAAAATGACCATTTTCTGTGAAAATCACAGGAAATCAATAATACAGATTTTTGTGTTGACTTATATTTTTCTAATGTGCTATTTTATCTAAAATGTGTATTTTCCCAAAAATACTTACTCTGCTATAATTTTGTTTATTATCCATTTTCCATTTAACAGCAAAATATTTTGTTGAAAATAACATTCAAGAATTAATAGGTGAGATAATTTACATTATTAGACTTATTATAAATATAAATTTAATAATATACATATATATTTTAAATACAGATACCCCATTTCTCTAATAACCTCTTCTTCTAAGTCTCACAATATCTTCCAGCTGTCTGCTATTATTTCTTGCAATTATGACAAAACTCATCTCATTCCAGAGAAACATCAATTTCCTAGGAAAAAAGGCAATTTCCTTTGAAAATTCACAATTTTTAACTAATTTTGAATTTTCACCATGCATGGTATATGGTAACTGACTTATTCCTAGTTGACATTCAAAAAATATGTGACGGATTAAATAGAAATAACTCATCAGTAGTGTTCTCACAATTATTCCAACTACAGTGAGACAGATTTCCTAGGCCATTCAACAAATATTCTTTGATATCTTTTAATGATAATCACTCTGCTGAATACAGTATTCTGCTTTATTAAATGTCTTCAAGCTTTTTTGTTTGTTTGTTTGTTGCTAAACCTAGGGTTCTGACTCTAATTCTACTTCTTATAAGTCTATAGGACATTTTAAGAAACATTGGGTTAATAAGCCCATACTAATATCTACTAATACCTGGCATTTTGTAGCTTTGTGTAGAGGTGGAGTAAACTTCCTTCCTACCAAGAAAATGCATAAATAAAATTCCCGACTCTAACAGTAATGGTTGGTTTACCTGCAAATTTAGCATCTGATTGATACATCTTCTAGTATTCTTCCAGAGCTTATTGACTTAATAATGTACCTTTCATATAATAAACATTCATAATTTAGGCTAAATGTTCACGACTAGGTTTGCTTATTTTGATGATCCGAAGATGGCTAAAGGGAAGGAAGCAGGCAAAAAGACTACTCAAACATTACAAATGGGTGATCTGATTCCTTTCTCAAATAGTGGACTTTGGAGTGTGCTAACTTCCTGTGTTGGGGAAGTTAGGGAACAACAGTAATGGACTAGGTAGAAATGGCTGTGCAGCAGCTGTGAGATAACATTGCTGGTTAAAGGGTCTCCTGGGGTCTCCTCTGGCATATGTATTAAGAGTTATTGATTTAGACCATGTGTCTTTTAGGTAAGAGAACTACTTGTTAGAAGATTAATTCAGAATCATTATCTTTGGTTTAATGCTACTCAAGGGGATGATAGAATCTTACTAAATTTGGTTTTTCACTTCCCCATTCTACTGGAAAATATTAGTTCGAAAGATCTGTTCTTCATTTATTGATTTATATTTATTGAAACCTATTGAGAACAATATTTTGCCTCCAGGGTACTTAGAGGGTAATATATAGTGTATCATGCTCTTTCCGTTTTGCAAATTACTGTAGGTGATTTTTTTCTCCTGGGTTATTCATTTTAATTTCTTAAAAGAAGGTTGGTATTTTTCACATACTTGATGAGATTCTCAGACAATCACTATGTTACATGGGTTAAGATCCTGGATTTTACATAGTAAGATCTTAAGCCTGACACATATAAGACAGCTGAACTTGAGGTATTTGTAGAACTCCTTCAAGACTTGCCTACTTCCATCATTGGGAAGATTTAGATTAAAATCCTATAATTAATATGATTATAAAAGAATGCATGTTATTGCACATATCTTATAAATTCAAAGATCTCATAACCATTAAAATATTAAAATATGTTTTATTTTTAAATGTACTTATTGCTGATATATCTAATACAACAAAAACCTATTCACCTAGATTATATTATGTTTTTCTCTATAAAATCTTAGATGTAGTGTGATTCAAAAACATTTTCTTTAATTCTAAAAATCACCTAAGAAGTGGTTCTTTAGATAATATTGCTACGTAGTCACTCATACTGATTGTATTTCCTCTGTGGTGATAGGCGTGGCTGAAAATAATGATGGGAAATCATGGATACCTATTTTTTTCTTGTTTTGAGCATATTAAATGTGCTATAGAGACTGTGTGAAGTTTTTCATTGTTTGTAACTTTTAGCAAATCATAAAATACAAAAAGAGACTTTCAGGAGTTTGGAATTGTATTAAATACAGAGTGCATGGACATCCCAAAACTGCTTGATGATGTCACAAGGTTTTTAGCTATGGTTTCATAATCCATTTATTCCTTTCTAACCTCACTTTAAATTTTTGTTATATCTAAGTGATTTGTTATGTAAAATATCAATAAATTTGTGAAATCTAGCCTTAAAATTGTGTAATTCAAGTTTTTGTTCCAGTAAACACATTTTTTCCCCCTTAGATTAGTAAAAAGTACAGTCATTCAATTGTTCAGTGATAATCACATTTCTTGCAAAATGTGGTTAGCATCTTAGGAGGTGACACTCTATTCTTTGAATTGCTGCTATAGAATGCCTCAGAAAGTAGGGAATGCCTAGGCAGTTCAGACTTTCACTGTTGCTTTTTACCCAATTATTTGGCTAATGAATTTAAGCTTCATCCTGTGATCAACAAGAGAAAATTAGGAATTTTAGAACAAGGAATAACTGTGGATTTATTTCGAAGAAGGTAAATATGGAAGGTGCCTTGGCATTGAAGAGACAGATGATAGTAAGAAGGATACTGTAATTTTTAAAAGATGAAGATCAGTGAAAGTAAGGGAGAATCATCAGTGAAAAGTGTATAGAAGAGTCAAGGGCTGGTGAAATCAAGATAACAAGTGGAGCTCAAGGAAGAAAAGTTGGAGAAGTAGAGGAATTAGGTAAAAGGAATCATAAAATTGAAGAGAAGAGTTTTTACATTTTCTAACACAGAAAACATTTGGTATAAACTAAGCAAATTACTGAATGTTCTCATTAGAAATACCAAGTATCTGCATAAATTCAAACTGGTTAATGATATACACTAAGTAAAGGCTATTTATTTCAAGCTCACTGGTGATCTCTTTGAAAATAAATACAACATATTTGTGAAAACAGGGTTGTATTTTAGAAATGAAAAGCCAATTTGATCTGAGGAGGCTTTCATGATGATTAGAAACTTCTCTTATAAGAAACTTTCCAAAAAAGAATAATTGGATTCAAGAAATAATTGAGCAAACATTTTATGTCCGGTTCCATGCTAAGTGTTGCATTCTGCAATGGAAGTTAGAATCCAGTAGAGAACTAATATGCAGTTAACAGGTAAGCTTAGTGTTTAGAAAGCTTAATGTTAAGAAAGGCTAAGCAGCAGATGATACAGGCTAATACAACAAAGGAGTTGACCTACTTTAATCCAGAAAGAGCATGTAGAATACACTATGAGATTGGAAATATAAATGGGAGTTAACCAGCAAATATTAGTGGAGGGAGGGTGATAGGATAAAGGACAAATTACTGTTTCAGAAATATGTGAACATGATAGACACAATAGAGAGCACTAAGTTTTTATTTTTTTTAAGATTTATTTATGCATACAAGAACTGGGGTACAGGCCAGAGGTGTGAGGGCTGAGGATTCACCAGAGACAGAGTGGGGAACACAACAGGCAGACTAACTGAAACACACTGCTGAGGGGTGCAGCAGGCAAGACAGGAGAGGTCTGTTGCACCATGTGGACAGCTCCCTGGCCTGGGATCCAATTGGTGCTGCAGTGGCTGCAGATAGCTTCATAGGTTGTGTTTTAACCCCTTTTGCCACCAGGGAGGCCTACATTGCGTATTTAAATTGTAAAATAGGTCATACCACAAAAATTGAGAAATAACTTTAATGAACTGTTCTCTATGTATTATTATTATTATTTTTAATTACAACAGTCAGGCTTTTCTACAGACATTGAAATGACCTTTTTAGGGAACAAGATAAGTTTTTCAAAAGGATACATGTCTGGTTTGTTGGGGGAACAGTATGTCCTAAATGAATTCCACCCACTGATCTTTTAGCGAATCCACCCTCTCTCCATGCCAAAGAGATCGCTGGTGCCAAGGACTAGAACCCCCATAATTCCTTGAGTCAGGGTTGCTGGAAATCGAGGCTGGAGTTAAGCAGCTGTGCTTGATCTAAACTGAAACCATGTGGGCATGGAGGGGAGCTTGGGCTTTGCCTGCCTTCAGTGTGCCCTCCCGGGGACCCAGCTCAGACAGCGTTACCGGTAGGACAAATTGACCAGTAAACCCCTTTCTCCCTCTCTCCACGTGTTCCTCTTCTTTTCATTTTCGATGTAAATAGACCTATTTTTTATTCACCTTTCTATGTGTGCCTGCCCTTGGGTTTGTTCTGAGTATTTTTAAGCGCAGGGGTGAGGACTCACCCAGGTGAGGACACTCCCTTTGGGGTTTCCCTGTAACGGGGTTGAATATTTGTTTTTCTATTATTGCTTTCACTGCAACAGTGTCACGGGAGCTTTATCTTTTTATTCTGAAAAAAAAAAATTGATTTATATGTGGCTGGGGTGGTGATGGTGGCATGCATATCCTCATGGCAGCTAGGCAGGGTTGTTATATAGTGATGGTTATGTAGAGATTATTAGAAAATTCAAACACTTGAGATGTGTCCTTGAATAGCTACTTGAGTCAGTTGGAATCACAATGCCAATGAATCAACTGTTCATGAGGAAGAGTGAATGATGGCTTTTTAACTTTGTGTTATGTGTATATATAGAGATATATACACACACATATCTATATACATACAGAGACACACATACACACATATCTTTTTCTGGATAGACAGTATATATAATTATATTTTACATAAATATGAAATATTTGTATTACCTTTCAAAAGATAGGAATGTATATTTTTTGAATATTTACAAAACATTTGTTTTATCTTGCAAAACTATTTTTAGTTCTTTCAAATGCTTAGACATTTTAGAAAAGCTGCTTTTTTTTTTTTCCAAGCTGCTGTATCAGTTTCAGGATTCGACCCTCTGCCTCAGAAATGGCTTTAGAAGGGTCATTTTAAAATGTGCTGATAGTAAAAATTAATCAAAAGTAGGATAAATGCTTCCAGACTTTTGCTACTGTTTGTATCTAGGCTAGACAAGGCTATCTGGCCTTTTTGTTATTCTAGTCTGCCAAATTTTCTTTGCATTTAATGACTCTGTTATATGTCTGCTTTGTTTTTCAAATACTTAGTCATCTACTTAAGTGTTTTGTCCCTGAGGCGCAGGGACAAATGCAGTTTGAACATATATATGTATTGCTTCTTTATTAATATTCCTTAAAAATAATTTCACTGGAAAATACTTCACACTCCTCTAAAGTCAATATTCATGCCTCATTTTTATTGCTATCTGAGGTCAAAACAGCAAAAATTCAACAGTCATGTTGGTTTTCACTTTAGTTAAAAGCAGGCAGCTTTAAGTTTGGAAAACCCTATATAATTTATACTGTGTGGAAATATCTTTAGTGCTTTGATTGAAAAAGCTTTCAAAGAAAGCTTTGCTGGGCTTCTCCAGTGTAACACCTTTGTCTCTCATATGAGGTCATCGGAAGCACATGTGCATTTATTCCTTTGGAAAAACTGCCACGTGAGTAACATTAAAACTTGACATCTTTCCATTGCTGCCAGCTCTAAGGTCACAAACAATTTTACCCCCAGTTGAAAAGATAACATTTTATTTCATGTGGTCTTTTTAAGAAGAAGGGTTTCCATTTTCTATATAACCCATGTCACCTGAGAAAAGATTTGTGATTACTATTGGTAAGAAAGTATTTTAGCGTTTGGCAAAAAACTCCTGAATTTTATGTAGATTTAGTTTCAGCATATTTTACAATACAATATGAAATGGCATTTTCTGTCCTAACTTCCCCAGTTCATATATATGCTTGAAAATAGGAGTTATGTGGAAAAGAAAGTTTTTTTTTAAATACATGTGTCCAGATTTATAGTAGAATTTTGAAATGATCCTGTTGTAAACTGAAAGTTATAAGCTGGCCTCCCCAAACTAGTGCTGATAACCTGCTTCATCTGTCTTATGTCTCAGAGCTAGGCTTAACTCAGAGATGGGGCAACCTTTCCAACTCCGAAGTCAACATGAGAAGAAACAGTGATGGTGTAGGTAGGAGATGATTTATATACCTCTGACTCCTTTTACCTTCCTCAGACATGCTTGGAAATATTTCAGTGACATTTGTGCCGTATTTATGCCCAGGATCATTTAACATTTTTGCTTGTGGTAGATTAGTAACTATATTAACTCTAGAAGCTCATTTAGTGAATTTTCTTTTAATAATCATGTGTGAAGATAATTTTCCACGTATATCCTCAGACACAATCTCATTTAGCTAAGTTAGATAACTTTAAGTAAAATAGATTAAATAAAATTACCCCCCATTCTCTTATTAAATAAACTGAGGCTGAAAGTATTTAAAGTAGCTTTCTCACAATTGTGAGTAATAAATTATAAACAGTCTTCTACAGTCTTGACTCTTAATCCACTGCTCTTTTTACTATGTACTCTATATTATGTTGAAATATGAAGGATTCGTCTCAATTCACATTTGGAATTTTAGCCTGACATTTAGTGTTTCATGTCTTTCCTGGTTAGAATCATACTTACACAAATTTACCTAAACCAGTTCTCAACTACACAAAGCCCCTGTGTGTCTGCATTGGTATAAATCAGTTGATGTCCTTTACTTTCAGTAGAAAGTCCCACATTGAATTGCCCTCTAACTTTGTGTGCCCAATATACTAACAATAATAAATACATGCATCTATATTTATGCTGAATGTGATATTATTATCAAGTCAGTTTTCTATGCCTGCCTTAGAGAGAACCATCAAGACTGGCCTACACACATATGTACACATGTGTGTATATATGTGTGTGTGTGTGTGTGTGTGTGTATAAATAAATAAATAAATGGCGGTAAGGTTTTGCTCTAGGAAAGGTGATATGCATGACACCTTTCCAAGAATTGACTATATCATTTCAAATATTTTTAGCTAGTCTCTTTCCAAGAGTAAGATGCAAGAATTTTATCATTCTGTGTTTCAAGTAAGTGCATATTCAGAGTGAAGTTCTCATAAATACATACTGGGAAGTGAGCCACTGATGCTATTTGCATAGCATTTTGCAACTACTTTACATAGATTTCTTATAGTTGTTTCTATGAATCAAGGTAAAACTAATTTATTTCACTGAACAGAGGAAACCGACTAAAGCTGTCTGAGGCATAACTACAATCAAAGGAATAGGAAAGTTAGAGGACATATTTCATTTCTTCCTTCCTTTCTCCCTCCCTCCTTCCCTCATAATGAAAAAAAAAAAAACTCCCAAATGTAAACCTTATAAAGTTCACTTTCTCCATTTTTCATACATGTTTGGGTTACAGTTGATTATCCCCCCAGCCCCCACCAAGATATCATTTGTTTTGTAACAGGGTCCTTCTATTTATGACTGGTTGGCAACTCTTGACAAAGCCTATCACCAGATATGTCCCACAAAATCCGAACTGGTCTACACCATGTTCAACAAGACACATCTCCCAAACAGATACTTGAATATGGAATAACAAATGTTCAAGTGTCTAAATGCTTATCCTTAATGTCTGAATTTCTGTCTTAAAGATTTTGTAACTTCTGTCTTAAAGATTTTGTGCTATTTACCAGCACAGACCAAGCCACAATCAATTCTTGCCTAACCTTTACCAGTACATAGTTTTGCATTTGGATTTCTCTCTTCTGTGGCTCTCTTATAAGGTTTCCATACAGCAGTCAGGGTGATTTTGTTTTAAAAAATGAATATAATTGAACAATTCCTTGCTTAGAATCCAGCATTCCTCATTGCAGTGGTAGTCACACTGGGTTTACATGAGGACCTTATATGAACTGGCCCCTCCCCATCTTTCCTGCTTAATTTCTTTCTGCATTCCCACTTGTCACTATGGTTCTGCTGCTTGGCTCTGTTTTATTTTAGAATTTCTGTGCATACTCTTTCCTCTGCCTGGAATGCCTTTCCCCCTGGTTCTGCCTAAGACTGAATTCTGCTCACTCCTAGGTCAAGGATGAACAAAGTTCTATAAAGGTCAGATAGTACATATTTTTAGACTTTCAGGTCATACAATTTTTGTCAGAGCTTTCAATTCAGCCATTATAGGGCAAAAACTCCAAATCAGTGAGCATTGGTTGTGTTCCAATAAAACTATTTATGGACATGAAAGTTTTAATTTGATGCAATTTTCGTGTGTAACCAAATATTCTTCTTAAAAAAATTTAAATGTAAAAAAATTCTTAGCTCAGGTACATATGAAAACAGATGACATAGCTTGTGGATCACATAGGCCAAATTTTAGATTAAATGTCATTTCATAAAGACTTTCCATGAACTCTTTATAGTTCCTCTATTTATTATCTCAGCACTTTAATTTTAACTTGTGTTATTCTTTCTTTTTTATTTTTGGTAATTATTTGTTTTGTAATTGTTGTTTATTCTTTTTCTATTCAATTACAACTTCCCTGATCTTGACTATTCCATTAACCTCTGTAGACTTACAGTTAGAATAAAGTCTGATAATTATTTGTTTTGTAATTGTTGTTTATTCTTTTTCTATTCAATTACAACTTCCCTGATCTTGACTATTCCATTAACCTCTGTAGACTCACAGTTAGAATAAAGTCTGATACATGCTAAGTACTCATTAAGTATTTGTTTAGTAAATTAATTCTGTGAACTCAATTTGCTATAACACAAAGTACTTTAAAAATGAGCTGTGTCATTTTTAAGGTATTTAAAACATTGTTATTTTAAGGGATTTAAAACATTGTTAGAATGGAACTTACTAAACACAAACATCTTATTATATTTCTTATTATGTCCTGTTTTCAAACTATGTCTGAGAGAATATTTACTCTTATTTTTTTTTCAATCTATAAATAACAGTGCATAGCAGGCATAACAGTGCAAAAACAACTTCTACATATTGATACTGTATCACATTGTGTTTACAAAAAGATCATAAAAAGAGACAATACATTGTTTAGTCCTCAGAAAAGACTTTGATCGACATTCAAATTACCGCCAACATCACACAAATGGATTCCTGTGGTATCATTTGTGCGTGTCATTGTATATCTTATTGCATAAAGAACCAGAAGTAGCAGAATCATTCTGGCATTCACTGTTGGCACCCATCTGTCACCCCACTCTCCCTATCCTTTCTCAGGAGCAGAGTCCCTGTGTGTGTGCCCAGGAAGGCTAACCCCACCTTAGCTCCAGAGTGAATGATTAGTCTTAGCCAAACTTGACAATTCTATCCTTCCAACTCATGAAATCAAGAGGCAGAGGCCAGTCACACCAAAAGAGTTCTGTTAGGAGGTTTTGTGAAAGATTTTCCTCCCTGTAGTAATGAGAAACTGCCCTTCCTGTCTTTGACAAGGTTTTATGAAGATATGAAGTACAGAGTTAAGGCAGCCTTCTTGGGAACATGAGTAGAAAGTTAAGAAAATTACAGAGACTTTGCCTGGGAAGCCTGAAACTACATTCCAGTGCTGTGAAATAATGAAATATCTTGTTGGCTAGTCCAGTGATTCTCAAACTGTAATATGCGTCTGAATTTCAGGAATCTTGTTAAATTTAAGGTTATAATTTAGTTAAGTCTACATGTTCCCAGGGAGACTGATGCTGCGGGTCCAGGGTCTATACTTTTTGTAGCAAGACTTCAGGTCTGTTAGTTTTATATTAGACCTGAAATTACCTTAACTAATACATTATGCAAACCAAATCTTCATAAGGGATGAGAAACTAATTTCTTATTCTCTATCTGTTTTTATATTAGTCATACTAATAGATATAGCTTATGTAATTTTCATGTTGTTTTAATCAGAAAAACCATGTTATTCTGTCTTAAAAATGACTTATTTTCTCTGAAGAAATAAACAAGCCACTAAAGACTCTCTTTTGAGATAGCATTGTGAGCTGTATGAAAATAATAAATTCTTTTGAAATATTAGCATTGTGTTTATATCAGATAGAGATGTAATTTTTAATTATAATTTTCCAAAAATATTGGAAACAGATTATGTGGATTCTCAAAAATACATTTACTGAAAGATTTTTCATTTGGCAAGTCAGTCAAAGTTTTTTCAACTAAAATTTTGTACAGTCATACTACTAAATTTGGATTGTGTAATTTTTCCTGTTGTTTTAATCAGAAACCTCCATTTTTTGCACCACTTTTCCCCCAAATTTGGAGATATATCAACATAGACTGAAATGTATCAGAACAAAGATTAAAAACACCAAGATTGTGAAAAATTAAAGATACATCTGAAAACTAAGAAAAATCCCAGTTTTCTGCTTTAGGCCTTTTATTTTGATATATTATAGGTATTGACTATCTATAACAATGCAAAGGTTATAAGGACACTGTTGTGAAATAAGCGTAATGAACAAAATTGAATCAGTGCAAAACTTGACCCAGGAAAATATAAATGATGCCTTGAGGATGAAAATTGTTTGAGTCTTACGGTAAACATAAGATGACTTCTTCTGATGATTGCTTGTTATTCCGAGGAAATGGATATTCTTCTATATGTTGTGATTGTTGCTGGCAGCCCAAAATCATTTATCTAATATACTAAAAATATGTTTTGCATAATGAAAGTAACTGTTACAAAGAAATCTAATTTCATCCCACTATTTCATATTTTCCAAATCAAAATAAAGGTTATGTCAAATTCAAAAGTTCATTCTTTTCTGAGAATGAGTAACTAGCTAGATTAGCAGCCAATCCGGATGCAAGGCCAATTGATGGGTCATGAAACAATTTCAGCAATCCAGGAACATAATGTTGATTTTGGCCAGTCTCTAAAGAATGTTTGTCCAAATATTCAGGGTGGAGTTGTCTTTGGTTTTTCTTTCTGCTAGCAGGATGCTTAAAATAAAATCTTCTACAAATCTCCTTCCTCTAAGTACTTACTTTCTGATGAAATTGTAAGAGAAGTTTTTTTTTAATTTCATGATTTTTCCTAGACACTTACTCAGATCCATTTATACACAAACACAGGATCTGATCTAGAAGAGAGACCCCAACTTTTTATGCATACATAGCTAATGGCAGACTTATGTTTTTCTGGTCCTAAAGATTCAGTGTCAGCTCACTCCCATTGGTATTGAGTATCTTATGTCTATATAACTTTAAGTGCTATAGATTTATAAACAACGGTATCTGCTGTGTTCAGTGTTGAATGATTCCTGTATGCTTAGCATCAGCATTGTATGTTATGTGTTTAATACACATAGTTTATGCTGCCTATTTTTTATATCCAGTTATAGGCATTAAATTTTAAGTTGAATGATCTTAGGTTAAGAACTAAATCCATTTAGAAATCTTTTTTTTAAAGATTTATTTATTTATGCATTAAAAAAACTAGCAACAACAAATGTTGGCGAGGGTGTGGAGAAAAAGGAACTCTCCTGCACTGTTGGTGGGAGTGCAAACTGGTCCAACCACTGTGGAGAGCTGTGTGGAGATTTCTGGACCTACTAAACATAGAGCTTCCATATGATCCAGCAATTCCACTCCTAGGTATTTAACCAAAGGACACAGAAACATCAATTCCAAAGAGCACCTGCACCCCTATGTTTATAGCAGCACTGTTTACAATAGCTAAGCTTTGGAAACAACCCAAATGCCCAAAAATAGATGACTGGATCAAGAAGATGTGGTACATATATACCATGGAATATTACTCAGCATTCAAAAAGATAAACACATGCAATTTGCAGCAACATGGATGGCGCTGGAAGGGATCATGCTCAGTGAAATAAGCCAAAAAGAAAAAGAAAAATACCGGATGGTCTCACTCATAGCAGGAATCTAGAAAACTTAAATAAGGGACCAGGAAAATGAATATAAGAAAGTGAAAATCAAAATCAACAAAAAACTATGAACCAGAGACACTTTTTGGGGGGTGGGGGGTGGGAGGGGAAGGATTGGGGTCAGAATGGGGCGTTTGCAATTGTATGGGGGAATATAAAAATAAAATTTATTATTAAAAAAAAGATTTATTTATTTATGCATACAAGAGCTGGGGTACAGGCCAGAGATGGGGATGGAGGGGTGAGAGGATTCACCAGAGACAGAGCAGGAAACAGAACAGGCAGATTGACTGAAATACACTGCTGAGGGGAGCAGCGGACGAGACAGGAGAGGTCTGCTCCTCCATGTGGGTTGCTCCCTGGCCGGCCCAGGATCAAACTTGTGCTGCAGAGGCAGCGGATCTGCGGTGCCTAAACCCTTGTGCCACCAGGGAGGCCCCCATTTAGAAATTTTTAAATCCATTTAGAAATCTCAATTTTCAATTAATAATTTTAGTCATTTACCCTCATAGGAAAATAACATTTAATAAAAGTTAAACCTGATTTAATAAAATGTCTTATGAATATTATTAAATATAAAGTTTAATAAAATGTTGTAGAAAAAGTATACCATCACAAACGTCATATATTTATGGCACCAGTATACTTAATTAGATGCTAAATTGATTGGTAAATTTATGAAACAGGTTCATTTTCATTTAAAACCTGTTTCAATGCAGAATATAAAACCTGTGTGCTAAGACTCAGTCAGATTGAGCAGACAAAAGTTTTCAAACCATGTTATGAAAGTCGGGTCCCATTGAATGGTCTCATTTTAGGCTGTACTTATTTCTTTCTTGAAGAAATTTAAAGAAATAAAAAATGAGTGTAATCCCTGCCCATCCCATCTATTTTGTGGCAGGATGGAAATGGAGGGGATTATGCTAAATGAAATAAGTCAGGAGGAAAAAGACAAATGTGGATAATTTCATTCCTATATGGAATAAAAGAAACAAAGCAAGGGAACAGATTAAACTGAAACAAATCCTAGAAATCTGATTGCATAATTGAGGCTAACATAGGGGTGTGGTGGGAAGACAGAGAACAAAGTGGGGGAGGTGTAATGGATTGGTGGGGGGCTGTGGTGCCTTGGTGATTAGTGTGGTATGATAACATACATTTTAAGAGGTCTGAACCTATTCCTCTAAATCATACACTGTCTTGTAAATCAATGTCACTCAATAAAAAATAATTTAAAAAATAGTGTTTTTGGAGACAGCACAGTGAGACAAGTAGAATAAAAGAGGCTACTATTTTCTTTATATGCAAAATTCCACATAATTTCATAATTTTCAAATTTTCCATAAGACATATAACTCTAAGTTTTGCTTCTCTGATATATATTTAAAATTCTATAATAAAGACAAATTATTTTTAATGTGTATAATTGGTGAAATTATGGCAACTTATACATTATATATTTAGAAATATAGAAGAATTGATAATATCTGCATGTGTTTATTTTAAAAGTCTTGTTTTGAGAATATTTAGATAAAATTTGCTTGCAGTTAGTCTTTGTTGTTTTTACAGTAAAAGAGCAACTGAACAAATCAATAGATCTTTAAGTTTTAAAAAACTCTATAGGCCATTGTTAAGCTGTAGGTTACTATGGCTATTGCAGAAAATTAAAATTATATAATGCTGCTTTTTTGGTAAATCAATAAAAAGCAATTTTATTTGAGCTGCTATTTTCAAAATTATAACCTGCTGGTTTAGATTCACTGTACAACCAATTTAACGATGAGTAGAACAAGCTATTAAAAGAAAAATGAATTTAGATAATTACAGGGATAGTCTATATATACTTGGTATTCTATATTTAAAGAGGCATAAGGAAAAATAATAATAGCAGAAATTTGCACTGCAACTCATTTTGTATAATGTACATTTTTAGATGTAAAAAAAACTATAATGTTGTAAATCAGGGTTAGAATTGGCCCTAATAATAATGAAAAGTAGTTGGATAACTTGCTTAAGGTCAAATCACTAGCAAGTATTTGTACACAGTTTTGACCCTAAGCACTCTGAATCTAGAGTGTAATTTTTTTTTTTTAAGTGCTGTCTTGTTACAGTTTTAAAATCTCGACTGGAGGATGATTAGTTCCTCTTCCTAAGCATTTGATTAAATTCATATCCCACTTACTTTTGATTTTGAGCTCTAACACCCTGGTCTTTGTGCACCAGCCCCAATGGTCCCGAAACCAGGTACTGGACAATTTAGGACAGCCACTTTGCAGCCTAACTCCAGAAATTACACAAATTAGCCTGTTCCAGGGTATCCAGGAAACATAACCCTGCCCTACTTGCCATATATAAGCTGCCGCCAAGCTCCAGAATGTTATTACCCTGTCCCTGGTTACAGTCCCCTATGTGCCCCTACTAGGAAGTTTGGAACTGTAACAAAGTTCAGCCTTTCCTCTATTCAAGTGCTATTGTGCTATCATCAAATTAATGGTTACATCTTCCAAACACAGAGTCTATACCCTCAAACTCTGTATGTTCTGCTGTCCAGATAATATGCAGTGAAACTTTTAAGCTGCTCATCTGCTAGACCTGTTACTACTGTGTAAACTTTAATTGCTCTGGATTTATAATAGAAAACAATTAGGTTGTAAAAATTTCATTAAGCACTTTTCTCACATGTGTCAATATAAATTATATTTAGAGTAAACTTGAATTTGATACGGCAAAAGAGAATAATAGACTTTTAAATTATACTTTCTTGCAGGTATATGAACAATCCATTGATAAATTTATCAGAACATGAAAAGGATTATTATAACATCTAAACAAATCAATACAGGTGCAAATAAGAAATGAAATGAATAATTATCTCAAATAGGTCTCTTACTATAAGAATACTTAGAGATGAAAGCATTAGGATGATTCCCTTTCCTGTCTGAGGAGGAGTGATTGCAATGTGTAACTTGCTATGAATTGTTTTAATTGTCTAATACATAGTTCAGATAACTTTGTTTTTTCAGAGTCCAATAAGAAAGACTTTTGGGGGGGTGGCCTTTGGGGGCTTGGGCCCAGCCACTCAAGTCTGACTTTGTAATGTGAAAGGAGTTGTTAAACCAGTGGGCATTTCTGTGTCAATAAAACTTTATTAACAAAAGAGGCAGCAGTTTAGATTGGGCCCAAGGGTCACAGTTTTCTTCACCTGTTCTATTATACTGAATATATGATGCTAGCTTGTTTTTGTTAGCATGTATTCAAGGGTCATCCAGGACACCAGACTCTAAACGGGGCCCAGTCATCTACTGCATAAAGGCAAAGGAAGCACACTCTGGGTGTGAAATATTTTTAATAGAGTTAGTGTGCATTGAAAAGAGGAAAAAGGATATCTCTAATAATAGCTTCCTAATAAAACCCTCAAAATTGCCCATCCCCTTGTGGGTAAATGCCCAAGCAAACCAGTTTTGTCTAAAGCAGGGCCATGAGACCCAAAAGTTTACCACAAATTTAACCAGATAGAGGTTCACTAGAAAGGGGGTAAGGCAAGTCCCAGAAAACCGGAACAGAAACTATCAAATTATAATGGCTGTTATCATCTCTGCCAAGGACAGCCTCCCTATGTGTCTCTCACTCATTGTCTCTTCCAAGTATCTCTGAATGTCTCTCGTCCACCTGCCTCCTCCAGTACTCCTTCCTGACAATGCCTGGTTTTAAGTGGGGCTGCAAAGGTAAAAGTCAGAGAGAGAGGGATGAGGAGCCCTGCCTTCTCTGTCATATAGAAGTCATCTGGCCCTCAGCTCTCTCCCTGGTTCCCAGTAACTAACCTCCTCAGGAAATGCAGTTCATAGCATACTAGGACTTATAACCCATGCTGGCCACATGTCTGTGGGGGCAGGAAAGATGGTGCCTGCCCTTCACAAAGGTATATCTGTAACATTTTTTTAAATGTAATTGACACACTTTTTATAAGGGATCCAGTTTAAGATACATGAGGTCTATATAACAGGACAAGGTAACTAGAGTGACCCAAACAAAGGCATTGTCTCTTTGCAACATGAGCTTAATTCAGCTAGTCTTTTTAGGACAGTTGGTATTGACAGCAGAAAGAGTGCTTTTCTGAGACACAGCTTCACCAGACCACTGATTTGAGTGATAAGATTTATCTCAACTGCTGGTTTGCATTTTTCATTTTCTCATTAAAAAGAAATAATGTGTACTCAGTAAAATATTTATCTTACACATGCAATGAACTCTCAGCTGGGTCTAGAAAAGAATAGTTAACTTTTATAAGGAATAATAATCATAGTAATAACACTTGCAACATTCTAATTATTAAATGTTTAATTATTAAATGTGAAATCCTGCTCTACTCTACTCAAGCTCATTTTGTCCAAGAACTCCTCTCTGACTCCATGAACTGGATTTTATACCTTTTCATCCTCCATTACTTCCTAATTTTCTTTGTATCATAGTACTAATCACACTCAAAGGGCTGTAGTATTAATTCCCTCCTAAGCTGGTGATGGGTCTGGGAGCGAGGAATTATGTTTTATTCACCTTTGCATTCATACAGTCTAGCACAATGCCTGGTTCTTAATAAATGGCTGGGTTTTTAAGTACTTTAAAAGAAATGAAGACATGAATCCCTCCAGCACAGCAAGGAACTGAAAAGAATGGCTGGATCCTAGTAGAACATCAAGGCTGAGTTGCATGAAGAACCTATTATGCTGAATCATTCTGGCACAAACGATAGGATTTAAAAATAGTTTGCAAATGTTACATTTTTTAGCTCATTGTGCTATAAGATGGCTTAAATTTTCCTCCCTTCTCTGGGCAGCACTCATTCTGATTGTTATGTTGGTTTGTTTGAGAAAGCTAGTTTGAAAGCAAACCACTAGCAGAGATTGCTTTCCTACTGATTCCTCCTTTGTTTGTGTTTATCACAGTACCAGAAGTAGGATGCCTTTAGAGATGTGTGCAGATAGGCTCCCAGGAATGAAATTTCAATTCAAGTTTGGCACTAAGTAAGCTCCTCTCCCAAATGTCTTTTACAATGTGCTGACTGTAATACTTTGACCGTAAACCACTGGTAATAGCAAGAAATTAGGCCCTGGTTAGAAACATATTACTGCATTGCCAAATCCATCTGTGGAATTCAACTACTACATATTTTTAGGTTAAAGAAAACTAGATCTTCTGCACTTCGGCCAAATCTGCTTTGGTTTCAAATAACCTCAGAGAGGAATTTTTAGCTGATAATTTATTTTATATGGCTTGTTTCACATGGAGATATATTTACAAAATATTTGGTAAGTAAACTCTTTTCTATTAAAAAAGGTGATGCTTGCTAACTAGTAGAAGTTCCCAGTGGAAAATATTGGTTGTTCTCAGGGGGAAAACAAGGGAAGTGGATAGGAATTAGGATATTTTAGGTCACTGGAAATGGGAAAGTGCAGGTTTGAGAAGGGAAAGAAAGTCTATGAAAGGGGAAAAAGAAATCCTGAGGACTCCATGGAAGTATCTGGAAAAATCTAGACATCATTATAGGGAACATTTCAGCTAGATTGGGGCCAAGTTTCCTAATTCTGATTAGGTTTGGTAGATTGCTTATATCACACATACTTACCTTCTGCAGTCTGATAGTTTCCATTTCTCTGATGAAAGATATAAAGAGGTTTCCTGGAATATCTCCTTTAAACTCAGTAATTTGCAATCTTCAGCTTTGCTTAAGTGGGCATAGCAGGAATAGCAGTAGCTGAGGGAAACATCTCATTAGAATTTCTAAAAGGAGAATAAAAATATTTCTAAGGCAACAGTGTGTGCCAAAGAGAGACTTAAGGAATCATTTACTTATTCAACACATTTTATTAGGTGCTTGATGTATGAAAATAGGTGAAATAATAATTTAACACTATTTTATAGTTCCTTCTCTAGAGGGATTTATTTTTAAGTAAAATTTTGCAACTTGACACTTTGAAATTATGGGTTTACTGAGAAATTTCAACTCCCAAATTCCAATATAGATTCTTGTTTGTGATAAATCTGAGCCCTGACCTTTGTAAGTTTTACCGACCCGGTCAGTTTGTAACTGATCTTAATGCAGGTTTTCTAATTTTTTCAGATCCCTCCCTAGTCTACCCTGACAATTTTACTAACTTAACAACCTAATCTTCTCAAGTGATTTATGTCTTCATATTCTGTTTATTATTAATCTAAGAGATTTTAATGAACAGAATTGACTATATTCTCAATAAAAAGCTCCCTTTCCTTTACCCAAATGAAATATTTCTGTTTCATTGATAAAACTGCTAGCATGCTTATCCATAGTATTTTATTTTTTATTATTTCAAAAATTTGTCTTGCATTTAAGGAATGAAAAACATTCCAGCTTTCATTCATGATTTATTATAGTAAGAAGACTTAAAACATTGGTTTTGGTCATAGTAATTATAATGGAATCTGCTTATTTTTTGTTCTGCTTATTTTTTGTTTTGAAAATGAATTATTTAATTGAAATAGAACATACAATCAGACAAGTGCACAAAATAGAAATTGACTAATTTTTTTGCTAACCAGTCATCTACAGTCCTAGGCTACACTGTATATGTGAGGGGGTAGCATTTTTTCAGAAGCTTAAGGGCCTTAGGTTTTTGATTCATTCTTTTTCCCCCTTTTAGAAATAAAAATTTGAATTAAATATCATTTTCCCCAAACGAAAACCATCATTTTTAGAGAGAATTTAAAAGCACTCTTGGATTATATATTATAAAGGAATGCAGCCCCATACACAGACATATTTACATTGGCAAGGAGAAAAAAATTCTGGTCCTAGTGAGCATTGTTCTCTTGCAGGACTTCATTAGTTCTTTATCGAGGTTAATCACTATAACAAAACATCAAGAAACTCATGGTAATCGGTAAGGATTTCTCTTTTTGCATGCTCTTCTTTGAGCTAATCGTTTCATTAATTAACAGATTGTTTTACGTATTCAAGTTGTAACAAATTCAATAAATGCATGCAGTCACACGTGTCCTGTTGATTTATCAATCTATATGTAAATAACTATTGTAGTTTGATTTATTCCTGTATACAAGAGTTTTCACATAAAAATTATTTATGTTACAAAGTTTATAAAACAGTGTAGTGTAGCAAAAAAGAATACTGAAATTTCCATATCAGAAGACATGTTCTGATTTATATTTTGCCACCATTCGTTGTGTGACTTTTGGCAAGTTATCCTACCTCCAGAGACTGGTTTCCTTATCTTTTTAATTTCTAGCATTCAGTGATTCCTTATGACTGACAACCTAGAAAGAAACAATGACCTGGTTTGAATGAATTTATTTTTTTAACCCATTGCCTAAATGTCTTGTTTAACCTTCCCCTTGTAATTTCTTTTCATAAGCTTAATATTAATATTGCTGTTTGTTTTGTTTTCTTTTCCATAGCATCACCTCTTCTGATGGTTTAACTGTTTCCTATTATTTGACATAGATGCTAGATTACATAACATTTTCTTTAGGGCAATACTTGGTAAAAAGTACAGATAGAAGCAGCAAAAGTGAGCATAGAAATCTAGGATTATGTACTTAAAGTAGAGCACTAAGAAGAGAATTTGCTTTGCCCTATCCATTATTTCATCTCTTTCCCAACATAAGTAAAATTCAATTAAATCCTCCACCATGATCTATCTCTTCTAATGTTATCTGGTAAAGAACAAGTATTCAGTATGTATTAACTCTTGCTGCTGTCTTTATCACTTCCATTATTACCTATAGGTGGGGTCTCCTGTCTTAACTGCTATTGCCTTCCGAGACTCATGATTTCCACATTGAACTATTGAGCTACTTCGATGTCAGGAAATTAAGTCATTCCCTGTCTTAATTTATGCTTTGCTTTGATCTTACAGACTTATAAAAAGTTATCCCATATTTTACTCATATAAATTGTATGTTTTTTATTTGACTGATATTCATAAGGGGAATAATAATAACACCTTATACGTATTTATGTGTCCAGTACTTTGTAATAGAACTAAAATTTAAATTTTCAACAAAATAGTGAATGTTAGTTTATAACTATGTTGCAATACAAGAGTCCTGAAGAGATAAAAAATTTGAAAAATGGTGTTATTGCACTAAGTGTATTTCAAACATATAATTAGTACAACTTTCATGAGCCGGAGTGAGCTACTATATCTAAAATAAAAAGTTTAAACTCCATATTCCATTTAGAAGACTCTTACACAAATTGTTGCTGGCCTTGTGGGTCTAATTTAATATTTCTTCTGTCTAAACACACCTCCTCTGGTTAAGCTTTTAACCCATTACATGAGGCTAATTAGAAGGCACTTTTTAATGTTTTCTTAGAATTAAGAATCCATGATAGACCCTCTTTAACCCTGGTAGGGATTGAGGAACTCTGGTGACTGTTGATTCCAGGGTTAGGTGACAGACAAATATTTGACACCTCTCTCTTTGCCACAGTACCCAGGACAACACAGCAGGCTCTTCCATTAGATAAGGTATAAGTTAAAACCTTCAAACCGTTTTATTCTCCTTAGTCAGCTTCTAATTGACTGTTAATCTTTTGGGAAAACAAAAGAGGGAAAGTCTGCTACTACAGCTACCTACTTTGAGAAGACTGGGATTCAAGAATAGTAATGTCTTTTGAGTTTGTTCCTTGGGATATATTCAGGTTGTACCAAGGGATTATTAATTCAGTCAGTATAAGCATCAAATCTAAATTATTTTGGGAAAAAATATCAGGTAGTCGGTAATAATTTTCTTCACTTCAAATTTGGACCAGATCATAAAGTTACACTCTGAGCAAAAAACCAGTAAATTGATTAAATGATAGGTTGATTGTGCTTGACAATTAATAAGAGCTTTCTGAAGGCAGAATTTTTTATTTTTCTTTGGTGGTGAATTATTGCTGGAGATTGAAGAGTCAATTTTCAGTAGATTTAGAAGCTAAGAACTTCTCCTTCTAAAGGAGCAAGGGTTTGTGCACAACTACCTAATTATAAATACTAATTTGAGATTATAAAACAAAATCTGCATATTTGCAAATAGGACATTATTACATTTTCTGAAAACATTTAAATTATTCTTTTTATTCATTTTCTACATTAAAATTGTTCTTGTTTATACTGTGTTTTTAACTAAATTATATGCTTGTAAATTGAAAAACTGTCTTGGGTATGTTTCCATACTTTCTTTTTACAATGTCTTTAACATATTGGATATACCAAAGATAATTAAAACTTCCATTTAGAGATAGAAATTTACTATTAATATCTTTTTAATCCTCAAGGCAGCTTATGAGATAAGTTACCTGTTTACTTTATATTTTATGGACACCCTTAAAATGTATGTCTAGCATTGGAGAATGAGACCATTGTCTTTTTTTTATAGATGTAGAATTATTTTTTTAGAAAATCCCTAACTTACAGAAAATGTTTTAAGAAATTAAATGTTAGATTAAAAGCTGTATAAGGGATTAATGTGCATGTCTTTTGTGTTTCAAGTGTGTATACCAGCAAAAACAACTGAAACCTGTAATTAATTACAAGTTGCAGTGCTAGCTAAATCTAACATTGTATGCAGGACTTCACCAGAGAGAACTTAAAAAACTTATGAATTTATTTGAAAGAGGACAAATAATGTGAAAATCATGTTCAATGACCTATTTATCAAAAGCAATTTAATCTAAATACTATGGAATTTGATAAAGTTTGTGTGTTAGAATTAATTCCCAAGATCAACTAGGAGACTTCTAAGCAATACCTTGAAATGAGGACTTGACATATGCCGTGTCATAACTTACTTCGAAGCTAAAGTATCTGAGTAGTGTGTCTTTGGTTCAAGGAAAGGAAAAAAAAATATGGCCAACACAATTCTCAGTAGAGAACCCAGAAAGACACCCAGTTAGTAGCTGTGTACTATGTCACCTTAGCTAAGCAGCAATAGTACTTCTCACAATTTCCATACTTTTTTGCTTTCAAGACCTTTATTCATTATAATAGTTCAAGGATTGTTTAGTCTTCCCCCATAATCTTAATCAAAAGCAAGCCCTTCTTTTTATCTTGGTGATACTTCCTTACTTTTCTTTAAAAGAACAGATCTTCTGTAAAAAGAATCGCATGCTGTCTATTTCTAGGAAGTAATAATAGGTTGCCAAGGTGGAAAACCCAAACACAATGCAGAAAGCAACTTATTCCTAGATCAAGGGTTTTAAAAATGACCCATTGTTTTTGTTGGACAGATTATGCAGTTCTACTAAGGACATGCTGAAGGAATACCACAATATTTAACCTTCAATTTAAGTAAATAACCACAAAAATGTATCATTCCAAGGTTGCTGCCTGGTTGAACATTTTATTAAAAGGTGACATTTTAATATATAGAATACAGTTTCTCAAACTTTGCTCCTTAAGCTATTAATAGGTACCTTTAGAAAGAAAGAAAAAATAGAGGAAGTAAATTGGGATACATTTGGCAAATGCTATCCAATATTACCTACTCCTAGACTGCTAATATTATCTAGCATACGAAATTCTCTGAAAAAGCTGAAAGAATTTCTAAATGTTTAAGGGATCCTTTTCCATATTTGTTTGTACATGAAACATATTTTCTTCCAAAATTATTGAATTTTATAGCATTTATAGTGAAAAGATTGAGTGCTTTCTTTTCTTGAAACTTAAATTTTTTAAATAAATAACTCAAAAATCAAGACCAATGACAAAACGTTGCATTTAGATTTTTCTCTTACATTGATGTTCTTGTCTACTTCTTTCATGATTACTTTGTTTTGATTTTTTGTGGTGTCTCTAGAATTTCTTCAAGCACAGGAAGTTAAAATAATGATATATATTTTAATGATTCCTCTTTCTTACGCAAATGATAGCACAATATATACATCTTTCTATATTTAAATTTTTCCCATAATTTTCTTTTCACATTAGTGTTCAAAAGTCTTCTTTATTATTTTTCACAGTTGTATATTGTTCCAATCAGTAGATATATTGTGGATTAGTTCATCAGTTACCCTTAATTGGAATAAGCAGTTTTCTTTAAAAATTTTGCTATTGCAAAAAATGCCAAAAGAAATAAACTCGCAGGTCTACCATTTCATTGTTGTGCCAATGTATCTGTAGAGTCAATCAAAGATCAGTAGGTCAAAGAAGGAATACTCTTTGAGACTATTCTTTCTCATTTATATGACATCATGTTTTTTGCCTGGCTTTGTAGAAACTTAGAAATCCAGTAATGTTACAGAGAGTTGTCTCATTACTCTGAAAATGTTTCCTTGGCACACAATGTGGTCTTTCAGTATATGCAAACCATATAGTACTTCTATTTTGGAACCTTTTCTTTAATTACATATTTAACTTTTATTTTCTTTCATAGTTTCATTTCTTCTCTAGGAATTTAAATTTTATGGACAGTTTTTCAGAGAAACATCGTCTATGTTTATTGTTTGTCCATTTTATGTATATATATATATATTCATGTAGTAAGTATGTATACAATATGCATATTGGAGGACATGTTACTTACTGTAATTTAAGGCCTTCTTTCGGAAGTTGTTTTACTGTTTTACTTCAATTTCCTCCCCAAGTTTTCCCAGCTTCCCCTTTCTCATACTCAATTGTATAATTGTCACTTACTGCTACCTGTATTCTGCTACCTACTATTCTCAGTTCTGGTTTCCTATGACACGAGCAATTGCTGTGTTAAGGTATTTATTGTTGGTGGTATTGGTACTCATGTTGTAGTGTTGGGCTACAAATCTTACATGTTTTGTACAACTTTTTCTCTAGTGAACTTATTTTAGTTTTTCTCTTATATATGACAGTTTTGTAACTGTTTAATTGTTAAATAAGACAAAAATAGTTATATTTAAGAGAGGTAGATTTTCCTATATAGGCTATGAGCAGATGATTCCTATGTGTGTTGGGGGAAGTGGCAGGAAAGTTCAGGAAAGCTTCTAAATTTACAATCTTGGCTCCTTGTCTCTCTAGGAATGTAAGATTCTGTAACTTATTTAAATCTTCTGGTCTTTGTATAATTGTGCTTATTTCACTGGTTCGCTGTGAAGAAAAAGTTAAGCACAGAGCTGGTTATATAATGACAATGCTGTGTATGGCATTTCTCCTTCTATCTTTTCTCTGACCTGATTTGACTGTGCTATGAGAGTTAGGAAATGGTTGGTTTCTATTGTAGCATACATTTAAACACAAAAAGCAAATAAATGTTGAAGTATGAGTAGCCAAAACCTTGCCTCCATAATTCTGTGTACTTTTTTTTTTGGCATGAAGCTCATTGTCTTAGACAGAAAGCAGATACCAGTTTTGGCCTGCTCCATAAGGAAACTCTTTGATACTTGTTAATCATGTTGGTGAATGGAAACTTACAGATGTTAGAAGAGGGATGGATAAATATCATCTTAAAAATATCAATCCCCATCACAGATAGCACAAATAAGAACCATTGCTTTAAGTAGTGAAAGACTGTTTTGACATTGAGAGTCCTTTGGGGGCACATTTATTGATAATGTGTTGCATTTTTCTATGACAGTACAGTGGAAAATATTAGTATAGCTATCATGAGAGTACAGATTACAAGGTTTTGATTTATGTATGAAATAATTGATCATTCAAGGGTATCCCTCAGTTAAAACCATACTGTATTCCTTTGATAAATAAAAGATGGCATTTTTTTGTAATTTATGTTAAAGTGAGCTAACTAAACCAACAAAAACAAACAAAATATAAATTAAAATTATCTAAATTTAAATAATATATGCAAAAATAAAATCAGTTACTTTGCAGTATAAGACGTTATTTATGCTTTACTGAAAAATAGGTCTGAGTTAAATATAACTGGTTCATTGGAGTTCACATGTATGAAATTATTTTATGTACCTGTCATTTATTGATAAATTTTAATAACTTGTACACACTTAAAATTAGGAAATATGTTCTATTGTACACTTTAGAAAACTTGGATAATTTATTAAATTGAACTTGGCAGTTCACAAAAGAGAAGCAAAATTTAAGTGTCAAAACGACTGCACTTGTTTAAGAAATGGCTATTTCATTTAAATCTTTTTTAAGAAGAGAAACATAAAAACCTAAATTCATTGTCATTGTTTGAAAGTTGAAATATTCATAAGTTTATTCAAACTGAAAGAGATTTATTTAAACTCTTTGGAACTTACACTAAAAGTTTGGTGAAAATGAACTTCCTTTTCAAAGATTAACAGTTCTTCACATTTTTTCCATGGGAGCAGAAATGCTAAAATATTATTTTCCCTTTAAGAGTACAGTATTTGTGCTGTGGGGCCAAAGCAAACTAAAGCCATCTGGGAACTTGCCATTCCTCACCTTTCAATTTATTCACTGAGTGGGAATGATGACCCACAGCTCTTATTGTTTTGGTGCTTAAGTTCACCTCAACAACTGTTGAATGAAAGCCAATCATTTTCCCATGTGATTCTTATCTGTCTTCATTATTTTCTACTTGTTTTCTATAAGTATATCTCTTGATTCAACAATACAGTAAATCCTTAAAATGTGTAATTCCATCTCTTTTTTTGATTCATCTCAGTCCCTAATGTAGTGCAAGTCAAAGTACACATTAATAGTGATCTGTGAATTCAATGGAAGTAATGATTTATAAGACATAGATTTTTTTTCTTTCAAGTCTTGTAAAGAACATTTGAAAGCATTCTGTTTTCAAGTTCGTATTGCATGTAGCTAAATGTACACTTCACACTGCTGCAAATATCTTCTGTAACTCCGTTAAGATACATGTTTTCTCCTCTTTGGCTTAGTATAGCCCAAGACTCCCAAGAGATGATGATCAGTGGAAGAGATCTTCCTTCAAGGACCTCCAACACTTAGAAATGATGAGCTCAGAATGTAGTCAAGAAATAAAAGAGTTAAAAATGGTGGTAAATACTATTAAGGAATAAATTGGACAATGAGATAGAAAGTGACAATAAGACTTTGAATTGGTAGTCAGGGAATTTTTCCCTGAGGAAGGAAATTTAAGGTGTGAGATAAAAAGTGAAGAGTTAGTTGTCTGAATAGATTGACTTAGTGTGAAGTCATTGTAAATATTAAGATTTCAAACAGGTCATTTTTCAGAAATAACTTCAATTGGGACCTGTCAATTATGAGGATCATTAGCATCTGAAAGGGGGGGAAATACCTCTGTACTGAAAGGGGGATTAGTTCAGCAATCCTCAGAATGAAACATGTAAAATGAACAAAGACTATTTTTCCCAACTAAGCCACTTTTTTAATAAAGGAAATTGTGTACTGCCAAATATCACTATATGTTTTTACATATATTAATGATAAATAGTATTCTCTACAGATAATCTTTTTTTTATAAATTACAGACAATTGCAAGGAGAAATATGTAAGTCAACAATTATAGTTTGAAATATTTACACATCCATCTGAGAAACTGAAAAAATGAGCAGATATGTGGAAGCAGATAATTATAAATTCAAGCCAGTGTGAACATAAGAATTCAACATTCAACTTAGAGCAAGTAGACATTCTTTTAAATAATGCCTGGATTATTCATAAAAGCTGACCAAATTTTTGGTAAAAAATGATAAAAAAAAGTGTAAGGTATTAATATCCTACAAAATATTGTCCTACTATAATGCAATAAAATGGGCAGCTTTAAAAATATCCCAAATATCTGGAATGCTAAGAACTGAATCATAGTTCTTGATCATATGATGCTACAAATTGAATCACAGCAAATAACAAAATCAAAAATCACCAAAGTTTGAGAAACACTGCTTAGTAATACATGTAGGGAAAGCAATAATTACAAATACAAATATCAAAAAAGGAAATGTGTAATGATCAATGGATAAAAGTTAAATTGAAAAACTTGAACAAAAGTAACAACTACATAAACAATAAAAATCAAATTAAGGTTGGGCGCTGGGCTGCGAGGCTGCCTGCAGCCTCTGCAACGCCGGTTCGTTCCCTGGCCACCGGCAAGGGTCCCACAAAAAAAAAAAAATCAAATTAAGAAGAGGTAGGAACGAATTATATGGAGAACAGCATAAAAATAAAAGATAAGAAAACAAACTTTTTCAAAATATTAACAAAGTAGATATTTGTCAATATTTATCATAAATAAGACATTGTAATAAATTAATATAGAGTAAAAAAGAAATAAGTATAGGCTATAGATATTTTAGAATTATAAATGATAAATTTAAAAATAATTTAAAAAATCATGCACTATAAATTGAAAAAATAATGAAATAAATTAAACTCTGAGAAGTATTAATTTATTAAAAATTTAAGCCACTAACCCTTAAAGAATGTCCCAGGAGCAAATGATTTCATCAGTATATTGTATCAATTTATAAAATGTAGGACATTCTTTTCTTATTCAAGTTCTTATGCAATAAACTTGCATAAACTTGCATAAACTTCTTATGCAAGTTTTCCAAAGAACAGAAATATAAAGAAATTTGCTGTGCCCATTTTTAAAAAATTGGATGAAACTTTTATGGACTATGTCAGATTCCATATTGCATTTAACTTTTAAGAAACTATGGTTGTTTGAGCTTTAGTGTAATATTGGAAAGGGATGTCACAATTAGCACCTCCCTGGTGGCACAAGAGGTTAAATCTCAGCACTATGAAGCTGTCTGCAGCATGAGTTCGATCCCTCGGCCAGGGAGCAACCCACATGGCACAGCAGACCTCACCTGTCTCATCCACTGCTCCCCTCAGCAGTGTATTTCAGTCAGTCTGCCTGTTCTGGTCCCCACTCAGTCTCTAGTGAATCCTCTTAACCCCCTCCTGGCACCTCTGACCTACACCCCAGCTCTTGTAGGCATAAATAAATAAATCTTAAAAAACAGAATGCCAACAATTATTTGAAAAGACAATTAAAACACATCTCTTTTCCAATCATATATAAGGCCAGATTATCTTCTTATTTTTCAATCAATACTAGATTGTGAATTCTTTTGTTGTGGTTGTTAATGAAACATCTCCAAAGTTTACTTGTACAAACAATTATTAATATTTCAATTTAGACGTTTACATTTATATTTTAAATTATTATTTCATATCAAGGAACAATGAATATAGGGATTCCCTGGTGGCACAGCGGTTGAGCACTGGGCTGCGAGGCTACCCACAGTCTCTGCAGTGCCGGTTCGATCCCCAGCCGCCAACGAGGGTCCCACATGGCACGCAGACCTCTCCTGCTGCGCCCACAGCTCCCCTCAGCAGTGTGCTTGGTCAGTCTGCCTGTTCTGCTCCCCGCTCTGGAGCTGGTGAATTCTCTCACCCTCCCGCACTTCTGATTGTACCCAGTGCTTGTATAAATAAATAAATTTTTAAAAAAAGGAACAATGAATATAGATAAAGCTCTGATCCTTCCTTCTTGTTTTCCCTTCTTCCAACTTTGGATAGTTTTATTTCTGGTTATTTTAGTGTTACATACTTCAACTAGAGCTCTACCAAATCTGACTATGGAATTGAGTCTGTTTGCTGACTCTCTTTATGGAGGGTGCACATGGCAGAACAGCACCCTTCTCTCCCATGTCCCACATCACCCTAGTTAAGGGTTTGATGCATCTTTACATTCCCATCATCCAGATGTTAACATCTGTGTTCTCTCTGTAACTAAAGTCCTCTGTGTGTTGTCTGTGGGTGGACTCTAAAATTTGAAAATCAATAAACAGCATTTATATGAAAAAAGTACACAAGCTCTACCTTTTTCATTTGCTCTCCTTATAGAATTTAGACATTACCTTTTGCATGACTATTGAATTGAGTTGAAGAGGCACCTTAAAAATGGAATTACTGGGATATTTTTGCAACCTTATTACTTCTACATAAATTCCCATTAGTAAAATTGATCAGTTTTTTCTCTTTTTTATTAACCACATATGTCTCCTTTCTATGTTATTTCTTTAACATGGAAATTCATTGCTTAGTCAATTAGATCTGCTGTAGTCAAATACCACAAACTAGATTGCTTATAAATAAAAGAAGTTTATTTCTCTGAGTTTTGGAAGCTGTGAAATATATGGTCAAAGTATCAGCATAAAAAGTTCCCATTCTGCTGCGGATCCTCCTGGCCCCATTTCATGTCTTCAAGTGCTCGAAGAGGCAAGTCAGCTCACTGGGATATCTTCATAAGGATACTGCTCTCATTCGTGAGGGTACAGTCCTCATGATCTAATTAGTCCCCAAAGGAACCACTTCCTAAAATTAACACCTTGGTGGGTAGGATATCAACATATGGCTTTTGGGAGGCTTTTAGTCCACTGCATTCATTGATTTCTCACTTCTCTGAATCCCAAGTTAAAACTCAAGGTGATTCCCCTCTGAAGCAGAAACTAGTCCCTAAAAACAAGAACTAAAAAAGAGAGTCTTTGTCTGAACTTCAGCAGATTTCACTTCTCCATCATTTTTACTAAATTTTATTTGTAAAAATTTTACCTCCCTCACTGCAAGTAAAAGAATTCTGAAGAAGGGAATTGTGTCTTGTTCATCTTTACAAAGTACTGAGTGCTTTGAAAGCACTCAGGATAAAGGCTTGCACCCAGATGCTGAACACAGTGTTTTATGAATGAATATATTTCTCATAAGTCTCTGTATTCCCTACAGTGTTGAATGGAGCTGAACACATTGTAGGCACTCAATAAATAGTTGTTGATTGATTGATACATTAGTGAAACATAAAAACTGAAAGTAGTTGAAAATTAGACTTACATTGTATTGAAATGCAATAAAGCTATCTTTGGTTTCTAAGTATTTTAATGCTTTTGACTGTCTTTTCATCTTTCCATAACAGCCAAATTTTTATGCAATGTCATGAGGCTGTTGTCTGCTCAAATTTATAAGACCCTTAGAAATGCTCAGACCTCATAGCAATGCCAGGACATAGGAAATCTGCAGTCATTTATAATTAATGATGTTCTGTATTTTGTGAGGGATTATTAAAAACAGAAGCCTATGACTTCACTGTTTCTGACAATAACTTTGAACACAGGGTCAGTCCTTCAATTTTAACATTTCTTTGTGAGATAAAAAGAGAGTAAAAACAATTTCATCGGGAGCGTCACCCAGATGTGACAAAATAGGAGACACAAGTTTTCAATCTGTTTCTTCCAGTGAAATGTCATCTCATTCATAGAATATTGATGATGAGCAAATGTTACTGAAGGGCCAATCTAGTCATCGAAAAACATAAGAGTTCAAGACTCTATCATGCATCACATGGTCAATTCATAGAAGATGTTAGCCAAAGGCTTAAGAGCAACTTAAGAGCTGATTCATAACAAATGCAGGACAATATTTGCATTTTCCTCCAGATGAGTAATTAATATGACAGCTATCAGGTTTAAAAAAAATCAGAATAGTCAAGATTCCATCAGAAATGTGAGCAAAGTGCTGGATGTTTATGTAGTTGTATAAGAACCATTTTTATTCAATTACTTAAAAACAATAACCATGTGCTTCAGACAATAAAAAAAATAGGAACAACATGATAGTTTGTTTTTAACAGGAAACTCCAGAGTTAAGAGCATACATCCTCTCCCCTTTTTGATCTTATTATAGAAGATAACTCTCCTTAAATAAATACTGCATCAGTAATATATTACTTGTTCGCAATTATTGATGTTTCTAAAAGAATGTGTTTTTATAAAAATTAATTCAAACTTTTCAACTTTGCAAAAACTAACTCCTTATAGGCATTAGTGCAGCCTTTCAAAACACATTGTTGCATCCTGTCTCTTCTAACACCTCAGAGCGTTCTCTTAATTGTCAGCTAGTGATGATATTCAGAGTAGCTGCATGATGTTTAACTTATTCTGTGTAGCAAGCACCTCTCCATTGCTAGCCTATGATGTGACCTTAAATTTGTATGAAAAATTAAGTGGAAGACCAACGTTTGAGTTGTGGTTTTTCTCAGTTTAATATGATTGCCCTGGAGTCTGGCAAGGGAAGAAAAAAACAGCTGCTTGATAGGAATTGGCACTTTCCAGTCCTTCAGTGAAAGAGCATTAAAAAGGATTTAGTTGGAGCCAGTTCTCAGCCAATCCTTCTTCCTGAAATGTGATGAGGTGAGGATAGACAGGCCTAAAAGATGGCATAATCCAAAAAATTTCTTTCTCACTTTATTACTACAAGTTAACATCTACTTATGTTTTGTGTTTTTTTATTTTAAGGGCTCCACTTGCCCTTCTTGCTTCAAAGCAGTAAAATGATGTGTCAGAGCTATACAGTTAAATTAAACAGACCTGGGTTCTAAGAATAAAGATCCTATCATGTCATGTTTGCAGTTGTTACAGTAACCCCAATTTAAGATACTCAAATAAGAGATAACTGAAAAAAAAAAACATTTTTTCCCATTAAACTGAACAGGATTTGTGAATTAGAAACTGTTCTACACATGTGCTGAAATAAAGTGCTTTGCACTTCAAGTCACACAGGAAGTGAGTTATAGGTCTTGTAATAAGATCCTTTTCTCTTTAAGTAATGAGTTATGGTATTGCTTTCTACCAATGAAAAAGTCCTCAGTTTATGAAATTTTTGGTGGTTGTTTAATTATTTGACCTAGACTTGCTTCCATACTGTCAATATTTGACCAACATTTTCAAAAGACTGTACGTTATAAATAGATCCAAATGTTCAGGGTGTGGATTTCTCAAAATGTTAAGCTTTGAGAATGGAAAAGTGCAAATAATTGATTCAACAACATTGTAGTTCATATTTTCTCTTTATATCATATCCACCAAACTATTGATAGAAATGAATAATAGAAATGTAAAATATTGTGTTTTAAAAATCATCCTGGGCACATGAAATGAATCAGCATCATATTTTGTATATTTCCCACCACAAAGGAATTCAGTATTAAAAAAAAGTATCCATACATGCAAGACTTTCATTCATTCACTCCTGCCTAGAAGAAATAGTTACTGAACATCTACCAGGATTAACCATTCACCTCAGTCCTGAGGATTGGCAATGAAGAAGGAAGGCATGGCCTGCCTCTTGAAATTTAGAGTCTAGTGATTTTTAGAGTTTAATGAAACATCCATCCTAAATAAGAACGTAAAAATTTATTAAAATATTAGGAAATGATAGTACCTCCCCACTCCCAGTGGAAGTTACTGTTTAGCTAAGATCTGAATGAAAACATGGCACCAATTATGTGACTATCTGTATAGAAAATTCCAGGCAAAGGCTGCAGAGAGCAAAAGGATATAAACTTGGTGTGTTTTTCTTAACATTTCTTTTCTATTGATTCCCCATATTTGCCACTGAAAAATTACCTTAGATTCAGTTAAATAACTTATTTTCAGTTTTTATACTTACCTGATATTTGAAATACCTTATGACTGTTTTGAAACTTTGTTATGTAAAATCCAAAAGCTAGCTTTTTCTGCCATTGTAAAGTTGGATTCAACACTAGGAAAAATGAGATGGTTAGTCTATCAGAACTGACTAGTTTGTACTATGTATAATTACTCACAGTCTCTCCTGATTTGTTTAAGCTTTTTTCAAAAAAGTGAAATGTTGCAGTTTAGCCCCTTGGCATTATATAATTGTTTATATTTATTTAATATAAATAAATCTGTGATTTACAGTTGTTGAACTACTAGAAAATAAATATGTGTTGCATATTTTTAAACAACAATGTGACAGATTATATTTCAAAAGAAAACCTACTAAATGTCCACATGGAAAATGGAATATCAGGCAGTCATCTAATTCCTTGGACTGTGTAACATCAAATACAAAGATGATAAGCAACAGTGACATGTTAGGAAATATTAACATAATGGATTTTTTTTTTAGAGAGTGAGAGAGTTTTTTAATTAATTAATTAATTTTTAAGATTTATTTATTTGTTTATACAGGCACTGGCTACAGTCAGAAGCGTGGGAGGGTGAGAGAATTCACCAGAGCCAGAGCGGGGAGCAGAGCAGGCAGAAGGACCGAAGTACACTGCTGAGGGGAGCAGTGGGCGGCAGGAGAGGTCTGCGCGCCATGTGGGACCCTCCTCCGGTGGCTGGGGAGCAGCCGGGGATCGAACCGGCGCTGCAGAAGCTGCGGGCAGTTTCGCAACCCAGGGCTCAACCGCTGCGCCACCGGGGAGGCCCAACATAATGGATTTTTATTTTACTTTCTAATCTGGGATATTATTTAGAAATAGTCTTAATATTTTGGACATATTTGGACATTTTTAATAAAATAAAACATATTACAAAAAAAGGAAAGAATAAATTACAAAGAAACACAAGGAAACTTTCATTGCTGATAGATATTTATTACAGTATCTTGATTGTGGTGATGGTTTCACATATGTATGCATGTCAAAACACAGCTAGTTGTACATCAAAATATGTACACATCATAAATAATTATGCATCAACAAAAGTGTAATAAAGAATAGAAAGAGTCTTAAATGAAAATTCAGTTAAAAGTCATACATTATTTGGAGGAAAAAGCAAAGTTCTATCTTCTTGATTGACTGAAGCAGTTATTCTTAATCTTAACAGGGTTGGTTTTTGTCCCCAAGTGGACATTTGTTATTGTCTAGAGACCTTTTTTTTTTCTATTTTAATTATATTATTTTTATTGAGATAACAATGGTTTACAACATTGTATAGTTTTGGAACATGGGATGTGGAGTCACACCTCTTCAGATCTATGTTTCAACACAATGTCAATCACCAAAACACCCATAATCCCTCACCATCTTCCACTGGTTTCCTTTTCCTCCTTCCCCCACCCATTGCTCTGGTAGCTTCAGTTCTACAGTCAGATTGGAGACGTTTTTGGTTGTTACCAATGAAGCCAAGTTTGAGAAACCCTGGAGTAGAAAGAAACTTGAAACCAGGAAGGACACTGAAAATGAAATTTAATAAGAATGAAAGTATGTGTCATTAGGGGCTGGTATGTCTGACTAACGACCATGTCTTGCACCTTGTAGAAACTCAGTAAATGTTGAATAACTTTATTCATAAATAGGTGAACTACATACAATTATTCACTGAAGATTTTTTCTTTTTTGTATGTAAAGGACACAGGTAATTATTTTTTTCTATACCAAATTGTTAGTTATCGTCATTGTAAGGCAACATATCTACTGAAATTATGGGAAGCACATTTTAGGGTTATGTTTGTGAAAATATTTCAGAGCACATATAAATGAAGATATGAAATGTTCTGTGTACGGGACATGTTAAGATGGATCTGGAAATACATTTGTGTAGCCATTTAACTATACTGTGAAATTATTGCTCATTCTTATGGAAAAATAAAATTTGTGTAAAAGGTCTTTCTGCAATTTTTAGACATAAATGACAGAATTTTCATATACCCCAGGCAATAATATTACTTATAAATTTATTCCATATACCACTTTAACTTAATTTTTTGTATTATTAAGTGGACTGATCAGAGTCAAAACCATATGCTGTGGCTTTTGCCCTATGGAACTCTCAAATATACTGCAAGAATAATTATTCCTACTTAGTGGAGTTACTGAAAAGAATGTGGTGCTGGATGGTAAGATGTATGTAATCTAATGAAAACCCTCTGTAAACTCTCTAAAGGCTTATGCTGGGAGTTTTGAATTTTGTGGGTTTTTTCTTATTAAAAGACTAGCAGTTGAAATCTCTGAGGATAAATGGATGTTAAGGATTCAAAAGCTCTTTCCTGGGCCTCCCAGGTGGCGCAGCGGTTGAGCGCTGGGTTGCGAAGCTGCCCGCGGCCTCTGCAGCGCCGGTTCGATCCCCGGCTGCTCCCGGCCACCGGAGGAGGGTCCCACATGGCGCGCAGACCTCTCCTGCCGCCCGCTGCTCCCCTCAGCAGTGTACTTCAGTCCTTCTGCCTGCTCTGCTCCCCGCTCTGGCTCTGGTGAATTCTCCACCTCCCGTGCTTCTGACTGTACCCAGTGCATGTATAAACAAAACAAACAAATAAATAAATAAAAAAAAAAACAAAAGCTCTTTCCTACCCAGGGGATTCCATCCTAAGTATATAATAAAGAGAAAGGTGCTTCAGAAAGCCAGTGTCTTTATGGAAATGAAGGAAGGGAGAGAGAGAGAGACAGGAGAGAGAGAAAGAGAATGAGGGAGGTACTTTATTATATATCTCAGAAATGTATCATAATGACTTTTTTCTTTATTTGGAATCTGTAACACAAATTTAGGCCCACCTCTTTTTTTGATTAATCATCTGTCTTTCTGCTCAGTCATCTAGTCCATGTAGTCCATTCTTCAGAGCTTTGTTTATTTACAGAAGCACAGATCTGGGGGTTGGGGAGGAGAACCTATACTCCTAATACATAAACAATGATGTAAACTAATGTTACAACAACAACAAAATGCACAAATTTGGATATGCATGGCTCTAGCCTTGAGATATTTGACCAGCTTAGAATGTCATAAATAAAAACTGCTTTAAAATCTCCCTATCCTGCTTGCTAACTAGGTGCCCACCACACATGCCGTAGCCACAAACATCTCCCTCTGTCTCCAGAAATGTTGTGATCTCTTGTGCCTTTCCATTTTTTTTTCATTGCCAGATACCTTTCAAATGCTAAGTCTTTGATGATCTTCCCTCATAATTTTCTTGATTTCACTTTTCTATATTCCTCAAAGAATTTCTGTATACCTACATGAAGGATTTACCACAATGTACTAAAATTATGTTTATTTGTTTTCTCATTGGTTCCATATCTTTGAAAAAAAATGGGTGGGTTTATCATTAATTTGTATTCCTACTGTCAAAGCCTGGCACACAGAAGGTGTTTTGAAATTCAAAGGTGATCCACTCTTTGTCTATTAGAATTGCTAAAATTAAAGAGAATAACCAGAGCCGGGCTTCCATGCTCAGCTGGTGGGAATGTAAAATAGTCAAATTATGTATTTTAAGTATCTCACAGTTTGCTCTGTCAATTATAATTCAGTAAAGCCTTTCTAAAAGGAAAAAAAAATTGGAAAGTAAGATAAGAAAAAGATATTTTGCAAGTTATTTGCAAGGTAGGTTGTAATTGGATTTCTTCGGGAATAACTGGATAATAATATATGTTTATTGATATAATTTGACTAATGTATTTTCCTTTTTTGAGAGCTGAAGTAATTATTGATTTGGGGTACTATAAAGTCATACACTATTCTACTCCATTATATTTTTCTTTTATAGTTCTTCTCTTTAATCAACCATGTTTACTGTGACACAATGGAAAGACTTGAACTGAAAATAAGTCTCATACTTCTACCAAGGTCACTATGTAACCCTTGAGCAGTTAATTTAACCTTGTTGGGCATCAATACTTTGTAAAGTTTAGTTGTTGTAGTTGAATACAGTTGAACAAATAAATATTCAGGCAATTTTGCTCAGAAAGCAATTGGGAAAGATAACCCCAGTGACAGTCCTAAAAGATAAACTGAGGTACATTAAAATTTTTGTGAGTTTATTTGGGCACCCATTGGATTGGGCACTGCAAAACTGAAAGTGGTGAGGAATGAGATCCTCACAAAGCTAGGCTTTCATAGAGGAGGCAAAGAAAGCAAAGAAAGGAAATTATTTGATTGACTATAGCTTAAGATGTTTCTTTATTTAGGCCTCCCTGGGAGCACAAGGGGTTAATCTTAGCACCATAAAGATATCCACAGCCACTGCAGCACCAGTTTGATCTCTGGTCTGGCAGATAACCCACATGGTGCAGCAGACCTCTCCTGTCCTCCCCGCTGCTCCCCTCAGCAGTGTATTTCAGTAGATCTGCCTGTTCTGCTCCCCGCTATGTCTCTGTTGAATCCTCTCACTCCCCACACCTCTGGCCTACACTCTAGCTCTTGTATGCATAAATAAATAAATCTTTTAAAAATAAATAAACAGAGGTAACGTGGCAGCAGTGCACAGATCAGGCTTCAAAAAAAGGACTTACTGATGCAGACTAGAGTGGGCCATGCTTAAAAATAAGTAGGAATATTGGGTGAACTTGGAAAGGATTGGGTGCAAATCACTGAGCACCTTGAACGTCCATTTAAGAAGTTGCACTTTTTATTATAGACTTATGTTTCAGAAAGCCAGCTCATGAAACTGCACTTAAGCAAAGTCAGGGTAAATGTGAAAGATCTTTTTTTGAAATTAATTTTACTCAAACTGGTCTGGATAGATTGCTACTCAAGACCAAGGAAAAGTACACATTTGGAGAATTTGGTGTGTGGGAAAGTGATTATGTCCAGTTTTAAACCAGCTAAACTAGTGGAATAAATTAAAAAGTTTACTCTAAACCTAAGGCTAGAGAGAGAGGTATGAATAAAATATAAGTTTTACTTATTTATGATCTACAAAGCATTGCATTTACAGTAAAAGCTCAAAAACTTGATATTCCTATTAGCTCATTTAAATTTTCAAAATAACTCAGTGAGGCACTTCTCAGCCTCCTTGATTAGTTTATCTCCCATCCCTCACCTCCAAATGTAAGAACACTCCCAAACTCAAACTTTCACCCTCTTCTCTCTTCTGACATTCCTGAAGTGATCTTACATCTAGCCTTACTTCTCGAAACACAATCTTTAATGTTAGATTTCTGTGACGTTTGCATGCCTGAGATAGATTGAATTTAACACAGCCAAAGGCAAAGTCTTAATTTCATGTTACTCATCCACATTTCCTTCTGCTTTTACTTCTCAGAAAATTGTACCTCCATTCATCTAATGACCGAGGTAAAACAAAACAACACAAAACAAAAAAGGAGCTATCCTATATTTATTTCTTCCCCACACTTTATCTGTAACCCACAAGTAATTCGGGTATGTACCACCTTCAAAATATATCCAGCATTCCTCTGTTTCTCACTACCTCTGCTACTTCCTGGTATAAACCAACCTCACGTTTCACCTGGATTAACATTCCCTAAATGGTCTCCTTTCATTCCTGTCCCCTTTCAGCCTATGACTGATGTAACAGTCAGAGTTGTTCCTTTAAAACTCATGTTAGATCATGCCACTCCTCTGCTAATAATCACCAAAAAAAGCCAAAGTCCTTACCAAAATGCCTGGTGACCTGTTAGCCCCCTTTAAATTCTCTACCTCTGTTGATGCATTTATTGCTGTTCCTCCAACTTACTGAGCCGACTTCAACCTCACTGCCTTTATTGTTGCTTTTTCTTCTCATTGGAATGTTCTCCCTTAACATTTCCTAATTTCACTGCTATTCTACCTCTAGGTCTCTGCTCACCTGATCAAAGACTTTTGCTAAAGCATCATACAGGTATCCTGAGCTTTCAAAATTTCTCTTTTTACCACTCCTCTTTCTTGAAACACTACACAGTACCTGTTTGTTGCCAACGGAAAGAAATCCAAAGAGGATTTTCATTTTTGTGACAAAGGGTAAAACATTCAGCATTTGTTTTGCAGCCAGCTGTTCTATAGGCAGTGTAACCCGAGCATTGATAGTGGCATAGTGTCGCTGTACAAGCCTCCTCATCCATCATATCAGCCACAGCACATGATGAACATTGACCTTTGACAACTAGGGAGGCAGACAAAGTGACCCACTTGCCCTTTGGATTAAAAAAAAAAAAGCCATATTAATAGATGATCATGTCTTCCACATTCCAGACTTCCATACCTCCAACTTCCTAAGACTGAACCGAACACATGATCACATCAACATCACCACTTCTCAACCTTCTGGAGTGCTCACTATCTTCCTGATTCTGGTAAATGAAATTACACCATGCACACATTATTTCTACTTTATACAGGCTATGTATTTGTTATATCACACCTGCTTTTACCATGTGTTAGTATTATTTTTGGTTTCATTGCTTATTTGGTATGACTGGATAGGCTTTGGATCTTGGAAATCTCAAAACACTTTCCAAATAAATTAATAGAAAATTTGTTGCTTTATGTAATTTCAACACACTAAAGCTTATATAGGAATGTTATACTTTCAAATAGCAAAGGAAACCTCTATTTATTCTGTCTAATCTCATCTCTCTCTCTCTTCTCTATCTGTATCTCTAGCTACACAAGCCTCAGGCTGGCACATCACGTTTTTATGATAAAGGGTGAAATGTTCAGCATTTGTTTTGCAGCCAGCTGTTCTACAGGCAGTATAATAGTAGCACATAATAGTTTCTCAAAAAGATTTCAATGAATAGTGTTTTTTTTTGTATTAGCAATTGATTTTTATTTATCACAGGAAATACTTTTCACATAGAATCAGAAATTTAATTTTATTACAAGTAACATCCACATAATTTCAATCTTTATTTCTAAGGATATTATTTCAATAACATTTTTTAATAATTAGTATTTCAAAGAATAATCTATATCTTGAAAATGTAATACTCATGGCTAAATAAATTCCCCAAACTTTCATATCTAATAAGTTATAAAGCTATAATTTGTAGCTGATTCTGACTTCAAATCATGGTAAATTTTATGGACACTTGATCCCAATTTTGATTTGGAAATCTTTGTAGGGAAATTATTTGATACTCTCAGAAAAGATAGGTTATCTACGTAGACCAGGAGTTCTCATTTTTTTTTTTTTTTGGTCATGATTCCTTTGAAAACCTAGTGAAACTTTTGACCCTCCTCATCCCTAAAATATATATGAGCATGTACCATAGTTCAGCATAGTATTGCATGTAATTATAGACTCTTCATTATGCACTATTCACTGCATTTTTCCCAGAAAGGGACAGAAGATGGGGAGACAAGGTAGATTTGAAAGTAGTTTGTGTAGACTAGGCTTTTGGGAAATTTGAGTATAAGTGTGCTTCTGGCTATTCTTGAACTGTTTCAGCATACAAGATATTGGTATTTTTCAGCATGAAAACATACTGAGTACAGGTGACAGTGCTTTGCACTGAAATTATTCATTTACATCGATAAAACATGCCAAAAAGTCATTTTTGAGAAATTTACTGATTAGTGAAAAACCAGTGAATAAGCACTTGATGGTTAAGTGAGGCCTTACAAATCTAGACATGACCTAAAATACTAGTACAAGAATTTTATTCCATTATCCCACTCACTTTAATCTGCAATTTGGTTTTCATTGTGGAGATGGTTGAAATAGTGCAAGATTGTGACATTGTGGTCAACTGCACAATTATGAGAAATGTTATATGTTCCAGATCCTTGCAGAAACAGTAAAAAATGTCAGTGTATTGTCATTCACTTGCAGAAGCTCAGAAAGCATTTAATATCCTCAAGATCTGATCGTAATATTGAGGAGTGATTAACTGGGATAGTCAACCAATAAATATTTCTATTTATCTATCTATCCATCTAGTCACTCATTCACTGGTTTAAAAAGAAAGGATTTTGCCAATGAAGTGGAAATTCTCACTATTTATGAACACTCTTAGAGTGACAGACAAAAGTACCCCTAAGTGACAGTGTACTCCCTGCTCTAGCTTATCAGTTAAGTAGTGAAATTTAACACAAATGGTGTCAGCTTTATATTTAGAGTGTAACTGTATAAACAGAAGAGGCCACTAGGAGAATCTTGTTTTGAAGTTTTCACTTCATTTAAATTCTTAATTTGTCCCTTCAGTTTAGAAAAGGCTATTGTAATGTGGTCCTGCTTCCAATTAATGAGCTTCAGAAAAGGATTAGGTTTGCCTCACTCAGTCTTTCCAAAACAGACTAACCTTGAATCACACAAGCTCCAAGAAAAGGTAAATACTCTGTTCTGATTCAAATTAACTTCGACAGGGAAGACAATCCTGGGTTGTTTATTTTAATACAGCCTGAGCTAAGAGTCCCCAAAGTTAAAGTTAATAAAGTTAATAAAACAGACATTTTTTTGAAAGTTAAAAAAAGGAAAAAAGAGAAATACAGTTTGGCATGCATTGCTTTTATTCAGTTATTTTTTCACTTATCTAATGTTTTCTGTTTCTGTTCACTCAGTAAAATAGTAGCAATAACTAATAGCATGGATCACTGTCATATGGTCTCAAATATGTGGATGATTTTTTTTCACTTGGCATTCAATACTGAGGAGCTGGTTGCCAACAAAATATCCTTATACAGTAAGTAACTTAAGCATATTATGGGACTTTAAAGGGAACAAAACTGTATATATTTGTAAGGTGGCTTTAGATACCTATTCCACTATAATGACTTTTTGGAGATTTCACAAAATTGAAAGTATTAGAATATAGCTCATATTTCCATGAAGGCAGTTCATCCATCTTTCCTGCAAACCATTTCCACATTCACATCCTCGCATAAAGACGACATGTGGGGAAACCTAGGCTGGAATAATTTCTTAGTCCAATTTTGGTGATATTTTTATGTACTTCTACCTGAGTCTGATTTATTCCTGAATTCATTGATTTCAGAACTGTTCTGATCATGCCCATAATCATATATACATTCTAATCCCTTCTAAAGATAAAATTAAACTCATACCTTATTTACATAAGAGAGGGATGTAATATACATCTGTTGGTGTATTAAGGATCAAATATTTTCAGTAAAACAAAAAGTAACAAGGAAATTCAGTGATTCAGGTCAAATTATTCATGTTTTTAAGAGAGCATAGATTTTAAAGTTTGTCTTCACATAAGTTACTTAGCCTAAGTTAAGCCAATCAACAGAGTTGTAAATGAAAATATGTTTAAATTAAAACAATTAGGCCTGATTTTCTTCTGTCTTGAATCTCACAGCAGCTACTCAAGCACAGCCAAACTTGGATGTGCTGACACCTGTAATCATCAGAAGAGGTCTCTTTCAAACTAACAAATCGTCCCTCCTAGTGGAAGTATAAACAAAACCCTAATTGGAGATTTTGCTAACTATTTTCCCCTGCTGTGAATACTAGTTAGTGTTAGTGTTTAAGTAGTAACCTCAGCTACAACTCATAATTGAGAAAAGATAAGAGTTAATTCCTTCAAATTCAGTAAACATTACAACATGCATTAAATTGAGCCATACCTTTGAATGATTTGCTAATTGCCAGTTTCAATATCTTGAAAATATTTTCTAATCACCAGGAGAAAACACACATACAACATTGATGAAATGCCAGACTGTGTCCTAAACACTTGTACATATATTATAAATCATTTAACTTTATAAAATATATTTGAGGTAGATTGTATATTTTCAATTTACAGATGAGGAAACTGAGGCTACATAGTGACCTGTCCTAAGCATCATAGCTACGAAGCAGCAGAGGTGAGATTTGAATCCAGGTAGCCTGTATCCAGAGTCAGTGCCTTGTCTTCCCTTGTAAAATTAAAGCTATAAATTAATCAAAACTAGGGCCTCCCCGGTGGCGCAGGGGTTGAGCTCTGGCTTGCGAAGCTGCCCGCAGCCTCTGCAGCGCTGGTTCGATCCCCGGCTGCTCCCCAGCCACCGGAAGAGGGTCCCACATGGCGCGCAGACCTCTCCTGCCGCCCGCTGCTCCCCTCAGCAGTGTACTTCAGTCCTTCTGCCTGCTCTGCTCCCCGCTCTGGCTCTGGTGAATTCTCTCACCCTCTGCGCTTCTGACTGTACCCAGTGCTTATATAAATAAATAAATCTTTAAAAAAATTAATCAAAACTAGCCACTATCTCATTTTATACAAATAAATGGAACACATCTGCAGACAAGATATCATTCTGCCTCATGTAAGTCTGCTAGGGTTTATGCCTTGCTCAGAGAGGACTTCATGATTCCTGAGATCCATAGTTTATTAGTGTAGAGTAAGGAAAAATGTCAGGCTTTTCTGCCCTCCCACCATCAGGATAGATGATGGATCCTTGTCCTGAATGCATGCCTGATGGCGGGCACCTGGAATAGGGTGTGGGCATAGGTAGATGGGATTCGCCTGGGCTAAGACTGTGCTTTTAAGGGCGGCGTCACATGGATGCCAGTAGAAGCCGAAGAGAAGCCAAGAGAGAAGCAAAGAAGCAGAAGCAGAGGACGCCAGTGAGCCCAGATAGAGTGAGGATTTGCTGGGGGCTGGGAGGCCTGCCAGCCTCCTGGCCCCCCAGCACCTCTGCCTGCCATGTACCTGGTAATCCCAATAAAAGCCTGCAAAACCACTGAGGACTCTGACTCCTGCTTTACCCGGTCTGCTGGATCAGAAAACCTGCTCTGTGTCCATTCCTGCCCCTACAGTTAGTCAAGGCAAATCCTTGAAGCAAAAGTGGTACTAACTCAACACATTTGTACTTCATTTCATCTCAGAATATTTTTTCTTATGCCACACAAGAATTTAACATTTTTCTCCGTCTATTCTCAATGTGACTGTGAATATGCTATACAACTAGATTCTCCTGTTCCCTAAAGTATACTTGACTCCCAACTAAAGAACTTCTGAAAACTTCATTCAGATGACTTTTTCAGATATCATAGTAGTGTCATCAGTTTAAATAATAACATAATCCTATTCCAAGCCTAGTTCGTGTGGCTATCCACTAGCACCATCAGTATCATACACCTGGGAGTTTATTAGAGCTAGCTTCAGAATCTCAGACTGCAAAACCCAGGTTTATAGAATCTGAATCTGCACTTTTTAACTGGATAGTCACAGTTGTTCGATGTTTGCACCAACTAGTTAAAATCAGAGAAAAAAGCTGATCTTTTAATTCCTATAAGATAAATTCTTGAGAATTGGGTGTGTTTCCATCTCTCTTTTGCTGTACAAAAGAAAAAGAGTAAATCTTAGCAGAAAGTTAGTATGACATCATAAGTAATTGGACTAGTCAATGAGATTTTATTTTCTAGAAATATAAGTGGAAATAGGTTAATTAGGGTTGGGGTGTTAACGATATACATCTGTAATTTTTAACTTCCACAGCATCCTGTTCCTGCCTAATACCCATTGCTTCCCCATTTTCAATCTGACCAATCCCACTCCTAACCCCAGGTCTAAGGGTGGGTCCCAGACCTGGGCTCAGCCAACATATGTCCACAGTGATCAGTCCAGGCATGGCACATGACATGACCAGTCGTTTCACTGAAAACATTGTTTCTACAGGCAGTTTTGCTATATAATTAATTGACCATAAGGCGATTTTGCCATAAAAGAGGAAAATAAAAATGAGGTGTTCGATAGGACACAATGATATATGAAAAATTAATAAAATTAAAAAGATAAAATACCAAATATCTTAATGTGAATATGTTGCCAACATGGAAATACAAATGCATGATACATCAAAAATGTGTGTAGATTCCCAGCAATATGCTCAAATTATACAATCTTTTGTGAATTGTACCTCAACACTTACCTTCCATGTCTTTGGCTGTTCATGGTATTATCCGTTTTTTTTTTCCCCAGTGATGAAACCTACCAGAAGTGTGAAATCAGATTTATGCTGCTGTACTAGGAAATGAGAACTTAACACTTGCAGAGATTGGTTTCTTGTCAATAGAGAAATGAAACCAAAATATCAATCAGTTTGTTCTTTTTTCTCTTTTACAGAAAAATTACTTTATGCCCAGTTAGATATGTGGCAAAATCTTTGTCATGAAAATGTTCGCAGCATGACTGCTTTTGGTGAAGGTGTTTGCTGAGGAGCAACCAAGAAGTCACGTGACCCCACATGGCCCAATGAGAACATACCCCAGGGTGTTTCCCTGCCATACTGGAAAGGCTGCTCCCTCTTGCTGCTGAGAGGTGAGCACTAAGCCAGCACCTTTGCTGCCCTAAGGATAGAGGGCCCTGCCTGAGAATGAAGCCTGGGAAGTGGACCGCATCCCAAGAAATTTTCAGGTAAGTCAATCAAGTCCATTCTCATGATTCCTTTTTCCTTTTGAGGTATACTTGGCATGTACGTTATATTACTTTCAGGTGTAGAACATAATGAGTCGATATTTATATATTGAAAAATGAGCACCACAATAAGTCTAATTTATATTTGTCATTATACATAGTTATACATTTTTTTCCTTTAGATGAGAGCTTTCATGACCTAGTATCTTAGTAACTTTCAAATGACTGTACAGTATTGTTAACAGTACCGTGCTCTATATTACACCCACCTGACTATTTATTGTATAACTAGAACTTTTTATCTTTTTCAAAGGTTTATTTATTTATGTATACAAGAGCTGGGGTACAGGCCAGATATGCGGGTGGTGAGAGGATTCACCAGAGACAGAGTGGGGAACAGAACAGGCAGATTGATCAAAGTGCACTGCTGCGGGAAGCAGCAGGTGAGACAGGAGAGGTCTGCTGCGCCATGTGGGTAGCTCCCTGGCCAGGGATGGAACTCCTGCTGCAGTCTGCAGTTAGCTTCATCGGTGGCATCTTAACCCCTTGAGCCACCAGGGAGGCCCGAACTTTGTATCTTTTTATCCCCTCACTTCACATAGCCTTACTTCCACTCTGGTGACTACCAATTTATTTTCTTTATCTGTGAGCTGCATTTTGTTTGTGTCCTTTTTTAGATTCCACATATAAGTGAGATCATATAGTAGTTATCTTTTTCTGCCTGACTTTTTTTATTTAGCATAATAGCCGCACGGTCCATCCATGCTGTTGCAAGTGGCAAGATTTCATTCTTTTTTATGGCTGAAAAATATTCCATTTTGTGTCTCTACATTGTGTATATTGTGAATATATATATACAGTATGTGACTATAACCACAACATAGCCCATTATATAAATGGAAACCATATTTTCTTTTAATATTCCCTCCACCAGTGGAAGTTGCTTCTATATCTTGGTTATTGTAAATAATGCTGCAATGAGCTAGGGTGCATATATCTCTTTGTTACTGTTTGTGTTTGCTTTGGATAAATACTCAGAAGTGGAATTGTTGGATCATATATAGTGTTATTTTTAATTTTTTGGGAACTCTCTGCACTGGTTTCCATAGTGGCTGTAGCAATTCACATTCTCACCAACAGTGCACAAAGTTTCACTTTTCCTCACATCCTTGCCAACACTTATTTCTCGTTTTGGTAACAGTCATTGTAACAGGTATGAGATAATATATCATTGTGTTTTTGATTTGCATTTTTTTCTGATTGATTAGTGATGTTGAGCACCTTTTCATTTACTGTTGGCCATCTGTATATCTTCTTTGGAAAAATATCTATTTCATCTTCTGCTCAGTTTTAATAAGATGAGTTGTTCTTTTTTGCTATTGAGTTGTATGTCTTCTTTATATATTTTGACATTACCCCCTTATCAGATATTATATTTGCAAATATTTTTCTCCCCTTTGATATGTTGTCTTCTCATTTTTACTGATGGTTACTTTTGCTTAGACTTCTCATTTAAAATGTGGCTATTTTGCAATTTTTATAAAATATTTCTCCATCCTACAATATTTATTTTGTTGATAATGTGTTTGTAGTTCAGATTACTCTAAAAAGGGTTTAAGGTAATATACTAAGAAACATAATTTGATAGCTTTAAATATAAAGACCAGTTGCCTAAAGACTTGCAGTCTTCTTTCTTTATCTGTGTGAATGTGATTAAATGATTTGACTCCTTCCTGACTCAGTTTCCTTATTTTTATAATATGCTTACTATCATAGCTGTATATACCTCTTTGGAGTAATTAGGAAGATTCAGTGATTCATATTGTATCTGCTTAGTGCAATTGTGGTTTATGATATGTACATTGAGCTTTAGTTATTACTAAGATGCAATAGATTTATGTAAATTTGTTGAAAATAGGCAATGAAAATTAGAGAAAGCAATACAAGGTTTAAAAATCGGTTTGGTGCCAGGTAGAAGTTAGAACATAAAATATGTAACACAATATCCAGCACACATGCCAGATTCAAACCCACATTTTGGATTGCAGCTTCTAGTTTGCCAAAATATTGACCATCAGTTCCTCAATTCATGGCCCAAAGTGAAAATTAAATTTTTGCCTAGGAGCTGTTCACATATGCCTGAAATTGGAGTTTATTTTTAATGAGTTTTAGTAAAGAGGGCAATTCAAGTTGTATAAATACATATCCCTAATTTACTCTATAAAATAAAGATGGGGATAGGTTTTATACAGATATTTCATATAATTAACTTTTTCAAATTCACACAGATAATGATAAATATTTTGGTAAGTATAATAGAAGATAAAAGGTAAACTGCAAGGGAAAATTATGGGATATAAATATGACTATTTACAGATATATATGTACAAATTTCATATATATACAAATTTCATATATATACAAATTTTGTATATATACAAATTTGTATATACTTTTGCTATCTTAATTATTTATTTCTTTGAATGATACTGCATATTATTCTGAACAATCAAGAACATTGGTAAACAGTATTTAAACAAAAAAGTGATGTGCCACACACAATTTCCCTAATATATGACCTTTTTCTAGACTTGTAGTTTGTTTCCAATTTTTACATGAACTAATCTGGTAACTAATCTGGTAACGAATAAATACTTTTTATGCATAACTTTGTATGTATTTAGCATAATTTATTTTGGATAGATCATCAAAATTTAAGTTAAGGCCTCATTTTTAAGAAAGCATAAGCATGTAATTTTTTTTAAATAGTATACTTTTCAACATTTCAAAGGGTCCACTGGATAGAGAAATATTCAATCAATCCTGTGATATATTTTGTCTTTTTGGTAATTAGCTAAGAAGATGTATTAATACTGGAACTATTTTGTGTTTATAATTTTTATAGTTAGGGACATTGTATTTATACTATCATTAGGAAAGACAGTCAGAACATATACCTTACCACTGTCAAGCCAATAGAATTTATTTTATACAAGAAGTAAGCTATATTTTCCTTTAATGGACACTAAAATAACATTTACCAAAACCCACTTTTACCTGGAAAAGTTTTTATGTTTAACTTTATATTTTTTGACTGATTAGTAAATATTTAGAGACAAAAAATAATTGCAGAATTCTAGAGTGAATTTACATTACATTCCTTTAACAATCCAATGTAGGCGTTTCTGTCCCCAGTTAGTGGAGATTCTGCCATCTTTGACAATGGCTTCCAAAATCTCCATGATTGTTAAAATCCCATTGGTGAATGGATGAAAGATACGATGCAGCGAGTATAACCTTTTGGGTCCCTGTTCCCAAAGTGACAAATCACTTTTACTACCATTCTATTAGCAAAAATTAGTCATGTGACCTCCCCTAATACCTGTTTATACAACTTTAGAAAAACTGTTTAAACTTTCGTGTGTGTGTGTGTGTGTGTGTGTGTGTTTAAACTTTGTAAGTTTCATGTTCCCATTTGGAAAGTTGGGATAATAGTAGTAATTGGCTCACATGGTAATTGTGTAATACTATACATAAAGCACTTAACTCAATGTCTGAGTCATAATAAGGGTTTAACTGATAACAGTACTCATTATTATTTTAATATTAGAAAAGACATAACTAGACATATATTATCAAAATATTCTTTTTTCGTTTTTATTTAAGTAACTTTGGTTTGCTACACTGTATGTGATTCAGAAATATAGGCAGGCTTCTACCTATATTCAGGTGTAACCACAGCATACCCACCACCAAAGTACCCATAGTTTTCCATCATTACATATAATTACATTTAATCATTATTCAAAAAACTTAAAGAGGGGCCTCCTGGTGGCCTAGGGGTTAAGTCTTAGCGTTACTACCGTGATGGCCCATCTCCATGGCCTGTGTTCGATTCCTGGCCAGGGAGCTAACCCACATGGTGCAGCAGACTTCTCCTGTGTTGCCTGCTGCTCCCCTCAGCAATGTAATTCACTCAGTCTGCCTGTTCTGCTCCCCACTCTGTCTCTGGTGAATCCTTTCACTCCCACACCTCTGGCCTACACCCCAATTCTTCTCTACAGAAACAAGTAAATAAAATCTCAAAGGACATTGTGAGACAGGAATAAGTTTTCTACCAAAGTATTATTTGTCTCAAACTTCTGTCATACTAAATATCAGAAAAAAGAGAAACAAAAGAAAAAAAATGTGGCTAAGGATATGCTCCCTAGGCTAATGTATAAGGAAATATGAAGATAAGTTTTTATGTGTAGTTTCATGGAAAAGATACTATTGATGCCTCATTGAGAAAGCATAAAAATACGTTCTAAAGTGCTGAACTCAAGAATGAAGGGTTATTATAAATATGAATCCAATATAGTCTAAAGATTAAGAATAATTATTGGAATATGATGTGTGGATTGTGAAATTAATGAAATAAGTTTGAGACATGAAATTATTTCAATTAAGGAGAAAGTTGAAGGTGAAATGATGGCTGTGCTGTTGAGAATGAGGGAGAGAGGTGTGGTGTGAGATGAGGCTGCAGAAGCAAGCAGAGACTCACCCAAGAAGAACCCTTATCAGTATTTGGGAAGAATATTGAAGTGTTTTTAAAGATTTATTTTATTTATTTATGCATACAAGAACTGGGGTGTAGGTCAGGGGTATGTGGTGGGGTGACAGGATTCACCAGAGACAGAGTGGGGAGCAGAACAGTCAGATTGACTGAAACACACTGCTGAGGGGAGCAACAGGTAAGACAGGAGAGGTCTGCTGCACCATATGGGTCAGTTCCCTGGCCAAACTCATGCCAGAGTGGCTGGTAATAGTTTGATAGCGCTGAGACTTTAACCCTTATGCCACCAGGGAGGCCCAAGAATATTGAGTTTAAGTATGCATATGATAGAAAGCAGGGCTACAAAATGAGATCTGGACTTTCAAGAAAAATGTCACTTTAGATGTCACTATAGATCTGGTGACTGAACTGGTTTTTGGTATTAGAATAGAGAGAAATTGAATAAATAGAAATATATACCATGTAGGAATAGTCTAAGTAAGTAATGGATTGGCCTTGTGGTTGAGGAAGAGACATATGAAGATTGACTCTGAATGTCTGGCTTGTGACACCTGCTGGTGGGTAGTGATGCCACTCACTGAAGTTGGGATTGGGGATTCGTATGTGAGAACTTGAGACGAGTTATAACAAACTGAATTTGAGTGACTTTGGGACTTAGAAGTAGAGAATTTATGTAGATACTTGGTTATATAGATCAAAGTTTAAAAGGAGCTATTTGTAGTAAAGGTGTTAATATATAGTCATATAGATACTATAATTGACTCAAATCAGAATTTCTCAATGTTGATACTTAATGACATTTTCAGTCAGTAGCTGTTGTGCAGGGCATAATGTGCATTGTAGGATGTTTCTGTCATCCCTAACCTCTACCCACCAGATGCTGGAAGAAACCCCCCAGTCATGACAACTAAAAATGTCTCCAAACATTGAAAATGTCTCCTGGGGAGTAAAATCCCCTCACAGAGAAACACTGACTTAAGTAATAGTAAGTAAGTAGTGACTATAGAGTAATAAGAAAATCATATAACCCCAATGACACAAGTGATTTTGTTAAAAAAATGTATGGCTCTGGCAATTTTCCTTAATTGGAATCATTGTCATGGATATAAAAGTGGGTAACAAGAGCAGGAACATAATATAGTTGTAAGTCTTGTTATAAGACTTGTATAGGCTCCAGTAGCTATAGTGACTATATCTTTCCAGGGAAGATGGAGAAATAGAGATTTCAAAGTTGTTGAAGACATGATTTACTGGGAATAAGAGAATAAAAAAAGGTATGAAATATGTGTAAATTCTAAATGAGATGAGTTTATCCTCTTTATATAGTCTACTAATCCTGCAAATCCATAGGTTGTCTTAACGAGACAGTGTTATTGCTGATCCTGTTTTCAGAAAAAAGCAGGACTAGACTACATCTCCAGTATGAATGTGGGCACCAATCACACCAGAATCTTTCTCACTTGAGTATTATTGAATGCTAGTGATTTCATGGAAAGTGTTAGGATGTTTGAAGTTTGATAGAGTATCACGACTTGGTTGACAGCTTTAAAGTAATAATACTAGTTACATGGTAGTATTAACAGCATTTCCTTCCCGTACATAATTTTTATTAACTGATTTGCATAAATTTAGATTATGTATGTTAGATATATTTTGCATTATTGGCCTGATCACTTGGTTAAGCTTCCTCTTTTCCCTACAAGCTATGAAAATATATAATCCTTTAATAAAATGAAGCTAGAGAAGTCTGAGGCACAGCTAAATTGTATAACATTTACTCCTTCATTAGTCATTTTCTTCATTTACATATATTTATTTGAATAGTGTCTTCTGAAGGGCTTGCATTTAACTTTCACTCAGTTATGTATACTCTAAAATGCTCTTGATATTGTAAATTTTGGAGTTTCTTTGCTGCTTAACTTCGATTTAGAAAACTTAGCATGGCAAGTTGTAATGTGCCTACGACTGCCAACTGCTTTGAAAGTGATAGTGAAAAAAATAGAAATCTTTTTAAAAATAATTTAAAGATTCCTTTTTTCCCTTAATGACCAGAAATTTCTAAACCCTGGTTTCTAAAAACCGTGCCATTTTGAAATTTATCTGGCGGACAGCACTGCTCTGCTGCGTTACATGTGGTTAATGTTAGTCACATCCTTGATGTAACATAACACAAGCTGGCTAAGGTAATCCAATGTGACATATGACAGCATTTTGAACCAGTCTGGGATATTTGAAAATATGCCATCTTTCAAAGACCATAGACAGATAGCATGGTGAGCCAAGATTGTAAACTCTGTGCTTTCATTTTCAACAACCACAAAGGCAAGGTTCTGTGGTAATTAAAGAGGAAATTCCATCCCTGTAGACTTTAACAAGTATTAACAAAAGTATAGTTTTTTTTTTATTGCTGGGGAGTTTATACTTAAAACTACTTAATTAAAATCATTTTTAAAAAACTACCAAAGAGTTGTGATTATGCATTATTAAAAGTATGTGAACATTTCTAACATAAGGCAGAGAGGAACTAACAATATCTGATAATATATAGAGAGGTGACAAGTAGGCATTTGGTACCTAGTTCTTTACCATTTGTTGAAAGTGCTCAGATCGAATCAAGTATCACTTCGTTAGCATTAGAAGAAAAATAATCTAGAAACATGAGCACCCAGACCAAAATATATGTTTTCTACATATGTTGTTGAGTTTCTCTGTAAAAAAAAGTCTCTCTGTCCTCAGTCTAATTTATTGTGCAGGCTGTGGAGAATTTGAAAGCCATGTTTTCTTCTAGGATTACTTCAAGATCAGCTCCTTTGGTTTTAAATTTGTTTCACATTTGTTTGAACAGAAAATACTAGCACTAATAATACCTGATGAATAGTGATGAGTTACAGAAATGAAAATAACCTGGACACTCAATTTGATAGAGGATGGAAAAGGAAATTGGACATAATATGTACATTTTTGAATGAAAAGGTAAAATTGAACTACAAGCTAAAGGGTCAACAAAATGTACTTTTTTGTGAGATTCGCAACTGAAAGTTGCAATACGCTCTTGCCTTACTCAATTATATTTTAAAAAACCCTTAGTTCATAAAAAACTGTCTTTCCATGTAGGTCAAATTCATGAAGTAATTCTTATGGCAATCTATTAATAGCATGACAAGTAAATAGGGAAACAATTGTCTCATTAAAGTACAAATTAAATATATGAGCTCTATGCGTATATAAATATAGTCATAAAAATCTTCACCATTGTTTGTACACACAATATATTTTTGAAATATTAAATTGAGTTTTTCAGAACTGCTGAAATGATATAGGGCATGGGAAGAAAATGCTATTTTATTATTTTAGGTACAACAGAAAAAAAATTCCTATTTTTTTCATAACTTTTACAATAGCATTTTTCCAAAGCCTTTCTCCTTTGAAACTCAAAAGTATGTTGTGTATTATGAAAATTGTTTTATCCCGTTTAACAGAAAGGAAAATCAAGACTCAAGATTGTCCTAAAAATTGATGGAATTCTAATTTCAACCAAAATTTTGAACTCTAAGCACTACCCTATCTTCTTATGTTCTTTTAAAATTGGAAGTTTTAAAATTAGAAGTGATCCAAGACATAAAGACTGATAGCAAAATGTAATGTAATAATGAGCATTTATCATTAAATGGGGGACAGATCTGTTACCCTGATATAAAACTTTTTTCTGAACATGGAACTTAAGTCTTAAATTCTGGGTGATAATTAGATTAAAAGAATACTGTATCTGAAACTTAGTAGTATTTTGTGCTTAGTGCTATAGGATGTGTTGGAATAAAGATACAATAATGCCCAATGAATCTAACTTAAAAGATATAATGTATTTTATTCAAAAGAAGCAATATAAAAGTATTTTCAAGGTTTCTGCTGTTATAAAACAACCTAGAAAGTCCATTAAAAAAAAAGAAAGAAAGCAAGTTTGTCTCTTAGAGGAAACCAAAGGTTAAAATGTATAAACTGAGGAAAATCAAGGTCAAGTAAATTATTTTATTGCTGGTTGGCTTCAAGAATGTTATTTGAATATTTTATCAATGATTTTTTGACTTATGTTTTAGACAGATTTTACCTCAGTAGAAGATAGGATACTAGAAGGAAGGTTTTAATGGTTAAGTGGCTATAGTGACTATATCTTTCATGGATTCTTAATTCTCACAGAAACATAAGAATAGATATTATTTCATGTGTACACCAAGAACTGAGACTCACAGTGACCAAGTGACCAGTTCAAGGTAATATAGCTCATACACCACAAAGTAGGGATCTGGACTCAGTTATAGTATTGAGATTTTATACCGAAATATTCATATACTTATATATTGGGAGAAATATCAGCAGATGAGTGACAGAGTATAGTAAAGAAAAGAGGAAAGTACAAAGGAGTTTTTCAAACTGGTGGCCTAGCATGGATAAATAAGGACCTACCTGGAGATATTTGTATGAGTCATAGAGTAACAGATAATTTTGTTTGGTTAAGAATCAGTTAGTTTAGTTGATCAATCAACTAAAGCATGATAATGAATTAGTATGCATTTGACCTTCTAAAATACTGTAAGGTAGGACATAATATATGAAGTCAGACAACCTTGGCTGACTTCAGTTTACTGGCTCTTCAGTTTACTGTATGTGTTACTTTAGGCAACATAAATGTATGGATCCTTAATGCTTTCCTCTGCAAAACAAGAATTAATGTGACTTACCTGCATTCTGTGACGCTGTATGGTGGTGACAAATTTTGCCAAAATTTAAATGGCTCACAATAGAGGTCCATTTCTTCCTTGAATTGTGATTCCTTTTCAAGCCAGTTATAGCTTGGCCCCTGTTTTCTTCCTTCTGGCAGGAGGAGCTGTCTCTTGTGACATGTGTTTGTCTCATGGCAGAGGGCTAAGGGATGCAGAAACCACAGATGACTCTAGAAGGATCTGTGTGAATGCTTTGCACATCACTCTTACAGATCTTTAATTGGCCCAGAGAAGGTCATGTATCTAGGTCTTGTGTGAGTGGGGCAAGACAGTGTCATCAACAGTGGAGAACTATGGGGGTGACAATGATGTAATAAAAAAATAATTAAAAAAAGGAAAGTATCATCATCTCACAGAGACGTGCAGAGAATAACTAGGAACAGTCCTACAGTCTACCACAATACCCACTGTACTGTGATGATTAAATGAGATGCAAAGTAAAACTGTTAGCAGAGTTCCATTATATTTCACTCCCCCCTCCTCGTAAAGTTCCAAAATTAAGCCCAAACTCATAAAGTATTTAACGATATATAATGTTTTCAGTGTTAACTTTGTCATGACCTTTATTATAATGAGCAAATTGCAAATGAGTACATTAGTATGTTTTTCATAGAGACTGAGAATTAAAAGAATTAAAATCATATTTAAAAAATAACACAGCAAATTAGAAAGACCTTAGTTTTCTTATTTAACTCTCAATAACAAATTGAAAAATTAAGATCTGGCTTTTTAAGTACATTCTTTTTTTTTTTTTTTTTTAAGTACATTCTTAACTTCTTAGGAATTCCTATCTCCTTTGAAACACACTAGCATGCTCACACAGAGACATATAAATTATTATTAAATGAGCACTGTTAACAAAATAGCAACGTTTCAGTGGGAACGTTGTATTTGGGATACCAGATGAACATATATATTTTGTGAGAATAATATTCCAGAGAAAACTCTCAGGAATTATGCAACTTTAGCACGAGAGGAAAATTCCCTATTGAATGTTTCTGAAAAGGTCTCTTTTCTATGTCATGTGGTCAATTCCAGCAAGAGTTTTATATGAGTAATGGATTTGCTCTTGTAGATTTTTGGATGAATCCTTGAGGAAAAAGCCAACCAGTCTTGCCTTCCCTCTATGAGATCAAAGACACCACTGTATTTTTGGTATGAAAAGGGTTTTACCATGGTTGCCAAAAATATGCCTCCTACTCATCAGTTGTGTAGCGGCCCTGCCTGACTGACAGCCCATGCAGTCTCTCCAGGGTGGCTGTGTTTCAGCCTAATGGTTGGGCTTAATTTAAAAAGTACTTTAAGTCCATTTTGGATAAAAGTCATAAGAGTACAAAAATAGTTCTGCCCTCGACTGAGAGTTCTCAACACTCACTGTGTGAGGCGTTACCAGAGTACGAAGCTGCTCTTTGTGAATTCATGGGATAAATTTGGTCTTCCGACCAGAGTATTCAGTTGTGATGATTTACCTGCCAATTTTTCACAATAAATTCAATGGCAAAAGTAATTTCAAATGAAGGCTAAAACTGTAAATGCTTCCACAGAAACATATGTTTAAGAATTATTTTTATGGGAAATTTTTTTTTCAAGAATCTCATTGGCATGCCATTTTTCATTGTAAACTGTTTAAATAATAAAGACTTGTACCTCAGGATTTTAGATGTATAACAGATTGAAATACATTTTCACATGCGACAAATACTCTGAAAACTGTGGCATGCAGTGGACAATGGCAGATAGATGTTAATTGTGTCTTATAGATATAGAGTAATATAGAAACTACACTTTGATATACATATGTGAGAAATATTTTAAGAATCCATGTTTTTGTAGTGTGTCTTAATTTGAAATTATTTTTATTTAATTATTATCATATATTAATAGCTTTACTTAATTAATATTTTAAATTTTAATATATAATATATTGCAAAATTAAATAACAAAAGTAAATTAGAAAAAAGTAACAACGATCATTGATTAAAAATCCCTATCAGTCACTTGTGTGAGAGAGGAAGGGCATACAGATAAATAAGTCTCTTCTTATGGTAGCATGGCTTTTATTAAATTGTGGTCCTAATATAGCAGTGGAAAGTCTAGTTGACTAAAAAACAACAACAGCAACAAAAAACCCAGAAGATATTCTCTCCTAGGAATTACCTGGTCTGAGAGGAGTGTTTACAACCTTCAGATCAGATCTGTAATATTTCTCCAGTTTCCCTGAACTCCAGGTTCCACTTAATGAAATCATGTGAAATAAAACATGTAAGCATTTTATGCTACAAGTCATAAAACTGAAGCTATGATATTTTGAATGATTAGAACTAATTGGTGACTACATACAGAGGTCAAATTCACCAGAAACCTGCCCTACATTTTGTTTCAGTTCACAGGCACTGTTTAAGATCACAGATTAAAAAAAAGGGGCTGCATGTTGTGTTAATTGATTCAGGAGTATGTTTTCTGCTCACCTTTGATGCTATAAAATGAAATGCAACAGTTTGGAATGCAAACTGAAACAAGAGGTTATATAGGTGTGGCAGGCTACAAGCTCAGCTAGTTTTTAGTTAGCTAGTAAGCATTTTGTTATTCCACCTCTGTTATCTGGGCCTATTCCAGCAGTGTTTATGAAAAACACAAAGAGTTTTGTATGACCAAGATAAATAAAGTACTCAGTTAAGTGCTGAAGATTTCATTGTCTCAAATATCTCTGTTATTTATGAATTCTCTTTTCACCAGTGTTTCCAAGTTACCATCTAAGGACAACCCCAGTCCTAAATATTCTGTAATCTGGAGGGACATTTAGGTCTAAAGCCTACAATTTCTTAATTGTAATATATTTATAAATACAAGTTATTATTTTGTCTGTAATGCACAATTCATATTTTAATTCTTTTATTAAACAGCATAAACACATTCATGAAAACATTACAAGAACACTGAATCTAGAAGTTCACTTAAATATTGACAAATGATGCTACTTTTAGTAGTTGGTGTATATGTATAAATAGACTTTTTTCTAAAATGAAAATTGATAGACATTGTCTTTCTTCTAGTTCCTGGTTTGCAAATGTCCAGGATCTGAAAACATGCTTGTACTTTATATCAGAATAATCTGTTACAGAGAAAAAGTTATGTTTTCTGGCAGAAAGAAATATATGCAGTAGACTTACATGGTTAGATTTTTTAAAGCATATTTGAATAATAGTTTTCTATAACCCATTCTTTTATGGCGTTTGAACTTGTCTTATCATTACTGTCTGGATCATTATCAGGAAGTACCTCTTTTAAAGAGTTCTCTAAATTATTCAGCTTTTAATCAGCTTTGCTCCCATTAAGAGATCAAATCCTCCCATTGATAACAACCTAAACTAATAAGAAAAGAGACTTTTGCTTTTGACAATACATTTATCTTTAGACTCATGCTATTATTTGAGGGTCAGAAATTAAACCTACCAATATTAATGAACTAACAAGTTTAAAACATATTAAATTGAACCCATTTTGTTTTTAAATTCCTGAAACTTTGCTTAAATGCTAATATATATTATCCAGCTGTACCAAAATTCAGTTGATGGAAACACTTGATAATTTTTCATCTTAGACCCTTATTATCTGTACATATTCTCTAGCACTCTCAGCTCACTGTTTCTTGAAATAATAAACTCACACCAAAGTAAAAAAAGTTAAACAGCAGTCCGAACACTGAATAAAAAAGTAGCATACTCTGAAAATAAAAACAGAAACCTCTAAAATAATGTTTTATTTATCACATACAAACTTGTTTTCCTAAGAATTATTTCCAGTATGGGCCACCATATGGAAGTAGAAAGCCATTATAGGAATGAACTAAGATGGTTTGTATCACCTGCATAGCTTGTTTTGTTCTATGCCTGCAGGCTTCAAAATCCGCTTCCCATATTTTTTTCCTTTCTTTAAAAATAATGTACATCAGTTTAATTTATCCCAGGTCCTGACAGAAGGATCAGATTTTAAGCATTTAATGCTGTGGTTTCAAATCCAATTTCTCAGTGTTCATCGTTTCAAAAGTAGTAGAATTCAGTTTTTGAAAAGGTTCAAGAACTTGGGGAGGATTGGCATACTTTCTAAAGTCCCACATTAATGTTAAAGGCAGCTCTGTACGGGAGAGAGCAGTTTGGTCTGAATTTTTCTATAGTGCTCCAGGAAATACTAAACCCTTTGCTAGTCCAACAAGAGCCTCTTCTTATTGGTGTCAACCTAGGAATATTTTTTAAACTCATAAAGCATATTGAATAAATAACCTATTTACAGGTTTTCTGAACTCAGACACTGATTGGTCGGTATACTTTCCTAAAAGGAGGGTATCAATATATCTGCTTAAGGCTTGATTCCACCGCATGTGTTCGGAAACAACTTTCCTTGAGACCAATGGGATTTTTATCCATTCAGACGCTAAGCACTAGATCCTTACACAGTAAACTCATTGTAGGCTCTCTTTATTGGTGGTGAAGGAACCTCCAAAGGTCAGGAGTCCAGATTGCTTCAAATAAACATCCAGAATCTCAGATGCTTTTTTGAAATGGGCCCAAGTTTATTTGAACCTCTTTTCTGGTTTGGAAATCAGGCTGAAAATTTCACAGAAACAGATTTTCTTGTGAGATCTCAGAATGTTGTGGTTTAAGTAAAGTAATAAACAAACTTGAAAAATGAAAGGCAAAATTGGCTCAAACTCACCTGGTTTCATTCTATTAAATGCCTGAAACTGAGTGGCGTTGTGCAATATTTCAAAGGAGAAAAAAACAGTCTGGCTGTGGCTTAGCCTAGAATCATCAAACATTCCTGCTGAGGAGGTTTAAGAGAACTTTCTGTCACTCTATCCTCCTCTGTCCTTACGTTTCAATAACTTTTCATCTATTTTCTTGGTCTTTATTTCCAGTATGGGGGATTTTAGTGTTTGGTCTTTTATTTTTGAACTGTTGAAGAAGAACTCTTTGACCTTCTTTTGAAGTGGAATCGTTTCCATTTTTCATGGCTGTGATCTCCTTGACACGCATATATTGTATTTGTATGATATAGATAATGAAAAAGAAGGTGGAACTTTCCGAATACATAACTATTAATTACTAGGCATGAAAGGTAAAACTTTTCCACATATCATATTATTTGTTACAGCAAAACCATCAAGTAGCTGTTATCATCTCCATATTGAAAGTGATAAAAAAAAAAAAAGTGGTTTATGATGTTAGGGCAACTTGCCCAATTGTGTAGCTATATCACAGCAAGTAAGCAGTCGAGGAAGGCTGGAAGTGGGGAATGTCTGACTTCAAAGTCCACATATTTTACTACTACTTTACACAACTTCCTGTAAAGTTGTGGTGTTCACCAGAGTTATTTCTTTTAAAGCCCATTTATTCCTTACTAATAACATTAGCCCTAACCAATATGTTTAATGGATTCTAGATATTATAATATATGCTAACTGGAAAAAGTATTTATTTTGTAACTCTTAGATGTGAATAGGAAACTTCTATAGTTAGGAAAGTCTGTTATAATGATAATGCCTTGGATTTGTAAGTCTCTGTACAATATACAAAGACCTTTTATGTTTGTTATCTCATCCAACAAACCAGGAGGTAGGCAGATAAAGCATCTTGATTTGCTTGTACACAGGAGGAAGACTGAGGCTCCATGAAATTAAGATATTTTCCCAAGTTCATGAAGCTAAGAGATATCCAGAAGAAATTCCAAGTGAACTCTTTTACCTATGTAAATTGCTCTTTGCAAATCAACACTTTAGAATTCCATTCTATGGCCACCTTCTAATATCTTGTTTTATTTTCTCACTCTTAACCTCTTTTCAAACATGTGGTATTTTCTTCACCGTGCTTTTGCATATTTCAGCTCTGTACATATATTGTGCTCCTGATAGAAAGCGCTTTACACTCCTGATAAAATCCAAACTACTTTTGCAAAGCCCAAAATAGTCTGGACACATGATACCAAAGCTGTTCTTGTGCTACCCATTTAAGTTATGTATCAAGTCTAAATTTAATCAAGGCCACATTTTATTTATACATTTCATGCATTAAACTCATTTAAACTTTTAGTCAGATTTCATTAGAAGAAATACTACCGTGCACATCATGCAGTAGTAAAGCTAATGTGCTTCAGGAATTTGAAAGGAGTTAGAGATCGGGGGTCTGATTTCAAAATTTCTTTTTCTTTCTCTCCTCAGTGCTTGCAGCAGGTCTGTGAGTGGCACAGTTTGTTTCCTAGGACACTAATACAGTCAGCATGCTCTGTACAAATGTGTAAACACAGACATTCCCTGTAATCAGGGAGGTTGGTGTCTTAAGGCAAGATTATGTTTTTTTAGGAAATGCAATTTGTGTTCAGGATTAAGTTTCCCTTGCAGACTGATAACGTCTGAGGTTCAGGGAGATGATAATAAGTATTGTGTCCTAACTCCCTGCCCTACATCTGAAGTCTTGAAATCGGTCTTCCTGGAGAGCCCTCATTCTCACGAGCCCAAGTAAAATGAGTTAGATTCTTACTTTCTTAGAAAGATGAGAAACGTAAATGATATGAAAATATAAAACACATTTTGAAAAATTTAAAGCATCCATCAGCCTCATTGGCGGGTCTGAGGAAATACAGACACGAGGGAAAAATACAGATGACACTGGGGCTAACATCCTTCTTCACAAGTCAGGAAACTTAAATTTATGTTGGGTGTTTTGGTATTCTTGAGGTGGAGGTGGGGTTGGGTAGCAAGTTAAACATGATTCTTAGAATATAATATTTTTTGTCTGCTCGTGGTATGGTGCTAATACTATAACACAAATTAAATACAGGGCAGATAGTCTCTGTCTTTTTAAATAAAAGTTGAAATAAATCCACACAGAATATCAAATAAGCCCTCTCTATAAATTTTCCACCAAAAAAACCCTTAACTGTTCTATCTCTTTTCTTAAACCAGGGGGGTGGAAAAAGGTTTTGCAAGTTAAAAGGGCAATTTCCATGCAAACACACACATTTTCTGACCTTAATACTAAATTCCTGGGCTTTCTTATTTTTTCTTTCTTACCTTCAGAGTTAGAGTTGAGGTCCCCACCCCCCCCCATCCCCCTGCCTGCACACAGAATGGCAGATCCTGCAAAAGAGAACTATGGACTTGATCAAACAGCTGAGTTTTCTCCATCTTTAAAATAAACTCCCTCCAAATGAATTGAGTACTCAGGGCTGGAACTTTGCTTCCCGCAAGGAAGACTGAGTGCTTTTTAATCACAGTAACAGGTACTGCATGGGGAGAGTCCTTACCACGGAAACCTCAGTCTGCCTGGCCGTGACTTTGAGAGCTGGAGTGCCACTGAGAGAGCTGAAGGGGGCGTTTGCTTGTTTGTACAAACATATTTTCTAAATTACTTGTTTGTGTCAATTACGAGGATAGAACCAAAGAATGCTACTTTGAGCTATTTTCAGAGTAAAGTCCTTATGTGGCATTATAATAATCTGAATAAATAGATACGTTCCTAGAGGCAAGAATCAAGTTTGATAGGCTGTACCAACTCTATTCTGATTCCTCCTGCTGATTTCTTTCAAGACATTTGAAAGAAAATAGATTACAGTTTAGGGAGTAAATCCCTTTTTCCTTTATCTCCCCCTCTTTTGTGTCCTACCTGGGATTTTGTGATGCACAGTCTAATTCTTTTGCAGATCATTTATTTAATAAGAAGAATGTCCTCCTGGTCTGAGATGCAATATAGTTCACTATATGTATTCTTTCCCATAAGAGTTAATGTTTACAGCAAAGAAGCATGGAAAGTAAGAAGTTGGATTGGAAAGTATGATGTCACTTTAGCTGCAGTCTTTCTGCCTTAACTGGGGAGAAAAATATTAGTCCATGTGCAACTTACCTTTTCCATGAGGTGCAAAAAGCACCCTATACAAAAGGACTATGAATCCCAGAGCTAGTCTGATTGCTAACACGTTATTCATATACACGCCCATTGTTATAAATTGGCACTGGGTGAACCCACTGATTCCAACCATATGGTTGAGCACAGGAGTGCACTGAGGAGTTTCCTCTAGGGTGCCCACACAGTGTCCTACTGGCTTCTCAGGCTGCCGGAGAAAATGAAAAATCTGAGTTCTCCCAGTATGAGATTTCATCCAGATGCTCATGAGGTTATATATTTAAATAATGAGTCTTGGACTTGAAGGAAAATTACCATTTTAAAGCTTTGCAAGTGATATACTTTTCTCCGCTGGGTGGTGCACAAGGGCCGTAATACTGAAGACAACTGGGTGGTGGGAGGGGGGGAATGTAAACAGATTGGGGTTAGAATTTTGATGCCACTATAAATCACATAATCTTGGCTAATTTACTTGATTTCTTCACTTTCATTAACAAATTTGGAAAATGGTGGTAGTCTTTGTAACTAAATTTTGAATATTAAATTGGATTGAACATAGGAACTGCTTGAGAATCTGGTCTATGCTAACTTCCCAATAGATGGTGATTATTATCATCATGAATAAACATTAAAAAGTCTAATTCTGTTTGTATGGCACCGTGATAGCTGAGGTGAACATTGTAATATTCTCTGTAGTGTCACCCAGATTTGTTTTTCTGAGTCCCATCTTCCTCTGTTTTTATATTTCTGCTAAAATCTTAATTGCTCTGTGATCATCAGCGCTAGCACGTGTTTTTCTTTTGTTTGCCTCTTATGAACCAAAATAGTTCACCCACTCTTTCTAATGTTAACAATGCTTTGATTAAAAAAAAAAGAGTTCTCTAATGGTGAAATCAGTTAACCTAATTGGTCTTGAGTAATGACAATAATGAGGCAAATAAAGATTTATGATGAAGACCAATAGTAGTAATCCCAGACTGGTGGAGAGTTACTTTATGATACACTTCCTTTCCTGTTACTTTCAAATCGCACCAGATAAATTTGTTTGCCAAGCTTATTTGAGAATAGCTTCCACTAGCTTGGACAGTTTTTAAAAATAATAGAAAATAAACAACAGCCAACTGTCCCCCCTTCAAAGTTTTTAACCATACCTTAAAAAATCCCTGCTAGGTTTGATCTTCAATTTAATTTTTTTCTCCTCCCTACATTGTGATGCCTCTTTCAGGAAATAAAATTTATAAACTTGATGAAATTTCATTAAAAATTTGTGGCTTGCTATCTAATAACTGTCATATATGACAGCTGATGGAATAAAAGTAAACATGAATGTAGCTAAAATAAAGAATATAATAAGTAGAATATAAAAATCTCTAATATTGTGTGTAAGTTTTCTATTGTGACCATCAAAACTGGCTGTTATATACATTTGCTATGATATAGAGGAATGACTTTGAAGTCACTTCTGGGTTCTAACCATCCAAGCATCTATAAATGAGCCCCTAAAATCCTCTAAAAAAGCACTGTTCACTGTGGTAATCAGTTCTTCTGTTCTGTTTGAATTTTAAATAATTGAAATTCAAAATTTGACTGCTTAGTCATAATAGTCTTTTTTTTTTAAAGATTTATTTATTTATTTACTTATTTACTTATACATACAAGCACTGGGTACAGTCAGAAGTGCGGCAGAGTGATGTCCAGGTTGCCGCCGGGGATCGAACCAGCGCTGCAGTGGCTGCGGGCAGCTTCGCAACCCAGTGACTGCTCAGCTATAGACATTGCAGAAAGTTCTCTTTGGTGTGCTGTGGTGTTCTAGAATGTCTGTGGTGTTCTAGAATGTCTGTTCTCAACTGTGAGCATGTTATCCCATTTTGTCTTGCCTTTTCTTTCATCATTTTCTTTATGGTATGGTTTGGGGATCAGGAATTTTTACTGTTAATGTATTCCAACTTATCCTTATTTCTCCTTTATGGCTAACATTTTCTGTGTCCATTAGCAAAACTTTGCCTACTTCAAAATCATAAAGATATTTCTTACTTTTCAGAACAGGTCAAATGTTTCTCTTATATTATGATCAACTAGTATTGATCTTGATTAAAAATTTAATAAATACTAATTGATAATGGTGGTGATATGAATGTCTGTTTGATCAACTGATCAAATGAAAATGTAGGAAGAAACATAGCAAGTAGCCCAAAATATTATTTATTTATTTATTTTTATTTTAACATTTATCATTTTTTTACATTTTTTAGACAATATTTGCTTCTCCCCACCCCCTCAGATTGAGTCCCCATAGAGTTTCCTTCCCCAAGGTACCCATGCAGCATCACCACAGTCCCCTGTGCTCCTCCCTCCCTCCCTCCCTCCCTCCCACCCCTCTCCTTCCTCCTCCCCTGCAGTATGTCTCTGGTTTATGATTGTCTGTTTTTGCTTTGTTGTGTTTTGTACTGTTATTATTTTTTTTACACTGATGTCTTATTTGGTTCCCCTATATTCCTATTATAAGTGAAACCATCTGATATTTTTCTTTTTCCTTCTGACTTATTTCACTGAGCATAATCCCTTCCAGCTCCATCCATGTTGCTGTGAATGGCATGAGTTTATCTTTTTTGATAGCTGAATAATATTCCATTGTGTATATATACCACATCTTCTTGATCCAGTCATCTATTTTTGGGCATTTGGGTTGTTTCCAGGTTTTACATATTGTAAATAGTGCTGCAATAAACATAGGTGTACAGTGCTCTTTTGAATCACTGTTTTTGTGTCCTTTGGGTAGATCCCTAGTAGTGGAATTGCTGGATTGTATATTAGCTCCATTTTTAGTAGACTGAGGAACCTCCAGACAGCTTTCCACAGTGGTTGGACCAGTTTGCACTCCCACCAGCAATGTAGGAGAGTTCCTTTTTCACCGCATGCTCGCTAACATTTGTTGTTGCTTGTTTTTTTGATATGTGCTATTCTTACTGATGTAATGTGGTATCTCAGTGTGGTTTTGATTTGCATTTCCCTGATGATAAGGGATGTTGAACATTTTTTCATATGCCTGTTGGCCATTTGCATTTGCTCTTTGGAGAAATGTCTTTTGAGTTCTTCTGCCCTTTTCTTGACTGGATTGTTTATTTTGTTTTTGTTGAACCCTGTATATCTTTGTGATCTGTCCCTTATCAGTTCAATGGTGTGCAAAGATTTTGTCCCAATCAGTGGGGTGTCTCTCTGTTTGGTTAATGTCTTTTTGGTTGTACAGAAGCTTTTCAGTTTGATGTAATCCCAGGTGTTTATCTTTGCCTTCACTATCACTGCTTTGGGTGATGAGTCTTTAAAGATGTTTCTGAGACGTATGTCTTGTAGTGTTTTACCTATATTTTCTTCTATATATTTTATGGTTTCAGGTCTTATGTCCAGTTCTTTTATCCATTTTGAGTTGATTTTGGTGCATGGTGAGAGGTAGTGGTCTAGTTTTATATTTTTGCATGTAGAGGTCCAGTTTTCCCAGCACCATTTATTGAACAAACTGTCCATGTTCCATTGCATATTCTTTGCTCCGTTGTCAAAGATTAGTTGTTCATATAAGTTTGGCTTTATTTCTGGGCTCTCTATTCAGTTCCATTGGTCTGTGTGTTTTTTTTTGTTCCAATACCAAACAGTTTTAATTATTATGGCTTTGTAGTATAGCTTGAAGTTTGGAAGTGTGATACCTCCTTTCTCCTTTTTTTTCATCAGTATTCATGTTTTTTTGTGGTTCCATATGAATTTCATCAGTATTTGTTCTATTTCTTTGAAGAATGTCGTGGGATTTTTATTGGAATACCATTGAATCTGTATATTGCTTTTGGGAGGATGGCCATTTTAATACCAAAATATTTTCTTATAATTTAACTTCAATTTTTTTTTTATGTTTGAGTGAAGTATGACCAAAACATATTTCATTTGAATTCATGCCAGTGATTAAATTATTTGGGGAAGCAACCTATGTATTTAATTGTGAGAGAATGTGTTTTTATAGGTCTTGGTTATATCCTTCAACACTCTATCCCTGTTCTTTCAGAAGTGCTACCTTTGTGGACTTAAAATTCCTGAGCTTTTTCTAGAGAAAATGTCTTCCACTCAGTTCTACTTAGTCCTAATGAGTTCTCGCCTTATCTTGGTAAAGCAAAATGACATACTTGAAAGGGAAAACTATTTAAATCAACAGATCTCATGCTTTATTATGTTTGGGGCATATTTAAGTATTGGGGAGTGTTAAGTTGTATTTTATTCAAAGTTTTTTTTCTTTTCTCCTCAGTTCTTACATTAGGACTTTCCCTCCCTGAACTTATTTGATCTTTGAAAAGAGTCTCAATGTGAGCTCTAGCTCTGAAGTTGTGAGTTCATTTATGATATCAAAACAACTTCTGTATTCTCTGTGAACTCATCTTAATGACAGGCAAAATGTGAAAATAGTTCTCTAAGAATTTGGGGGAAAAAGATGTGATCTTTAAGTGGCTTACTCTTAGACCTTTAATTGCACTTGTTTTCTTTACCTCTACTATGTGATTCATCCAGAAAAAAATCACCAGAGTGATTATATATTTATTCCATGAGCAACATTTATTATAAACAGACATTAGAGAGATATACTTCCTATAGGAACTTACTGATCATCAGAATATTTCTTGAAACACAACATTCTGCTCACCCCCCATCTCTCTCACCACTTTAGTATATGTAATCTTCATAGCATCTCCCAAAACTAGCTAGTCTCTTCCACTAATGTCATTTCTATCAGTCATTTTCAGTTTTATTTTCTTCACAGCACTCACAGTTTTCTGGCTTATTTACTTGTTTATGTTTTACTTTTGTCTGTATGTACTCCATTCTAGCTGTTTTCCTGCTAACACTCCACTGATTTGTGTTTTGTTTTAATTTCACTTGTTTGATTTTGACCTATTTTTTCCTGTCATAAGGTGAAATGCAAATATTCTCAGTAGAACTAGATTAAGGAATATATAAACTAAGATATTAATTATAAGCAAATTGTGTGTCCCTATATGATTTTGTCTCTCTTGTTGACAGCTCTAGCGCTAGTGTCAAAAATGGTGACTGAAATATAGTAATACATTCAATAAGTATTTCCTGAATGAATGATTATTTCCCCAATTTACTATAAGCAGAAAAGAAAAAACACCATTCCACTGCCTCAAGGCAAAGTTGGGATAGAAATACAAATTTGCTGACCATCCAAATAATAATCAGTGATCATAAGTGATCAGTTTAGCCTGTGTCAATCTGCCTCTCAATTTTACTTTGTACAGTTATCACTAGTTAGTAAAATAAAATGTGCAGAATCTAAAAATTACCATATCCTACGAATTGACTCTAATCAAAGAAGTACTATTCAGAAATGATTACCTGACTTTAGAAAATAAGATTTCCAGAAAGTTCAGATAAAAAAATTTTGATTAAATGGCTTTATAAGGGAATATGGCTGAAAAGAAATGAGAGGACTAATGACACAATGACTGTATCTGTATTCTGACTCTTAAACTGTGTAATGCACTTATTTCTCTGTTTTGTGCTAGAGTTGGTTGAATATCTACTTTTTTTGCCCTCAATATATTTAACCTGCGTTTATCCTTTGTGACTCTCACAGCATCAAGTATAGTATTCTGTGTAGTTGGTGTTAAGTAAATATTCACTGAATTAAGTCAGATATCTTAAATCAAAAGAATAAGTAGGAACAAACTAGATGCATAGGCTGGGAAAAGATATAGAATAATTAGCACATATTTTCCTTATTGATTTCATCAAGGATCATTACCCTGTCTTCTTGAAATGGAAAAGAATAGGCAAAATAACGATAAGGAGGATTGAAAAATATGATCAATGAAGAGATTATTAGAAAAAAAATAGAGGCCACCCTTAAAGGAATTTTTGTCTTCTGCACAAATGAGCCACATTCTGAAAGGTGACTCAAGTCTATAAAAGCTATTGAGCCATCAGAAACTAACAGAAATTTAGAGTTATCCTGAGGAAGGTTGAAATAAGGAAATGTCAGCATTAATAAAAGGGAAAGGAAATTGTGGCAATAACTTTGGGTTTACAAATTTGACAACAGGGCCTCCCCTGGTGGTGCAGCGGTTGAGTGCTGGGTTGTGAGGCTGCCCACAGCCTCTGTAGCGCCAGTTCGATCCCTGGCCACCGGCAAGGGTTCCACAAAAAAAAAAAAAAAATTGACAACAGTCCTTGCTAAATAATAATTATTAAAATTATAATAATAATCAGTGATCATAAGGAAGTATCATAAAATCACTTGGAATAAAATTTTTCAGGAATGCAATGGATCTGAGATTTTAGTCTACTTGCAAACTAACAAGCAAGACCGCTACAATTACATAGAGGTTATAGGAGGTACACAGCTCCTTTTAGATCACAGACAAGAAAATTAATACAACAGAATAAGCAATGTGCAGATCAACATGTTTTCCATAAATTTCTTTGTCTCACTACCCATTGGGTGAATGAAAAAAAGCCAGATAATACTTAAAATACAGTATTATAGGAGAGGAACCCCAAATTTAGAGATCCAGAATCTTTTATTCTTCATGCTCTGAAGAAAGGAGATACTATTGTTGAAATATCATCTAGAATAAGAGTAAGTTAATTACTCTCTTGCAAGGTGTGAAGAAATATAAGAGACTCAGAGCATTGTCTGTCAACAAAAATATGTAAAATTAAGATCATTTTCAATTTTTATAGGTATATTAGTTCAGAAAAATCATATATATATATATATATATATATATATACACACACACGTATATGTATGCACACTAGTTTTATTATTTGAAAATATTCGGTCCTGGCATGTAAGATGTACAAAGCTTGGTAGAGAGATATGCACTTGGATGGATTTGTTATTGAGTGAAGACCTGTGTGCAGAGTTCTGATTACTGAATTCATGAAAACCTTAAGGAATATTTCTCTCAATTATCAACAATGTTGTAAACCCTCTGATATACTGATCCCAAGTATCCTTTCTTAGATCTGTGAGTACCTGAAACATATCATTGGATAATGCAGTGTTTCTTAAAAAGTAAAATTCAAGTGATAGTGTCTTAACCATATATATCATACAGTATATGGTATATTTATACTTGTTTTTAGCATCCCAGCGCAAATGTTTTTACCTCATTGATGTTTCCAGCCCCTTTCATCACTTTTTTCATTATAGATCAACCCATTATGCCCTTATTCTTTAACGCATGCTGTATATTCTGTGGTTCTTCATTGAGATCATTTCCTGTAACTACTGGCTAATTCTAATTCATGCATTACAAGAGCAGAGAAACAACAACCACAATGCAAGTATTTTCGTGTTTGATTCATGACTACCAACCACAAATTCTGGTTAGTATTTACAAAAAGTTTAGGTGTCACAACCTGTCACGATAAGGACATTAACAAGCTGCACATTGCACATCTGTACCTGTGCAGATAAGTGGGACTAGACAGTGAAGATCCCTGGACAGGGGAATGTTAAGAATTTCAGACCTCACCATATCAACCTTGGGGGAGAGTGTAGAAGACACATTCTGCTAGTAGAGGGGTAGAAGACAAAGCCTGGTGTCCTAACAATTCTGATCAGCTCTTTAGGACAACAGTCCTACCAACATATTTCAGTTAATGACATATACTAGCATAAATGCTCTGCTACTTTGAGTTGCTCCAACATAATTCCTAGGAATCTCCCTGCACTAAAGGAACTGGCATTCAGCCCATGGTTACTCACTCTGGTTACTCATGCACAATTCTTGAGCATTTTTTTTTCTTTGCTGAAATTTAACCATATTTTTATCATTTATTTATTCAACAAATTTATTAACAACCTGTGACTATTTTGCTTGCAAGGGGGATAGCAATGAAAGTAAAAAAATAATAAACCTTTCTTGGAAATTGCATTTTAATAGGGGGAGGCAAAAGTTAAGCAGTTGGAATAAATATAATATATTGTGTGTTCCATAACAATGTGAACTATAAGCAAAAATAATGTGGAGAATAGTGGCTAAGGGTGTATGTGTGAGGATTGCAAATTTAAAGATAGTGGGCAAGAAAGCTTGATGATATAATATTTGAAGAAAGAACTGAAGGTTGAAGGAATAGAGATGGGAAAAGAAGGGGTACAGGGAGGAGTTTAGCATGCAGGTATCTGGGGAAGAAAGTTATGTGAGAAGGCATCATAAAATCAGATCCCTTAAATAAGGCTGATTTCCTATAGTCTGTTGCTATTGCACAAAATCCTATGCACAAAACCCATGTCATATTGAAATTCTTAGTAAAATAAAACCTTCTTTTTCATTTTGCCCTGGGCCCACAACCTATTCAGGCAGTGATGTCCAGGAGCCACTATAGGGGAATAGTAACATGGATCCCCCCTGGCTAGAGAGGGGCAAGTAAGAGAGTGAGCAGTAGATGTCAGGGTTATCGTGAAGACACACAACTATGACCTTGAATGACCTGATCAATATTTTAGTAGGAACACTCCAACTGCCATGTTGAAAATGGAATAAAAGGTCAAGAGACAAAAGGGGTGATGAGCCTAAGAACTAGCGATTTGATAGTGGAATCCTTAATTGAAAAATGCCATTGTATCTTCCTATTTTTAATTAAAGGCATATAGGTTTCAAGGCATTTAGATGACAGTTTGTGGACAAAAGGGAGGAAGCCTTATTATAAAGTATCATTTGCTTGTAGGATGCTAATGGGCCTTAAGAAAAAGGATTGGTGGGACCTCCCCAGTGCCGCAGCGGTTGATCAGCGGTTGAGTGCTGGGCTGTGAAGCTGCCCGCAGCCTCTGCAGTGCCTGTTCGATCCCCAGCCACCAGGCGAGGGTCCCACATGGCACGCAGACCTCTCCTGCCGCCTGCTGCTCCCCTCAGCAGTGTACTTCGTCAGTCTGCCTGCTCTGCTCTCCGCTCTGAACTCTGGTGAATTCTCTCACCCTCCTGCGCTTCTGACTGTACCCAGTGCTTAAATAAATAAATAAATAAACAAATACATACATACATAAATAAATCTTTAAAAAGATAAAGGATTGTCTCAAGTCAATGTACCACTTATGGCATGTAATCTGAAAATTTTATGTATATTTTTAAAAATACTTTATAAACCATATAAAGTTCTTATGATCATTATTGTAATTGGAGAATTTGAACTAGATGACTTATAAAGGCTTGTTCAAATATTTTTTTCTTTGCTTTGTACATTGTCTTTTACTATTTAATACTATCTTAAATCTGATTTCATTTTATTTCTCTGGCCCCAGACAGACTGGGTTTATTTTCAATTCACATTTAACTTTGAGGGTTTGGGAGTTGTCATAAGTTTTATATTTTTATATATAACTCCATGTATTTTTTTCATCTATTAGAATCAAATGAGATAATGTATATAAACATGCTTTGGGAAGCCTAAATCACTCTACAAATGCAGGAGATTAAGTAGTATATTAGGAAGATTATAGTTTAAATCTGTTTGAAATAATTTGTTTGAAATCTCACTGACATTTTCCAACAATCTGAGAGGACTACATACTCATTTACTAGAACTAAAACATAGAACTTGCTTTCATTTTATAAAATTAAATTTTTGGAGAAGGATTAGCTAACAATTTTCTACATAGTGTAAAGATTGTTCTTCTGATATTGGCACTCGTAGGCTGTTTAGAATTTTCCTGCCAAATGTGCAGTTTCTTGACTTTTTTTTCACTTGGTGGGAGAGAATTAATTTTCTGTGCTCATGCCTGTTTCCAACTTTAGATTTCTATTTACAAGCGTGAAAAATAAACTTTCCCCCAGCCCCTAAAATGTTAAGTTTAAATACTCATCCTTGGATCAAGTTATGGCAATTAAAATGTTGCTTATAAATTTAATCTATATTCTTAAGACCCAGACAGTGATGTGATTTTAGATCCGTTTCTTTAGGAAGATGGCCATCTTTGCAAAGGATAAGTCCTCCATAATTGCTCTTGATCCCAGCCTAAAACATCAAGTATCATTTCTTACTCAGATGCTCCTTTCCAGCCATCCTCAGCTCCCCGATTGTGTCACACTCATTACTCAGCTCCAATCTCTTCTCCCAGAACATTTGTCATATTTAGGTTGATTTTTGGCATTTATTTGTTTATAAGTTCTCTCTGCTGTAGATACTTAACTCAGGTGGAGTTGGGACCATGCCTATTTGTTCTCCCAATCCAGTCGTGTTAACCTGGAAGCACTGCGTATTTGCTCATTGAATAATTAACACTATGATATGTACTTTCAAGTTTGATTACTATACTAAAAATTTCCAGAATAAGAAACATATTAATAGGCATGGAATGAATAAAGCAAATTTTATCTTAATTTCCAAAAAGGATATATTTGAAGTTTTCTTTCCTCTCTCTCTCCCTCTCTTTTCCTTCCTCTCTTTTCAACAATAAATTTGAAAGCCTGAAATTTATAAACTAGTAGCATAGGTCAATAGAACACAGAAAACAGACTTCAATTTTTGGCTTTTTTTTTTCTTTCTTTAGTATTTTACACTTTAACTTTCACAGCTTAAAAGTGTGACAACTATTATAAAAATTATTGACTAACAACGTTGAATGAAATTATTTAATCTACTTTTGAAAAGAATGGAAATCAAGGCTAGTAATGACCATAATGAAGGCTGTCATTGTGCTGATGGAAGTGAAGGGACAGTGTTGCAAGCAAAGTCTATTCGGTAGTATCCTAAGTGACTGTTAGGAGAAATGGGAACCTAGACTTTTTTAGAGCTTTGTGCTAAATCTACATAATCAATTTTGACATTTTAACTAATTTTTGAGCTTACTAACTACCTATTTTTCAATTTAGTCAACTAACTAACTAATAACAAGTGTGTTTAGCCAAAGCAGCTAGTAAAACTAAGAAAAACAGACAAACTGGTACAGCATATAGTTTTAGCTTCAAATTGTATTTAAAAGACTATGACAGAAATGAGTGTGACCAAAGTTGTTTTGGTTTGGAATCCCATTTTGGTGTAAATGTTAGAAATCTCCATATCCTGGATCAACTTCTCACAGGGATGTCTTACTGAATCAGACAAACTGACTCTGTTAGCCACATCTGATTCCACCACAATTATACACATATACCATCTAGGCATAAAAGCCATATTAAAGTGTTCTCACATGAAACCAAAAACTGAAATCAAATATAAAAGTGTGTGTGCATTTATGCGACAAAAGCATTTATGTTACAGAAATGCATATTCCAGGAAACCTAGTTTGGCTCTCTGCATTATCCTAATTCATTCTCACAGAAGGAAGTGTTACATCAGATTACAGCCTGTAATGTCAAGTGAGCTTTGGCAACCTTTAGAGATGACTATTTTGTTTATTGTTTAGCTATTTATTGAAAATATGTTTTCTATTATGAGTTGTAAGTAAATATCTTTTGAATTAAGATTGATATCAATTATACAATATGATTGACATCTTAGTATTTTCTCATATTTCTAGATGGAAAATCCTTTGTAAACTACAAATCAAATTTGTTGTCAACGTTTTTACTAACCCTAGAATAGAATTCTTTCAAGTATTTGTTGAATACCTACTAATGCCACCATTCTAGACCTTTGGATTAAATCAATTAAATGAGACCTCCGCACTCATGGGGTGGGTGAAATAGATGTTAACTATTATAAGTAAGTAATCTGTATAGTGTGCTAGATGATGAGTGAATTGGAAGTAATTAGATGTGGAGGAGACAGGTTAGGTCTCATTGAGTAGGTGCCGTGTGAGCAAAAACGTGAAATTGATGTTGCAGTAACCAAATAATAATTTGTCAAGTAGCACTCCAAGTAAAGGGAAAAGTTAGAACAGAGGTTCATGGCTGGCCTGTGTCTCCTGTGTCTGGAGAAAAGTGAGGAGACAGTCTAGTTTGAGCAAAGTGTGCATAGACAAGATTGATAAGAATTGGGAACTGAGATAACAGAGAACCAGAATTTTCACTGAGCAAAATGGGTGTCCTTGTAGGTTTCAAGCAGGATCGTGACATAATCTGAGTGGTGATTAAAAGAATTTGTAGTATTGTGTGAAAAATGCACTGTAGGTAAATGAGGATAGAAGCAAGGAAGTCAGATGAGGTGGCAGTGGGGGGTTGGGGAGAGAGGGAAAGAGGGGGGTAAGAGTGGGGGGGAATGATGATTCCAAGCTTAGTTGGGCTCAAGGAATAGGAAAGATGTAGTAGTTTGGTGAAATGGGTTTGGGGAAGGTGATGATAAGGATTGAGAGTATAGTTTTTGGACCTATTGGGTTTGTGATGAAATGCATTTATGTGGAATATTGAACAGTTAGTTGCATGCACGAAGCTGAAACGTTAGGAAATAAACGTACATCCTTTAAGAAGAGTATTTGACTAAGGCATATATTAAGAATAGTTTTATGTGGGTTTTTTTTTTTTTTGTGATTTTAGGAAATAGGAAACTGTCCCTCCCGCTTTGTTCTATATACTGCATTTTTATAGCTGTGTGTATGTGTACGGAATATATATATCCTACCTGGCCGTTTATAGGTTTGCTGGGTGGGAAAATAGCACCATCTTGTGGGTAACAATATATAAATTTCCTTTAACATCTGTGTGAAAATGTGCACTCTTCTGCATTCTTAAGGAATTTAATTCTTATATAATATGCTTATACTTTGAAAACACAAATTTCTGAAAGTAATTGTATGAGGTTGTGTCTGCTGGGTGCCAAAATAACCAAGAACAGTTAGTTAGCTGTCTGAATAATTCAAATCAATACCAATTCAATAAATCATCTCACAAAATCTTCTAAGGACTCTTGAGTAGTTATGTGTTTTTTAATGTAAATTAATAGTAATTGAAAGAGGTCATATGCATATACATATTATTTATTAAAAAACATAAGTTCTACTACATTGATAGGCTTCTATTTAGAAATCCAATAACTCATTAATTCGCTCATCAAATATCTTTAAAAACATCTTTAGTAAATAACTATATTGGGACCAGAGGGAAATGAAAGAAATTATATAGGTCGATATCTCTGTCATAAGGAAACTTACTACTTAGTTGAACTTATTACCTATTAAAATGTGAGCTATATCAAATTGGTAAGTAATTACAATAAAATAATTAGTATATACTAATTATTTTTGAACCAAAATGATTGTCTAGATCTAGACTATTGGTTTTCAAATTGGGTTGATTCGTGTTGCTTCAGCAGTTTCACATTTTATTAAAAGATAGGAGGTTAATTATGTAAGAAAGTTTCCTTTGTTATGTAAATGACCATGAAATATATTATTTAATATATATTAGGATATACCCATCTTGACAATTAATACTTAACTTTTCACTTTAATTTATTTTAATTGTTATTCCCTAAGACAAATACAAGTATGTTTAGTTTATTACATGTATTTGGTACAATTTTCATTAGATACATCTCTCTAAAAATAAAACAAATAAATAGCTAAACGAATTAGCATCTAGCTTACTAAGCATTATACAAGTAATGCAGTGCTTATAATTGCAAAAAGGAATTCCAGGAAAGATAAGCCAGAAATGAATGAAGTATCTCCCAAAGGAAAGTAGAAGAGAAAAGGAAAATGGGTAATAATTATTTAAATGTAACTTTTAATGCATTTTGATTTTGAACTATACAAATATTTTCTATATTAAAAAGAACTAATTTGAAGAGATAAAACAAATCCCCAAATTAAAAACTAATAAACATAACATCAAACTGATAATATAACCATTCAGAATACAAATGCAGATATTTTGACCACGATATTTTGATTCTATACACAAACATAATTTTAAAGTAATACTGAATCTTATTTAGAAAGCTTGTTTCTGACCACCATTTAATAATGATATTGGTGTATGATTCCTGAATAATTTCTTGTGAATTATAAGATAGAACAAATGAGTAAATATATAGATGATGTTGTGAATCAATTTCCCTTGTGAGAAAAAGGAAATACAAATTTGGAATGGCAAAATTTGAGGATGAAATCGGTTCTGATGGCTTTTAATTGGAGCTATATTTATGTAAGATGATTATTATTAAGATAAAATTTAGCCTTAGTGTTAAATGTCTTAGGAATGATGTTTTTATGGTTATAAAAGATGAGGTCCATGTTCTCAGAAGATAAGCATTAACTTCTAAGCATTATGATGCTTAAGTAATTAGGATAAAGTCTCATGTCTACAATTTTCTGTCAGAATTCTATTGTTTATAGGTATTTAATAAGCATCCATCATGTGTGTTTTAATCTTGTGTTTTTTGTCCTTCCTGGTAGAAAGGCTAAATCTCTGTGTGCATGCATCTGTGTATACATATGCGTATATGTACATAGTTGTCTATCTATGACTATGCTGTGACTAAATCTATGTCTGTAACTCTACATTTATAGCTAACCTACATATATCTATCGATGAAGCATATTGTTTTTTTTTTAAAGATTTATTTATTTATTTATACAAGCACTGGGTACTGTCAGAAGCACGGGAGGGTGAGAGAATTCACCAGAGCCAGATTGGGGAGCAGAATAGGCAGAAGGACCGAAGTACACTGTTGAGGGGAGCAGCGGGCGGCAGGAGAGGTCTGTGCGCCATGTGGGACCCTCCTCTGGTGGCCGGGGAGCAGCCGGGGATTGAACTGGTACTGCAGAAGCTGCGAGCAGCTTTGCAACCCAGAGCTCAACTGCTGCGCCACTGGGGAGACCCTGAAGCATATTGTTAATAGGCAAATATAAATTAAGGGCATGCAAGAGTTCTTTCAGCTTTTATAGGTTGGACAACTTTTATAGGTTTTATAGGTTGGACATTTTCAAACTGAAGAAATTAGGAGAAAAGTGCTGTCATTTATTACTTTATTTCCTAAACTAGCTCATATTTTTAAAATTAGTAAGCTATAGAAACACAGTGATAATTGATGTTGCTTACCCAAGTTCACAAAGTTAAAATGTGATGGAGATAAGATGTAAATCAAGACTTGACTGTAAATCCTTTGTTCTTGTCATGTTATTTTCTTTACAGTATACCTATTCATAGTTTTCAAACTAACTTGGGAAATACTAATTCCTTTTTTAAAATATCTTGATCACAGCTATCTTCTGACTTTAAGTTCTAACTTGAACTGGCTTATTGACTTGTCGATCCTCAGGGCACTTGTAGTTTATGAAATGAAAGGTATGAATTAAATAAAAATTCAGTCTCTAACTAATTCTAAGACTTTAGATGTTCATGGATTTTAAATGGTTCTCATCCTGACTACAGAAAAATAAGATCTAATGTTGTATGTATATATGATATTTAATCATGAAAGACCCTATGATGTGTTCTGAATTAACAATATATGTTTAAGACCATTAAGATTTAATAATATATGATGCTATATTCTGATTATTTAAATATTATAATTCATGTATACTAAGTCAATATATCTAAATCCCTATTCATTCCAGAATTTTCAGTTTTTCTATATACTATTTTAATTTTAAACATGGATGAATTCTATCATTTGAGTTATAAATAGATTTTTAAATTTTATTTAAATAATTCAATAATTTTAAATTATTTTCAAGTAATTTATCTATGAATGGATTTCTTTCCTCCTTCATGATTCCTACCCTCTATCTACACCTTGCAATGAAAGTCTCATTCACTAGTGGAGGGAATTCTGAAAGCTTTTACTTTGTTTCTCTTGCTAGGATAACCATTTCCTTTGCATTAATTAAATTCAGCAAACCTACCTTACATTCCACCTTACTCTAACAGAGAAAGCATTGAGAAATGGTTTAAGGAAGGGAAAGTAGATATAAACAAGGAAAAATACTTAACAAATGCAATAAAAAATGAACACAAATGTTTTGGTATAATAAATTGAGATCACTCTAATTTGGATGAGGGAAATTTTGTGGACTATGTAAGGGCACTGTGATTTATGGGACCATGTTGGCTAAATTCCAATGCAAAATTTTCTCAGCACATAAAAATCTAGCTCAAATTAAGATTGATGTAGTAAAGTTGAGAAAATAAAAAAGTTGTTGGCTACTACCAGGAAGTAAGTAAAATTATATATATGTATATATATATATATATATATATATAGAGAGAGAGAGAGAGAGAGAGAGGATTAAAATAGTAGGGATGTATCTATGTATTTACTGTAGATATAATTAACAGGGTTTATCACAATGGTCTGTCAAATATATTTCATAAAATTTGATATATTTAATGTTTCCTTGACAATTGTTTGGCATCAAGAGTTTATCAAACCTTATGCTGGACAAATTTATTTACAATTTATAAAATGAATCCATCAGTATAGTCAAAAAGAGATTTTCATCAGCTGTACTGTGATCTCACCATCTCCCATCCTATAGATTCCTTTTTTTAAAAGATTTATTTATGCATACAAGAACTGGGATGCAGACCAGAGGTGTGGGGGGTGAGAGGATTCACCAGAGAGAATGGGGAGCAGAACAGGCAGAGCCACTGGAATACGTTGCTGAGGGGAGCAGCGGGCGAGGCAGGAGAGGTCTGCTGTGCCATGTGGGTCTCCTTCCTGGCCGGGGAGAAAACTCGTGCTGCAATGGCTGGTGATAGCTTGATAGCACTGTTCTGTCTTTAACCCCTGTACTACCAGGGATGCCCTCCCAGATTCTAAGCCTCCCCAGCCCTCCATTTTGCATTCAGAGTTCTCTCTCCTGAAGCTACTTGAAAAATACTCTCTGTGAAAACAAGCCATTGCTCTTAAGTTGGAACAAAAAAAGAAATTAAGACACACCAGTTAATATGCTTCCTTTTCCAACAGAGCTCTATTATTTATAGGTATTTTGTAGTCATCAATCATTATGTGTGTTTTAATCATATGTTTTTACAAATGTGACTCAGTTATTTCTGATGATAGCTCTACTCTTATAATGCCAAGATATGACTTTAATTTTGATTCAAATATAGAAAATGTGAAGTTAAACAGGGTTGGTGCTAATAGTGTCATTGCTGGTTAAGTCCTCTAACTGTTTCCTTTTCTAAAGCAGTCAAATTACTTTTTTAGGAAAAACAACTGAATTGCAAGATAATATACAGAAAATGGCAGAAAAGTTGATATAGAAGAACCTTTCAGAAAAATGATTTGTGTAGATTTTTAGCACTAAGTGGCACTATTACTGCCTTGAATACTGTGGCACAGCAAGTAGATGAAGCAAAATCAGGCACAGGATTTGATCATAAATCACTGCAGGGGGAAAAAGCCCAGAAAACTGTTGTTCTCTTTACTTTTCATTTACATAAATGATTTTCAGGCTATTTTAAAGTGCATAATTGCTTTGTAAAATGATTCTTTTCTGCTTCTCTGACACTTTTGTGGCATTCCAATCAAATGGTTTAGTTAAAAACTGTCAGGTAAGTGTCCTCAAGGACTTTCAAGTATACCTCACCAAAGACCTAGAATCAAAATGCTGTCACTCTAAGTTACTATTTACATTTATTCAGATTTCAGGTTCCTAATTAAAGAGAGAAGTTCAGGCATTAATCCCCTATTAAATGTCAAATAATCCCAAGAAACATTGTTTAAGAACTTTTTTAATTATCCAAAATGAATCTGAATGCAGGACTTAAAATATTTGTCTTCTGTTTCCTCCAAAAAAAATATTGTCTCTAAACTATCTTTTGATGTGATTTTGCTTTCTGAAAGGGGAAAATTTTGAAAGTATCAGCATTTTTTTATCCCTATATCCTATGCCCTTTAAAGTGGTTGGATACTGACATAATAATCTCTTAATTTATTAAATTGAGTGATGAATGGAGGGACAAACAATAGAATCCTGGAGAAAAGCAAGATAGCTCTCTATCAACATGTGGATCATGGAGAGATAGAAATCCAGTGGTGGAGACAGGTAAGGTCTAGATTCAGCATGAACTGAGATGCATGGTGAGAGAGGGTAAGATCTGAGTGTACATGAACAGTATGAAATTTTTGGAGAGGAATCTGTGACTAAGGAGACCTGTGACTAAAGGTATCAGTGACTAAAGAGGCCAGTGACTAAAGAATCAGTGACATTTTGGGGCCTCCCTGCTGGCACAAGGGGTTGAGATGCAACCTATGAAGCTGTCTGTGGCCTCTGCGGCAAGAGTTCGATAACCCGGCCAGCCAGGGAGCAACCCACATGGCGCAGCAGACCTCTCCTGGCTCACCCACTGCTCCCCTCAGCAATGTACTTCGGTCCGTCTGCCTATTCTGCTCCCCACTCTGGTGAATCATCTCACCTCCCACACCTCTGGCCTGTACCCCAGCTCTTGTATGCATGAATAAGTAAATCTTTTTTTTTTTTTTTTTAAAAAAAAGAGAACTTTTCACCAAGGACTCTGTAATGTAATTTCACGTCTGTGTTCTTTGCAAGGAATGACTGAAGAAGGCTTGCATTGTTTTTAAGGAATTTTCATTTTGATGTCTACAATTTTACATGAGATTCTAGACTCAGATAAGTCTTAAAATAGGAGAATGTCAGCAATTTATTGTGGTTGCACAAGTTTCCATCATTCACCTACTTCTTCCTGCTTTGCTTGCGATTTTCCCTTTCCAAATTCACCTCTTCGTTCTACTAAGCCTTCCTCTTTTCTGTCAAGTATACAGGGAAAAACTAAACAAAAACCACAACACACATATTCAGCCCTTCTTACCTTTCATGTTCTTTTGTATTTCCCAAGTGTGGCGTTTTAATATATCCAACCTGTGTTCCCTTTCTGTTGTGATTACATTAACTCTGAAAGTCCTAAATGCCAAATTCCAAATTCAGTTGTTGATCTTTTAGTAGCATTTAGCACCATCTATTTCTTTCTTTACCTCTAGATAGTTAGAATCACATTTACATATGCACTCACTATGTTATATCTTTTATTTTTTTAACTTTTTTATTATTTTATATATTTTTTACATCATTCTTCATTTTTATAAAATGTATACTTTATCATCTCGGAGGAATTCCCACCACCAGTTCACCCGTGTCCCATCACCATAGTCCCTTGTGCTCTTCCCACCCCTGCTTTAATCCAGCTCCCTACTCCCCCACTGTAGAATGTCTCTGGTTAATAGTTGCCTGTTGATTTTGATTTTTACTTTATTATAATCACTATGTTATATCTTTAAATGCAGAAATGCAAAAGAAGCCAGGAAAACTAGACTGACCCTCAACTGACAAGTATCAAGTTAATTCATTCTATAGACTATAGGGAGATCTGTGTACAAAATCCATCTTCCTTGAAAGATTTCTGTTGAAAATAAAGGAGAATTAGACTACCTTTTAAAATCTGATTGAAATCTTTTAGAACTTCAACAATTTAATGTGGAGTTTGAATTTAGGTTTCCTTCCAAATTGTTAAATTGCTCAGGAAAGTACCTTCTGAAAGATTTCAAATAACATAACTGCCTGACAATTACTTTGAACACAATGAACAATTTTCTTTCACTGAGAAGTAACTGAGTACTTGGAAAAAAAAAAAAAATCACTGAGCTGTAACATCCTGGAATAACAATCCAAAAACATAATAGCCACAATTCTTTTCTTCCTCTCCAAATTGCCAAATAATCTGAACAAGTCACAATCTCCCTCTGCCAAAATCATAGCTGAATCTACTCAGTTACCTCTGTGGTTTATAGGTCACAAAAAAGGAATTGAGTCATCAAGAATTGAAATGTCTCCACTAATAGTTTTTATTCTCTTACTTTCCAATGTGACCTCAGCTCACATAAGTCTTTCCCCAATCCCCATCCTCCAGCATTTCCACTGGATTATTTTAAAGCTGTATATGTGGTCCCTGCTAACATTCTAGTATCATTCAGATTTTTACTTAAATTCAAAAGATTTTTACTAAAATTCAAAGTCTAGTTCAGCCCGGGCACTGCCATGATAATGAACCTGTATGTTTTTCAAGTCTTCTGTTACTAGCACTTGATGCTTAGTCTCTCTCTCTCCAGTTTAGTAATTAGTAACAGTGGCTTATTCATTTGGCACAGTTGTTTGAAGCACTTACTTTCATGAACACTTTATTGTGTAAAATTAATTTTAGATTCAAGCACTTTTTCACCTGTACTTGTCATAGGGAAATGGGATTTGACTTCTGCCATCATTAAGAATTGCAGTTTTGGGCCTCCCTGGTGGCGCAGCGGTTGAGTGCTGGGTTGTGAAGCTGCCCGCAGCCTCTGCAGCGCCGGTTTGATCCCCGGCTGCTCCCGGCCACGGAGGAGGGTCCTGCATGGTGCACAGACCTCTCCTGCCGCCCGCTGCTCCCCTCAGCAGTGTACTTCGTTAGTCTGCCTGCTCTGACTCTAGTGAATTCTCTCACTCTCCTGTGCTTCTTACTGTACCCAAGTGCTTGTATAAGTAAATAAATAAATCTTTAAAAAAAATTAAAAAAAAAAAGGATTGCAGTTTTGTGGCCCGGGTTCTCCTGTGCATTCTGACTAAAAAGAAGGGTTGTCAGAACTGGTTTTTGCTTAGTCTTTCATTTCTCAAACTTCCACTGTGTAAATGGAAGTACATTAAAAACTGAGTTACTTATTTTCAATTTTAGAATTTTTTTTTACTCAATTTATGGGATGAGTCAAATTTAAAATAAGCTGTAGATTTAGGGGGGAAAACTAAATTAGTTTTAGTCTCAAATGAAACTGTTTTGTAGCTATTGACTAAATAAAAATATTTTTCTGATGTCATACTAATACAAGTATTACAATAGTAATAACAGATGATGCTTATGAACACTTCATGCTACAAGTTTTGCATGCATTATCACAATTAATTTTTTTAAAGATTGATTTATTTATACAAGAACTGGGGTACAGGCCAGAGGCGCAAGAGGGTGAGAGAATTCACCAGAGACAGAGCGGGGAGCAGAACAGGCAGACGACCGGAAGCATTGCTGAGGGGAACAGGGGGCGAGGCAGGAGAGGTCTGCCACAACATGTGGCTATCTCCCTGGCTGGCCGGGAATCGAACTCGCGCTGCGGAGGATGCCGGCAGCTTCACAGCACTGCATTTAACCCTCTGAGCCACCAGGGAGGCCCATTATCACAATTAATTTTAATAGCTACTGTGACCTAGTCCCTGTTGTTCCTCTTTTATAGAAAACAAATCTTGAAATTTATACAAATTCTATAATTTTCTGTTTCATACATTTATTAAGTGGTAGATTATAATAGGGAGTCCATACCACATGTGCTTTGTAATAATTATTAATAAAATTTAATTTGTAAGTGTTATGCTAAATTACAACTTTGATACATTTGAAATTACTATATCATAGTATGTCTACCTCTGTGGGCAAACAGTAAGTTACCCTTTATTTCAGTATTTTTTTTTTTTGTGGGACCCTCGCCAGTGGCCGGGCATCGAACTGGCGCTGCAGAGGCTGCAGGCAGCCTCGCAACCCAGCGCTCAACCGCTGTGCCACCAGGGGAGGCCCTTTATTGCAGTTTTTATTGTTACTGCTTCTACAGTCTACATGTTACCTGCACACTTTGTTTCTGTCCATGACTGACTCACTCATGACATCTCCTCAGGACCTACTCAACTGCTATATCATTGATCTGGGGATCCAATAATCCTTTGTTGTAGGAGGAGATTGTCAGAGCACTGTAGGATATTTAGCAGCATCATGCACTCTGCCTACGAGATGCTATCCCTTTCCCCAAGACATTGCTCAGTGTTCTCTGGGGCAAAATCGTCCCTGCTTTCAACAACTGAGTTACATTTAAGAATCTTAATTGTCACCTTTTCTGTCTCTTTTCCTCTCTCTCTCTCTGTATCTCTCTCGTTCTCTCTCTCAATCTCTCTCTCACACACACATATACACACAGTTAAACTCACTTACAGAGCATGAGAACTTCCCAGAAGGTGATAGTCTAACAAATGTCTCATACAGTCTTTCCATTAATTTTAAATAAGATCCGAGGTCTTTTCCTTAAGGGATACTAAATAAGAGATATATATTTAGTATTAAGAGATATAATTTCCCTTTTTACTAGTACTGTTTATAAGAATATATTTTTTTAGACTTAAGGGATCTTATAGAATTAATACCTTAAGTAATGAAAGGAAATTTCTTTAAAGTTTAATGATTCCTTTATTTTCACTAGTTTATATTTTATTAAACACAAATAAAATAAAATTGTGTTTAATTAAAATACAATTTTAATGTGATTTAACTTTTACAAAAGAAATTCTGTCTACCACTTCTATCAGTACATACAAATATTATATTTGAAGGGATAATTTATATTCTAAGATGTCTAAGTTAAAATTCAGATTAGCATTCTATTTGTATGACTATGAGGATTAACTTAACCCATTTATGCTTTGGTTTTCTTATTTCTAAATGGGGATAAAGATAATAGGAACATTATAGGGTTTCAGGATGACTGCATTTATTAAAAAAGCTTAACTATATAGCAAAATAGTAAGCATATCCATTATCCCTAAAATTTCCTTATATGTGGTTATCTTGATTGTGGTAACAGTTTCATGAATGTCTTCATATATCAAACTTATCACATTACAGATTTTAAATATGTGTAGTTTATTGTGTGTTAATTATACCTCAAAGCTAGTAAAAGTTTTGTTCAATAAGTAAATAAAAATGTTTATATTTATCTGGTGATAAAAATGGTTATTCCTTATAATCTGTGTGTTTTGTTCAGTTTAATTATAGTTTTATTGACTTTAGTTAAACCACTATTCTTTTCTGCATTGTTTAGCATGTTTATAATGAGTATATAAGATAATCACAAACCATTTATCATCTCTTAGAGGAAAACATTTTAAATATAATCATGTGTTGTATATTCATTTTTCATTCTTGACAGTTTGTCACTCTTCCTCAGATCATCTTCTGATATAACATTTCTAATTCTTTGAGCACCGTTATTTTTGTATTTCAGACTTGACAGGTACAAAATCTCAGAGCTGACTGACTTTGCTATCTCTAAACCTGACTATGAAATCACATTGCATAACTTTCACATTTGTATTTCTTTGCTATATTTGGAGACAATCCATAGAGTAAATGAACCCTTCCTTAAACATTTAACATCATGTAACAATCTAAGTGCATAGTTGCCTCCTGTTTACAGAACACAACTGCTGCTAACCAATTTGGTTTAACAATTTTGCACATAGAGGATGTGCTAAACTCTTAAATTTCCCTTTAGCTCCTCTACATAATTTTGTTTCCTCCACTGCTTACTTCTTTTTGTTTCCACAAGCTGTGCCTGTATTGTTCTTCACTGAACTCCACCCAAACTTGATCAGTTACTGTGGCTTAATGGTGAGAGTCACCCCTCTTCCGTTTCTTGATACACACGGAGTGATTCTTTCATACTTGAAACTATTGGCAGTTTGAAGATTATAAAAATCAGAAAGTTGGTTACAAGACAAAACATTTTACCCATAATGATAAGCTTAGCAGTGGCCTTATAAACTTCAACATTTTAAATGACTCCTGTGTTAAGCACTCACTGTTTAAAGTTAACACTCACTGTTTTTGTTAGAAATGTACATTAATTGTTAACATTTAGAACATGCAAATAACAATTTATATTATTGTTTCCCTAACATTGGCAATAACCACGACTGTTTTGGATGGGTGTAGGAAATGCCATCAGAGGTGTAGCTGATTGCCAGTCTACTTTATTGCTGAAGTAAGCAAACATAGAAGGGCCTTAATTTTTTTCTCCCTGTGAGCAGTTTAGAAACAATGTATCTCAACCTCACTTGACACATTTGTGCTACTTGATGGATACTCTTTTTGGCTAGTCCTGGTTTGCTCTTTAATTCTGCTACATTTCATTCTTGCAACTTTTTCCCCAACACTTGGTTCTTTCTTGGTTCTTATTTAATTTAGTCTCACCTGCTGTCTTAAAGACACTTACCGAATTCTCACCATCATTTTCTTTTACATTTTTTTTTGTATTTTTTAAAAAGATTTATTTATTTATGCATACAAGAACTGGAGTACAGGCCAGAGTGCGTGGGGTGAGAGGATTCACCAGAGACAGAGTGGGGAGCACAACAGCCAGATCTACTGAAATACACTGCTGAGAGGAGTAGTGGGCAAGAGAGGAGTGGTCTGCTGCGCCATGTGTGTAGCTCCTGGTCGGCTGGGATCGAACTCTTGCTGCAGTGGCTGCGGATAGCTTCATAATGCTGTGCTTAACCCCTTGCACCAACAGGGAGGCCCTAAATTTTTCTTTGTATTTTTTTTTAAATCATGTAAAGTTGGTTTACACCACCAACACTGTTTATGATTTGGAGGTCCAGGTTCACACATCTTCAGATGTATGTTACTACACTGAAGCCACCCCCAAAGCCTGATTTTCAAAAGACCTTATGATCTTACTGATCTGGTTGCTCCTCTGACGTGGACCTTCTACTCCTCACAAGTGAAATCTTACAGCTAAATGGATATGACACTCCATTCACTGTAATGGCTTTTTATTCTGTGTGGTTTTCCACATTTGGATGCTTCCTGGAACCTACTTTTATTTGAAGACCCATTCAGATCCCATTTTCTCTAAGTATCCTCTGAGAACACAGTTGTTCTTGTGCCAGCCTGATCTTTAAAACTAAATTGTTACAACTTAGAGGTAGAATTCTTAGAGGTCATGTTGTTCAATTTTTCAGTGAGGACTGAAGAATTTAAGTGAACTTATCAGTGTCAATTGACGAGTACTGTAGACCTATTAGAATTTGCTTCTCCAAATTTTATATCACAAGACAGTGCTCCTTCCTCATAACATGCTTGATATTTAATAACACACTTTCTTGCATTATTTTAATGTCTCACTGCATGAGGTTTGGGGGCTTCTTGAAAATTAGGCTAATTCTACATATTTTCTATGTGTGTTTCCTAATCTGTGCTATAGAGCCAAGAGCTGTTATATGCTTTCTCTTTTTTCTCTAAATATCGCCCATACCAATTATAGATTGAGCAGACATATACTATTTTTTTAATTAAACACTTCACTTTTTAGAGCATTTTTAGTACCCTACCAAGATTAAGACACTGTAGAGATTTCCCACATACCCAGAACCCCGTCCTCACACATGCATCCCCCCTCTATTACCAATACTCCCCACCACAATAGCACATTAGTTGTAACTGATGAACCAACACTGCACGTTGCAATCATTGGAAGCCCATGGTTTACACTAGGACATCAAAGTACACTCTTGGTGAGGTGTTTGTTTTTAGATGCAGTTTTATCATGAAGTCTTTTATACCTAACTTTGGCTCTTTAGTTGTTTAGTTTTGTTTTAAGATTTATTTATTTATACAAGAACCAGGGTACAGGCCAGATGCATGGGAGGGTAAGAGGATTCACCAGAGACAGAGCAGGGAGCAGAACAGGTAGAAGGACCAAAGTACTCTGCTAAGGGGAGCAGCGGGTGTGACAGGAGAGGTCTGCTGCACCATGTGGAACCCTCACTAGCCGGCCGGGGTCGAACTGGCGCTGCAGAGGCAGTGGACAGCTTCACAGTGCTGTGCTTAACCGCCTGCGCCACCAGGGAGGTCCAGGTGTTTGTTTTTAGATGCGGTTTTATCATGAAGTCTTTTTATACCTAACTTTGGCTCTTTAGGTATTTAGTTTTGGCCAAATATTAGATCATAGAAAATTATTGATCATTATTACTCGCTTCTACCTCCCTCTCCCTGAATTCTTATGAGTCAGGCCTATCACCTTTCTCCTTTGGCAGTAGGAAAAGGCAGACACCTGTAACTCAAGTGCCCAAACTCTTCCTCTAACAGAAATTGCCACAAGAGCCCACAAAAGCCAGAGCTTAGTGTAATGAAGCTTTTTCATGACTTTTGGGTTCCAGCTTCTCTCCCCCCTGGGTTCATTATAGACTTCTCATTAGTTTAGATTTTCCATAAAATTGTGATGATAGTTTCTGGACTCAGAAGAGATGCATTGTGGTGAATTCCCAGGCAGGAGGTTTGCCTCTCTCTGACAGTGTCACCCCAAAAACAGAACTAGTCTTTAAGACAAAAAGGTGTGTGTTTTTTATTGGGGGCAGATGAGATGCAGCTGCTATGAAGATAGTTGTGTGGAGCCCACATGACCAAGTATAACATACACCACAGGAAGAGAGAACAGGTTTGAATATAAAGAAGTCTTATAGTGAATTGCCCTTTCGCAAGGGAGCAGTCCCTCTGGAACATCAAGTTAGTAATCTAAACTATCCTTTACTATTAAAACTATTCATGCTTGAAATAAGTTGTCTTAGTTATTAATTAAATCATAAACCCACTGAATAAACTAACTGACATCTTTATAAAATGGGGATTTAATTATAAACTTTAATCTTGGCAATGCTCCTTGAACGAAACTTAAAACTGTGACCATAAGTGTGTCTACTCAATAAAATGTAACCTTTCCACTTATTAGCAACATTTCCCTCACTTAAGGGGTTTCCTTTTCTTAAGCTGTTGGCACATTTGACCAGCTCTCCACTTTATAGGTCTTGAGGAAAAACCACGAACTTCTTTAAATATGGAGACAACATGCAGAAACCTCTCACATGACTTCTAACTTAAAACTTCTTTAATCAGAATTTTAATTTGGGGAAATAAAGAAATGTTAAGTGGCAGCATGACACTTTCCTTTTCACCTATAATTCATTTTTTTTTTTTTACTATGAGGCTGTATGTTTTACTATGAGACCATAATGTTTATTACCTTTAGCAGAAATGAATTAAAGAGGGACCTCTCTGGTGGCACAAGGGGTTAAGTATAGCACTGTGAAGCTATCTGCAGCCACTGCAGCACAAGTTTGATCCCTTCCAGGGAGCAACCCACATAGCTCAGCAGACCTCTCCTGTCTTGCCTGCTGCACCCCTCAGCAGTGTTCTTCAGTAGATCCACCTGTTCTGCTCCCTACTCTGTCTGTGGTGAATCTTCTAAATCCCCATGCCTCTGGCCTGCACTCCAGCTCTTGTATGCATAAATAAATAATTTTTTTTAAAAAGAAATGAATTAAAGAGAAATCTTGCTTGCCCACTGCAATATTCCTTCACAATTAAAAACACTCTTTTCTGGGAAATAGATTGCCTTCGAGGAAAAACTTCTGGGTGCAGAAAAACTTATGAAAGTATTTCCGCATGACCTGCACCCACAAAGGAAGGCAACACGTGCATGCTCCGTCCCTGACTACCTTCCTTCACAGCAAGCCCTCAAAATAGTAGCTCTATACTGTATCTTGTCCTAGAGTTTTTTTTTAATTTCTGAAAGTAGGCTAACTTTGCTAATAATACTCCCCAAAGTATATATACAATTGATTTTTTTCCATACAGACTGTCAGATGAACAATTGGATAGACTGTCCTTTTCATCAGTCTTTGAGGCTCCCAGGGGCATGGAGCTTGACATCTTCAATACATATGTCCCAGGATGCCCTTGAGCCACCACCCCAGTTGACTAAGGGGAATTTTATATTGAGGGAAATGTGTAGTAGGTAGATTTTCATGGATCAGTCTTGGTTGTCATGCTCATCCTTTCTGCTTCCATTCTGTCGGCTAAAACTCAGCCACATGGCCACCCTTAAACACCAACGAAACAAGGAAATGTGATCCAAGTCTGTGTCCAGGAAGAAAACATAGATTTGGGGGAGCGGCTGCATATTTCTACCACACCTGTTCAAGCTCATTCAATCCCCATTGATGTAAGGGACAATCTTATCCTGGACAGAGTTTAAGAAAGCTCTGTTGTTCTGAAAGAAGATCAAGTCAGGCAACTTACTAGGGATTTAATTCAGGAAAGTAGACCTGACTCCTTTCTCAATGAAATTGTGACCATTGATAGCGTTTGTGTGTGTGTGTGTGTGTGTGTGTGTATAAACATATATAATTCAAATAGATATAACAATTTTATTGTTATATTTTGCAAAATGTATAGCCAAATTTTCTGTGTTTGGAAAAAGTCAGCCTCCTCAATTCCCCAGTAATGCTATCTTTTATTATATCCTTTATGAACAATTTTAGAATTAGGTAAAATATTCATAGTCTGCAGCTTGAGATTTGGGGTCTCAAAATTCACGAGGCTTATTAATGGGCTGGTTTAATCCCCTTTCATTTGGGAATGGTTACTCCATAAAACTATCAACTCCATGTCCCTGGTATGTAAAGGAATAACATGGTGAAATTGGAGCCTGCAGAAGTTTCCGCACTAAAATGGGTCTTACATCACTTACAGCAAAATGGCTTTCCTAATAGCAAGTTATGCCAAGTTTGTTTTTCCTCTTTTCCTATCTTTTATTGTCAATTGATTTACTCTTTGGGGAAGTTATAGAATGCTAAAAGATAAAAAAGAAAAAAGCTAATTCCAGCAAGCCAGATCTCCTGCTGCCACTGTGATGACTCCAGTGAGCACTTGTGAATACTGTTTCTCCTGTGTTGTCAGCAAAGGTGATTGTTCCACGAACTGTGTGTTTCCTAATAAAGATTCTCCATCAGTGAAGGTTCTTAGTCCAGGTCACCACAAGAGAGCCTCTTATTCTTTGGCAGGCTATCTTCTGGTAGCTAAAACTGTACACCCCTCTTTCTTTTTTTAAGATTTATTTATTTATTTATATAAGCAGTGGGTACAGTCAGAAGCACAGGAGGGTGAGAGCACTCCCCAGAGCCAGAGAGGGAAACAGAACAGGCAGACTGATGAAATACACTGCTGAGGGGAGCAGCGGGCACAGCAGGAGAGGTCTGTAACACCATGTGTGACCCTCGCCGGCAGCCAGGGATCGAACCAGTGCTCTAGAGGCTGCGGGCAGCTTCGCAGCCCAGTGCTCAACCACTGTGCCACCAGGGGAGGCCCTGTACCCCTCTTTTAAGAAGAGTATTTTCAGTGAAGTGGCCATCTCTCCTGGTTTACTTGGGACTGAGAGGTGTTCTGAATTTTAGTGCTAAAGCTAGTGAAATCCCAGGCCAACAGGGTTAAGTTGGTGTTCTTCTAATCTTACAGTGCTCTAGCGCTGCCAGGTAACAATAGTAGTACAAATTACACCATCACTTTTGCTTGCTCACCATCACTTTTGCTTGCTCTCGGGCAATAGGATTCTTGACTTGCCCTTGACTTAACAGGCAGTGGTTCTTGAACTGTCATCCCATACTACCTGCATCAGAATAAGGGTGCTTTTCAACAATGCAGATCCCTAGGTTCTATTTCAGTTCACCCCTAAGTCTCTGCAGATGGGCCTGGAATCCCACATTTCTAACAAGTACCCATGGTGATAGTTGGATGTATACAAATATCTTACATTAGGGCTTGATTTCCTTAAGAAGTGCATTTACAGAGTGGCAAGAAACAGGATCAAGTTTAGGTAACTATATGCTGGCAAGAGCCTCATATTTCTGTTCCAATGCTCTCAACTTTATTTAGGAAATATAAGCATTCCTGGAAATAAAGTCCCAAGTTACAATGGGAGGTTTTCCAAATTCCTCTCCCTTGTAGGATCCCAAATGTTTTATCCCAGTGCTCCCCCTGCTCCTCCCACAGCAGTCATCGACTTCCAATTTCCTGACAGGTCCTCCTTTTTCTTTTTCTTGCCTATCCTATAACTTGCATTACTAAAATTTACGTCACAACAGTCACATGGGTACTAGTGTCAGATCCTCTTGGAGGGAATGTTGTATGCTTTCATAACTCCGTTATTTGTCATTTCTCCTGTCTCATAGAAGTTACTCCAGTGAGAGCTTCCTTCCACTGGAGACTATACATGGTTTGATGATCCTTCTCACACTGTGTCAGGCACAGTAGGTACAACCTGCTGAGACACAACTGACGACCTTCTCCTCCTTTATTGCCTCTAAGCTTGGTAGGTTTTTGTGTTAGGGGAGAGAGGAAGCAATGCCAACTGTAGCCTTTGTCTCTAGGCTTCAACTTCTCAATGTCTGGTATTAGCTAGGACTTTCCATTGTTTGACAGTACTTTTTCTCCAAATGATTCCTCATTGTTTTTAAAAAAGTAGATGGGAAGTCACAGCTTTTTGTGGTCATAGTAGCTCTCTCCACTAGATGGCGCTCTTGGGTTAGTTTTGTTTTCAATGCCCGTCCTTGCAAGGAATTGATGTTTTTACTTTGAAGCCAGAACAATCATGATTTATATTTCATGTTTTCCACGGTTGATTGTAAGGACTAAAATATTGCATGCCATTTTAGTATTTAGTTGATTGTTGTTTTGTTAAATCTCAGATAATTATATTGTGTTATATTGGGAGGAGGCGGGATATATTATAATTAATATAGATAAACAGTAATAAGCAGGCAAATGCTTCTATTGGGCTCCCAATCAATTTGTGCTGCAGACCAAAAAGCTCAGAAAAAGCAGAGTGCCTCTTTTCACGAAGTTGGAACTTAGACCTTGCTCTGTCACTAGGAAGATTTTATTTCCACCTGTAGCCTCTCTTCCTATTCGTAATTAAACAGCACACCACCGTGCACCTTTTCATTAAAGCTGGCTCTCTCTCCTGATCCTCTCCACTTACACAAACTAAGTTTTAATAATGACTCTGGTTATACTGTATTATTTCAGTTCATGAATACCTAAATAGATACATTTCCAGAAGAAGATGTGGTCAGTATTTTCAGGAAGATGTTTTAAAATGCTCTGCCTAAACTAATAAAATAGGAGTGAGTACTAGAGGTTACAGGGAGGAGAGATGGAAACATCAAGAGAAAAAAAAACCCAAGCCCCAAACCACCAGGAGTAATAACCATATGCAAGTATAATCCCAGGTATAAAACAATAAGACTGTTTTAAACTATATATCCCTATTAAGAAAGTGATGAAAATATGTAAATGGGATTTTAACACAGAAAGATATTGAGGCAAATCCCTAATTTTGTTCAATTCTAATTAGACCATTATGAAATAAATTATGAGAATATTGATGATTTGAGTGCTAGCTAGAAGAAAAAGTCAATGAAATTATTCAACCTGTGGTATCATCTAGACAATGAAAGATCTCAGAAGGCAGGAGTCCTTTGTTCCTTTTCACTTGCTTTCTTGGATAGAACTGTCAGTATTCTCTGGAACTGTCTAATGGTGTATCTTGAGCAAATTGCCTAACCTCCATAAACTTTAACTTTCTCATTTGTAAAATTATGATCGCAGCACTGTGCCTTGCGAAGTGTGGGTGAAGTTTCAGTCATAACAATATTTGTGAAATGCATTAGTAAAGTATGTAGTTAATAATTGGAATATAATATCTTAATTGGTATAGTAGAATCTCAATTAGTGCATTAATAGTTTCTCAATTAGTCCTCTTTAAATGACTGTCAATAAACAAACAAATGCTGAATCACTTTGCTCTTAGACTTTAACAGTTTTAGAAAAAATATTAATTTTCTGTATGTAATTTATCTGGGAAGGGGCTCACTTATTTTCATATGTATAGGAAGGAAAATATGATGGTAGAGATAGGGTGGAGTCAGGATTGGGATGTCAAGTGAAGTCTTAATAAATCAAAATGATAATGAGTAATGAAATAATGGGGGGTTCAGAAAAAACAAATACAAATTAGAGGCTATTGGTGACCTTCAGTTTTTGGAAAACAATTTAAAAACTGGTTTAATAAATTAAAAAGTGTGGGTTTACTCTTCAACCCATTCCTCTGTCATGTATTAAATTTGTGATAAACTTATATAAATGTTGATAACAAAAATAAATGTCTACAACAAAAACATATAAATTTAGACATATTGTAGGTTTCCAAGTTTTTACTGACTAAAAGCCTTCACTTTGTCACATGAATGCTACCTTTGAACATCAGTCATGTATCTCAGAGGTACTAAAACTAGACAATTTTTTTCTTTGAGATTTTATTTAATTGAATAAGCCTTTTCTAATTTATTTCAGTCATTTGAATGTATATGTATAGTCTGAAACAGCTTCATAGATGCTTGCTATTTATAAAGTCAGGTTATCAGAAAATAAATGAGACAATCATTGTCTTAATCAGACTTTTCAATAGACTTTTTTTTTTTAAGTTTGAAAACATTGGGAATTGCCAAATACACTTAGAATAATGACTTGCTGAAATGATTTTTCTTTGTCAGATTGAAACTCATGAGAACTAAGCAAAAAGCTCCTTTAGTTACTAAATCACAATAAAAAGGAAGAATAAGCAGCTCACAAAAATGATAGTAATTTAAAATGGTTTGTATAAAGTATTCTTTTTGGAACTAGAATGTAAAATTGTCAAGTAATTTGTCATGTGCAGTGATCTTCAAGATGAATTTAGCACAGCAGCCTATTATGGATCATAGAGCAAAATAATTTTCATTTAAAATTAAAAGGAAACTTTCAAGACTCAGACATCCCTTTGGAGGTCCCTGCTTTTAGGTGTTAGACTATCCCACTGTGATGACTTATAATGAATGAACTCTGAAGTGTTTTGGAAGAACTTGCTTCTGATGCTTAGAACTAATGCTTTACTCCAGTGGTATAGCTAGACATTTAAGGCTCTCAAATAAAATAAAGAATAATTCTATTTCTCATCTCAGAACTCACTGTAGGCACTGTCACCTTCACTCCCAAACCAAAGCAGAAATTTAGATGTGACAAAGGTTCCTGAGAGATTTGAAATTTTCAGCTGACTAGTTTTTAAGTGCCAAATTTAATTTTACCCTTCGCTTGAACTCTGAAACGATTTGATACTGAATAATGCGTGGGGAACTTAATTGGAAATATATTAGGTGTCATACCTTTGGTTTCCCTGAACTTTTTAGTATTTGTTTCATTCTTTAATTTCAATGAAAACCAGTGATTCAGGAACTATCTAAGGATAAAATTCAAATTGATATAAAAATGTTGCTTAAATTTAGATGAAAATGATCTTTAGTATATCATTGTTTCTAGAAGAGTTACTGTTTATAAATCTGTTTCCTTCCAAAGAGCCTCTACAAAGTGGCCTTTTATTATGCATCCCTAAAATATAGAGTCTGTTTTCTATTGTATCTATAATATTTCAAATTGACAAATAATTATTACTATATTGGTCTTGAAGTCTTGCTATATGAAGCCGGCAGTGAAGTTCCCAAAATGAGTGTTATATAGTCTTTATCCTTACTTGGTCACAGTCTATCTGGATTCAATGAATGACAGCTTTATCTCTTGAAACCTGGACTTTCTCTCTGTGTGGATCAAATGTACAGTTTGCTCTAAAAAGAAAAGGCAAAAATTCTACAGTTGTTGCATGAATTTAATAGACATAACTACTAGTATAATGATTTTCTACATGAAAATGGGCTTTAATCTGGTATCTATTTCATTCAGAAAACTAACTAGCTATTGTGTTACAACATGAAGGTGATATGGGAATTAGGTGAGTGCTCTGTCGTATTATACCTTATGCAGACCTTGCTTCAAATATGTCATCTGTCCTCCACACCATGGGGAATAAGTTAATCTCTAAATCTAACTCTGCTGTTGGAAACTTGAAGTCCTCTCATACAATGTAGGTATCATATCAGTAGCATTTATGACATCTTGTACAGTGAGAGCTCAGTGAGCCATCAAGCAGCCTATTTTATTAATAGAGCAATTTAGTCATCAGAACATTCTTTCTCTTTTTGTTAAACTGAAATGCTTCTCTATAATTTCATTTACTAGTTCGATACCAATTTCTTGAATAATATGAACCATATGATATCAAGTGGTAATAAGAAACAAAATAAATTAAGTGAATAGAGTCAAATATAGTATCAACATTTAAATGTTTGCTGGAATATTAGCAAAAATACTATAAAACTGGATTTCACTTCCTAACTATATTTTAATAGACACCACATGCACACATATACAAAAGCATTAAAATACAAAAGACAGAAAAAGGAGTAATTAGCAGTAATTTTTATTTCTTATAAAGGTTCACGTCTTTGTTAAATTTATAATTGCGTCACTAGATGGAGCTCCTTACTCGAAAGTTTTCTATCTCCTAACCCAAAGACTCACTTAATCCAATTTTGAAATGTGGCTATATGCATGTATCATACTTTCCTTCCTCTTTTCTATGATCATACAATAAAAGTGGTGATTGATAAAAGAAAGTTAGTGCCTACATTGTGAAATAAGAAGGTCAGCCTAAATGTAGTAAGAGAGCTAAATTGTCTTTCTGGCAAGAAGCTGAAGAATCTACAATCTTCAGTGTGGCAAGTAAAGCATTAATAGGAAAAAAGGTGTGTGTGTGGAGGGTGATACGGATTTATTCAGTGGGATATAGAAGTCATTTGTAAAATCTAAAAATTTTCATTCACTGTTTTGGGATCTAAAAAATGTTTTCTCTATAGAGAGAAAGTTAAGCTGTCATATTGCTTGTGAATTCCATCTTTTTTACAAAATAATGAAACTGCTCTTTGGCAACTCTCTTAATTTGTAAAATAATCAGTTTATCTGAAATCACAGCAATGATTAAACCCTACATCTCCAGCCAGGGACCTAAGATAATTTGATACTGACAAATAGTTTCAATAGTACAAAGGAAAATTAGTTTGTATTAGAGGGTAGAAAATTTTCCATTATTTCAGAAGCCATTATTGAAGCAGCTGATTGACAGCAGAAAGTGCTTATTGGTACTGACCTTCTATGGCTAAAGCCTCAAATGAAGAGTGATCCAATCAGTCATTCAACTAAAAAGAAAAATGAAAATTGCAATGTCATTTTCTTTTTTGTCAATATAATTTGAAGCCTTCAAAATAAAATGGAATCTCAGAATTAAAACACATTACACAAATGTGTTTATTTGAAACTAAAATCTACAGGGGAAATGAACAATAACCAAAGAAACATTTATAATGCAAATCTTTTCTAAACTGGTAACAGTGAACAACTGCTGCATAGAAATTGGGAAGTGATGTTGTTTAATGTCAACAAAAGTAATTTCAGATACCATTTCACAGAGGCCAGAAAGAAATAATTTAACCTTTCCCTATTCCAGAGGTTGCTTCTGTTTCCATTCGAGTCAGGTAACCTATATGATCCAAATTATTTGTGAAATGTAGGCAAGGTCACATGTCTGTCTTTATTACTTACTTTTATTTCACCAAAAACTTGAGTACTTATTGGGTACCAGGTACTAAACTAGATGAGGGAGAAGCCCTTGATTCCAAATGTGTTGGGTACACATGGAAGAGAAAAGATAAGGAGACTTTCTAAATACTACCTTTCCATGGATATTTCATCACCATTGTCAAAGGACAAGCTGTAGTTACAAGCACAACTAGAAGAGAGAAGGGCTGCCAATTAAACTGTGACAAGCTAAGATTTGTTAAATGCAGCACGTTATCAGGGAAAATCTCCTGTTCAATGTTTTAAAAAAATGTGAGCTATGGCACATCCTTTTCACAGGGGTGATGTGAGTGCCAGACACTTTGAATTGTTCCCAAGTCCAGCTTTTACTTTAGCATATCCCAACAACCAAGGAGCTATGTATGTAAAATTTGAATAAGTACATCTAACAAGCAAAATTACATAGATAATCAAAGACTCCACACTCAGAATTTGGGAAGAAATGAATTGAACGTTAAACTCTACTTAGGATGTGATAGAGCTTTTGATTTTTGAGACTCATTGTGAAGGCCCAGGAGGTTAATATACGATCTGTTTATTTTCAAAAATTTTTGATAAAAATAAACCTTTTTTGTATGCCATAGGACACATTATAGTATTAGAACTGACTGGAAAATATTAAGGCATTCAGAATTTAATTACTAAAAAAGTCCAAGGTCATATAACTTGCTTCTGTGACTTTTAGATTGCTAAGAAATATATAACAAAGTTAAAATGTACATGAAATGCATATTCTCGTCCTGAGTCTTATGTCTATACCAAAATTCCTTAGACTTTTCTACCATACCGATATAGATTGGGCAGTAAGGAAACTTCAAAAATACCTTTTATCATTGAGGAACACTTATTAATATTCTTCAAGCTTGTGTTGCATTTCCATTAGAATGACAGTGCCCCTTCTTGCTTTGCCTCTTTGTTACTTCTCTCCAGAGAAGTGTATTTCTCTGATCTTCACTTGTAGGTGGAGTAGTGTTTTTAAGGTCTGGATTGAGTGTGTGTTGGGGGAGAGTGCTAACAAGTCCATGTGACCACACACTTAACACTACAGTCTAGTTTTTTATCAATAATCTCCAATTTTGTTCTGATATTCTTTTTCACTTGGTTCTAAACTTTGGCAGAGAAAGGCCTGACTAATTAACTCCCTGAAGTCCCAGAATTTTTTTTTTTTTATCACAGTGCTTTAAAAATGCATATGAGAGGCCTTCCTCGTGGCTCAAGCAGTTGAGCACCGCACTGTGCAGCTGTCAGCGGCCTCTGTAGTGAGGGTTCCATCCCAGCCAGCCTGCGAGAATCCCACATGGCGAAGCAGACCTCTCCTGTCTCACCTGCTGCTCCCCTCAGTAGTGTATTTCGTCAGTCTGCCTGTTCTGTTCCCCGCTCTGTCTCTGGTGAATCCTCTCACCCTCCTGCGCATCTGTCCTGTACCCTGGTTCTTGTATAAAAATGAATAAATCTTTAAAAAAATGCATATGAGAATCAGACATAAGGAGTTAACTCTGACTTTGTATTCTCTAGCCCTCACCCTGGCACTTTACAACCTCAAACGGGCATCTTAAATAAGGCACACATTCAAAGGGTCAGAGTAGAATAAGAGGAAATACAGAGGTCAGTGTTCTCCAAGAGAACATCACCCTGTATACATTTCCCAGAATTATCTATACTGAGGACTCGGAACCTTGCCCAAGGCAGGTCCAGAGAAATTGTTGAATTGAACATCCTCTAGTATTTTTTTTAGGTCTCTGATACTTGATATCACTCAAGCCAGTTCCTCCTAGAGAAAATTGAAATGAGAAGGAATAGGGTGGCTGTGTAATTAATATGCTCCTTCACCTTCCTCCTGGGGAGCCAATACTTAAGAAGGCTAAGAGTGCCCTCTCCTATTTTTCCATTTCTCTCCCAAAGTTGGCATGGCTGTTGGTCTAGAAGAATTCTAAAAAACAGAAGAAATATAAACGCCTTTCTTTTTTTTATTAAGACATATTTTTATTTATGCATACAAGACCTGGGGTATAGGCCAGAGGTATTGGGGGTGGGGGTAAGAGGTTTCACCAGAGACAGGATGGGGAGCAGAACAGGCAGATCTGCTGAAATACACTGCCGAGTGGAGTAGCGGGTGAGACAGGAGAGGTCTGCTGTGCCATGTATGGGATCAAACTCATGTCTGGCCTGGGATCGAACTCATGCCAAAGTGGTACCAATAGCTTGATAGTGCTGACTTTAACCCCTGTGCTACCATGGAGGCCCAGGGTGTCTTTCTTATTATAACATAAGAGAATCCTTAGGGGGGGTCTCTGAAGCTTCTAATTCTTCCCTTCCAATGCTACGTGTAAAGTCTATGAAGGGTAAGAATACTAGTTTAAAAACATTTCAGCTTTTCCTAATCTACATAAAAGTTTAAAATGATTGCTCCTTTATTTCCTTTTCCTTTGAGGGGAAGAATCCTGGCAAATTCTAGGTTAGGAAACTTCAGTCAATGTCACAAAACCTAATAGTAAATCCATTGATTAGTTTTGAAAAGCAGGGCAAAATAGGAACCTGAGTCTCCAGAAATCACTCAATTTTGACTGAGTCTTCCTGATGTCATGCTGTATTTGAGAAAATTTTGTATCCAGTTATCAAGTTCTCAGTATTGGAAAATTACTAAGAGGAAACAGTAGCAGTTGACATTTCCTTTGGGGGATTTTGTCCAGGTTCTAGGGAAATGAATGAGGCCTGCGAGAAAACATTAATAGGTAATGTTAGCACATTATAGAAACATAACTATACATTATTTCCTAAAACTGTACAACAAATTTTAAGAGGTAAAGGTCACTGCAGGATGAAATAGATGAAGGAACGCCAAGTAGACTAAGGAACCAGAGTGTACTGAGTAAATTTCCTCTCATGAGGGAAAAGTGGGCCATTATAGTCAATCAACTGTGTTTCTGTGTCCCTGTTTGGCTTTCTGCTTCCTCTCCTCTCGCTGTATGACACCTAGAAGGGAATTGAAGTATCTGGGGCGCATGTTTCTTTGATAATGTAACAGTCTACATAATTTCCTGTAGGGCCAGATCCTCACTGAAACTCAGGAAAAGCTGTTTTGGCAGCAATTTCTGAGCCATTGATCATGTCCTTAAATCTGTCCTGCTTCTATGAGATACATTTTGAGGATGATGGAATGAAAGTGTATTTCCTCCTACATAGTCCCACTTGTTCAGCTCAAAAGATATATATACTGTAGTTAAAATACAGAGCACCATTTTTTCCCTGTTGAATCTCTATTTGAGTGGTCTGTATTCGAGAGGTATAGAGTCAAGTCTGATAAACACAGAGTGTACATTCAAGTATTTTATACAAGCAACACCACACACAGGCTCAAATTAATGAAGTAAATTCTGTTAGGATAATTTTAATTTTGCAGGAATGGTTTATTTACAACATTGTTTTGATTAGCATAAAGACATAATCATCGGTGTAAGTAAATTTTATTTTATTTTTTTAGAGTTTACATGGATTGTTGGACTTATTCTGAAGAGCCTGGACTAAAAGTCAAACTGCCTTCATGTAAAAGATTTTTTTTTTAAATAAAAACTCTTCCATTATTCACTCGTATGGCCCCAAGTGCAAAAATTTGAAAGCCTGTTGAAGAGCTCTACTCACACAGCACAATTCAGTATTACTGGCAAGGGAATATAGAACATAAATTTTACAAAGTGCTCTACACCCAGGAAGACATTTTTTTTTTTTCTATGAAAGTCCTCAAAGCAGATTTGAGGAGAGACATTATTGGATATCAGTCTATTACCATTTGGAGAATGTGACATAAGATTAACTTTTATTTCTTTCTTTTATTGTTTAAAAAATGATTCTTTTTCCCTGCTCTCCTTTACAGTTTATTTGTTTGTAAACCTAGAGTATGTTATTTATGTTGTTAACTCACAGAACTGGTCACTTGATGACATGAAATATAAATCACAGTATGAAATAGCCTTTTCTCAGACAATCAGAGAAGAAAGGAGGCAATAGATTCCTTTATTTCATTTTATGGCAGGATGGTGAAAATTAAATATAATAAAAAGACTCTGGCTTTAAATAGATATGATCAAATACAGAGCACATTGGAAAAGTCAAAAGATAAAGATGATAAAAAGCACATTTTGTTACTAGGGGATTTTCATTCCTAAATGCTAATGCATTTAAAACATATAAATTGTGTAAATACATAGATATGTAATACTTATCTAATTTAGGAATATTTTTAAATTGTGGTGGCTGAGTGGGCACGAACAACATTTTCTGTGGCAGTTATAAATAGCCCACCGTTGAGGATGCACGTGTGCAAAAAGGTACGTTGCATCTCTGGACTTTATGGGCAGTGGGTAAAATTAATTTAGAAACCAGACAATGAGATACCTTATATTTAAATTAATGCATTAAATGAAAAGTGTCAGGAAATAACCATTGCTTCTTCTTTGCCTATTTATCCATATGCATGAGTGGATCTCAATGTATGGGTATTGAAATTTAGTGTCTAGTAACTTAGGTCATAGAAAATAAAGGGAATATGCAATGGTAATTGAAGAAGCACATAGCTTTTATTTTCCATTAGAAAAGGGAGGGACATGTTTATGATTTAATCAATATTAAAAGAAAAGTGGACATTGAAGTCCTCTGTAATGCCAAGACTAAGAACAAAACCACTATTCATAACTTGGTAGGTTGCAAGCACATAACATTTTAGGGAAAAAAGAAGCCACTGTCATATAGAGTGCAAACTAATGGTTTCCATTTGGAGACATGATGACTTGATTTACATTTTGCTAGGATTGAATTTACTAAATTACAGTTTTCAATGTTCATATATTAATAAAGACACCTCTTAGGCAATTTGGTGTGCCTAACATGTACTATGACTAACACTGTTATTGCCTTCAAATTAAATGTAAACACTAGGAGATACTCATCTAAATTGACTTAATCATAATTTAATTACTATATACCAAGGCACACCCATTACAAAATTCAGACCCATATTGACTAAATAATAAATTATAAGTACTGTGTGATCATACAAGATTGGATAATAAGTTAATTTATTAGTTATTTGAGAAAATATTTTAAGAAAGACTCTTAGGTCAGCTGTAATGAAAAGAAGAAATCCATTTTTTCAAATTTATAATCTCAATTTTCCAGACTCTTATTTTTCTAGTTTGATAATCAGTTAATTCATAACCAATTGCCCTGTTGGCTTTCAAAGTACAAATAGAAACTTATGATATGGACAACATATTCTGACTCCCTCAGGCTCAAAAATCACATATCCAGTCGCTCTCTTCCATGGCATCAAAATAAACCAAAATGGAGCAAAATAGTTCTAACCCTCAATACTTTAAGCAAGGGAAACTTCTGATGGAAAGTTCTTATCCACCATGGGGCACAATCTCTTCTCTCTTTCCTAACCCCCATCTCAGCCTTCCCAGTTAGAACAATCAAGTTGTGGGATAAGAGGTTCTTCTAGTCAAGGTAGTCAAATATAAACAGTTTAGCAGAAATGATTTTCATTGTGGCGTTTTGTGATGACAATGCTAACAAATTTATATAGACTTTTTTTAATTGATGTATTTTATTTACATGTACTTATATATATAGACACGTTTAAGATATATTTTACATCATTTTTCATTTTTGCACAATGTATGCATTTTCATCTTGGTTATAGTCCCCATATAATTCCCACCCCCCCTTATTTTGACCCTAATCCCTTCACCCCTCCCCCCTTCATAGTATGTCTCTGGTTTATAGTTGCTTGTTGATTTTGATTTTTACTTTATTATAATTAGTCTTTTTCCTGGCCCCTTATTTAGGTTTTCTAAATTCCTGCTATGAGTGAGACTATCCTGTATTTTTCTTTTTCTTTCTGGTTTAGTTTGCTGAGCATGATCCCTTCCAGCTCCATCCATATTGCTGCAAATTGCATGAGTTTATCTTTTTTAATTGCTAAGTAATATTCCATTGTGTATATGTACCACATCGTCTTGATCCAGTCATCTATTTTTGGGTATTTGGGTTGTTTCCATAGCTTAGCTATTGTTTAGTGCTGCTATAAACATAGGGTTTACAGGTGCCCTTTTGAATTAATGTTTCTGTGTCATTTGGGTAAATACCTAGGAGTGAAATTTCTGGATCATATAGAAGCTCCATATTTAGCAAATTGAGGAATCTCCACACAGCTTTCCATAGTGGTTGGACCAGTTTGCACTCCCACCAGCAGTGCCGGAGAGTTCCTTTTCTCCACATCCTCACCAACATTTGTTGTAGCTACAAACTTATATAGACTTTAACAGTGGGGTGGCCAGATGGACAGGGCTCTTGAGTGGACTTTATGAAATCTTTCAGAGCAAAAAATTCAGGATCTTAGTAATGCAGTCTGTGAAGAACTGATTTCTGCCAAGACCCCAAATGAACTTCTGAGTAAATTCTTCCCTAATAACTGCTAGTAAGAGCTCAGCTTTGGTGACATCTTGATTTCAGCTTTTGACTGAGCAGAGAGCTTAGCTTCATCTTGCTGGACTATTTACAGAGAAAACTATAGACTAATAAATGGGCTCTGTTTCAAGTTGCTAGATTTGTGGTACATTTTTCGCAGTAGAAAATAAATACAAGGACTCTTTAAGTTACTACAGCAGTAAATTCAGTCTTCCACAGATTCAAATAATTTAAAAAAAGTGATATTCTTTTATCTTTTAACTTTAGAGTTTAATGGTTTTTAAATATGGAATTCTATAGTAATATACCTTTGAGAGTCATGAAATGACTATATTATGTTTTTATTGGTGATGGAAAATAAATTAATTTTTGATTACAACTTACTAAGTTACTACTCTGTAAGTTACTCATATTATTAGGATCCATCTTTGTCAATAATCAATCGATTATTGGTGCTCAATAAGTAGGTCCATGTGCATAGATACGATGTAACCACAGAATAGATAATTTATGGGAAAAGAATGTTTATGTACATGCAATGTTAATGGGTATATAACAGTAAAGGAAACACCACTTAAAACAATTTTATTCAAGTACCACAGTTGTTAGTATCTTGTAACTACCCACTCCAGGTGTGTCACTGTGTTGCCCCACTACCAAAGCACCTGTGTTGATCACACAAGGTTAGATATTTAACTTTGGCATGGAGACAATTAAGGTGGGTTTCATAGTGTAATGGTTAGAACTCTAGACTCTGAAATGGACACAGTTGTAGAACAAATTAGGAAACAACTGTATGAGGGAAATTTTGACAGTGTAGAAAATCTGCATGGATATTTATTTTTTCATAGTCTGGAGGCTGTAATTCCATTATCAAGTTGCCAGCAGGATTGATTGGTGCCTCTGGGGCCTCTCTCCCTGTTTGGCCTATGGCACCCTTCTTGCTGACTCTCCACCTTCTTTTCCCTCTGTCTGTGCTCACTTGTGTCTCTCTGTGACCTAATCTCTCCTCTCATATGCAGATGGATTTACTGCCTATCCTAATGAACTCATTTTAACTTAATTAACTCTTTAAGACCTTATCTCTAAATTCAACCACATCCTGAGGTATGGGGATTCATTCTTCAATGTATTAATTTGAAGGAAGGGTGACTCAATTCAATCCATAATAGATTTTGATTAAATTACAAGTACCTTAAATTTTTATACAAATAGTGCACTAATCCCTCTGTTTTCAAAATAGTGAGATGACCTGTGACTTTAATAAATTTTTGACTGTATATATGAAGATAATTAACTGACATCTGTGATCTATATTTCTTATATGTTTTCCTTAGATTGGGTCATTTATCTCTTATGCACTTAACAAAGATTCATTCATATGTAAATTATTTCAGTTTTTAGAGAAAACAAATATGTTTTCTGAAATATGAATTAAAACATCATTCTCAGAAAATTATTTTTATACTATAAGGGGCCTGTGTTAATTGGTGAACAATATAAAACTCAAAAGAAAAGTAAACATTAGAGATTAAAGAATTAACTGTAAGGCTATCAAACTATTATCTCCCTTTTTCCATGTGTATATTTAACATTACTTTTTAATAATAAAAACATAGCAAACTGAACCTATTATCTGTATGAATACCACCAATCAACCCCCAAATGAGGACATGATTTGAGAAAAAAGTTTCTTTCAAGTATTAATTATATTAAGTTGCATTTTATTGAAGTAGGTTATATTCTTTTAATTTTAAGTTAAATAGGAATTGAATTTAGTATGGTTGTTGAAAATACTTGCCAAAAGCCACTAGCCTGAGTAAAAGTACTGTTTACTCACTTTTATTTGTTTGATGTCATTAAACAAATTCCACAGTTTTAGAACTTCAAGATAACATAAATTTATTCTCTTGTGGTTCTGGAGATTAGAAGTCCAGTTAGAAGTTCTGGAGTTAGAAGTCATGGGTTAAAATTAAGGAGCTAGCAAAATTGGTTTTCTGTATGATCCAGAAAATGTCCCTTGTCTCTCCCATTTCAGTGCTTTCCAGCGTTTCTTGGTTCCTGACCACATTACTCCATTCTTTGCTTTCATGGTCACATTGCCTTCTTCTCCACTGTAATCAAATCTCTCTACCTGCCTTTTCTAGGGCATTTACTATTAAACTTATAATCCACCTGGATACTCCAGAATCCACCTCAAGATCCTTAACAAAGTCATTTATTTAATATACGGTAACATTTAAGATGTGGACATCTTGAGATCATTATTCCATCAACCATATTGGTGGTGTTCTGTAATACTGTTAGAGATGCAAAACAGTAAGAGACAGTTTTCCATGCTTTGTAAATATAACAGGGAACACAAAAGGAACCTCTGTTATTATATACAGGACAGGGCCTCCCCGGTGGCGCAGCGGTTGAGCGCTGGGTTGCGAAGCTGCCTGCAGCCTCTGCAGCGCCGGTGCGATCCCCGACTGCTCCCCGGCCACCAGAGGAGGGTCCCACATGGCGTGCAGACCTCTCCTGCCGCCCGCTGCTCCCCTCAGCAGTGTACTTCGGTCCTTCTGCCTGCTCTGCTCCCCGCTCTGGCTCTGGTGAATTCTCTCACCCTCCTGTGCTTCTGACTGTACCCAGTGCTTTTATAAATAAATAAATAAATCTTAAAAAAAAAAAAAAAAGTCCCATATTATATACAGGACAGTTTAGTCTCTTGCCAAAAGTAAGCACAAATAATTATTTAGATAGTGAAGAAATCATTTGGAAGAATCTTGGGAAAATGCATGAGCAAGTCTAGGAAAGTCTCACTGTAAGAAAACAGTTGTAAGCATGAATTACTAGTGTAGAATGAACGTTTAGAGCATAGAAACATGAAAATGTCTTATTCCTTCCAACTGGCAGTATGGTAGGTCGGTGGTGAAAATTTGTATGGAAATGGTAATGAATAAATGCATGAATAAATAAAATGATAATTGTATACAGTGTGAAAATGAGTCCAGTAAATTGGAATCAATCAATTGGGAAGAATTTTTGATGAGTTTGGAGCCTGAGAGATATATTTCCACAGTATCTTCATTGTTTAAAACCAACTGTTCCAGATTTTTGGGATGCCCTTTCTCTTTAATAATTACACTCTGGTAAGTTCTTACAGTCATTAGGGCATGAGGTAACTAAACCTCAGACAAGGAGGTAGGGAGCAGAGTGATGGAAATGAAAAGAATAAAGTAGAAATGGCATTTTGAAGAAGTGGCAGAAGTTTGTGAAAGAGAGTGCATTAGAACAGACAGAATGGTAGTATCACTGATATGTCAGCACTTTTCAATATAGAATCTATTTGATCTTTGAATTAAGAAAAGGGAGAGATCATTGTAGCTGTTGGGTGCATGGTTATGGAAGGAGCATGGTTTGCATAATGAAAGAAAACTAAGTAAAAATAAAATTAGTGGAGTAGAGAAATGAAGGTGCACTGGATGTAAATATACATTAGTGTGGGGAAGAATATTGATGAGATGTCTGACAGAGGTAGTAAGAATATAAATCTAACTGCAGTGATAGATTCATATTGTGAGTTACACAATGTTAGGCTGGAAGTAGGGCAGATCGGGCAATTGTTTGCCATGGAGTTAGCAGCAGGAGAATACGTGTAGACTTTTGAGCCAGAGCGACTATGCCGTCAATCTCCAGAAGCTATTACTAGCCTATTTAAAATGTTTCTTACATTTGCAATTTCCTCACCATCTCTTTGTCCAGAGCATTTATTGTCATCACCAAATTCTGTGTGCATTATGAAAAATTCTTAATCAGTCTCCCCCTAAGCTACACCCAGAAATTTCTCCCTTCTATCATCCTTGCTGTATAATGTATCAATTAATCATTATAAATCTCTGTTATAATTATGTCTTTGTTAGGGTGAGTCATATTCAGGACTTAAATTACAACAGTGAACCAGGGCCAAAAAGGCAATGAAACTAGGCTAATATCTTGAAATGAACACTACCTCAAAAGCATTTGCTACAGGTAAGGTTTATGACTAAGGATTTCTTAAGTGCACTTGACTTTTAATGTCCTGCTCACCAATAATGATGTCTCTTGAAAATTACTGTATGATTCAGTGTCTACTCATCTAACATAAAATTTGGATCAACATAAGAAACATGAAGGACAAAAAATCCCATAGACTATAAATATTCACAATAAATAATAATTTTACTAACAAAATATAAAAACAGAAGATAAAAATTACTAATTGATTAATACCAGGACTAATTGCTGTTCATTAATTTTGGAAGGCAATGTTGTGCAAGCTATGAGAAGGGTTTGAAGATTATATATGATGTATACATTTGTATGTGTATGATAAATGTATATCTATATTTTAGAATAATATCAAACAATAGTACCAAACTGTACACATGGCTGTCCAAAACCAAGTGCTAAGTATTTTCAGAGTGTGTTCATGGACAGTGACATGTTTTGTGAAAATAAAACATGACCATAAATTTAAAGTTAGATTATTATTTTGCATTTTCCTTTGACAAATGACTCTAGTAAAAGTCATTTTGTACATTTTATAAAAGATTTTAAATGAACACATTTCCCTTGATAATACAATATTCTCACAGTGAAATAATTGCTGGATTAGAAGTCAGCTCTGGGCACCTTCATTGGTTTTGTTAAGTGAAACTTCATCCCACATCTGTAAATGTAAATCTGTTAAAATACTTAGGGATAAGTCATGATTATTGTTGCTTTATGCAAGGATAGATTTGAATTTACTAAAACTTAATAAATTTACTAATCATGGTTTATAAGTTGTACAGCTTTTCAATGAATATTAGTTTTTGTAGCGTTTTCCTCTAAGGGTTTTTAAAATTTTTTTAAACAAAGCAGAAGTAAGTTTTATACTTGATTTCAAAGTGTAGATTCTGTTTTACTAGCTGCTAAATCAAGAACATTTCACTACACCACTTATAAGCAGTTGTGATATTTGTTTCCAAAGAACTATAGTTGAGATTTGACTCAACTTAGATGTGTTCACTAATGATTTTTTTTAAAGATTTATTTATTATGCGTACAAGGGCTGGGGTATAGGCCAGAGGTGTGTGTGTGTGTGGGGGGGGGGTGGCGAGAGGATTCACCAGAGACAGAGTGGGGAACAGAACAGGAAGAATGATTGAAATACACTGCTTAGGGGAGCAGTGGGCGAGTCAGGAGAGGTCTGCTGCGCCATGTGGGTAGCTCCCTGCCCGGGGATTGAATTCGTGCTGCAGTGGTTGCCAATAGCTTCATAGGTTGCGTCTTAACCCCTTGTGTCACCAGGGAGGCCCCACTAATGATTTTTTGAATCATCTAGTCCTCCATAATTTTTATTCCTCTGCATTAAAAAGTTTACAGTATATTGCTAATTTTTCACTAATGGTGTAATTAAATGTAATGGGTCATACAGGTTCCAGATAATTATGTGAATGACATTTAATCTGATGTTTTGTGTGTGTTCCACTCATATTCCATAATTGCATAGAGATTTTTTTTTAAATTTTACTATCTTTTAATCACATTTGTTATTCAAATTTGGTAGTAAATTTTATTAACATGTATGCAGTTTTTTGTTTTTGTTTTTAGCTATACACCACACAGATATTGGGAGAAATAAAATGATCTGTCAATCAGTGTATTATGATTAGCCTGTAAAAAAAAAAAATCCAACATTAATTAAAACACACTACCTCAAAGTAAGCATTTTTTGCCCTTCCAATTCATTTTATATTATGTTTTATAATTTCTACTTTATTTCCTTTATAAAACATTTCATTCCAAAATTATTGGTTTATTGCCTGTATTCATTGCTAAAATGTATTATCTCTGAACAATAGCAATGGGCTTATTTCGTGCTACATTTCATAGAACAGCACTTGTCCAGTCATAGATTTGGCATCTTCTGCCATAGAATGCTAGATTTTGAAACTGTTTAATCACAACATCTAATATTTTTCTTCAAAAATTATAGTAATATGGGCCTCCCCGGTGGCGCAGCGGTTGAGCGCTGGGTTGCGAAGCAGCCCTCGGCCTCTGCAGCGCCGGTTCGATCCCCGGCTGCTCCCCGGCCACCAGAGGAGGGTCCCACATGGCGCGCAGACCTCTCCTGCCGCCCGCTGCTCCCCTCAGCAGTGTACTTCGGTCCTTCTGCCTGCTCTGCTCCCCGCTCTGGCTCTGGGAATTCTCTCACCCTCCCGCGCTTCTGGCTGTACCCAGTGCATGTATAAACAAAACAAACAAATAAACAAATAAATAAATAAATAAAACATGCCTAAAAAAAAAAAAAAATTATAGTAATATTTTATTACTGTCAGTAGTAAACTTACTATTGATAAAATATGAATATAGTCAGTCAAATTTTTATTTAACCATGAGTATCATGTGCCCAAATTCTAATCATCTACATTAAATGGAGGCGTAATTATTTAAATTAAAGAATAAATAATACCACCAAATTGCAGAAGCAGTATAAGTTACCACTTAAATTACAGATCTTGCTTCAAGAAAATACTCTGCGAAATAGGGAAGATAAAGGCACAGGTAGTTATAAATTAAAGTATATTAGAAGATGTTAGGAATAAGCAGAACACATGAATAATATGCCTTCAGAGTGTTCAATGATAAACTGAGCTACATTAAAATTTTAAAGAGATTAATGAGTGAAAACTGATTTGATTCTAAATCAGAACCAATTTGACTCCAAGCCAGGCCAACTTCTAGGACGCACCCACCCACCCTAAAACCACGCACCTAGCCTGGTTTTAAGTCAGAACCAGTCTCACTCGGGCTGGTAAGCAGGCTCAATATGGGAAAAGAAACGGTGAAGTAAAGTCTGAAAGCTCATAAAGCAAAACTGTGGGGCTAAGATCACAAGGGAATTTACCCAAGACCTCCAGAGGCAGCAACTTGAAGGAATTCAAAAGGGGGCCTCCCCGGTGGCGCAGCGGTTGAGTGCTGGGTTGGGAAGCTGCCCGCAGCCTCTGTAGCGCGGGTTCGATCCTCGGCTGCTCCTCGGCCACCAGAGGAAGGTCCCACATGTTGCTCAGACCTCTCCTGCCGCCCGCTGCTCCCCTCAGCAGTGTATTTCGTCAGTCTGCCTGTTCTGTTCCCTGCTCTGGCTCTGGTGAATTCTCTCACCCTCCCATGCTTCTGACTGTACCTAGTGCTTGTATAAATAAACAAACAAACAAACAAACAAATAAATAAATAAATCTTTAAAAAAAAAGGAATTCAAAAGGTACCCATGTTGGTTTGCTGCTTACTCTTAGGGGCCTGAGGGCTTCTCCTTTGTTTGGCGCTTCTGATACCAAAACTGTTCAAGATAAACTGAGGCATGTTAAAAGTTTTTAGAGTTTATTTGAACAAAATATGATTTGAATCAGGCAGCAGTCCTACCTAGCCCATAAAAAGGAACACCGAGGAGCTATATAAATTAAAAAACTTACAGCCACAGAGCAGGAACAAGGATTATTTAACCAAGGGGGGTTGGGAGGGGAGGTGGGAAACAAATAACAGGTAGTTTGTTGCAGTTATTTTCCTTAAGGGCCTGGCAGGGGTCTGTCTGTCAGAGAAATTACCTTAACTAGTGCTAATCAGGTGATTATTGATATCTGCTTTAAGTTTTCATTTCTGAGAGAACATAAATTCTAATTAAGTCATGGTTTGATGATGGGGGATTTAGCTAAGCCATTCCACTTTAAGTTTGTTTTATTTTTAGCAAAGGAAAGGCATTTTTAAGGAAGTAATGGAATGCTTTTAGGATGTGAAAAATGAGGAAGTGCAGGAGATAATGGAAGCTGCTGCATGTATTAGAGATATTGTTACAGGGCAGGGAGAGGGGCAGCCCAAACCCTGCAAACCTGCCTATTCTAAATGGGTTCTGCCATCCGCCGCATCAACACAAAACATGAGACTTTTTAATGGGAAGGAACTTTAATACAACTAGGAAACAAAACAGGTAAGGCAAAGAGTCTAGTTTCTAAATGAAGCACCCAAAGTTACCTGTCCCCTCGTGGGTAAAACTCCATCCATATGGGATCAGCCCAGAACAAGGCCCCAAAGCCTGCCACAAGTCTAAAGCATCTTCCAGTGGAGACCCACAGAAAAGGGTCAGAAACAACCAGTCAAGCCCAGAAGGAAAAGAACAAAATCAACATCAAGATAAAAGCTGCCATTGTCACCTCCCCACAGGTCTCACCCACATCTGTGTCACCCCATCCATGACCAAAAGACAAGCGCAGTTTCTTCACGTGTCTCTAGGCTCTATGTGCCTCCTCCAGGTCTCCTTCTGGCTCCATCCTGTTTCCTTTCTCAGTCTCCTCTGCAGCTTCTTCTCTTCCTGCTCAGCTCCACCCTCCCTTGGGTGGGGCAGAGAACCTGGAACCTCCCCCCTTTCCTGGGGACCACCCTGTTACAATCCCCCTTTTTAATTTTTATTCCACCGTATCTATGGTGGCACAGTTTCAGGGTGTAGTCTTAGGAAACAGTCTTTTTTCAGGGTTACAATGTATGTAAGAGAAGCAGTAATTAGCAGCATTGTCCATGAATGTCCAGTATGACAGTTTTACATTATGAAAAATAGTCCATTATCCAAGCCAAAAGGAAAAAAAATCTGGAGCATTAACTAAAACAAGACAGCAAATTTATCAAAATCCCAGGGAAAAAAAAAATCTTAAAATGATTCAACTTAATGTAAAACACAAATTTTCTCAACCTTGATCCCAAACTTTTTAACACTAAAGGAAAAGTTTGCAAACTAAATGTACTTTTAACCATTTTACCTATTTTTGCACAAAATCACAGGGCAGAATAACTAAACAGCTTTTTAGCTGGCTTTGTTAGAATACTCCATATAGGATCAGAGTGAACCGTTGGCATCTGGTCCGTGTAGGCTTCAGGAACAAAGTTGGTCTCATCAGACTCCACCTGGGCTTTCCTCTTCTCGAGGGTACCAGGGCTTTTTCGTTGGCTGGGTTGTCCAGTCCTGCCAATGGAGGCAAGCTTCCTCACCTTCTTTGGAGGTCTCTGGAACACTACAAACAAAGAAAACAGGTTCTCCTCTTCTTGGTTCAGTTGTTTTTCAACTTTCTGGAAGAACTCCACACAAAGCCACACAATCAAACTCAAACTCATGTTCAATTTTTTTTTGTTTAAGCAGACAAAATCCCTATGGAAGTTATGCAAAAACAGACTCTGAGATAAGTAGCAAAAAAATTACTACCACTATTTGTATGCTGTGTTGGTATCAAGGGGAGAGAAAATGTGACAAATTAATTTTGCTGAAAAAAAAAACCACAACCTTGCTGCAGATCCTGGTCACCAAAACAAGAAAACTTTGTGGATTCAGAACAAAATGCAAAAAAAAAAAAAAAAAATTACCAGTATTTTTGTCAAAGAAAACTTAGTAAATATTAGGTGTATTTCCAGGTTTATTCAGTCCTTTGTAGGAAAGTTTTTACTGTCAACAGTTCCATCAATAGGAATCTGTTGAGACCTTTTCTCCCTATAGCAATATGAGTTTGTTTGGAGTAGGTTAGAGTAAGGTTTTGTTGTTATTGTAACAAATCTTCCATTCCAGACTGAACAGTTATACTTACTTTAGGAAACAAAGAATCACTGAATGTTTCTAATCACGTGAGTGAAATTGTTAGGAACTCTGCTTTAGCTTGATTAGGATAGCTGTGATGAGCAGTTTTGGCAGAACTGAAGTGTTACCTGAGGTAGGAAAGTAGGTAGTAGGTGGATAAAATTGGTCAGGTGAGGGAGGATATAGTGTTAAAATTGAATGATAATACTGGTACTTGAAAGATATATTTAAGCAAACATAATGGTAGAAGTCACCCAGTGTTCCAGGCCTTAAACTATTACTGAACTGTGAGCCCAGTGCTGATTTTGATCAATTTACCAGTTATTCTAAAAAGAAAGCCCTTAGTGAAATTGTCTTACACCCATTTTATCTCTTTTTTGTAAAGCCCTATATAAAGTTAGTGGCATATAGAGACTCATTTTTGTACCAGCTGTTACTACTATAAGACTCAAAGTAAAAATTTTATCAGTATTCTCACTTTGTTGCATTCATGTGTTAGAGTGTGGGGGTGGGAGCAAATGATGTATTTCCCAATTCCACTGTATTTTGCAAGAACAAATTTTCATGACTGACTAGGAATTTTGAAAATGTATGTGGTGGCATTAATTGAGTGATATGATATGAAAGTGGCAGTCTGTTAAGCCTCTAACTTATAATCTATAATTTTTTAAAAATTGTGTTTCTAAGGTGAATCTCTCCAGGAACACTATCTCCTGGGCTACATGATATGCCTTCTCAAAATGAAGTTCAACTGGTCATAAATTAACTGTTCTTTGTCCCGTGCTGCCACCATTACATCCTGCATTTTCTTCTTTTCTAATCATAAGTTTTTACTCCAAATATTTCACTCACATTAACACTTTTAGATACAGAGAAAATAAATACAACAAGGTTTGGCTTAGGAACTGGACATACGCTTTTCTCTGTTTTTTCAAGTCTTATTCTAGTACTTTTTTTTGTAAAATTAGAGTATATTTATGATTATTTTACAGAACTAATTCATGAAAGCAATTGGGAAACTTTCATATCAGACCACTTCATGAAGTTATTGAAATGCCAGGGCTTGCTAGGTTATTGAAACTTAATCTTGCTCCCAGGTTGTTGGGAGAGATATATCAGTCTCTTTTACATGAGGACATTGTTCACCTTCTTGAGAGCCAGATTCTTATCCACTTCAACACAGGGTCTGGGGAATCTTTTATTATTAGCCTGTTCCTCACTTGTCTACCCTAAATTCTGAAATTGAAAGACAAAAACGAAAGATCTAGATGAGTTTATGGTAGAGCAGTAGCAAACCCTTTCTTCTTATTGTATGGAATGGAATAAAGTTTAGCAAGAAACCCATGATATCAAAATATCTCAAGTGCAATACTCTAAAAGGAATCATTTATTTTTTGTTGTTGAATTTTTTTTATTTTTATTTTATTTATTTATATATATTTTTTTACATCATTGTTCATTTTTAAACAATATTTGCTTCCCTCCACCCTCTCAGGTGTAGTCCCATAGAGTTTCCTTCACCAATGCACCGGGCACCATCACCTCAGTCTCCTGTGCTCCTTCTTCCCTCTGATCCCTCTCCCTCCTCCTCCCCTGCAGGATGTCTCTGATTTATAATTGTCTATTTTTGCTTTGTTGTGTTTTGTACTGTTATTATTTTTTTACACTGATGTCTTATTTGATTCCCCTATATTCCTGCTGTAAGTGAAATCATTGATATTTTTCTTTTTCCTTCTGTCTTATTTCACTGAGCATGATTCTAAAAGGAATCATTTAAATGAAATGGCCATCATCTTTTAGTGAATAACCTAGTGAGGAACAACGTTAAGTTTCTAATGATACGTTGGTACCACCTGGAGTAAAGCATAACACCTACTGAATAATAAGTACTTATATCACTTAATTCACTAGAAAACCTCAAAACTAGAATTTGTGTCTATTTTCTGTTACAGTCATTACAAACAATAATTTTAGCCTGGAATTCTTTGTGGTAATAATACATCTCAAGATAATATCTATTTAGAATAATATCTAATTAGAAGCTCAGAGTACTCCAACATATTTGTGGATGTTTTTGGTTGTTGTTTTCTTTTTCTTTCTTTCTTTCTTTCTTTCTTTCTTTCTTTCTTTCTTTCTTTCTTTCTTTCTTTCTTTCTTTCTTTCTTTCTTTCTTTCTCTTTCTTTTTCTTCCTTTCTTTCTTTTCTTTCTTTCTTTCTTTCTTTCTCTTTCTTTCTTTCTCTTTTCTCTTTCTTTCTTTCTCTCTTTCTTTCTTTTTCTTTCTTTCTTTCTTTCTTTCTTTCTGAAACATTATCAGGGACTGCACTGGAAAGTTTGAAGTCTAGCTGGCAATGTATGCATTGCAACAAGAAATCAGAGGCAGGACAATCGTATGTCTCTTATTTGGTTAGGGACAGTCATAGTCACACCAGTAGTCCTCAGGTAATTATCAATTACTCTTCTTTTTCACTTTCAGAAGTGTCTTGACCACAAATTATGTTAGTTATAAAGCACAGATTAAACATTTCTTATCAGCTAAAATCTACATTTTCACAATTGAATTAAGAGACTGGGACAGGGGAAAGTTGGGGAAAAAATGAAGAAAAATGACAAATAAGTAAATAGGATAGGATCTACTTACCCAAAGATACAATAAATCTGTAGCTATAAGGTTACTAGATTTGTTTTGACTGAATGACAGGTGTCCAAGATGGTGTTGATAGTTACCATCAGCCAAGTTAAGGTCATTGTCTGTATAGTAACATTAATTTACAAAACCAGAACAGGAATCTATTGATGCAGTGATAAAATAAAAATAGAATATGAAGTGTTAATTTGAACTTTTTCCCATTAAATTACACTTAAGGTTGTTAACATAAAGTTAGGTAAGCGGTATGAAGGGAACGCTGGTATCCAAATTGAAAAGATAGAGTAGTTGGAGTAATAAGTGCTCTAAAAATAAAGGCTATATCCCATTTTAGAAATTAAATTATCAATATTTTATGTAACTATAATCTGGAGACAAAAATATTACCATAAAATAGCCATTTTCTATTTCATGGATAAAAATTAAGAAAGTTTTAAAAGTGATGTTAAAAATTTCTTTGTGGAATTTCAAGGTGTAATATATGGTAACCTAATGGAACCATATTAGAGAAAAAAGGATTCTGCAATTTCATTCATTCCACTATCGTTTTGTCAATAGGATATTTTATTGTATAATGTCAAAGCCTACGTTTTACTCAGCAAATAAATTTTAACAATTTGTAACTTTTAATAAGCATATTGTAAAAGTATAATAATGTTAAAGAAATGTATTGTCTTGTGGTTTTCCTTTGGATTCATTTTTATTTATTTTTATTACTATAGTTATTTTTGGCCTTATATACAACTATTCCAACTCCAGGAGATAAAAGAATATTTTATACAATGATTTGTGTGTTCATAAAACATAAGTAATGGAGTGGTAATTTTGGCTACCAAATAAGTAAGTGGGCTAAAAACTATTATGTGAACAAACTTCAAATTTTACTTTATAAATCTTTCAATTCATGTCTTTTATCTATGTCAAGTGCATATACAGTATATAAGAATTTAATCAAGGTGTTTATGTCAATTTTTTTCTTTTCAATATAATATCAGATGTTTTCCATGTATATATAAAGTCTTCCATCTCATAGCAACTTATTTGGTCTGAGGTAACAAAAAAATTTGTTTACCTAATTCTGCAAAATTAATTTCTACTTGTGTGCTATCTAAATGCACTGCCATCAATATCTTTAATATGCACATTTTTGCTTTTAAAATGTTACCTTACTAGAAATTCCCTTGTTTGAAGTATTATATTAAAACATAGAAAGAACTATGTATCCTTTAAAATCTTTGACCAAATACCTTTACATAATTTACAATGCCACTGGCAGGATAAAAGCTTACCTTACAACTTCACAAGAATTTTTTAAGATGTTAATTTAGTTGATTTAAATGATACTTAAAATTTTCAGTAATTTTTTTTAAGATTTATTTATTTAGACAAGAACTAGGGTACAGTCAGAGGTGCAGGAGGGTGAGAGGATTCACCAGAGACAGAGCAGGGAGCAGAACAGGCAGATGGACAGAAGACATTGCTGAGGGGAGCAGCGGGCGAAGCAGGAGAGGTCTGCCATGCCATGTGGGTTTCTCCCTGGCCAGCCGGGAATCGAACCCGTGCTTCAGAGACTGTGGACAGCTTCACAGCGCGGTGCTCAACCTGCTGCACCACTGGGGAAGCCCAAAATTTTCAGTAACTTGTGATTATTTTATTTTTAAGAAAAAAAAATAATTTTCCTAATATTTGTTTAATATTTGGGGAGTACAACCTCAATATTTGCATACTTAGAGTGTAGAAATGAAATTGGTAAAAGGTACATCATCCTTCATGAAAAGCTAATTCCAAATTGAATGTTATTTATCCATTCCATTAATAAACTAGTTATAATGGCAAGTGTAGCTAAAATTATTTTGTATTTATGTGGATATAAATATTTGATCCTTTATCAAATTCTGTAAAACTCATTGGTAGTTAATGACAAATATATTCTAACAGCACTGATTGAACCATTATTAAATTAGAGTATTTATGTATGCTCATTCTCAGAATCCTGACTTTGCTTTATTAAGGTGAAAATTGCAAAATGTAGATGTTCATTAGGGGATAGAATTTTATTACAGTTTGATTTATGAAATACTCTTTTATGCTTATTAGAAATATAGTGCTTGGTAATAAAAATTGGTTTTCCTTATTCAAATTATTAATCTAATAGATCATTTTTTCATTTAATTTACATTTTTAGAGGGTCATTATATTCCTAACTTCCTGAGCATGGACCTGTAAAGCTACATCAAGCTGCCCACTTGACCTCTACTCAGCAGACACTGTTCTCTCAACCTTGTGTGTGATCTCCAGCTGCAGTAAGCTAGGAGTCGTGGAAAAACCCAAAAATGAGCTGGAGAGTGACCGATGCTTGTTGGGACAGCCACGCAGGTGGTAGCTGCATGCTGTGTTCTCTTTGTGAGGTGCACGCTTTCCTTGCTGCAGTGAACAGGTAGCCACTGGAAGATCTGGGAGACTGGGCAGGAGAGGTGTGGATGCCCCTACCCATGCTCTGATATTGTACCTCATGGCTTGTGTCTCAGGCTTTTCTGTCCTTTCCAGTGGTCTCTGTCTCACCTTCCTATGGAGATCTCAATTGTAAAGTCCTCAGCTCTTTCCCAAATATTGTTGCTACCTCACAGACGCTGATCTGCTATCAACTCCAGTTCCTCCAATCTTCCAGCTTACCTCTTCATTCATTTTTTGAAGTTGCTCCCCAGGGACCTCCATGTTCTTTCCTCACCAAACTCAACTTCCATCTTCTTCTTTAGAAATAACTCTCTTAATTGTATTTGAACACAGGATCCTTCATTTGCATTTTGCACTGCACCTTGCATATTGTGTAACTGGTTCTGCCTGTTTCCTTACACTTTCTTCTTTACAGAACAGCCAGAGTAATGTTTTAAGCTATGTCAAATCACACATTCTTCTACATAGAACTATCTAGTGTCTGTCTACCCCTGTCCCCCAGACTTTAGGAATAAAATCCATGTGCCTGACTTCTGACTTAAAGACCCTATATTATTTGGTCCCCCCCTATCTGGCACACTACCCTCCTGTTCTCCATCTCATTGTTGCCACATTCGCTTTCATTATGCTCTTCCCATAAGCTGAACTTCTCTAGGTCTCTGTGCTTTCTGATCTTTAACCTACAAAAATTTTACTCTCACACCTGACTTCTGAAAATTACTCAGGAATTAATTCCCATATTACCTCATTAAGGAGGCATTCAGTAAAAAGCATCTGTTAGTAATTATCTTTTGTATTTCCTTTATTTTATATATTTATTGGTTATTTTGTTTACAAGTTTTTTTTTTTATCTTCTCAGCCCATCTACTCCCACCCCACTTAGAGTTATCTATGGGGATGCAGGGATGTCATTTACTGGTTTACAGTTGTGGCCCCAACACCAAGATCATGCATGGAATATGATTTATTGCCCAGAATCATTTCTTGAATAAGTAAGGTTTAGGGGAAAGAATTTTACTCTGTTCGGTGCCCAAGGTGTTTGTGAATATTTACTCTAATAAAAGTGTTATGAATTGTTCATTAGGTCCAAAAGGTTAAGAGAAAAATTAGAAAATAGAATATAGATACTGTAGTATCTAATCTAGAAACAGTGTTTACCAATAGAGAGTTATAATTCTGATGTCATTCATGTATCCAAGATTACCAAAGAAGTTCTATTTAATTTGCTGGAACACAGTTACTTTTTTTTTTCTCTTTGTTGCTATGTGTGAACATCTGGGAGCAAGATAAACCATAGATAGTATAAAAATGTTTGTGTTTTAGGTATTTCTCATGATGAGTAATCTATTGTTACTTTTATGTACACACTTGTGCAATGGCAAAATGTGGTTCAGAATACAGTGATGTTCCAAGAATATGTCACTAATAACACAGCTTTTCATGTCATCAGCACATTTTTATTGAACTGGTCACACCTCAAAAAGGGTGGATATTAGAATGTGTTCTAACACTCTATGTTTGGTGTTTTCTGTAACAACACATTAAACCAGTGTTTTCCATCTGGTGTGTCACAAAACTCAAATTGACTGCCTGGACAGGTATATCTGCTAAGGGTAAATACCAGTCTGTCTACCCTTCTCTACTAGAGTTTGTAATTAATTTTCACAACTAAGAGAGAAAGAAGAAAAACTATACTGTGCATTTTATTTATAGTTAGTCTTACAAAAACTTGGGGTCATTTCTGTATCTTCACTCTATTCATTGCAGTGTATGAAGGGCTCAACCTAAGTCGTTATATGAAATTCCAAAAATCTATAGAAGATTAAATACTATTTTCATAAGTAAGGAAAATGAGGCTCAACAATGTAAAGATTTTCCAACTTGTATATCTTGTTTGTAGAAAAACAGAGATTGTAATTGAAATCTGACTCTAATACTGAGTCTCTCTGTAATCTAAGGATTCCTAAGAAGTTTCAATATTTTTTAAATTTAGATTCCAGTGGGGATTAATTTGTTACATTGCTTTCCTCAAACTATTTTACATGATTCTCAATACTGACTTTCCTAGTATGGACAATTGCTGACCTGGGTCAAGGCATCTTTCTTAATATTACCTGCTTCTCTAGCATTATCAATCAGATAAATCAGCATCTCCCCTTTCAAGCCAAGTCTATCACTAGTCATGTCTATGTTAGCTATGATGCCTATCCTTAACCTTTGTCATTAATTCATCCCTTAGAATAGTATGAAAAGCTGCTTTCCCTCTGTATTAGCTTTTTAGGGATGCTGCAACAAATTATTACAAGCTGAATGACTTAAATGAAATTTATTCTCTCGTAAGTGAGGGGGTCAGAAATTGTTGCTAGAGCTGTATCTTTTGGTGAGGTTCTTTGGAAGTAGAGCCTCTTTCTGGTAGTTTTCCCAAATTCTACATATTCCTAGACTTGCAGGTGCATCATTTCATTCTTTACTTTTGTTTTCATATGATATTCTCTTCTCGGTATCTTATGAGGTTACCAATCATTGGTTTTATCCGCAATGATACTTTTTCCAAATAAGGTCACATAATGAAGCTCTTGGCCATGAAATTTTTTTTAAAGATGTATTTATTTATTTATTATTTATACAAACACTGGGTACAGTCAGAAGGGCGGGAGGGTGAGAGAATTCACCGGAGCCAGAGCAGGGAGCAGAGCAGGCAGAAGGACCGAAGTACACTGCTGAGGGGAGCAGCGGGCGGCAGGAGAGGTCTGCGTGCCATATGGGACCCTCTTCCAGTGGCCGGGGAGCAGCCGGGGATCAAACCGGTGCTGCAGAGGCTGCGGGCAGCTTCGCAACCCAGCGCTCAACCGCTGCGCCATTGGGGAGGCCCATTGGCCATGAATTTTTGAAGAACACTGTTTAACCCATCTCACTCCTTAATAGCCGAGCATCTCCCATGAAAGAAATCTATTTTCCCATCCTTTGATTAGTGGGACAAAGCAAAGTGGTCAACTATCTCTTTGATTCAAATTATTGTTTCTAGATCATCATCATTTTGTTATATTAACCCAATGACTTCTCTTTTGATAATTCTGTCTGGCACTTCTGACACGTCTCTTCTCATTGTAGCCATTTACCAACATCCAAGATATTTTCCTGTCTGTGAAAATTACTTGATTTCTTGCCCATAATCTTTCTCTGAACCTCATTTTTTGGTCATTTACAGGATGGCCACATCACTATTGATGAACCATTTGACTTTAAAATTTTTCCATGTTCCCAAACCACAGATCTCCATTTCCTCTGTGTGACTTTATTTATAAGCTCTACTTCATATCATAATTGGGGCTTCTGCTAGGATCTTAAACTCAAAAGTTTGATAAAAGTCTTTAGTCTGGTTATCTTTCATGTCTCTTCACCCTTATAGCATGAATTTCACCTTTAATGCCTCATTTTCCCTTAGTACGCTGTCCTTTTACTTATTTGTTTTTCCATTTAATCTCTTTTATCTTCTGAAATCTACGATCAGACACTTGAGGAAACTTGTTTTTCCAATATAAGAAGAGTTTGGTTTAAGCATTTAGATTATTAAAGATACTATAAGGATATAAAGATCAAATCGTATGCAATAAAAAAGGTCAAATTTAATTTAATGCCAATATGTTATTTCTTTTTTCCCTCTCTAGTTCTTAGACTCTACAGAAAGGAAAGGAATCAAATTGTTTTACACAGCTTCTCTACTTGCAAAATAATTCTACTTTTAGGAATTAGGAAAGCATTTTTTTCTAGGAATAAAGATGATGACCTTTAAAAAATGGTAGCACCAGGTGGTATCATATATTAAGCTCTAAGATATAGCATAAGATAAATGTGTGTATATAACAAACTTATAAGATAGTTATTAGCAAAATTAATGCATTTATATGTGTTTTATGATCTTTATGATTTTGCAAACATCTGTTAATATTTCTATTCCTGTCTGACAATTCAACACATCTTTAATTGTGTGGCACTAAGCTTTTCTGAACAACATACTATAATATGTATTAAATTCAATTAAACATCTTAATGTTTAAGTGGATTTTCTATCTCATTTAACTTATATGCTCTTCTATAGGTTTTCACAATAAACTGTCTTTGCATTTTATAAAGTCACAATATAGTATGTATTAAAGTATATACATATATATAACGACAGCAATAATACTTATGTAACAAAGCCAACAGTAATAATAACACAAAATAACGACAATATAAATAATATATTAATACATCTTTAGACATGCAGCAGTAAGATGTTTATATAACATTAAATCTGCATCAAAAAATCCCACTCAAAAATGGATAGTAATTGTCTAATTACATAAATAAGTAAATAGGTAGAAGAAAGTTGATTGCTTAAGATCATTAATAATTTAAGATTAGAGATTTGAACCCTGGTTTCCCTGACTACAAAGCTTTGACCTTTAATCATGATACCTTTTGACGACCTAAATTTGTGCTGATTTTTAATTTATAAAGACAGTGTTAAAATAAACTCATGTCATTCCTCTTTTAGTAAGTCATGTCAATATGAAGGTGTTGTCTTTGGATCAATTCCAAAATAAGGGGAATTCATTCTTTATTAAAACATCCTGCACTAGAAAGCATGTTTACATTACGATTTTGTGAAATTTTTGTTTTTGCTGCATACATGGACAAAAATCAAACTCATGTTCCTTTAGCCTTCATCAGAGTATTTTGACAGTAATGTTCTGTGGTTATCTTATTCTGGCATTTCTCCTTTTTTTGAAAAAGGCTGTTGTAATATTATAAATTACAACCATCCCCATGCTGATGCTTGGAAGTTTCTTCTCTAGCCCTCTGAAGGGTATAGACTTGATGATTACTTCTTAAGTGAGGTTACTTAATCTCTCTAAAATAATCATTTTTTTCAATTCCAGAATCCAATCATATAAGCTAAAAAGAATTTTGTACAGTTAGTAATTACAGAGATAAAGCACCTAGAATCCTCCTTTGAATGTACTGTAGAATGTTTTCCTCTCCTAACCTTTATTTTAGCAGTAACACCAGAGTGAGCTTTTTTTTTTTTCATTAAAATACATTTCCCATTCATCTGCAAACCACTTACTACTTTATTTGTCTTAAACCTCAAATTTGGCACAAAATAAATGTTAAGTAGAAATGAATTTGTGCAAATCAGGGAAAAACAAATATCTGGTATCTAGTAATTTACTTTATAAAATACACATCTATGTATTGCTTCATTAATTCCAATCATATATTGCCCCATTAAATCCCTATCCTCTAAGCAAGGCCAGAAGAAGGGAGCTCAATTAGTTGAATAGAAATGTAATTATTTCAGAAAGTGGACCTTGTAAAGTTAATGTTTATTTGCCTGGGTTTTTTAGCTTAAGAAAAAAGGCTTAGGAATAAATGTTAAAGGAGAAAATTGAGTTGCAAATTCTGAGGCATTAGGAGTTTTGCCATATTCCCGGGAACAAGATTTGGTTTGAAAATGTGTATAGTTTTCTGCATAAATCTTGTCAATGCCAAGAATAATTAGCCCTAAAATTTCATATTTCGCATTAGCTACCTGAAATTTTGTGTTAAAAAAAAAACCTTTCTTTATAATCCTCATTTCTTTGTATTCACTTTATAAAATATAAAAAATATTTTCTCTCAAATTAATAAAATTACTTTCCCCAGTATTAGCTCAGATATTTTGTTTGGATTTTGTACCTGATAAAAAAAAATGAGACAAAATTATTTGTAGAAGCTGGAAATTTTAATCATTTTTGTCAGATTTTTCTTTTGTGAAATTTATGACACTATATCCAACTTTTAAAAAGATTTTTAGTAAAATATTTCTTTTATGAGAAACATTTTTTAAGTATAATTTAACACCCACTTACCTCTCAAAAAAGAATCAAAAGCATTTATTATCACGATTAAACTGCTCATCTTCAAATATGACTAATTAGTTTAACATTAAGCTTCGGGTTTTCCTTTAAGTGACTCTGGGAAAGACCTGAATTGTGCATTTTCCATCCAAGTGAACTGAGAAAACAGAACAATGTTAGCCTAGCATCAGGTATAATAAAATCATTTTGTTGGTAATTTGACCTCACTGCTGCTATGGAAGAGGAAGTATTTTCTTTTTCTTTGTTTATTATTTTTATTTTGCTTTCATCAGGATTATAATTTATGTTTGTAAAAATAATTTCTTAAAAATGTACAAACCTTTTATTGCTTAGTTTTTTTGTGAAGATAATTTAATTGTGGACTTGGGCCCTGAGAAATTGTCACATGCTAAGAACTAGGTTTTTCATTGAAGAGTGAAAATAGGGGACCATTAACTATTTTTATGCCTATGAGGGATCCTAGGGGCTTTTCCATAGAGGGGTTCTGATTAGGAGTTAGGAATATGTTCCCAGAGTCCCTGATCGACTGACAATTTGTAATCTGTGTTTATTGATTTCTTTCTCCCATTCTCTTAATAGAGTACGTGTAGAGAATATTTTTTCGAGATTAAGTGATATTCTATACTTTTATAAATTGCAATCCTAGACCTCATAACTATTCTGCTTTCAGATAGTATTTATTATATGTATACTTTCATGTGCACAGCTCTTTCAGTCCTGGTCACAGGATCATATTTCCTAAATAATAAATGAATCTGTAAAATAGATGAAATAGAAGATGCCGCTTGAAAAGGCAGCCGAAAGCTTAGCAGATGCAAGCTCAGCTTACTCCTAGTGCCTGCCAGGGCCTTTGTTACATCCCTGGTCTCACATCCAAAGTGACCAGGTGGTCTGAGTGGAAGAGTGTGAAAACCACTGAGCACATCATTTTGCCTTCTCCTGTTTATTTTCTTGGCTCCTTGAAGTTTACTTCAGACATACACATGAATCCAAAAACACAATTCAAAGGGAATTTTGCACTCAAATGCTCATTGCATTCTTACAGTAGTAAAGATATGGAGATAACCTAAATACCCCAAAACAGATGAATGGATTGAAAAGATGCAGTGTATGCATACATTGGACTACTACTCAACTATCAAAAAAGATACACACTTGCCATTCACAGCAATATAGATGGAGCTGGAAGGGATTATGCTAAGTGGAATCAGGCAGAAGGAGAAAGACAAATACCACATAGTGCCACCTATATCTGGAATATAAGAAAACAGAACAAAGGTTCAGATAAAGCCAAACTAAAAAACTAACACTTGGAAGCCAAGTGTAGAATGGGGGCAGTCTGGGGGGAAGAGGAAGGGAGCACAAGGATCTATCATGGTTGACTACGGGTTCTTTGGTGGCGCATTATGGCAACAGTGCCTGAAGGGGCTACCCTATTGCTTCTATAGTGGAAACTGAAAAAAAAATGATTAACTTCATAAAATAAAAGGAAATTTACATGCTTAGTATAGGAGGAAAAAACCCAGATTCTTTCTCTTAAGGATGTTCTTTCAAAAGAGAACAAATTCTAATGTGCAATAGATATAATGGAAATATTATATATTCTTAGATATCCTAAAATTTTTCTACCATGACTGAAATGATTCATTGATTGATTTTTAAATATTTTAGATATTTAACAGTGGACTTATTATTCTTGTTACAAGGTCATTATTCTTGTTACGAGCTTCAAATAAACAAAAACCCTTGGTGGCATGTAACTTGTGACACTTTCTGCACCTATGATCAATATTGTATGAATCATACAAACTAGAAACTGGAAACTCAGTGGGGAGGTAGTTAACAGGGTGTGCATGCAGGTAGATTCTCTGCCTTCAAATGTTTGTGGATATTATTTAACTTCTATGTACTCACTCTCATTACCTATTCAATAGAGAAAATAATATTGCCCACTTAGGGAGTGACCTAAGTTAAAGATGTACAAATGAAATATAAAGTGTAATTCAGTTCATATTCTCCTGGCATACAGTAAATATTCTAAAATATGTGCTGAAATATTACAAACTACATGAGAGATGGTGAGTGTAATGAAGACTGAAGAATGAGAGATCTTATTTGAGGAAAAATTCTAAAGAAACAAATAGTTGATACAGGAGAAAGACTAATTAATACAAAGTAAAAGTCAAAATCAACAAGCAACTATAAACCAGAGACACACTATGGGGGAAGGGGGGTGGGGAGGGAAAGGATTAGGGTCAAAATAAGGGTGGGTGCAATTGTATGGGGAATATAACCAAAATGAAAATGCATACATTGTGCAAAAATGAAAAATGATGTAAGAATTATATAAAATAAAATACTAAAAACGATACTGAAAATTGATGTACAGTTGGCACATGTAAGAAGGACTGGGTTGCCATTTGCTGTATGTTTATGTACATTTTTTTCATTCATATTTGGCCATTGATGAGTTATAGTCTATCTTGCATTAGTGAACAATAGAGAAAGGAAAACACTATTATTAAACTGTGAAGACTGAGATTAAAGAAAAACATCTTTAAAATTCCAAAAATAAGAAAAATAAATTGTATTTTACTCTTTCTTTCAACTGGGGAATTGAGTGCTTTAATTTGAAGTTTCCTTCAAATGAAAATACTTTGCTTAGTTTACCCTTCTAAGATTCCATTAGAGTAAAAAAAAATAGTATTTAATCATTCACTGTCTAGTAAATCATTGTTTGATATTTTATTACAACTGTCTTGCCTATATATTCTCTTCTTATTTCTCTTGTCTTTACTATTAAAGACAGATCAATTGACAATTTAATGTCTTACATTTTTGTCTCAGATGTATTGATTCCTGTTTAACAATCATTTCTAATATTTTATTCAGTTGTTAAAAATTTGATACCTTCATTTTACTCTCTGTGGAGAGGAGAAGAACAGTTTGCTATTCTTGATGACTGCACTACAACCTTCTACCCATTCTTATACTACCTTCATTCACAGAAACCCATGTGGTGTGATTCAGGACCTGGCCTGTGTGCCTGTGGGTCGCACATGCTTCCTTAGGTCTATCTCTGTCAGTTACCCGCAGTGCCATTGGTTATACAAAATTCAAGAGCCTCAGAACACCATATAACATGTGCTAAAAGACCAAAGTAAGGATCACCTGGGTCTATACACTTATTTCATAGTTAGCTGGACAGCTGTCTGGTGGAACTCTCTCTGGGATGTGCGCCATTACTCTGCCCTCCTTCCTTCTGGTCATGCAGCCCTGCTACCTGCCCACCTTAGTTCTGGTCACGCAGCTCTGCTACCTCCTCTAATGGGTACATCCTAACTAAATATTCTGCCACTATTTAATTACTCTGTCTGCACAGACACCTGTTTTCAAAGCAATGATGAGATTTGTAGGTTTGGTGCTTTATGTAGTTATCTGATATTTTAACATTCATATCCAGTTGTTACTGCTTTTCAATAACTGTCCACAATATTTTTGCTTTCTATTTTGTCCTAGACCTTAGCTTTAAAATAGAGATTTATATTAGGTAAACACTGTTCATAGCATTGGCAAGATGTAATATACCACTGATAGCACATATAGCATTTTCAGTAGCTAAATTTGTCACTAAAAAATATTAAGCCAAATCATGTAGTTTTTTGTTCACTATATTTGATATTTTCATTAGCCCAAAGTTTAATGGCATAAAACAATAACAACCACATATTCTTTGGGCCAGATATTCTGTCAGGGCAAAGTGGGGAGGACTGTTTCTGTTCCTCTAAATCATATAATGTTATAAGCCAGTGTTGCGTCAATTAAAAAAAATAAATAAATTTTAAAAAACTATGTTCATTGTTTTTATCTTTGTTAAGTCATTAAGAATTGAGAAATACGGTTGCATGATTAAAGAAAATGTGGAGTTTATTTTTTTATAATTTGAGTAGTTTTTATTTTTTAAAATAACTTCCTTGAACATTAATTTATGTACAATAAAATTGAGCAATTTTAAGCATACAATTTGATGAGTTTAGAAAGGTGGATACAATCCTGTGATCCCCAGTGTAGTCATGATGGGGAATATGTCTTTTACTCCCCTAAGGCTCTCAAATGATCCTCCGTGCACCATTGTTTTTCTCCACTTTCAGGCCGAGGCAATCACAGATCCACTTTTGTTACTATTCCCCTTTTCTGGGATCTTATATAGAGGAGTCATACAATATTTTGTATGTTTTGTATAGGTTCTCTCGCTCATCATAATGATTTTGAGACTCATCTATGTTGTTACTGCTATTTGTAGCTCTTTTATCTTGTTCCATAGTATTCCATTGAATCAGTATTCCAAATTCATTTATCCATCACCTTTTGATTGACATTTATGTTGCTCATTTTGGGCTAACATGAATAAAGCTGCCATAAACATTGTTGTACAGGTTTGGAAAGGGAGGGGCATGCTTGTCTTTCTCTTGGGTAAATACTTAGATTGTCAAGTTGTCTGGTAGTTGTTAAGTCTAACTATGTGAGAAACTGCCAAACTCTTCCAAAATGACTGCACCATCTACATAATGTGGAGTTTAAATATAATCAAATTAAAACATCTCCTTATTGGAGTTTTGAGTTATAAGGATGCATTATGAAAGTTCATAATTAATCAAAGTTGGGCCAAATTCACATATTAAGCTGGGTGAATCCTTACTTTGGTTGATAACAAATTAAACATTGTAATTTTTCTTCTTTCACATTTGCAGTACTAACATTCATACTATGTGCAAAATATACACGTACAACATCTTCAAGAGTCTAACATTCTATTTTCCTTAGAGCACCCTAGTTCTTTAGTTGATGAAACACCATTCTGTTCTGTACTTAATGATGAAGTAGTTTAGATCCTGTGAGTCAATTCAAGATTGAATCAATATATGATTTATAGAATGTGGAAAGCATCACTAGAAACAAAAGCCTGATGGTTTTCATGGTGAAAATTTTTTTATATTATTATAGTATGTTTAATTTTATCTTTATTAGAGTTCCTATAATAAAGATTGAAATAAAATGTTTATCTTGGGACTGATACACAATAGAGCATCCTAATTGATTCTGCATTCTTTTAAATTCAATATCTGACTTTTTCCTTGCTGTATCTTGAAGATAATAAATTCCATGTAATTAGAAAATAAGTATTCATGCCACATTCACTGATCAGGTAAGTTGTTGCAAATATTGCTAAAATTAAAATAATAGAATGATTGAATATAATAGCTTACCACTGAGTCAGAATCACACTCTGTATTTATAAATTAAGCTTGGTGGATTTTACAGCTTAGCAGATGATTATTCTCAAGTACCTTTTTCTGAAATGTTATGTATTTAAAATTTGTATCAGTGTGTAATGGCCAAAAGTTGCCATTTTAATGCTTGATGCCTTTAATCAGCCATGAGTCACAAATATTGCAAAGGTTCAGGTTTGTTTGTGGTTTACTGAGGTGTATGTAAGTGGTTACTTGGTGATTAGGTAGTACTTTCAGATTTATTTCATGTTTTCTTACTGAGGTGAAAGAAGTCATGTTACTGGTTGCCTAGTCCACTTACAGTTTTTACTACTAAATGCACAGTATTATCTTTTCTAACATTTATTTCCAGATTTTCACATTTAAAATTATTTTATATGACTGAAATACCTTAATAAGAAATCTAAAGATTTTCCATTGAAATGAAAAGATGAAACTCTTTTTCTCAGGGTACTGATTCACCCGCTCATCATGAAAGATAGTAGTAGCAAGGTCCCTTAACAGAGAAGCAGCTACTGTAGTGACACAGAACTCTCCCTGTTCTCAGAACTCCTCTTTCTGACTGTGAAATTCCTACGATTGCAGAGTCTCATGTAATGCTGACAACAGATTAATTTTAAGTGTGTTGTAACCTGGAACCCTTATCCCTGTGGGCTCATGAAGGAGAAATATTTTTTCTATATTTAGTGGTGATTGCAATTTTTCTCTTTTCTCAAGTGTTTTTTTTTTTTTTCACTTGATCCTTGTGTAATACATCACTTGCAAGAAATATAACTACTTATATCATTAAATTCTGAAATCAAGTACAAGGCCAAAGGCAGAGTAGATTTATGAAGTAGGTCTTGATGAACATTTGTTTAGTGGAAGAAAGTTATATCTTTTTATAAATGAAGACAAAGTAGAAATCAACATTAGTGTTGCTTGTAGACACCTGGTTTTGTTTGGTGACTATTTTGTGCAGGAAACCCTTAGTATCCTAAATAAGATGTGGAGGAAGGATTTATGAGCTTAAACAATTTAGTGTCTCTATTTTCAGATGAAAAAAAATATCAACAGTAGAAACATAGTTTTAATTGTCCAAGACAGTCATCAAGTTATAAGTATTTTTTTAAAGTATATTCTTTTTGACACTTCCATTTTGCTGCCCCACATCAAGGTTAATTCAGGAAAAAAAAAAAGGAGGGTCAGTGTCCTCTATGTGTTACCAATTGGCAGTCAATCTTCTTTTTAATTCTGAGACACATTTATCTATTAATTTTGAATAGATAAAATTGCTCTCAGGAGAGAACTGTGGAAATAAACCAAATTATGTTATGTCAAGATTTTCCGTTAAATTTCAACTTGAATGAATTGAAAAAGAAATGACAAGGTTTCCTTAGTTTGACAGATGGGATATTTTGACATGAATAAATGAAAAAGATCAGAGAGATGGAGATAAATTTCCACTTTCTCATGACTTCTTCATCAAATTTCAGTAGAGTTTGACAAAGCTCTTTTCTTTTATTAACACCCACATTCCATAAATCTGAGCTGAGAATTCTCAATAAATGTCAAAGAAAAAGCAGATTGTCGCTTAGTTTTTCTTGCATGAATGATCTAATGAGGCATTTTTCCAAGTAAAACGAAAATGCTATAGTCCAGCTGTAAATTAAGACTATTACATTGTAGAGATAGTTCTAAAATGACAGCTAGAACCTGTTACCTGTGTTGCTTTAATTCTCCGTAGAGTCCAGAACTTACACCACACACAGATTTCATTCTTTTTCTATAAAAAGTTAATTTTATGACAATTGCTCTGTGATTGTCCTGTATATGATGGATCTTTGTTTCTCTTAGTGAATTGTTAGCATAAAACAACCTAAAGGATAATATATAAATCTCTAGTCACACAAAAATCATATTTCATTGGTGAATAAATGTGGATTAACTATTTAATCTGATCAAATAACATTTTCCTGTATTTGGTCTATTTGAGAATAAAATATAGAATTATTTTTAAATTCTCCACCTGCTCCCACCCCCATAGCCTTAATTCTATAGAATTAAGTATTAGAAAGAAATCTGACATGCAAATAATAATGATTTAAAGAAAAGTCAGTGAAAACAGCAGGAGAAAAAGGCTAATATTTTTATGGGATATTTCAACAGCTAAACTTGCTATAAAGAACAAAGAGTCTCAGCATGGAAAATATCATTAATGTCTAAAAGCAAAAAAATAATTTGAAAAAAACATGAACAAAGAAGTTTGAAAATAGATGAGATTTTGAAGAATATAATCAGGAGATAGACTGGGATTGACACAGTAGAATTTAGACTATACCCCTGGGGATTGCATTGAATGTGAAAGAATTGCAAGTTGTGCTTGGGTGAACATATTATAGAACCAAGTGGAAGCAACTGTAAGTTTTCTAAATTAAGAATAATAGCTGGGGACTTTTTATTGTTCAATGAAATTGATAATAAGCTGTTTCTCAATGGACATGTCTCTCAATATGAATGTTGAAACATACCTAAATGTGAATCTCTGCTGCTACCAACTGGATGATCAGAAAGTATTTTTTCTTTAGTGACTTTGAACTTAGAACTCCTGGAGAGCTTCCTTTAATAAATATTCTTCAGGAAGATCTTGATAATGGAGATGTGATATCAGCGATATCCACTATATCACAATATTTGCTGAGAGCTATTTTAAAGAAAATAACATTTTGTATGCAAATTGGGATCTAAATTATACAAAGTATATTGTATGTATATATACATTAGCATATTTATAATTCACATTTTTCCATCTCAAAAAACCTTTCAGTGAAAATAAAAATCTTGTAATATTGTTAAACCACCCATCTCCTTTGTAATTCTTATTTTTCCCAAGCACAATTAATGTTGATGTATTTTTTTCTCTTCTTTCTATTGAAGTAACACTGGTTTACAACACTATAAATTTTAGGAGGGTACAGCTTTACACCTCTTCAAATGATTACACCATACCATGTCCACTACCACGGTTCTAATAACCCTTTACCATCATCCAATTGACCATCATTTGTGCCTCCCAAACAACCCCTTTTCCTTTGATAATCTTCCTTTTGTTGACAGAGTATGAAGTTGGTATTATGTGTGTCAGTCAGAGTTTCAACTGGAAAAAGATTTTGCTTCAGATGGTTGAAATGAAAAGAGGAAGATTTAAATCAGTATGAATAGCTAAAAAAAAATTAAAAATTGAGATACATGTGACTAGCACCAATGGGAAGCTGCCACTGTCCCCAGATACAACTAAAACATCACTAGTAATTCTTCTTGACCAGTTCCATGGTGAAGTTGGTCAGCATAGCCCTTTGGTTCAGCTTCTTGGAACACAGGCCATATCAGAGAAGGGTGAATGAGCCTAAGAAAAGGAAGTACCTAGTACAATATATAACTTATTGAGGTCTTAGTAAATATGTGATATAGATTGAATTATTGGTCCTGATTTTATCATTTATTTTTAAATTTTTTATTGAGGTAACTTTAGTTTACCTCGTTTTAGTATTTTGAAAGTATGGGATCCCCCTTCTAGAGTTGCTTTATATTCCCCTCTAGCAGTTTTATAAACCCACATTCAAATTTACCTTCCACCTTTTGACTTTGAACTTTGATTTGATGGTGATTTTCTCCGGCCAGTGTTAGCAGCTGTGATACAAATCATAGCACATATGATGCAAATAAACCATCTTGCACAGTTTGACTTGCCCTCATGTATTTTTGCTATTCCCAGGAGAGTACACTCCAGTAACCCTTCAGTTTGAATCCTCTCCTACCCTACCAAACATAACCCATGGAGCAGAGTTCCCCCAAATAACCTTCAGACTTGCTGCCTAAAGCAGAGTTTTCAGTAACTTGGTTTGCCTTTATAAGCCACTTAATTTTGTGGTGGTTTGTTACAGCTATGCTGTGTAGCTGAAATAGCAGGCAGGTGCTTATTATATGTATTACCCTTTAAAAATGCCAAGTTACTAAAATATCATTTTAGACATAAAGCTACCTGAAACTGAGAGAACCCAATTGATACTGTGATTATAATCTAGTTCTATCCTGGTGTCCACCTCTAGATACTAACTGTAATTTAGTACATAGAATATTGGGTTGTATAATATTAGTACCCTGGAAGAGACTTATCTTACATGAATTATTGGAGAAAAAAAAAACTTGTTCTTTTTTCTGTTTATATTCCTTATTTTATATAGAAATAATATTTAACTACATACAGAGTATATACATAACAGGATAATGGATTCCTGGGACCTCCTTCCCAATGCATATACTAGAACATTTTTGGGATTGAGAATCTACCTTTGTCTTCCTCCTCTACTTTGTTTCCCCATCTTCCTGATTAGTGAAAATAATATCATACTGAACATGATTTTTGCAAGTTTAAAAATAATAATTTATGCATTTCAAGGTTCATTTATACTGTTTATTTACATATGTTCTACTTCATTCAATGTCATTGTTGTATAATACATATATACACATATACACATATATGTATGTGTATATATATACATGTATCCATATGTGTGTATATGCTTTATTTCCAAAAGTTAAATTTAGTCAATCTTGCAAACTCTTTTCCTTCATAAACTCTTTTTTCTTTTAAGGCTCTAAATATTGAATTACATAAGCATATGCATGGACTGGGTCCCCGACTGTTAGAGTTGAATTTCTTGTGCTCTATAGGAGCAAACTTAGGTAAGCATCCCCTGTGCAAACAGTACCATGCCGATGTAGTTTACTTCTCTTTGACATGCTGCAAATAAGATTGTAGGAGAACTAGTCAGAAGAGGAAGCTACAGGGCTTCAAATCATTGGTTTAGTTTTCTCCCACATCTTGCTGCTTGAGTACCTCTCTGAGTTGTTACCATCTGCTAAAAATAAAATGTTGAAACCCTTTGCCCCTAAAGCAATATATCTATTTAACTTGGGTAGTTTGAATGGCCATCATACTAATTAAGATAAAGTCACTTCCAAAGAGAAAGACTGTACTTTAACCCCAACTAACTCTAAACTCTGTGCCATTGGTTGCAACATAGAGTGAGACATTGTGAATGGATGAGAGTGTGTCCACAGTCATTAAAGGAAAACCTACCCTAATAATGCTATTTTGCTGTGAGACGAGCCATGTCGTCTTTGCATCCTGAGCTGTGCATTACATTATACGATATACTTTGCCAAGTACAATTAAAGTCTTAAATATATAAGGGGTTATTATACCAAAGATACTGTTAAACTGCCAGCCATCTGGAGATGAGCTTAAATTTTAGCTAAAGGGATTTAGTATGTTCATGATCATTGCTGTTAATATTGATGGACCATCCCGGAGTCTGGACTGATGTCTATCAGGAGATGTTTGACAATGTACTGATGGGGGATTAAAGCACCAGCACTGGAGCAGTTTTCCAAGGAAGGCATCTAGATCTCCTTTCTAGGATATTGTTGATAGACGCCTTTCAGTCTAACATAATGAAAATCTGTTCTGCCTCAATTAGATCTGATGAGCCAAAGTCTAGAGTTCCCTGCCAAGCTTATGAGAGAGAAATAAATGCAAGAAAATACACTGAACAAAGCATTGTGTCAAATAAATTTTTAGTTTCCTTTTCAGATACTTTCCTGTTGCAACAGATGAATCTGAATATCAGTTATATGGAAAAAAATAAATCATTTCACAATTGCCTTGGGTGTATATTGCATGTAGTTTACCTGACAGCTATTATTCTAGCCACTTAATCATAATTTAAACTAGATTTAGAAAGAAGAAAAACTGACCTGGTAGTAAATATCTTGTTATGATTACAATATCTTTCTATGGGGTATTGTCAAATGATGGTGATGATTTTACAAGGTAATGTACTGTGTTTGGGGGAATATTTGGCAATGTAAGAATAAGCATATCAGACTTCTCTAATAAAGCTTTAAACCTTCCCTAAACTTGATTTAATATGAGGGTCTGGTTCTACTCTAGTTTTGGCCTCATGTTTCACAAACTATAGAAACTAAAAAGCAGTCCTTTAAAAAAAAAGCATTCAGATCCCAAGCCTCTTTATTCTCCCACTGCCACAACCACGACTCAAATCTTTAATTGTTTAATTTCCTTAATAACTTTGATCCAGCAGTGGTTTTATCACCTTGAAAACACACTATGTCGTTTAAAAATCAGGTACCCTGCTGACTTCCCTTCTGCTGAAATTGTTGCATTGCACTCACTCTGTAAGCTCTTCAAGGCACAATGCTATGAAATCATCTACACTCTTACTGTTTCAAACAAACCTTTGTAAACTACAGATCAAAATGTTTAAAGTTCACTTCCTGATTTGCAGCAGCTCCTTGAATGTTTTCCAAGCTTCAAACGTGTGGTTGCAAAGAAACATGAAGCTTTTAATGTTTGAAAAGCAGCAGGAAGTCACTTCTTTAATGGAGAAAATTCAAATTTGCAGTCCCAAGCTGGCAATGCAAGGTGTCACATTTCCCACAATCTGTTGTGAGGCCTGCAGGTGTAACAGCTCTGCCACATGTCTAAGTAACACAACTAAGTATATATTATTTCTCTTATATACTGCAGAACTATCTCCTCCTATTCCATTTGCCTGTTGAAAATCATTTTCAGAAAGTCATTTGTATTGATGCCCTGGAATCTTAACATTTCTGCTTTATTTTCTTTTCATTGATATCCCTGACCACTAACTAGTAAAGCAAGTATCATTCATTATACCTAATGAAACTTCATCACATTAAACCCAAGCCTGAAATGAAATCTCAGCTCTGGAGGACTATAGACACAGCGTCTTTTTATCAGTATTATCTCCTATTTGCCTCCCATCTAAAACAGGAGATAGTAAGACGGTGGTAGTCTTAACAGGATATTTAGAATCAGAAGACTATAAAGAGTAATAGCTTTGTCAGCTGCATTCTGTGTGATAATACGTTTTCTTAGTATCGACTTCTATGTTCTTATCTGTGAAATAAAGGAAAAGCTGAGTTGGTATGGGAAGAAATGAGATTTATATCATCTAGCTATCCAGTGAAACTCTCAGTAAACTTTTTCAAGGACCAATTTACTTAATGGATCAGGGTAAGGGATATAGCAATACATAAGTCAAAATGCTTATCCAAAGTAAGAATTGCTATGTTAATCATAATACATTATATATTTATCAGGTATCACTGTTATAGGGTAGGAATTCAGAACTTGTCAAGAAGCAGTATCATTGATCTTACTATTTTTAATCAGCAACATTAAAATTGTAATGATGGAGGCACTAAAAAAGTGAAATTTGGAAAAAATGTATCACTCTTGTAGATATTCTGGGAAAAATCTGATGTGGAAGATACGTTTTATTGTTTCAAAACTGGAAGGTAAAAAAACTGAATCAAGTGACAGCATGAATTTGTAGTGCAGGTAATTCCTACATAGTTGTATAGTTGCCTTATTTGCAGTGCTGTGCTAGAGATATGAAATGGATGAGAATTATCAGATAAATGGAAAGGAAAATGTCTTCAATCTTTAATAATGGTATCAAAAGAAAATGTTGAGTGAAGAAAAAGAAGTGTTTTGTTTTTTGTTTATTGTTTTTTGGTTTTTTTACAGCAGAAATGTAACTCATAAAATTATTAAGCAGCAGTTAGGCCCAATCCTGTGCTAGGCCTTGGGAACAGATGTCAAAGTAAATGAAAGCATAGCCTTTACTTTTGGCTAGATCGTAAACAGTCTAAGCATAATAGACTTGACATACATGACACTAACATATTGATTTACATGTTAGGTTGGTATACATACTTCACTAGATTGCAAACTCCAGAATACTTATAAATAAAAAGTAATCATTGTAAGAAATTTCCAGGAAGATTTCTCTAAAATCTAAAGCAACTTATAATGGCTTAGCCCCTTTCTTTCTCCCTAATACTTAGAAAATAATAATATACATATTAAATGTACTGAAAAAATACAGAATGGAATGTATTGCCACTCACTGGACACATGTAAATTGAATCGCTTTCTATGAACTAGGTTATGAAGATACCAGGGGAAAGGATTTGCAGTCCAGATGAGAGTATAGACTCATCCCTCCTCATTGTGGCAGACCTGTGTCAATGCTGTCTGAGTAAAGGTATGTGCAAATGGTGATGGCACAAAGGAGAAAATGAGCACTGCTTTCTGTGTAGGCTTTTCAAGGAAATACCATTGTGAGTTACTGGGATTTCTCATGTCATGTAGGTTAAGAGCATAGACCCAGAAATGTGAAATAGTAATGTTTTATTTGGAGAACCTAAGTAACCATTGTGGCTAGCATATTGAGAAAGTTTATTGAATTTCAGAATGGGTCCAAATATTTCAGGGTTCAACAAGGGCTTCAAATTGATGGCACATGGGCAAGAAAGCATTTCATACCAGGAAACAGCATGGGAAAAGCTGATTCAGTAGGTCAGAGGTGAAGCCATATCATTTACATTTTTAAGAAATGTACAGGAGATGTTGATGCTACGAGCTGGGGAACCACACACTGAGAACTGATAATATGGAAAAATAAAATTGTATAAGCAATGTAGGACTAGTTGATGAAAGATGTTAAGTCCTAGGCTCAAGTGGATTTAATCTTATACTTGTTAATAAGCCGTAACTCCTTCTTAGAAATCCCATAATACTCAGATTTAAAATATGAAGCAAGAGTTTAAATTTCAGACACAGCAATTGTGAAAAATACAGACATCTACATCTTCAAGTTTTAGAGAGGATGTGAAAAATGTAAACTTTCAAACACTGCTTGTAGAGATAGAAGTTCCTGTAACACTTTGGAAAGCAACTTGGCAATATCTAGAAAAACTGAATGTGCTTATAACTTAGGCTCAGCAAGTGTACTCATAAGCATATACCCCAGAGGAACTCATAATTATGCACATGAGCCCTGTACAAGAAAATTGATTATGGTGTTTTGTAATTCTGTCTGTCATTTACTTATCCATGTCTCTAAATATAGTGATCATATGTCATATATATAATAAATCATATATATGAACAAGAAAATGAGTGAATAAACCACTATGTAGAAAATTCATTGGATAAACTTTTAGTTGAATGAATTAAAACTTTTAGTTGAATGAATTTATCCATTAGCATGGATAAAACCTCAAAAGATGTTAAAGAATGCATGCAATGTGATGCCTTTTTATAACATACAAATATGCAAAGAAAATCTATTTATAAATTGTGAATACATACACATATAGTCAGTGTATAAAATTGCATGGAATGGAGTATGCCAAATTCAAAAGTGTTTATATTTATAGCCAGTGGGAATGAGATTAGAAACAAGTATATACAGGGACTTACATTTTATCAGTAAATATTTTTTCTTTAGCTAGAAAGTAGATACTGTCATCTCTATATGTATGCAAGAATTAGTTCTGTAATTCCAAAAATAAAAATACTATAATGTAAATGATGTTTTAATATTTGTCTAATAAATTGAACCTATTATAAAGAAAGAATTTAGTGAGAATGACAAAAAAAGATAATGAAAATGCCTGTTGAGAGGTGCAGTTCAGATTTCCTTTATAGCCACTGGATTTCTAGTTATTTCTGTGACCTTTCTAGCTAGTCTTACTACCATATCACTCCATTTGACGTTGTCAATTGAACACTTCTTTAGTAGTTTACATAAAGTTATAATTCACTGATGTTATTATTAATAATTAGCCCCGTTCAATTGAAAATGTGTTTGCTTACCTAATAAAACTGGCAAAGTTTAATACCATAAGCAGGATAGAGGGGCAGGTGTGGGGTAGAGAGAGAAACTCAATGACACTTGATTCTACAAAGCTATTTCCAGGTAATAAATACTATCTTTAAATTGTCAGTAATTTTCCTCTGCTTTGGCATGTCTGACCTACACTGTCAAAAATAGCTTCAGTTGTGAAATTAATTTTATTCTTATTCTGTGGGTTATATTACTAATACCCTGATAACTGATGAAATAAGCAAGACATTCAAGAATCCTAAAAAGAAATGAAAAACAGTCCATGAATTGCTTATGTGTAACTTCTCAGGTGTTTTTGCTGTTATGTCTTCTTATTAGTTTCATTGTTTGCATTTCTCAGTAGTTTTTATTACTGGTCATATTAATATTGGTAAATATTTTGTAACAATTATCATAATTCAATAATTAAGTCTTACAAGCAGTTAATGAACAGTGGAATCAAACAGAGGATTGATTCTTGAGTAACTTGTTTATATTCTGAATTAATGTTACTGAGACTTTCCATCTATATCAACTTTTCCATGTTAAGTGAACTACGTTAGAGAGGACAGTGTACTCTTCTTATTACCTGTTGTTGAGGTGAAGAATTGTAATGTTCATTTTAAACCTCTCAAATAGTAGAGCACTTGAAAAAGCAAATTTTGTGTCATTGCAAAGTTGCTTCCCTATTTGAATTTCCTCTGTCATTTTGCTAAGTTCAAAGTAGTGGTGCTATTGTATCAAGGTACTTTTAGTGGTGCCAGAAAGCTAGAGAATGTTTGAAAACACTGGCTTTAATGTGACCAAGTAAAATACACTTAAGATGTTGTGAAAAATAACGACAGTGGTGATTTGAATGCTGAAACTAAAATTGATAACTGGGATCTGGGTCAAATTAAAGACAAACTGAATTACAGACTTTAAATTAACCAATTACTTACCTGTCAAAAGCAAATAATTTAAATAATTGTGGATGAGTAATGTGAAGCACGTCCTCATATGTGATAGCATCACGTGGAGGTAGAGAATATGGATATGAAAATGAACTCCCTGAGTTGAACCCTATTTCTGTCACTGAGGCAGTGAGACCTAGGCATATGATATAGCCTTTTTAGTTCTCAGTTTCTCATATATAAAAAGAGAAAAATTCTATCACCTATCATCTAAGGTTAATTTAAGAGTTAAACAATTAAATGTCTGTAAAGTACATTAAACAATGTTGTCAGATAGTAATTGCCAATTATATATTTTCTAAAAAGCAAATTAGCATGTAAAGTAAGCAATCAGTATGGATAAAACTAGTGTTGAGACTGAGTCCTGGTATTGAGCAGTTTATTAAATGCTCTTTACTTATTTCTCATTTGATTTCATGATTTCCCTTTATTTTTGCTTCCAATTTAGATGTAAACTCAATAGATGGATAATAAAGGGTAAGCAGTTACTAAGCAGCTAAAAATTTCTGACCTCATAATTATTCCATAGTTGGTTTCTACGTAGTATAATTAATAAAATATGCTTATTCCCCCCTCATAAAATATGTAATCAATATTGCATACTTGGAATATAAGCATTTCTTATCATGTGTGAACAGTAAATAGTCATATTTAAATCTTTCATATGAAAGAATCATTACAGTTTTACTTTCCTGAATAGAATTACTCTTTCTACACGTAAGATCTTGGCAAATTGTAGAATTCCATATTCCCTCTTATCCTAGGGATATCAAGGGAAATTGTGCAATCAAGCAGGTAAATGGTCTCTATGCTCAGAAACTGACTTTTTATTTGGAATCATGGACTCCTCATTGCAAACCAGGTTTAACTCTTATAATTCGTTTCTTTTATGACTTCTTCATGTACACATACGCAACTGCTTAAGAACCAATAAGTGTCTATTCATAGTTACATGCTCATTATTGTTTAAAGTAGTTCACATATATTAAATTGATGTTTGTATTCACAAAAGCCTTTTGAAATATCTGTTGTTATTCTAATTTTACTAATGAGAAAATTGTGGTAAAGAGCAGGTAACATTCTAAATCGTAGAGAAAATGCCATACTTGGTATTTTAACGTAGGCTGTTCACTTCAGAACACAGGCTTTTAGCTATTAGAGTATACCATCTCGCCAACACTTCATGTTTTAGACTGAAGATGCAACCAAAAATAGTCAACTTCTGAAAGTGGTTGCAACTAAGCCCATCTATGGTAATGGGTGTGGGAGGACTTGCTTGAAGGAAAGTGCATCAGGTATCACTGCCCCTAACATCATGACACAGAAATGCAACCTTGTCTTCAATGTATTTTATTTTTAAATACAAAACAGTAAATTGGGTTTGAAAAAAATACAGGAAAACATACATACATGGTATTATTTTTTCCATATCTTTTAAATTTCATATTATTGATCATTAAGATATTATGCTCCTTTCTAACAACCCTAATTTTATTGCTTTAAAGACTTGAGAATATATAATTTATGACATTATTAATCAATATTAAAAGCTATAAAAGTTTTCTATAAGTGAATAAAACTGTCAAGTATGTGTAAAGAGAAACATCTGTTTGAGAGAATGTGGTTCATAAACTTTTATTAGCAACTAACTGCCCGTTAAATATGTTTTTTCTTTAACTTGAAGACTTTACTATTTCTTCTGTCTTTATACCAACATATAATATGTCAAATAGTCAAGATTTCATATAATAGCTGATCGTTGTACTTACAAAGAACTCTACCATATGACAGAATATCATCATTTCAAAATACTCCAGATATATTCCATACCAAATGTTTTTAAGAAACTTTCTCATTTTTCTTTTATTTTTATGGGATATGATTTTTAAGCTATATAATTTTAAAACAAAAAGTGACCATAGTTGCTAGCCTAATCTCCTGATTTTTTAAAATAAAGAAACTGAGTTCCAACTAGATTTGATTATTTCCCGTTGCTATTTTTTTTTTCATTTATGCCACCAATGAAAGATATATTTGTGAATAACTCATCGAAGTTAAATTAAAATATCTCAAAGCAGGATACTGCTGTATTATATAAATCCTATCCTTATATACCACAAAACTTTACTATTGTAGTTTTTTTGGTATGCATTATCCACCCAAATGGAGAAATGATTCATCTTAGTGAACACAAATAAACACAGTTAACAATATTTTGAGACATTGTGGTTATCCTATAATTATTGAAAATTCCCTTTTGTTTATGAAAATGAAACAAAATTATAAGCCACTAGCTAACGGAGTTTTATAAGACAAATTTTTGTTGTGTGTTCTGTTTTTATGGGATTTAAACTACTGTTGAGGAAAGATCCAAAATAAAGTTTCATAATAATATATCGCTATGTCTGCTGTTGGGCATGCTAGAAAGTATTTAAAGAAAGATTATAATGACAGTCTTTCACTCTTGGCTTTGTAAGATATATAACTTATATTGGAGTCATATAAAAATATCACCCAAAGAGTCATAATGAAACAGATGTAAATGTGGAAATTCTACCTAGTGCATAAAAACAAAAGTTATAAAGGGGTTACCCTAACATAATACTCAAGAGAGATACCTCATCAAAATGAGATATTGCTGCACCATAAAATTTAAATCAACCAAAATTGTTGAGTAAATCTGTAATTATACTTAGGTCAAAGGAAAAAAAAAAAGCAACCTCCAAGAATATTTTTAGAAGCAAATTATGTTTGTAATTGGGGTGAAAACATTGTTTTTCTGAATAAAAAACTAAAAGTGGAACTAGGTTGCTTTATAACTCTTTTTATTGGCAGAGGCTAATAAAAATATATGACCAGAATAGTCAACATAATGGACAAAGATATTAGGTGACCCATGATAATGTTTATAGTGTGGTCTGAAATATATCATAAACTATATAGATTATCATAAAGATTCTGATAGTGTGTCATTTAGCTTTAAATGTTCACTAATTGTTCTGTGATTTATATAATTTAAGCTATAAATGAATAGGTAGCAGGAAATTTTACCTTTAAGTAGAAGTATACAATCTATTATATAGAAAGTTACAGCAAACATAAAATGACTTGTTCCTCTCTGTAATCTACATATGGTACACTGTCATGCCTTTTCTACAAAAGCTAAGTGGATATGTAAAGTTAAACTGAATTTTTTTATTCTCAAGAGTCTGAAAGTCATTAAATACTATGGATTTTTTAAGATATGGTTTGAGTGATTAGGAAGACTATGAAATAATTGATTCTTTCATAGGTATCTTAAATGACCGTCTTTTTCTTGTTGGAGAAATTTTGCTCAAGGGATATTTTGTGATGTCATTAGGAGAAGAGAGTACACAATTTGGATTCATGCTTGGAAGCATCAATAATAACAAAGACAACTCCAATTTGGAGATGAGAGTGAATTCTTTAGGGACTTTTTAAAGTGTGCATTTCAAGAACTGAGCACATATGGACTGGAAACATGGAGGTCAAAAGATTCAAATTTGCAAATACCCAAATGAAAAGAGGATCAGATAATTAGGGTGATGGTCTAAATGATCTAAAATGTTGGCAGTTTAGCCTCCTTTAGAAAGAAATATAGATTTTTCACCAACTTCAAAGTTTCAGAGTTAGTAAACACTCGGTGAGATGTGTCATACATTGCCTGAGAACAGGCATTACTACCTGACTGAATGAAAAAAGAAATGCTAGAAGATTAGTAATACTAGGATTATTAATGCCACCTTTTTTGTGTTTACTCTGCATTTTTCTCATTGTTAGTGACATCTTGGACATCATCATGCTATTAATATGCTATATTAACCTCATTATTGCAAACATGTTTAGCATTTGGAAAATTTAAGATCTAGGTAGTGTCATTATCATTATCCACAATCACAATCCTGTCCTTGTCTTTTTTATTTATTAAGTAAGTTCTGGTGACTAGAATAATGGTTTACTTATCTTATTAAGCAGGCAGGTGGGCACATTATACCAGTATACACTATGAATGATTGCATTTATAATTTCACTTTTAACAATGACATTTAAGTCAATCTAGTAAATTCATGAGGATTTAATAAACCAGTTATAACTAAATCATTTTTTTAGTTATAAGTGGCATCAAGGTTTTCGTTTTGTTTTATGTTGCACGTAAGTGAAAGGCTACATAGATGACTATTAAAATAGTTTATTCTTTGTAACTACATTTTACAGAAATGGATAATGGTTAGGTAATTATTTTTATTCTAGATTTGTGAAGATCAGAGTCTGATTAAAAGGCAGTAGATTTAACTAAGACATTTTCAAGGTAATAGAAGAAAGATGTCCTTGAACAATTAGATATTTCCATTTGAAATGATCTTTTGGTTCCCATTTTTTTCTATTGTATAGGATATATTAAGTTGTTTTGATTTTTACCTAATATAACTCTACTCTGTATTCTGATAGTAGAAAACTGACTTTCCTTTTCATGAAGTGTTGTTGAAGTGTTTCCTTTTCATGAAGACATTTCATGAAATATCTTCAAGACTGCATAATATCTAAAGATCACTTTTACCTATTTAAGGTGTGAACAGATTTTCTTTCCTGAGAATATGAACTTGGAATCAAATACAGATGAAAGATCATTTTGTTACATTGAGATTATCTAGTGATTCCTCCTACCAAAATCTCAAGTGTTACTATACTTCCTATCCTTTTCAAGTTCTAGTACTTCAACTTTTTCTTGCATTTTGTGACAATCAACTTTCAGTGATTTCCTCTTTGCTGAATTTACCCACAGTTGATTTACTTTGCTTTCAACAGAATAATTTTAACTATTTGATGTGCATTACATTTATGCATTCCCACCACATTCACCATCCATTAATTCACTCATGCATCTAATAAATAGCTATTGATATTTATTTATACATGTGTATAGAGAGCAGCAAATGTTAGAAATGCAATTGCAAGAACATATTTCATCCCTTAAGGAATTTGATATCTGATGAAATGTTGAAAACCTTTATGTAAAGTGCCAGATCATAAATATTTTAACCCTGTGATCCATATTATATCCATTGCAAGTACCGTGCATGTGTGGTACAAAAGCTGTCATAGACAGTATGTAAATGAGTGTCAATGGATGTGTTACAACAGAACTTCATTTAGGGACACTAGAATGTATATTTTATAAAATTTTCATGTTTTGAAATAATAGTTTTCCCTTTTTCAGTCATTTTTAAAAGTTGGTAAATATTCTTAGTTTGTAAGTCATATGGAAATAGCCAATAAAACAGATATTGTTGATCCCTGAGACAGATAATCCTTGAGACTGATAGACAAGCAAACAGTTGCTTGTAAGTAGTATAATTAATCCTTGAGACTGATAGACAAGCAAACAGTTGCTTGTAAGTAGTATAATTAAGTAGTAAAAGTTGGTGAAAGAAAGCTCTCTTAGTAGTGGAAACTTGGAGTTGTAGAGGTATGCCTCTTGAGGAAGCCTTTCTGGAGGAATTGTATTAGGCTGTACCTTGTGACTAGAGCTCAAATTAGCTAACAAAAGAGAATAAAACAGTATATTCAAATCAGAGGGAACAGCAATTATGAATGCCCACAGGAATGGCAGAGAATTGCAACTTAAAATAGCTGGACACACTTACTGCATTTGCTAAGGGAAATAGTTGGAAGAGCAGCTGAAGTCTTAAAAATAGCCTTGGTGCTTAGTTATCTTGTAGGTGTATTTTATATGTGCTTATTGTACCAGCAAGGAGAGGAAATTCCAAAGTGAGGGATAAAGAAAGACTATCTTTGAAAGAAAGCTATTAAGATAGTCATTAAGAGAATAAAAATAATGTTGGTATAATTTACCAATGTTTTATGTTTTCATCTTATTTATTCTAAATTCTTACTGAAAAGAACAAGAAATTTTTAGTGCCTCTAAAATTTTAATTTAAGCCAACTTGCAATTTAGTTTAAATATTTTGGATTTCAATTTAGGGGTAATGGGGAATCACTGAAGTCTTTAAGCAGGGATAGTTCTTGATCTGATTTCCTTTTCTTTAAAACCTCGCTGTTTTTGGTGTGGAAAATAGATGGGTGGGAAAATCAGTTGCTATCACTTTTATTTTCAGGGATGATAATGGCCTAAAATAAAGGAGTGACAGTAAAAATAGAGAGAAATTACTTCCCTCTAATGCTATTAAGTAGATAGATTGGAAAACTCTTAGTGATTCATTGGATATTAAGAATAGTTGTGAAGGTAGAGGCAAGAATTTTTCCTGGATTCCTGATTGGAACAAATTCTGTACACACCTTCACTACATGTGGTATACAGGAGGAAAAAAGCGGGTTTTAGTGGGAAAAGACTATGTTTTAACATTTTGAGTCTGGTGTGCTTGTAAAGTTCCAGGTAATGATAATAAGTAGGTCATTGGATATACCAGAATTGAAATTTACTAAATATATATTATTACCAGGCATTTTACAAAGAATTTTGTGTGCACAAAATCTCTAGGGTATTATTACTTCTGTTGCTGCTGCTGCTGCTGCTACCAGTGCTACTACTACTACTCCTACTGTTACAATTATTTTTGATGTGTTATAAATGAGAACCTGAAAGTTATGTAGGTTATATAAATTGCCCAAATTATTGAAGGTAGAAGTAAATGGCATCAGATTTGCTGGTTTCAGTAGCAACACTCTAATCACAGTGTTGATTCAATAAGCATAATAAGAGAAATGGTTTCCTTCCATGTTAATGCAAGTAATTCTGGGGAGGAAAGTCAAGTAAAATCATTTCTAGAAGACCATTTCCCTAATTTTCTTCTTGTAGTGATACAGTTTGTGAAATTTGAAAGTGAAGAGTAGAATGATTATAAATATACCCCTGTAAATCTTTCAAAAGGTTATCAGCTTAGAGTCTATGAAATTTTAATGTACTTTGTAGGTATTATCATACATTGTCCATGAATTTGCACAAATTAGTCGTATCTAATACTTTCTCAAATCAAATCATGACTGGCAGTAGTTATTTTTACCATTTGTGATCACACCTAATTCACAATGTATAGTTAAAAAAAATGAATGTGTTATGACATATAATGATATAGTATCTATAATGATTATGTTCTCTTGGGTTAGGATACATTTCAGCTTACACCAAAGTTTTCCTATGGAAATATCTCCCCTTTCTACTAATATAGTTTATAATGAAATAGTAGCCATAATTTGTTAATGATATGAAGCACATAAATACTCCATTAGAGTGATCCATGCTATTAGGCAATGGGTAGTTTTCTTGCCACATGTGCTTCTTAGATTGAGGTGGCTATGTGCATAATTTCACACCTCATTTGGACTAATGCATAAAGCACTAGTGGATCTGAAAATCAAATTCTTTCTCCACAAGGAAAAAAAAAAGAAATTTGGTGGATTATGGGAATCATAATATCTCTCGACATCCAGGTTTCTCAATTGACATTATTAATATTATAGACCAGATAATTTTTTGTTATGAAGCACTCTCCTAAATTGCAGAATGCTTAACAGTATCCATAGATGCTACTCACCAAAGCCAGCAGTATTTCTTTAGTTGTGGTGATCAAAAATGACTCCAGACATTGACAAACATCCCCAGGGGACATTGTTTTTTCTAGCTTAGAACTACTGATTAATATAAAATGCCCTAAAGCATTATAGTGCCATTAATGTATTTATTTTAGTATTTTGCCTCATTTATTAATTACCGTTATTCTCTAATCAGATAATAAGGTCATGTAATCTTTATGGGACATATTTTGTAGGTAAATAGGATGAGAATAGTGAATATAAGATATAACCACTGTATCAGGATAGATTGAGATGCAGGGAATTCTGCCTTATGAAATTTTGACATGTGCATTTGATTTAGTACAACTGTTTTTGAGAATTTTTTCCTTTTTGCATGCAAAATAACCTTCAAGTGGGTAAGATGGTGAAGAAATACAAGAAATGAGGGGACATTAAAATAAAAGAGGAAGTAGTGTTTTAAAGAATTATTATGCAAAAAAAGGAGAAATAATCAGAAGTTGGAGAAAGCAATTCTCAAAAGTTCTTCCAAGAAAAAATTGACTCAGAGCTCTTCAGAGAAAATTTAAGCCACACATGATAGGATGGATTATTTTTGTATAACACAGGTTTATTATTGCTTTCAACCAGACAGGAAAATTATCCAATCTTGTTGAACAGTTAAAATACTTGGAGTAAATGGAAGAAAAATTTTACTAAGATAAAAGAAATTAGCTAATATGAGAGACAATTTTAATTCATTAATGTAAAAAACTCTGCAAAGACTACTTACCATTAAAACAAATTTTGCATAGATTGTTTTTTGAGATGATATACAAATATAATAGTTGGAACGCAATCATCACATTTTATTGGCAGACTGAAATCAAGTGAAAACCAATATCAGAGTTTTCAATTCTTCAGTGAAAGTCTCTAAATTAAAATTCAGTAGATATAGGACATTATTGTGTTGAATTACTAATTAAAGACATATTAATTTTAAACATATTTTTACCTTTGTCCAAAAGTTTTCCATGATGGTTTTGGAGCAACTAAAATGTTTTTATCTGAGCATGATTTAATCATTATTATTAAGTCACTTGCAAAGTCACTTTTGTAAGCTGTAGTAAATTCAGTTTTATAATAAAATTAGAGATTTACAACATCTAGTAAGCAAGGAATAGAAGGCAGAAAGACTGATTATTTCATTTGAACTTTCATAAAATGTTTTCTTTCTAATTGTATCTTTGGACATTTTGATTTCTTCATTAAATAAACTGAAATGTATATATGAAAAGGTACATTAGAATGAATAATGTATGTTATACATTTTAATATCTATTTTAATATATATTAATATTACATAGTCAAATTATAATTACGGCATACAAAATATTTGTATTTGTAATCTTACATAACTTACAACTTATCTTGCAAGACTAGCAGCGAAAAAATTATTGCAAATTTATACATGAAAAATGTTAGAGTTCGCTCTATTAAATGATCACTTAGAGTTAGTAATTAGAAGTCTGAGACTAAATTTAAAAACAAGTAAGAAATGTATTTAAAGGGCCTCCCTGGTGGTGCAAGGTGTTAAGACGCAACCTATGAAGCTGTCTGCAGCCTCGGCAGCACAAGTTCCATCCCCCGGCTAGCCAGGGAGCAACCCACATGGCGCAGCAGATCTCTCCTGACTCACCCGCTGCTCCTCTCAGCTATGTACTTCGGTCTATCTGCCTGTTCTATTCCCCACCCTATCTCTAGTGATCCTCTCACCGTCCCCTCCCCATACCTCTGGCTTGTACCCCAGCTCTTGTATGCATAAACAAAATAAATCTTAAAAAATGTATTTAAAGTACATTGTAATTTATGATGTCATACAAATGTTAGTGTAATTTTACTTTGGCCTCAGCAAGCTTTACAAAAACCTGTTTCAGATAAGTTTCATGATTTATAAACCTGCTATGTTGAAGCACCTTCCTCCATGCCTCTCAGCTTGCTATTATTTTCATATTAAGTAACGTTTTCTTTCCCCTCTGACTCTGTCTGTTCACTCTTCCAGAGATTGCTAGATCACTGTGCACATTTTTCAAGCAGTAGCTCAGCAATCTCTTTTCACTCATTCCCTAGAACTTTCAGAATGATCACATCTGATTAGCCCCTAATTTCATTGCTTACTTTGTCATTTGCTGTCAGCTTAAGAATGTTTTTCTTATTTCCTGAACTGTATTGTAATTTGTTTGAGAAAAAGATACAATGTTTGTAGATTTTCTATTTCCCAGAGTGACTTGATGGGCAAGATACTTATTTTAGGTAATGAATGTTAGTCTTTAATCTTCAGTCTTTAGTAATTCTACATTGGAATTGCAATGATAAAACATTATATTCATCATTTATTTAATGATATAACTATCTTAAACATGTTGGTTGATTATTCCTGGTAACTTCTCATCTCGGTGACAATTTCTGTACACACACCCACACAGACATACACATCCCACAGACTCACATACACAGAAAATTATGTTTTAACCCATGTCTTCAGGAATTTGTTTTCTTCTAATTAGCCACAGGATCACTACCCCTTCCTTTTAATTAACAGAATACATTTCAGTGGAAACATTATGCCTTAAACATATATGTATAGACTGTCTGCTTTCTTATGAAGAGTGAATGGGATGTTATGAAATGGAAAGGACCAGTATATCAGTGAATGTAGATGCACATATTTTTGTCTGCTAAGTCTTTGCTTACTGCTAAACTGTATTTTATTATTGCTTCAACATTGACACCTAGAGCAAACTTCTGCATTAAACTGTAAAATTGAAAAATACATATTTAACTTAAAGTCCTATTAAATGAAAATTTGACACAATAATCACATAACCATCCTATTAATGCATCCCCACAAATTTCTAAAGAAGTTAAAGATTTTTTTTTCCAAATTTCAAAGGACAGGATTATACATGCTCGTGAAGAATGCCCAAGCTTATTTCTAATTACATTTATAATGATATGTTATGTGATGCTTGTGGTTTTACTCATAGGGTTACCTGTCATTTTCCAGAAATGATCACCACTATTATCACTAATAAAATAATATAGTCTCACTTATTGAACTTTCTCAGAGAATACAATACTTTTTATATGAACAAACAAAAACAATCTTAGCTCTGCTTTATATTGCAAATAGATTGCATACTAAAGTAATATGTACATTACAATTAAGGGATTAGAAATACATAAAGGATTTAAAAATTTTATTGACTATTCTCTTAGTCTCTAACATGCATATTTTTAAATTTAAAGTTGTTTTATTAGTGGAAGATAAAAATAAACATTTCAAATTTTATAGTCCATCACTATATTAGAATTTGCCATAATTTTGTTGCAATATGGAAATAGTTTGTCATAAGGCAAGTCGTAAGGCAGAATGACTAGGTAAGAGGAGACTGCAATGAAATATAATAAAGAACATTTGTTTCTTTGTTTTATATGTGACATAATGTAGCATGAAGCTCTGTGATGAAGCCTACATTTTTTATATGCACAACAGCATGAAATGCCATCCTTTGATAGAGTGTAGAGGGATAGATCTCTCCTCTAAATAGTAGTACAGGGACAGGGATTAGGAATAAAATTGGCTGGAGGGTTGTTTAGTTTGAATCACCTTTGAGCAAATAAGTTACTGATGTTCAAAAGGTAATAAGTACCATTTTTCAATGAAAGAACCAGGACTCCTTGAAGAATGACTGATTTCTAGCAATCAGGCACAAAATACATAGAGTGCCAGAAAGTAAGGAAAAGCTCAAAAAAAAAAAAAAGGATGGGGGCATGATCCAATTTGAAAGTGCTCTCAATGGTCAGATGGAATAATTATGGTAATTAAATTGAAATAATAGTATTAGATTGTAAATCAACATATAAAATAAATATACATGAATAAATATTTATATAAATAAAAGGCATAAAGGGCAAATCTTCCTTACAGAGAAGTTCCCAACTTATTTATATATACATATAGATACATATATACATACATATATAGATATACTCTCTTCTCTAAGTGCCCATATATAGACTCATAAATAAAACCAACTGATCTTTGATAAAGGACCAAGAGTAATAAAATGGAGAAAAGTGAAGAGGCAATCTTTTCAACAAATGATTATGAGATGCTTGGATATCTACATGAAATGAATATAGACACAAACCTTATACCCTTCCAAATTATACAAAGTGGTCCTTCTGGACTATAAAACTATAAAACTCCTAGGAGAGAACATAGGGTAAAATATAATAACTGGGATATAGCATTGCTTTTTAAATTACAACACCAAAGGAAAAATCCATTAATGAAAGGATTAATAATTCCGACTTCATTAAAATTAAAAAGTTGTACTTGAAAAACTGTGCAGAGAATGAGAAAACCCCTCATAGACTGGGAGAAAATATTTGTCAAAGATCCATCTGATAGAGGAAGTACAAACCATGTAAAGATTCTTACAACTCTCCAATAAAAAAAACAAAAACCCAGTTAAACTTTAAGTAAGACACTTAAACAGACACCTCACCCAATAAGATACAAAGATGACAAACATTATGTGAAAAAATGTGTCCATGCAGAAACCTGCATGAATGCTTGTAGTAGTTTTATTCATAATTGTCAAAGCTTGAAAGGAACCAAAATGTCTTTCAGTAGGACAAACAGGATAAATTTACTGTGGTACATTCAGATAGTAGAATATTTTTTCATTATTAAACATAAATGAGTTATGAAGCAATGAAAAGACACAGAGGAACCTTAAATACATATTAGTTCATGGAGAAATAAATCAGAAAATATTAGGTACTTTTGATTCTAACTATATGGCATTCCAGAAAAAGCAAGAGTGAAAGGAGCTGTGATTGCCTGCAGTGAAGGAGGGAGGAAAAGACAAGTAGGCAGAACACAGCTTTTAGTGCATTGAAACTACTCTGTATGGTGCTCTGTTTGATCGCTGCATGTCATTACACATTTGCAAAAGCCAGAAAATGTACAATGCCAAACTATAAACTGTGCATTTTGGGTGACAATGTAGTTTCACCAGTTATAACAAATGTGCCACTCTGGCTTGGGATACTAATGGTGGGGGAGACAATAGGTGTGTAGGCACAGAGGTTTATAGGTACTCTCTGGACCTCCTCAGTTTTCTGTGATTCTAAAAATAGTCTGTTATAGCTCTGATAGAGTCAGTAGTTTATTTAATAATGTTCCAGTGGTCACTTCCTAATTTTGATAAATGTACCATTACCATGGAAAGACTAGATGTTAACATTAGGGGAAAAGGATAAGGGACATGTGTGAATTTTTTGTACTATCTTTGTAAGTTTTCTGTAAATCTAAAATTGTTACAGAATCACAAGTTTATTTTTTTTTAAAGATTTATTTAATTATTTATTTTATACAAGCATTGGGTACAGTCAGAAGCGCGGGAGGGTGAGAGAATTCACCAGAGCCAGAGCGGGGAGCAGACCAGGCAGAAGAACTGAAGTACACTGCTGAGGGGAGCAGCGGGCAGCAGGAGAGGTCTGTGCGCCATGTGGGACCCTCCTCCGGTGGCCGGGGAGCAGCCAGGGATTGAACCGGCGCTGCAGAGGCTGAGGGCAGCTTCCCAACCCAGAGCTCAACCGCTGCACCACCGGGGAGGCCACAAGTTTATTTTTTAAACTTCAGTTGAGTCCATGTGTTTGGAAGTAATGCAAATGAGACTGAATGTTCTAGATGCTAGAATGTTCTAGGTGTTGATTTGTACTAGATATCACTGATCATTTTCAGATGAACTCTTGAGAAGTAAGCAAGCAGTCAGGGACTAGAGATTATCTTTTAGGGAACAAATCTTAACTCTGTGTGATTTACTTTGGCAAGTTACTTTCTCCAGTTTCTCATCTGCAAAGTGGAGATAATGTCTGTCTATTTTGCAAAGCAACTATAGAATTGAGATTGACCAAAAACTGTGCCTAGCACAGACTAAAGATCTAATCAATGTTAGTTATTGTTATCTTTATTCTGTGCTTGACATCAGAATTTTTGAGCTATTAGTGAAGGAAATACTACTTTTCAAAACTAACATTTGTTCTACTTACATCTTGTGTTATCACTTAGGTTTTTGTATAGTACTTATGTTTGAATTGAGTCGCTATTTGGCAAACAGAACAGTGGGTATTTTTTGTAAAGTCTTCACATTAGGGGTGCCATCTTTCACAGATTTTTGTCTATACCCAATTTATTTGGAGGGATTTTGACTCCTCAGATACTGGCTTCTCTTTGTTGAGTCAAGTGAATGCCAGAATCCTCTGTTTCAATTCAGGGCAGATAGGGAGCCCAAGATGCCAGATTTAACTAGCTGATCCCTCTATTTGATGATTTTTAAATTCAGGTAAGTAATTATGGCCTTTATGCACTGATAGATTGTTCTCTATTTATATAAGCTGCATGAAATTATTTTTGGTTTTTATAGTTTTAATCCATCCAAACTTCAAAAATCTTCTATCAGCTGCTCACCTGCTATTTACACAAAATTCTAGCATTACATCTTATCTTGAATTCATGCCATATGACCTAAGATAGAACAAGGAGCATGCTGATACAGTCATGTTTTTAAAATGGGCAGGTGCCTACAAGTTGTGATACTTAACAAATTCGGGGATAAATCTGACCCAGAGCCAAGTTATGTTGGATTTTATAACCTAACAATACAGTGAATTTTTTCATGTTAGGGTTTCTCTGGTATACAAATACATGTAAATGAGTGTGGGTTTATATTTGTGTAAATATCATAGACAACTGAAATTAAATATTTATTATTATTATTATTTTATTTTTTACATCATTATTCATTTTTAAACAATATTTGCTTCCCCCCACCCCCTCAGGTGTAGTCCCCATAGAGTTTCCTTCCCCGAGGCACCCGTGCACCATCACCTCAGTCCCCTGTGCTCCTCCCTCCCTCCCTCTGATCCCTCTCCCGCCTCCTCCCCTGCAGTGTGTCTCTGATTTATAATTGTCCATTTTTGCTTTGTTGTGTTCTGTACTGTTATTTTTTTACACTGATGTCTTATTTGGTTCCCCTATATTCCTGCTATAAGTGAAACCATGCAATATTTTTTTCTTTTTCCTTCTGGCTTATTTCACTGAGCATAATTCCTTCTAGCTCCATCCATGTTACTGCGAATGGCATGAGTTTATCTTTTGTGATTACTGAATAATATTCCATTGTGTATATGTGCCACATCGTCTTAATCCAGGCATCTATTTTTGGGCATTTGGGTTGTTTCCAGGTTTTGCCTATTGTAAATAGTGCTGCAGTAAACATAGGTGTACAGGTGTTCTTTTGAATCAGTGTTTCTGTGTCCTTCGGGTAGATTCCTAGGAGTGGAATTGCTGGGTCATATGGTAGCTCCATTTTTAGTAATCTGAGGAACCTCCAGACAGCTTTCCATAGTGATTGGGCCAGTTTGCACTCCCACCAGCAATGTAGGAGAGTGCCTTTGAAAATATTTAAACATTTGTATTGTGAATTCTACACAAAATCTGTGGGTAGTAACATTTTTATAATAACCTCATTGCAATTGTGTTTTAGTGCATTTTATGAATGTTATATTAGTTCTATCACTTTATAACAAATTAGTATAAATAATGACTTAAAACAACACATTTATTATCTTATATTTACATGGGTCAGAAGTCTCAGATGTTGCAAAGGTGCAGGAAAAAGTGTTAACCAGGGCTACAGTCTCATCTGAAACTTGGGTTCTCCTCTAAGCTCATTCAAGTTTTTGGCAGAATTCAATTTTTGGTATTGGACTGAAACCCTCAGCTTCTATAAGTTGTGCTCCACATGTGTTTCAAAAGTGACTTTTACACCTTTAAGGATAGCAGATGAAGGCATCTCTGCTGCTTCAAATCTCTTCTTTCAGACAGTGCCCTGATCTTTTATTAAGGGGCTTACTTGGTTAAGTCACATGCACTAAGGATAATCATCTTTTGGTTAGAAACCTTACTGCATCTGTAAAAATCCCTTTATAATCTATTCTATTGGTTAAAATAAGATGGAGGTAAATGATAGCTACAAAATCCCTACAGCTATATCATATTCTAAGCTTTCCCACTAAGATCAAGTACAAAGTAAGAATGTCCCTTCTCACCACTGTTTTTCAATATTGTAACAAAATTTCTAGCTATTGCAATAAGAAGGGAAATAAAAGGCTTACGGTTGGAAAAGAAGAAACCAAAAGAAGAAACCAAACTTCATTACAGATGACTTACTTGGTAGCCTACTTAACAAATATGAAAGATCTGACCAAATATTTCCTGGAATTTAAGAAGTTACTATATCAAGATTGCAGGAAACAAGGTTAATATACAAGTCAGTCACTTTTCTACATACCAGCAAAGAATAAATGGAATTTGAAATTAAAAAAACACAACATCATTTACGTTAGCATCCCCAAAATGAGGTGCTTAGGTATAAATCTAACAAAATGCATGCATGATCTATGTAGAAAACTACAAAACAGTAATGAACAAAATCATAGAACTAAATGAATGGAAAGATACTCTATATGAGGAATATTCTATATTCTGCATTCAGGAATTCTATTAATATTCAGGAATAGGAAGACTCAACATCGTCAAAATGTTAGTTCTTCCCAAGTTGAGCTATAAATTCAAAGCAATCCTAATCGATATCTCAGCAAGTATTTTGTCAACACTGACTAACTGATTCTGTAACAGGGTGGTCCCCAGGAAAGGGGGAGTTTCCCTCTTCCTGTCCTATAACAATTCTACAATTATATGGAGAGGCAAAAGTACCAGAATAGCCAACATAATACTGATATAGAAAAACAAAATTGGATGATTGACACTATGTAATTTCAAGACAATATAAAGCTACAAAAATCTAGACTATGGTATTGGTGAAAGAACAGACAGATAGATCAGCGGAACAATAGAGAGCCCACATAAGTATAATCCATTGATCTTTCACAAAGCAGCAAAGACAATAAAATGGAACAAAGATGTTCTTTTAACAAATGGCGCTGGAATAACTGGGCATTTACATGTAAACCATTGAATCTAGAGAGATCTTTACACACTTCATAAACAGTAACTCAAATTTGATTATGTAAAACAAAAAGTTCTAGAACTCCTGGAACAATCATAGGAGAAAACTTAGAATGACCTTGGATATGGTAATCAACTTTTCGATGCAACAATTATTTCATAAAAGAAATAATCAGTAAAGTTTACTTTATTAAAATTCAGAACTAAACTCTGTGAAAGACATTGTTGAGAGGATGAGAAGCTAAACCACAGACTGGGAGAAAATATTTTCCAAAGATATATCTGATAAAGGAGGGACTATTACACAACCTATATAGAGAACTCTTAAAACTCAGCGATAAGAAAATAAACAACACCATTGAAAAACAGGCAATAGACCTGAACAGACACCTTACCAAAGAAGATATGCAGGTGGTAAATAAGCATATGAAAAAGATGCTCAATATCGTATGTCACTAGGGGATTACCAAATTAAAACAACAATATTCTGGGAATTTGGCAGCTCACTGTCACAGATCTTGATGTTTCACTTTTGATAATTTGAATGTTACCTGCTGTTTTCTTCAAAGAGTGAACTGAGAAATGCAAAGAAAAAAATAGGCTTTACTTGAAATTCAAATTTTTTTTCTAAATATTCAGTTTGTTAGCACTAATTTTGATCCTAGTTGAATATATTCTTAATAAGCAATAGACAAAAGCAATAGAGTTAACTGTTTAACTTGACAGTATCAAGATACTTTGAAAAATCACTTTTTAAAAGGATAGACACTCTAAAACTTTAATTTCGAATGTGAGAGCAGAAACAAAAGCTGCAACCAAAGAACTTTCATTTGGGGGCATTGGGAACATTTTCTACTTCAACACTAATCCTTGGATTTAGAGGATTTTCTTCCACAGATTTACAACACTCCACCCTTGAGTGGGTAGCTTAAGAATTTGGATGAACCAAGTTTTTTTTTTTTTTTTTTTTGACAGATGTGTAGATAAATAATTCCTTGTAGCGCTTAAATACCTCTGAAAGCCCATTGAAATCTTATACAGTGCAAGTAATATAGAAAGCATGTAACATACTGAGGTCATGAATAAAACTCACTGCTGCTGGTATGAATTTGTAAATTTACTAGACCTCCACTTCCGGACCTCACTGTACACAGCTGAACACTTCAGCCTATCTCCAAGGTTAAGGAAATGGCTGATTCAAAGGTATTTGTCTTCCTTTCCATAGTTTTTTTCTTAGGATAGAAATAATGGAGTGGGTCCAACCACTGTGGAGAGCTGTGTGGAGATTTCTGGACCTACTAAACATAGAGCTTCCATATGATCCAGCAATTCCACTCCTAGGTATTTACCCAAAGGACACAGAAACATCAATTCCAAAGAGCACCTGCACCCCTATGTTTATAGCAGCACTATTTACAATAGCTAAGCTATGGAAACAACCCAAACGCCCAAAAATAAATGACTGGATCAAGAAGATATGGTACATATACACCATGGAATATTACTCAGCATTCAAAAAAGATAAACACATGCAATTTGCAGCAACATGGATGGCGCTGGAAGGGATCATGCTCAGCGAAATAAGCCAGAAAGAAAAAGAAAAATACCGGATGATCTCACTCATAGCAGGAATCTAGAAAACTTAAATAAGGGACCAGGAAAATTAATAACTATAAGAAAGTGAAAATCAAAATCAACAAAAAACTATGAACCAGAGACACTCTATGGGGGGCGGGAGGGGAGGGATTGGGGTCAAAATAAGGGGGTTGCAATTGAATGGGAAATAAAAAAATAAAATTTATTTAAAAAAAAATGGAGTGGGAAAAAAGTCTTAATTACAGGAAACATGACATTGAAGATTGTCTTTCTCATATATACATATTCTAAGCCAACTTTTAATCACTGTGAATTCATCTCATCAGCTGAGTTATTAGTTATTAGTAAAATTTAGTCATTATTAGTAAAATTTAGATACTCTTGAATGTTTCTTGTTTCTCAGATTTTGCCTCATTTACTGCCAAAACATACTTAATAACATTTTCCTTCTATTTACATATACATGTGTGTATGTATATATATATGTGTATGTATGTGTGTGTGTGTATATATATATATATATATATATATATACACACACTTTGTTATATATACTTTGTTTATGCACACACACTTTGTTAAGGCAGCCATAGCAAAGAACTTTAAAATTACCTTAAGATTAATATTGTCCTGTGGTTATAAGCAATAACAGTAGTTTTGGTAAGCAGAAGCAACAAGAAATAAGGCCTATATTGTCCAATGAGGGGTAGCCCTTGCTTTTACTTTTATTTTCACTATATTCTATCAGTCATGAGTTTTAATATCATAATGCAGAAATAGTTCTGATTTTAAAATTATATGTAGTAATGTGGCAAAATATTAGGATTCTATAAGATTAGATGCTGTGTTTATGGGGTTTATGTCATTTTAGTAGTTTTGAGTAGTTTGACATTTGATAGTAAATAAACTTAGAGGAGCATTCTATTTGTTGTACTTCAGGTAGATGGGATATAATTGAATTTACTGATCAATTGAAGATTTATTTCATTTCATTAAAAATCTAATTACTAAAAATTCTAAAAGAAACTGAATGAAAAATAGTTTATAACATAAATGTAACTAGGGGCATAGTGATACAAACAAGATAAAGTTACAAACTGCCAAAAATATCATTTTTATGTCACAGTTTTATATAATGAAACTAATAATAATACTTTATTATTGTTATATCCTGATTGATCATTTTGACTCACTTTTGATCACTCTGACTCACTTTTCTGTACATTCACTTATTAAGTCATCAAAATTTATACTGCAACTTAACTTGCCAACAATATATTTGAGATTAAAATCAGTTGTTACTGACAAATGCAATATCACAAATAATTTTAATTACTGAAACTGTTAAGAATATTTTGTAGACTGGTAACATTGGAATAAATAATTGAAAGGGAAAAAAGAAAATGAACATTTCTTGTTTTATCCATCCAAATTCCTGACTTGTACTTCATGATGGTAAAATTTTTAAAAAGCCTTTTTTCCCAAATGGAGTGCACTAGTAGTAATGGAGTAATTGAATGTAGTAGCCATTCTCAACTCAAGGGCACAGAATCATCTTCCTTAATGTTTGGCCATAGCAGAGAGTTGCCATTAGATGGCACCAAACTTCAACCAGACCTTAGTTGGGCAGATCTGGATTATACCTTTGGACTCCTGGGCCACTCATTTTGCTAGATGTGCAACCTACCCCTGATCATTTTATTACCCTTGTCATATTGCAACCCATAATCACCACTTGCCATTGTGATACTCAATATCCCTTTCCCCCCTAAAACCATGTATTCCAGAAGTGATATTATTTGAAGAATGTTCTACAACTTGAAGATGATCTCCCTCCTGCTTGGGAGGAATTGATCACTCCTCTCCCAGCTACATACAACACCACACAGAACATCATTCATACATTAATTAATGCTCTGGCTCAATTTGTCAAGAATAAAAACAGAACTTGAAGTATAGCTGCACATGGGGAGGAGAAGACTACGGCATGTTTTTTTTGTAGTTTCTCCTGATCCTCAGGAATCCTAATGGAACATGGGCCTAACATTGACAATACATGCATGACAGTACTTGTCAAATCTTGAAAATTCAATTATTGTTCATTCATCAACCATCGAGGGAGGGTGGCTACCAAAATTTCCCAATGTCAATATACGTTTTTTCTTGGCAGCAACTTTATACTTTTAGTATATATGCGTGACCTTGCCTAAATCAGCGATTACACTAGAGATTATAAAATGGTGATTTCTTTCTAGGTTTATACTTTTTAATTCCTTTCATTTTATTTTGATTGCAAGAGAGGGAGAAAAAATATGTATATGGTTGTTCAGCAGCAGACCTCTGTTTAAACCTGACATCAATTTACACGTCACTAAGAGAAGGCAAGTGATGGGAACGTGCAATTATTCAATATAAGGTGTTTAATTAAAGTTATTAGGAGAGGGAATGAAAAAAGAGATTTTATGAACAATATTTAGAAAAACCTCTTCCATTGTATATTTAATGAATTTCCAACAGGCCAGAGTTTACCTTTCTTGTTGTGTTCATTTAGTTGGGAGTTAGGTATCTTAAAAAAATCTGAATAGGCATGCATTTCGTTATTGCATTTCTTATCCTGACTCCCAAGGCTCTGTATCAATTTGCCCTTACTTGGTCTACCAACTTCTACAGTTTTATATAATTAACACAGCACAAATGCACCAGTCCCTTCTTATTCCTCAAGCATATCCAACTTTGCTCAGTACCTCAAACAAGATTGTCGTATGATTTATTTCTTCTTGTTTTTCATTTCTTAGCTTAAGTGTCCTTTCCGCATAGAATCCTCTTCTGTCCCTTCAATGCAAAGTAACGACTACCTGCTCCATGTTACAAGACACTCCTTAACTGATTCTTGACATTTTCATTGGTCTTGTCTGATTTTCCACAGTAGAATGGATGCTCCAAGAGAGCACTTATCTTGACTATTTTTCCCGGGTATATCCTGCCAACCTAGAGTAAGATTGGAAACACTATTTTTGAAAAAAAGAAATAGATCTATTTATGCATTTGTTAAACTCTTATTTTTCAACCTTCCCATTATTATTACATATGAAATATGAATTTAAAACTTATTTGAATATATAATAGCCCATGAGTCTTGCTTCTGGTAGCGGCAATGATAATTTAGTTTAACTTTTGTACTGAGATAGATTTAGAAAATGTGTGTGTGGGGGGGGGTGGGGGGTGAGCAGGGGGTAATAACACATTGGAATGCTAACAAGGCAATTATAGGGCCAAACTGCAAAGAAAAAGAATTAAAACCTAGAGATATGAATCTGGTATTTAGCTCCACTTTTCCTTCTGAGGGATTTGCCAATTCTGAAAGAGGTGATTGAAAGGTCAAGAAGCTGATGAGAGTATGTGCAGGAATAAAAGTAAGGCTCTGCAGAGGCATTAGTAAATCATCCAAACTTTTGACTAAGTTCCTTATGACCTACACCCCCAAAGTAAGATGATATATCCTTACAGAGCTTAAAGTGTGACCTTAATTTTAATGCTTGATACTATTAAGGTCATTCTCATTTGTTTATGACTGTACCCAGTGGATAAGCAAATTAAATCTGTGACAGAGAAAATAAAATCTTTCTGAACCTTAAATACTCTTTTCATATCTGTATATCAAACCTCTCCAACAAGAAAACACAACTAAGAAAATGAAAAAGCAGATAGTGTGACAGAAAAGCAAGAGAACTAGAGAAATAACTTACCACCTGCAGTAAATATGCTACATGCTTTTAGAAACATGATCACCTACTACATGCTTTTAAAAAAAAGTAATGCAAACTTGAATGCTGACTAATCATCTCAATTTCACAAGTATTAAACTGAACTCTTAATCTTTTCCCCCAAACCTGTTCCATCATGGCCTTCCTCACCTCTGCCAGTGGCAACTCATTCCAGCATTCAGCCAACACATTGCAGTTAATTTTGTCACACCTTATATGATTGGTTGGAAAATCTTCACTCTCATTTGAAAGTACAGATAAATATAGAATTTGACCATTTTTCACCACAGCAAGTTGACACTGTTCTCAGTGAATTGCTTGAATCCCCATTTATAATCTCAGCCCAACAGTCAGATTGGTTCTATTAAAGCATGTTTCAAACCAAATTCTCTTCTGCTGTGAACTTTGCAACAGTTCATCCTTTTACTTAGATTAAAAGATGAAGTACTTAAAATGGCTTACAATGTTCTAAGCCTTTCAAAATCCATGTCATGCCTTAAAAACAGGTTTATAAATGTGTCAGTATGATATATCTCACCCAAATTTGTACTGTAATACTAGAGCCACAAGATGCCAATTTTATTCATTTTCTTTAATATATATGCTTATGTGGAGCCAAGAAATATTCTGTTGGCACTGCAAATATTGCAGTGGAAACTATTTACTGGAAACGTAAATAAATCATTTTTTAAACACTTTTAATTTTGGTAGCAGAATTATATTTCAGTCACCATAAGGAAGATTATCAAATTGATTAATGGCCATCAACTACTGTTGTAAATAAGCAGTGCTTTAAAATGATCTTGATCTAGTAACATTCACTTTGGTATGAGTTTGCTTATTTTACCACGTTTACTTTCATATATGGCCCTTCAGGTGTCTGTGTTTATTAATTTTTTTCTTTTTCTCATCTACCCAGATGCAAATTATAAATATATTTTATAATTACAAAAATTCAAATTCCATTATGTAATGGAACTAAAATAAAAGTAATGAATGTGAAGTTAAAACAATGCTACATGCCCATTTTAAATAAACAATGACTAATCCATTAATTAATCTACAGCTTGGTTACTGTCACTGTGACCTGGACCCTCCTATTCCACATCCTGAATCAGGATTTCAGACGTCACTCAGAGTGGAACTTGTGACATGTTAGTGGAAAAGGGGAAACCACATTTTGCTACTTAATTCTGGAGAGAAAACTGTTGGCCAGAAATAATTCACTTTGTAATTTTTCATTGCAGTTATCTGTAGCATGATGGGTAAAATGTGTTTTCTTCTCTTTTACTCTGATTTGGTAGGAAGCACAAATCAGCTTACATTGCCATCTGAGCATTGCTGCCAAGACCATTCTTTAAAAAGAAGATATTTTTACACAATAGGGAGTACAAGTATATTTCCTGCCCCTGTCAAAATTCTTTCCAACTTGGATAGGAAAATACCTCCTATTCTACTTTCCCAAATTAGATATTAACTTTTTTTAGTAAAGAAGGCAAATTATATCTTTAATCATCATGCAACATTATAAGGAAAAATATTGGAAATTTACCTTGATGGCAATGTTTGTTTTGCACGTTGTTTTAGAGATAAAATATCTTGGCATGTGTTGTATATATTCTCTGTGTACTTCTCTTAGTACCTAAGTTTCTCTTTGTGACTAACTTAGTAACTCTTAAGTTGTTGTGACTAACTTTGTAACTCTCTAAGTGACTAACTTAACTCCATAGTTTATAGCAACAAAGTATTGTTTAACACATTAAAATTCTTCAGGAAAAAGAAAAACTAGTATCTTTTGAACAGATCAGTTTCCCTTTTGCAAAATAAAGTAATGCAGCAATGTTTCACATGGACAATTTATATCCTTATGATAGCATTTACTAAAATTCTAATCTCTATGCACATATAAGGCTTTTGATACTCAGTTTCAGGAGATATTGATGTAAATTTCATGAGGTCAGATTCAAAATTCCCACTTTGTTGGCAGTAGCTTTCACCTATAAATCTTTTTCTTAAAAATACACAAAAAAACAATCTGGGGTTCTTTATACCATATTTTATTTAGTTCATTCAATAAAAGTTGTTAGAGTAACGAGTCTGTATCGGGCATACTTTCTAGTACTAATGACACAGCAATTAAAAAAAAAAAGACTTCCTGCCCTCAGGAAGTCTTAGGATATGACTTACTTAGGATAAGTGGGTATAATTAAATGAAAAGTATCAATTGCTATAAAATACATTGACTTTCTTTTGTACATTGGATTTTTTTCCCAAGTGATTGCTCTTTACCTTTTCACTGTATACCTTTTAACTGAACATTTAATTGAATTTTTTAAAAAATTGTTTGAAAATAAACAGGATGTCCCCATCAAGGTGATGGTTCCCTTTTTCTTTATTTTTGTTTTCTATTTGTATTTATTTTTAATTGTACTATTTTGCTTATTGAGATACCATTAGTTTACAGTAGTCTATATGATTAAAAGATACAAGTTCATACCGCTTCAGATGGTTTCTTTTTTCATTACAAAGACAGAGCAGGTAACATGCAGGTTACAATTCATAGAATTCTCAATCCCTGCTCCAAGTCCTTTGTGACACAATCTATTTCAAATAGGTCGGTGCAGAATATATTACTATCCTTAGAACCTGCAAACAAGTCTAGATCAGATATGTGTAAAATAGTTCTTAGTTTTGTATTGGCCTGAAATATTGCTCTCATTCCCCAAACAGTGCCAGATTCAACCTCTAACATCATTGAACTATCCTTTTTTACCCATAAAATTGGCAGTTCACATACTTGCAGTGTTTTGAATGACTTGCTTAACAAGAATAGCAAAATCACATCCTTACCCTGTGACTCATTTTCATACTTATTTTGATTAGAATTTTCCTGAGGGCAAAGAACATACCTTATTCATCACCTTAAAATAAGAGAATCCAACAAAGGGAATTGCAGTAGTAGTTAAGCAATTCATATGTGTTGAATTATTTTTTGTTGATCATGTAACTAAACTTTTGGAGGATGAAAACAGGGTTGTGCCTTTAGGGGAATTCTTTAACTGACGTTATCAGAGTAAAGTGTTGCCCGTTCCATATATAAAAGCAAAAGCAAGTGCACTCCTGAGACTCAGACTAGGTATTCATTCGTCCAGATATTATTCCATGAACTCTCTTTCCTGCTGACCATACAGCTCATACTCTCACATAAAGCACATGGTCTATAGATGTAAGTTGTAGTCCCCACAAAAACAGTGAGCTCTTTGAAGCAGAAAGAATGTTTTAATTTTTCGTGGGTTTGTTACCTGTATTTAATAATGTATTTAATATATCTTATGCTTTGGAATTTTGCATGAATGAATTAAATGAGCGGACAAATGAATGAGATGATCATTTTGACTGGGCAGTCCTTTTCTGCAAAACCAACTCTCTAGGACTTTTTCATTCTACTCTCATCAAGATGGTCTTGTTCTCTACTGTGATTATTTAACAGATAAAATAAATCTATTATTTATTTTACAGAATTTAAGGATGTTGATATAGATTATTCAGCAGAGCTAAATGTTAAATTCCAGATGAACTGATAGTAGGCAGCAAAATAGCTAAAAGCTCAGTCTTTTGTATCAAAATCATACAGGTTAGAATATGGGTTTTCTTGTTGACAGGGCAAACTTAGATAATCTATGCTATTTTTAGGGGCCCTCCTTTTGAGCAATGCCTATTTCAAAATATTGCTATGTAATTATACATGTAAAGAGTACAGCATAATAACATATCTAATGGTTATATATCAATTGCAATAATCATATATATATTAAATATGTGCATTATGACTTATTTATTTTTTTAAAGAGTTTTTTTTTTTTTAAAGATTTATTTATTTTTATTTATACAAGCACTGGGTATAGTCAGAAGTGCAGGAGGGCGAGAGAATTCACCAGAGCCAGAGCGGGGAGCAGAGCAGGCAGAAGGACCCAAGTACACTGCTGAGGGGAGCAGCGGGCGGCAGGAGAGGTCTGCGCGCCATGTGGGACCCTCCTCCAGTGGCCGGGGAGCAGCTGGGGATCGAACCGGTGCTGCAGAGGCTGCGGGCAGCTTCGCAACCCAGCGCTCAACCACTGCGCCACCTGGGAGGCCGCATTATGACTTTTAAACCAGACAATGAGGAGGGGGCGGAGCAACATGGCGGCGAGGAGACACTGCGAGTAAGATCTCCCATTAAAAAAAGTGAATAGGGAGGAAAAGCGGCAGGTCCCAGTGAGAACTGGGACACGGAAGATAAACGGGTGACGCCAGGGAACTGCCCGAAGAAGAAAGTGGCCATAAAAGAGGACTAGAAGGGAGGGAAGCTCAGAACCCTGCTCCCCTCCCCCGCCCACAGAGGCAGCACTCTCCAACCCGCAGAGAGGAGGAAACAACAAACCAAAACGGCCCACAAGAACAAACGACGCAGCAAGCGGGACCTTGAGTGGAAAGGAACTATTGCAGCCACCACACCCCGTGAACGGGAGCTGAGGCGAACCCTGCAGGATCCGCCGCGGCGGTGAGCGAACGGCTCCTGGCGCCATTAGAGAAGAACAAAGACCCCGGGAGACGCGCACACAGCCCGGGCTGCCGGTAAGCTGGCGCGGATAGCGGCGCACTCTGTGCGCTTGAAAAGCAAGTGCGGACCTGGATCGCGGCTGCCCAGGTCCCCGCGCCTGCGACCTAGGCTTGCGGGGAGACGACCTAGGCTTGCGGGGAGACGACCTAGGCTTGCGGGGAGACGCATGGAGGTCCTCACTGAGGTGAAGGTCCCTCCCTGAGTGAGCAGGAACCAGGCGCCCAGGCATGGGAGCGGTGCAAAAGGCGCCATTCCCGCGCCACTGAACTGGGCTACAGCCCGCATCCTGGAACTGAGGGCTTTGAACTGAGACCCGGGGCACGAAAATTCGGGGCGTGGTTTCTCCACGACGGTGGGGCACAAGGCAGACACAGCACCCCAAAGCTGTTGAGGTGTACCCTACCATTCCCGCTCTGTTCTCTGTCCCACGGGGTGGGGGGAGGCGAAAAACAGCCCCCCAAGGACAATAGGAGAGATCTCTGGCGCCACCTAGCGACCAGGAAAAAAAAAAGTCACTAACACCCTATAAAACAGGACATTTCTTAAGACTGCTTGAAAAGGGCAGAAGGTTTCTGGAGGACCCAGTGGCCAGCCGGGAAGTTATTCCACGCCAGGCCCCTTCCGACCAGCAGTCTGAGCCCACAGAGGGAGCAGGCACCCACGTCCGGGGCAGACCGGGTGCGCAGAAGAGTGTGCCTGAAACCGGAGGCGCAGGGACTGCATCCCGCTTCGCCATTTGAGAACAGGGACATTTCTTCAGTAAAAACTGCCTAAAACCAGCAGAAAGCTCCCCCAGAAGACAGAGATGGCTCCTGGAAGAGCCAGAGGGGAGCGGAGAAATTCACCCAAGATGTCAGTCAGTCCGAGCAACACAGTGTCCCAACGCATACGACAAATTAGAAAACAGACAGTAGGGAGTAGAAGAACCACACGCAACCTAAAAACTCCTCAGGAAAGAAGCACACCACAAAAAGAAAACCACTCCCCAGATTGCAACGACAGCAACTTGGAAGAACTTCTGAGCCTTCCAGAAAGAGAATTTAAAATTGCCATGATTAAAAAAGTGATAGATCAGAAGAAGGAAATTGAGTCCCTAAAGAGGGAAGTAAGAGAAATGCAGGAGATCAAAGAATTAATGGAGGAACTAAAGAACTCTGGGAAAAGCAATGAAAGCAGAATAGATGAAATGGAAGAACGAATAAGTAATCTTGAAGACACAGAAATAAAAAGAACCAAAACAGAAAAGGAAAGAGAAGTACGAAGGAAAAAGAATGAAGAAAGACTTCGGGAACTATCTGACTCCATGAGGAAAGGAAATATAAGAGTTATAGGAATTCCAGAAGGAGAGGAGAGAGATGTAGGAACAGAGAAAATATTCATGGATATAATTGAAGAGAACTTCCCAAATGAGAAGAAGGAGCTGAAAATTGATATACAAGAAGCAAGAAGAACACCAAACTTCCACGACGAAAGGAAAAACACAGCAAGACACATAATAGTAAAGCTCCCAAGAATCCAGGACAAGGAAAAAATAATGAAGCTGACAAGAGGGAAGAAACAGATAACATTCAAAGGAAAACCAATCAGGCTGACATCAGACTTCTCTGAAGAAACACTACGGGCAAGGAGAGAGTGGAGGGACATAGTCAACAGACTCCAAGAAAACAGATGCCAACCAAGAATACTCTATCCCGCAAAGCTCTCTTTCCTCCATGAAGAAAGAATATGGACCTTCCCAGACAAAGAGAAACTCCGGAATTTCATTGCGACTAAACCCCCACTCCAAAAAATACTACAAGGAATCCTAAAGCCAGAACCTCAGAGGGACGAATAACAACGAAAGAAGACCAAAAAAAAAAAAAAAAGTAATTAAAAGAATAAATAAATAAAATCAAAGGAAAGACAAACATAATGGCAAATACAGATGCTAACATATCAATATTAACTCTAAATGTAAATGGACTAAACTCTTCAATAAAAAGACACAGAGTTGCAGCCTGGATTAAGAAACAAAACCCAACCTTTTGCTGTCTCCAGGAAACACATTTAGCTACAAAAGATAAAAATAGGCTCAAAGTCAAAGGATGGAAAACAATCCTACAAGCAAATGGGCCAAAAAAGAAAGCAGGAACAGCTATACTTATATCAGATAAAACAGACTTCAAACTCAAAAAAATAAAAAGAGACCCCAGTGGTCACTACATTATGATTAAGGGGACAATACTTCAAGAAGAAATAACACTCATTAACATATACTCACCAAACGAAAGAGCACCAAAATATATCAGACAACTGTTGTCCTCTCTGAAAACAGACATCAGAGAAAACACATATGTAGTGGGAGACTTCAACACACCACTATCAACAATGGATAGATCAACAAGACAAAAAATAAGTAAAGAAACTAAAGCTCTAAATAAGACCTAGAGCATTTGGGCTTAACAGACATCTATAGAACACTAAACCCAAAAAAAACGGAGTACACATTTTTCTCAAGCGCACACGGATCATTCTCCAGGATCGATCACATACTGGGGCACAAGACAAACATCAACAGATACACCAAGATTGAAATCATACCAACCATCTTTTCTGACCACGAAGGCATCAAACTAGAAATAAATCATAAAAAGAAGGCAAGGAACTATCCTACCTCATGGAGATTAAAAGCCACACTACTGGAAGACCACTGGACTAACGAGGAGATCAAAGAAGAAATTAAAAAATTCTTTGAATTGAATGACAAGGAGGACACCAATATCCTAAATGTATGGGATGCAGCAAAAGCAGTAATAAGAGGAAAATATATAGCAATAGAAGCTCACATCAAAAAACAAGAAAGAACTCAAAGAAACAACCTAATCTCGAAGCTCAAAGATCTAGAAAAAGAACAACAAAAAAACCCCAGAACCAGTAGAAGAAAAGAAATAATAAAAACCAAAGCAGAAATAAATGAAATTGAAACTAAAAAAACAATCCAAAAGATCAATGAAACCAAGAGCTGGTTCTTTGAAAAAATAAATAAAATAGACAAACCCCTAGCCAGGCTCACAAAGGAAAAAAGGGAGAAAGCACAAATACACAGAATCATAAATGAAAGAGGAGAAATCACAACGGACACAGCAGAAATCAAAAGAATAATCAGTAACTACTATGAACAGTTATATGGAAACAAGTTCAACAATCTAGAGGAGATGGACAAATTCCTACAACTCTACAATCACCCAACGCTAGATAAAGAAGAAATAGAACACCTAAACAGACCAATTACAAGCAGCGAAATTGAAATGGTAATTAAAAACCTCCCCAAAAACAAAAGCCCAGGACCTGATGGATTTACAAATGAATTCTACCAAACATTCAGAGACGAATTAGTGCCTATCCTTCACAAACTCTTCCAAAAAATTGAGAAGGAAGGGACAATACCAAACACGTTCTATGAAGCCAATATTACACTAATACCAAAACCGAATAAGGACAACACAAAAAAGGAAAACTATAGGCCAATCTCCCTAATGAACACTGATGCAAAAATCCTCAATAAAATTTTAGCTATTAGAATCCAACAATGTATCCATAAGATAATTCACCACGACCAAGTTGGATTCATGCCAGGGGCACAAGGATGGTTTAACATCCGAAAATCAATCAACGTTATCCAACACATCAACAAAAAGAAATATAAAAACCATATGATAATATCAATAGATGCTGAGAAAGCTTTCGACAAAGTGCAACACCCATTCATGATAAAAGCCCTTGAAATTCTTGGGATACAAGGAACATACCTCAACATCATAAAGGCCATCTATGACAAGCCAACAGCCAGTATCATTCTCAATGGTGAAAAGCTGAAAGCAATTCCATTAAGATCTGGAACAAGACAAGGATGTCCACTCTCACCTCTGCTTTTCAATATAATACTGGAAGTACTAGCCAGAGCAATAAGACAAGAGAAAGACATCCAAGGAATCCAAATAGGAAAAGAAGAAGTCAAACTATCACTATTTGCAGATGATATGATAATATACATAGAGAACCCCAAAATCTCCACAGAAAAACTAATTCAACTCATCAATCAATTCAGTAAAGTGGCAGGATACAAAATCAACACGCAAAAGTCAGTAGCCTTCCTATACACAAACAATAAATCTGAAGAAGAAGAAATCAAAAAAACCACCCCTTTTGTTATTGAAACAAAAAAATCAAATATTTGGGAATAAATCTAACAAAAGAGGTAAAGGACCTATACAAAGAAAACTATAAAACACTGTTAAAAGAAATAGAAGAAGACACAAAGAAATGGAAAGACATCCCCTGCTCATGGATTGGAAGAATAAACATTATTAAAATGGCCATCCTACCAAAAGCAATATACAGATTCAATGCTATTCCAATCAAAATCTCAATGGCATTCTTCAAAGAAATAGAACAATTATTGATGAAATTCATATGGAATCACCAAAAACCCCGAATAGCCAAAGCTCTACTGAAAAAAAAAGAAGGAAATGGAGGCATCACACTCCCAGACTTCAAACTATACTACAAAGCCATAATCATCAAAACTGCATGGTATTGGAACAAGAACAGACATACAGACCAATGGAATCGAATAGAAAATCCAGAAATAAACCCACAGATTTATGGTCAACTAATCTTTGACAAAGGAGCAAAGACTATGCATTGGAGCAAAGAAAGTTTGTTCAATAAATGGTGCTGGGAAAACTGGGTCGCTACATGCAAAAGAATGAAGCTTGACCACTACCTCACACCATACACAAAAATCAACTCAAAATGGATTAAAGAACTAGACATAAGACCTGAAACCATAAAATACATAGAAGGAAATATAGGCGAAACACTACGGGATTTGCACATCAAAGACATCTTTACAGACACATCACCCAAAGCAGTGATAGTGAAGAGAAAGATAAACAGCTGGGACTACATCAAATTAAAGAGCTTCTGCACAGCAAAAGAGACAATAACAAAAACAAAGAGAAACCCCACCAACTGGGAGAACATTTTTGCACCCAACACTAATGATAAAGGACTGATCACAAAAATCTGCAAAGAGCTGATGAGACTCAGCAACAACAAAGAAAATAATCCAGTCAAAAAATGGGCAGAAGAGCTAAAAAGAAACTTCTCTGAAGAGGAAATGAAAATGGCCAACAGACATATGAAAAAATGTTCAACATCACTTGTAATCAGGGAAATGCAAATCAAAACTACCATGAGATACCATCTCACACCAGTGAGAATGGCACATATTAAAAAAACTAGCAACAACAAATGTTGGCGAGGATGTGGAGAAAAAGGAACTCTCCTGCACTGTTGGTGGGAGTGCAAACTGGTCCAACCACTATGGAGAGCTGTGTGGAGATTTCTGGACCTACTAAACATAGAGCTTCCATATGATCCAGCAATTCCACTCCTAGGTATTTACCCAAAGGACACAGAAACATCCATTCCAAAGAGCACCTGCACTCCTATGTTTATAGCAGCACTGTTTACAATAGCTAAGCTTTGGAAACAACCCAAATGCCCAAAAATAGATGACTGGATCAAGAAGATGTGGTACATATATACCATGGAATATTACTCAGCATTCAAAAAAGATAAACACATGCAATTTGCAGCAACATGGATGGCACTGGAAGGGATCATGCTCAGCGAAATAAGCCAAAAAGAAAAAGAAAAATACCGGATGGTCTCACTCATAGCAGGAATCTAGAAAACTTAAATAAGGGACCAGGAAAATGAATATAAGAAAGTGAAAATCAAAATCAACAAAAAACTATGAACCAGAGACACTTTTTGGGGGGTGGGGGCGGGAGGGGAAGGATTGGGGTCAGAATGGGGCGTTTGCAATTGTATGGGGGAATATAAAAATAAAATTTAATATTAAAAAAAAAAAAAAAAAAAAAATAAACCAGACAATGAAAGGAATGCTATAAAATAAATACAAATAAGACCAATGAGAGTCCATGTGACAGAGTGTATTGACAAACAAATAACATAGGAAGTTATAGATCTTAGAAGGTAATTTCATGATGGGATAAATATATTTACAAATTCCCTGTGGTGATTGTCAGTAAATATCTATGTATGTCCTGAGACAGACTCACTTTATTCTTCTATTCCTACTTTAATGATTAATAGCTCACTATTTCTCAAAATTGTCAGGGTTTGGGCAATGAATTACATGGTTATGTGCTATGATAGCACATGTACTGATTGGAAAATTTTAGGATAAATTTCCTGAAATAATGAATAAGTGTCACACAATAAAAATTTGCAGAAAAATATAGGAAGAGTTCATCTTCAGAATACAAAGATCTTGGTTGAACAATATTTCTCCTCTATCCAAATAACCAATTTTCATTCTCTTCAAATAATTAAGCCACCTATGAGGTGCTATGGGGCCGCAGTTTTGCAGTACTAAGAGTGAAGTACAGAGCAATACAGGCCCATATCACCTTAAGAAACTAAAAAAAGACAAAACCAAAAACCACTAGAAGGGAGGAATAATAACAATTAGAGCAGAATTAAATGAAATAGAAATCAAAAAGAGAGTCTAAAAGTTTAATGAAACCGAAAGTTGGTTCTTTGAAAAAAATAACCAAAATAGACAAACCATCTTAAATGCAAATGTCTTTTTAGTGATTCACCTTAGTATTCTTTCTTCATACATCTGATAAGAATGTAACTTGGGGCCTCCCTGGTGGTGCAACGGTTGAGTGCTGGGCTGCGAAGCTGCCCGCAGCCTCTGCAATGTCTGTTCGATCCCCGGCCACTGGGCGAAGGTCCTGCCTAGCGCGCAGACCTCTCCTGCCGCCCACTGCTCCCCTCAGCAGTGTACTTCGTCCATCTGCCTAATCTGTTCCCCGCTCTGGCTCTGGTGAATTCTCTCACCCTCCCGCCCTTCTGACTGTACCCAGTGCTTGTGTAAATAAATGAATAAATCTTAAAAAAAAAAAAATGTAATTTGGATGGATAGTAAAATATGCCAAATGACTCCTTAGGGTTGCATTTTTGTCTACCTTTTTTTATTTTTCCTTTCACCGGGTTCTGGTGTTACTAACTCATACACTCACTTAGGGGGAAATTAAAGAAATAAATAAAAACAAAAATAAATAAAAAATTTCTTTTTAAGAAATTTACCATTATGAAATTTGGAAGTATACAATGAGAAATGTACATTTTCTTTTTTTTTTCTTCAGAGAATAACATCTTTCCAAAAAATTGTGTAAAAAAGGATCTGATAGAAATTTCTCTGTTGTTATTTACCAATCTTCTTTTATAGTGAGATGAAGAGTCCCATCACTTAAAGTGATTCCTGTAAGTCTTTTCTTGCCATCATCTGAAAGACAAACAAATAGAAAGTAAATTACACTGTTATTCATCAGTACAAAATCTTTCCTCAAAGAAGTCATAATTAGAAGGCAGATATGCAAATTGCATATCATAAGTAAATCAGTGTTTGAAAGCATAAACCTTCAAAGTTTGGTGATTTACTTTTCTAATAATAACTATTAAAATGCTGGTGATAAAAAAAGCAGTATCAGACTGTGAATATGCAAAGGATATCATTTTAAAGCTATTTTATATAGAAATAAAGATAGATATTCAGATCACTTTAAGAAATGTGATACTTTTCATATTAACAGATTTACAAGGAAAGAGCTGTAAGGAATTTGTGTGGTGATTTATAAACACAAATTAATAGTTATTGTAATTCCAAGAATATGTTTGCAATTCAATAGTATTTCAGAAGACACTTTAATCAGTGATGATGGCATCTTGGATAGTGAAAATTATTGTGAAATATTCATGTGCTAACCCTTATCTGTAAGTACAATTAAAATTATTCTAGAAGCAGAGCATTGACAGGTTATATATTCTTGCCTTGAAGCAACTGTCCACAGTCTGTTTAAGCATAAACTCAGTAAACATACAGGTATAGAGTAATTATTTTCATATATTTTTGACTAATTTTAATATTCTAGAGCATTTGAAATTAGTATTAATAGAAAAATATATTAACTTTGTCCTGATGTCCAAATTGTTAGAAAATATTATATTAGAATTTTTAATGTTATATTGAAAGAGAAATGAACTGCTTTTTTTTAAAAGTTATCTACTTCTGGCTCTTGGACTTGATTTTAAGTTTTGGATCTTAAACTCTCATATCACAGATTGGATTTGTCTGTTGATCATTTTTAAACCAAACTGCAACTTTTTGGCTAATTCTTTGTAGCATAATTATTCTGGGCATACCAACTCTCTGTAAAAGCTTAGAAATATCCCAAATGTAAAGTGAAATTATCAAAGGATGCAATCAATGATGGGACAGACTTTTTCAATATGCCTCCACTTAGATTTTTCTGGACACTGAACTTACATATACACAATGGGATAAGTGTACACAAGCACCAAGGTTGTGAGGTACCAACATGAGATAACCAAAAGTCTGTATACTGCCATTTGGCCAATCAACCAAATGAATGCAATTCAAGAAAAAGTAGTTAATAAAATATGCCAGTTTTCTAGTATAACTAATTATTTAAATGAATTTATGATAATTAAAGTTAATTTTATATAACCTAAAATACTGAAATAATGGTTAAAATACACATTGTTAGATTACTTTGTGATTGTGTATATGAAATTTGTAATAGAAAATGTTAAAATTTATCATTTCTATCATCTTTGAAGGAGTGGGGAATCTTAGTGTCCTAGTGGTTGAGAAATTTTTTTATATGTAGGTTCCTTTTTTTTTTTTTTTGTGGGACCCTCCCCTGTGGGCAGGGATCGAACTGGCGCTGCAGAGGATGCGGGCAGCCTCGCAATCTAGCGCTTAACCACTGCGCCACCAGGGGAGGCCCTACATGTAGGTTTCATGAAGCTGTTCAACCTAAGTGAGGGTCTTGTATAAATTTGAATACACAGATGGCCAAAGAAATGGGCAATTGGGGGAAACTGACAATGAAATGCATTAACTCGTATATAAAAACAGAGGTTTGTTTTCTGTTTGGTGGGAATTTTGTATAAAAAGGGGAGAGGCTAGAGGATGCCTGAGGAAAGAACACAGGATGAGGGAGTGGAGAAGTGGAGGAAAGGAGAAGGAAAGTAGGGACAGTGGTAGAAAGAAAAAGAGTCGCTGCAGTAATGTAAAATAAGGTTTTGGGGGCGAAAAGCTAAATTGTGTGATGTAACTGCTCTCCCCATCTTATGTCTTCCATGAAAAAGTCTTCTGACAAAGTGCTTGATGTTTTTAAAATGTCCTTCCTTCAGAAGATAAAGTACTGAACCCTAATCCAAAGTGAAGGCAGGCAAAAACCTGTGGCTTTTCAGGGGATCTATGGCATTCTTTTCTGTCTTTTGAGAGAAGAGATTGAGCAGAAAAATACTAAAAGCAAATATTATGACAACTTAAAAATATTCCAAAAACACGTTTTTAAATACAAAGAATAGTTGAGTTTTGTATTTTTATTTTTTGAGTTCAGAGATGACATGATGGGGAAATGATTAAATAATGCATTGCTTAATTTAAATTCTGATGTTGCTTGTGTAGCTAAAAATAGAAAAGTGACCGAACTAATGGTGGCTACCTGCAGTTTGAAGAGAATGTTGGCTCTCCAGAATGGTTCCTGTTACATACAGAGGTAGAATAAAAATTTTCCTTCGTAGCTTGCTCAGCATAGCTTCCGTTAATGCTTTATAACTTGGATGAGTCATGATATTTTCCCCAACTCTAGCCTAAACTGTGTGTTGCTGATATTGCCAGCAGTCTGTGAGTCCAACCTTCTCTACCAGTTGTCTCTCTGTGTGTGTTTGTGATCCTGGTTACCATGGTTCAGAAATATTTTCTCAAAATGATCTTTTAAAGTACCTATCAAAGTCAGGTAAACTGTTGTTTCAGAGTTGATAAGGCTGAAAAAAGTGGGTAACATGCAGATATTGTTGCCAAAGACTACAACAGACTCAGAACATCTGGAATATTATGTTTTCATTTAGGAAATTAAAAAATATTTATCAGGCAGATAAAACCGTATTGTGTATGATGTGAACAATCTTTACAGGTAGAAAAATATACCAAAAACTGCAAAATTTTATAAAATATTTTGAAAGATGTTAGATATATATAAGAAGGAAATTGAATGGATAAAAGGGAGGAGAGAACAGCATGAAATAGAAGAAAGGGAAAATAGAGGAATCAATGAAAGGGGAAATAGAGGAAAGTAAGAAATAAAAAGGGAAACTTTATGTAATTAAGAGATTTCATGTAAAATTTTAAAAATAAAATATGTGCTCACATCCCATCAGTGAAAGAATAAAATTATTCAAGTACTATAATTATGCCTTGATTAAATCACTCATATCCTTCTCTCAAGTGCAAAGTTAATGACAAAATTCCAGTTGCTAAAGCATAAGATGGTTGAAATAGTTTTGTCACAGAATATATTATTCAATATTATAAATCTGCAACATTTTAAAAATTATAACAACTTAACCTTTTTTAAAGTTTATAATCTCAATTCAGACAGTTGAAAGTTGAATCCTTCATGTAGAAAGCTAAATATCCCATCTCTTTTAAGTACATTCACAAGATGCTGTTTACCTACACCTGTATCTGTGTACTCATTAAATTCCTTGCACTTGAATGGGTTTACCATTTCACGCTAATTTTTTTTTTTTTTTTGGTCATGAGATGGCTAATATTCAGGACTCACTTGTTTCTTGATAAGAAAATTCCTATTCTGTTGTAAGGCTGAATTTTGTACCCCCAAATATATGTTGAAGCCCCTCCCCCTCCCCCCTATAATGTGATTGTATTTGTGAAAGAGATTTAAGAAGGTAGTTAAGGTTAAATGAATTCTTAACGGTGGGTTCTAAATTCCATATAACTGGTGTCCTTATAAAAAGAGAAAGCTGTCAGATCTCTCCTCATGCACGCATGCAAAGAGGAAATGCCATGTGAAGACACTGGCAGAAGGCAGTTGTGTGCAAGGTAGGAAGAGAGGGCTCACCAGAAACCTGTCACCTTGATCTTGAACTTTTAGATTCCAGAACAGTAACAAAAAAAAAAAATAAAAAATCTGTTGTTTAAGCCACTTAGTCTGTGTTATATTATGGCAACTCTAGCCCTCTAATAAACATACCATTATTTTATTTCATAAACACATTTTAACTATACCCCTTATATCAGCTCTACCAGATTTAGCACAGACATACATACTAATTAAACAAATGGATAAATAAAATAAAAATTTGCAAATATGGCAGTGTCATATACATACAAAATACATACATTGTGGTTTTTAACTTGTATTTTCAATTAAAATTTTACTTTTGCTGAATTTCTGGTTCATCTTGCTTTGGAAGTAATTCTTCAGATCCTTTTAAGTAATATCTAGGTACAACAAATGGATCTTTTCCCTCATTGATTATTTTGGCAATATCCTTGTAAAAGTGATGAGGCAGAGCAGCAGGGAGCAAGAGAATTAAGATTTTTTTTTTAGGAATCTACTATAATAAATGAAAATTTTCTTAAAAACAAAACAACGTACTTGGGGACATACCGTATTTGGGAAATTATTATTTGATTTTATTCTTTGGCAAAGATGTTGTATATTTTTCTAGTGTTTACTACCCAGACTGATTCAATAAGTGGTGATGATTATGAAATAAGGGCCCTAATTCTACATATCCCTTATAATCCTAACAAAAGGTGTTGTGTAAACTGAATATACAATAATTTTTAACTGAATTGAAAGTTTTAATTAAAATGAAATCTAATCTTTGAATAGTTTTTCCACTTCAGGTGTAATATTAAGGCATAATTTCAAAATTATATTTTTTATCAGATTTGATAGAGCCTTTTAGAAGTGTTAATAATGGTAGTTTCTCCAAAGTAGGATTTTCAGTTACCAGAGAAATGGTTACAAATTGAAATAGATATCGCCATATCTGCCAAGATTCTGTATTTAACAATTAAAAGGCAACTTAAAGTTTATATCAGCTCATGTGGTTGCATGTGCTATCTGATTTGGAAAATGTAATCCATACTTATTTTTTGGCTATCAGGTCCTCTGACCTTAAAATATTGAAAGACCATTTTAATGATAATCTACATGCAGTTATACTTTCTAGTTATAAACTGTGGGGTTTACAGATTCTGTTTTCCTTATTTATTCAGATAGTACGTAGGATACCTGGATTTGATGTTCCTTAGAAACAGTTATTCATTCAAATGAATCAATTTTTCAGATCAGTTTTTGTGGTCACATACAAATGCTCTGAATTCATCAGTACACTTCATTTTTGGAAATAAACTGTAAATAGAATAAATGTTTTTTTTATATTGATGTTTCCTTTACTAATATGAAAATATCTCTAGAGTAAGATGTGAATTCAGTCAGGTGAGTCCGTGAAATCTATATAACCAGGAAGTTCATTTACTCATTCAAAATACATTTGCAAAATACATTCATTATGTTGGTTCAAGTCACTAACAAAAAGTCACTAACTTTCCTTCTGCTGTAAAAGACAAACACACAACAGACAGAAAGATTAGTGATATTCTTATCTTCAACAAACTGATAATTTACTAGGATATTTGAGAAGTCCCCATAGAAAACTATAATAAAAGGTCACAAGGAAGTAATAACAATAAAAGTATTATAACCGATAACTTAGAAAAGTCAATGTGTACCAGTGGATTCAAAGATGATTTCACAGTGTAGGTGATATTTGCATTGGGCTATTATAGGTTAACCATGAACAGACAGAGATGATGAAGAACATAAACATATTAACGATAGTAGTACAAAATTAAGGAAGCATATTTGAGGGGGATTATTAGTTGTTACATTGTTTGGCATATAAAATAATTTTAAGTATTTTTAAATTCATCTAAATGTAATACTTTATGAAAAACAGGTGCATTTCTTATTATTATGGAAATGCAAACCAAAATAACAATGAGATATTTCATATGTGTTACCAAAAAAAACACAATAAACAAGAGTTGGCAAGGATGCTAAGGGAACCCTTATACACTATTGATAGTGTGATAATATTAACAATAATATTAATTGCCTTCTAGAATATTTTATTTATTTAAAAATACCTTTATTTTTTGTATGCTTCATTATTGGTTTTATATATACGTGGAAGCTGTCTTAAATCCTTTCTGTTACAAGACATCTTAAATGTTGAAAATTCAAATTTGTATCAAGAGCTAATTTGAGCGTGTGTGTATTTTGGAATATGAACGTTTACTTGATACACCTATTTGAGATTTTGACTAGAAGCTGTCATGATAGCCTTAATATAAATGATACCAGATCTCTTCAAAAGTTGTTTTTGTGAATTTGACAAGTAGCAGTTACTAAGCAAAACACCAACAGTGATAAACATTCCAATATCAGCTTGTCAAAAACTGAACTGCAGACTCAGAGGAAATGCATGATAGGAAACATCTGTTCTCTTTCCAGGACTGTTGAGAGATAATGAGGATACACCTTTTAACAATAAGTACATAAATAAGTAAATCATAAAATAAAATTCTCAAAGGTGATTTTTTAAAATTTACATTAACTTGTTAAGCTGAAGAGTGACTATTATTCTAAAAATGAGATGACTATTCCCAGCAGATTCTCAGTGCTATTAGGATTTTCAGGTCTGATCCCCTTACCCAAAGCCCCACACATCCATTCCTGAGTTCATCTCTTCTTTCCTTGCCCCAGATTGGACAGCTCTTAAATTGGATGGTTTAGCTCATTGGTTATTGCTTTTGTACTTTGTTGTATTTGGCAATCATGTATTTCTGATAAAAATTCAGTGTTCTGAATTGAGACTTCTATAAGTTAATGATAAGCTCCAGTTTTGAAGAATGAATCAAAGTGTGAAAAGAAATATAAATTATCTCAATGATATTGTATTGATTACATGTAAAAATGATGCTATTTGGACATGTTGACTTCAAAATTATTAAAACTGACTCTACTTGATTCTTTTTGTATTTTTTTAAAGATTATTTATGTATATAAGAACTGGGATGTAAGCCAAAGGTGCGGGGTGGGGGATGGTGAGAGGATTCACCAGAGAGAGTGGGCAGCAGAACAGGCAGATGTACTGAAATACACTGCTGAGGGGAAGAAGGAGGTGAGACAGGAGAGGTCTGCTGTGCCACATGGGTTGCTTCCTGCGAGCCCGGGATCAAACTTATGCTGCAGTGGCTGGAGATAACTTGATAGTGTTGTGTTTAACCCATGCGCCACCAGGAGGCCCCATTCTTTATGTATTTTTAATGCATTGACTGAAGTATTTAAAATTTTTAGTTGGCCTGAATTCTAGTTCTGTGAGATGGTCCTGGTCTAAAGTATCGAAGCTCTTCCTCAACACTGACTTTTGTCTTTTGTAGGTTCAGCTTATTGCCACTTTGCACATCTGTGAGCATTTCCGTGAACCTTTCCAATTCCCAGCATTTCCCTCAAACTTTGTCCTTTAGTCTTCACTAAAGAAACTAAAAATATGGCTGTAGCTAGAAATATCTGTTTGATATTCCTTTTGGATTAAAGTTCTGAGGATGAGTGCCATGAATCAATTTAAGCTATCTTAAGTAGGAGGGGAAGGATATTAAAAAGATACTAATACGGTGCTTTGGAATAAAAAGTTCAATTATTTTTATCAAGTGAATGATAATGAATAATAAATAAGTGAATAAATACTAAGAATTAATGGTAGAGCTTTTAATATTTGAGTTATTAAAATAATTACTTGTCTTTGAAATTTCAAATTTCCTTGCTGCTTATTTCTCATTTTGAACAAGATTGAAAAATAGTCGGATCAAGTAATCATATGCTAGTAATTCATGATTCATTTAAATGTTATCTGATTATACCAGAAAGGCCCAAATAGCAAATTATAGTGCCTATTCATTTACAAATTTCTTTATAGAAATATTTTTGATTATAAGAAACTGAGTCATTTAACCCAGGTCAGCGCTCATTTAGACAAGGGTAAACAAGGACCTTTAATGAATGTTTTTTCTTATTATAGTGCTAGCATTTTTTAATTACTAACTCCCTTTTATCAAACAAACCTGAAAACAACTTTTAGGATTGCTTTTAAAAGTTAACAGCTAATCGGAGAAGTGGGCATAAGAAGTACTGGAGAGATGGTATGAGCTTGAATATACCAGCATCATCAATTAGAAATAGAGTTCAAGCCAACAACAAAAAATAAGATATACTTGTAGTTACAGTATAAAAGGCAAGTGAACTTAATTTAATAATTTTAAATTCAGTGTATCCAAAATAATATAATTCCTACATGTAATCAATTTTACTTTAAATTCATTCTTTAAATTCTTTAAATCTGGAGTTTAACTTATAAACCATCTCAATTTAGATGCTTGTTTTTTTATCAGAATTGTTTTTTTTTTTTTTTTTGTGGGACCCTTGCCGGTGGCTGGGGATCAAACCGGCGCTGCAGCAGCCTCACAACCCAGCGCTCAACCACTGTGCCACCAGGGGAGGCCCCCAGAATTGTATTTTTGATATTTAGAAGTCATAAATTTTACAGTTGAAAAAGTAGATTCACATAGCTAAGTTGTTGTAACAGTTTTCCAATAACTCAATTGACTATCAGTATTTTTATTTAAATTTAAATAAATTAAAAATCGCCAGTTATACTTGCTGCATTTCAAGTGATGAACAGTCACATAAAGCTAGTAGTTCCTTCCCATGCTGGTTAGTGTAGTGCTATGCTGAAAAACTTGAAGTGACAAAGACAGCCTTACAAAGTGAAACATTATGAAATGCCATGCAGATAGAGAAAATGGCAGGGTGTGTAAAATTTAAAAACTAAATCATCAGATGTTGAGTAATGCAATGTTGAATTTTTAAAAATCTGTTTGCTCAATATTAAGTCCTTTCCAATTACAATGATAGTCATACAAAGGATGAAGTATAATTTGAGGCAAAATTTCAAATCTTCTAAAAATTTCTAGTGCAAGAGTACAGAGAAATCTCAGATAACTCTTATATAACATCTTTATTTTGTAAAGATGTAACATACCCAAAAATACTACCCAGTTATCCAAAATCTCAGGTAGTTGGATAAAAGGCAGAGCTAAACCCAGGGTATAGTGGTTTTATTATTGTATCAGATAAAGGCTTATATAACATTAATATTAATGAATAATCATAAAGACAATCTTAATCCACTTACTGTAGACATAATAGTTTTTTTTAACTATTGAACTATTCTGCCCTTAATACTTGATTTTACACTTATCATGCAGTATTAATTCTACTGGAGCTAGGAGGATAGGCTTTGGGTTGTGTTTCTATCAATAAAAAATATAAATAAAAAGGACAAGAGCAAACTTTTGGAGATGATAGATTGGTTTAGATTATGATTACTGTAATCTTTTTAGAAAAAGATTACTGGGCAAAAGTTTTTAAAATAAAAATCAAGTTTGACTTGAATAAATGAATATAATTCCTTTAATAACAATAAAAAAATACCATTTGGAGTTAAAATTTTAGTCTTGAACCTAACAAACCAAGTGTCATATCAGTTCTGTGTAAGAAAACTCAACTAAAAATGCTTTAATAAATTTGTGAATCCACTGCCATTACCTGATCCAAGCTAAGTGATAATTATCAAGTTTGCCTTTTTGACTCTGCAGGTGAACTTCAGTCCCAGTAGTTTAAATGCATACGTGACACACTTGCAATTACTTTCACAGCCTATATATACTAGAATAAAATGTTGTAGCTATTTTCTTTTGACCTTGGAGAATAGCCAGTGGTATATCTTCATTTTGTACCAAACTGAGCATGTTCACACACTTCGATTAGTGTTCATCCTTAAATATACCCTGTGTTATCTACATTATCTCCACAAAAGTTCACATGATTTTTCCCCTGTAAGTTTCTGTAAGTTTTCAAAATTCCTTCCTTGTATTAGGACACCAATCACTGGATTAGGGCCCAACTTAATCCATTAAGACTTCATCTTAATTGGGCCTCCCCTGGTGGCGCAGCAGTTTAGCGCTGGGCTGCGAAGCTGCCTGCAGCCTCTGCAGTGCAGGTTCAATCCCCGGGTGCGGGGCGAGGGTCCCGCATGGCGTGCAGACCTCTCCTGCCGCCCACTGCTCCCCTCAGGAATGTACTTCGTCACTCTGGCTGTTCTGTTCCCCACTCTGGCTCTGGTGAATCCTCTCATCCTCCCAGCTTCTGACTGTACCCAGTGCTTATATAAATAAATAAATCTTAACAACAACAAAAAAAAGACTTCATCTTAATTATATCTGCAAACACCTTATTTCCAAATAAGATCACATTCACAGATACAAAAAGTTAGGAGTTCAACATATCCTTTTAGGAGGGCATGATTCTACTACAACATTGCCAAAATCTTAGCATACACTAATATTAAATTCCCTACAGTTTTAGTCTTCTAACAAAGTTTCTCACAGTTAGAACATTTTCATGCTGAAAGCACCCTAAGAGATACGTAGATATCCACATCATTCTTTGTGTCGCTTACCAAAAGTCAAAGGTTGTCCTCAGCAGATATAAAAATATTTCATTTCATTTTCACACTTTTCAGTATCATTATTACTCCTATGTTACATAGGATGTTATTAAGTGTTGTGATCTAAACTGAGTCAGTTAGATTGTTCACAATTGTTGGATTGTTTTTGGTAGCTATAGTTAGATATCATTGTGAATCAACTTTGCTAGAGGTGCCATGAATTATAAACCCACTTCCTAGTGAACTTCACCTTAGCCAGTAGATACAATAGCCAGTAGATACAAAAATAGTCATACCACCTGTTATATATACTTAATAAATTTACAAATCTCTTTGTTATCACACTGACTGCACATGTGAAAGGTTCGTTCAAGGTGAAAGTGGCAATATTTCAGGGAGAGTAGTAGAAATCAACTAACCTCCTATTTGGAGACAAATGAGAAAATCCTTCAAAAGGTGCCCTGACACAACACCCCCAGAATTCTTAGATCCTGGAACACCATTCTGATATGTTTACATGCACATGGGTATAATTCAAGTATCTGTAAGAAACTTGTCTGATGTATAAAAAAATAAATTTATGGAGACAAAATTTGAACCACCTTGCTACAGTGCCTACTACAGAAATGAAAACAGTGATTGTAGAAAATAGTTTTAAAATATAGCTTTTTTAATAGTCACAAAATAAAAACACACACAAAGTGTCTATCATCAGGTAAAGAGACAACAGCATGTGGATCCATACAATAGGATACTACTGAGAAATAAAAAGGAAACAAACTATTGATGCACTCAAAACAGGGATAAATATGAAATAACTGTGTTGGGTGAATGAGTCAGGCAGAAAAAGAGAGCATACCATTTCCATAACACTCTAGAAATTACCAATAATATATACTGACGAAAAGTAGAGCAGTGATCTAATAGTGACAAAAGGGGACCAGAATGAAGGGAGAAATGGATTACAATGGGGGCATGAAGGTAGTTTTGGGAGATGATATAGACATGTTTGTCTTTTTGAGTGTAATGATAATTTTAAATATATACATATTTATATGTGTCAAAATTGATAAAATGATACCCTTAATGTGTACATTTTATTATATATAAACAAAACCACAGTATTAAAAAATGTAGTCATTAAAGAGTATTATCTCAAAACTGAAAAGAGAGTCGCCCAGTGGGAGTAGAGGAAAGAGGAACTCCTGCAACTTCACTTGAGATTGAGCTAAAGATACTGCTGGAAATGCATCATGACCCCTGGAGCTTACTTTTAGGAGCAAAGAAATTCTCCCTTCTCATTTTTTGGCTAAGCCATTGAAACCATATTCTATTGCTTGCAACAGAAATATCCTTAGGTGAACCAGAAATATTGCCTGCCAGAAGGTTCTAGTAAAGAGAAGTAAAAATGGATAAACTAAACCTGGGCATAAAACAAGTTTAAAATTTAACTACTTCAGTGATTATAATGTCATGTAGAAGTTTATAATTTATGATTGAAACATTTGGCCCAAATCAATAGTTCTCTTACAATCTTGATAATCCTTGGAGATTTGTTCATTTCCCAGAAGGTTCTGACTAATATTTGCTACTGGATTTTTTTTTAAAGATTTATTTATTTATGCATGCAAGAGTTGGGGCACAGGCCAGAGATGCAGGGGGTGAGAGGACTCACCAGAGACAGAGTGGGGAACAGAACAGGCAGATCTACTGAAATACACTGCTGAGGGGAGCAGCAGGTGAGTCAGGAGAGGTCTGCTGTGCCATGTGGGTTGCTCCCTGGCAGGCCAGGGATGGAACTTGTGCTGCAGAGGCTTCAGATTGCTTCATAGTGCAGTGCTTAACCCCTTGCGCCACCAGGGAGGCCCCTGCTACTGGATTTTGGATTGAGTCTCATGACCTGAATCTCCTTTTCCCCAGAGCAAGAGGACTTATGTCTAAGTAGAATTTGATTTAATAGCTGAAGTCTCAGTATGTAGGGCTGCTAAATATTAGCAGTTTGTAGTTTTGCCTTTCTGTACAAAAACAGTATCTCCAAGGTCACCTCTTCCTTTTTCTCTCCTTTACTTCTTATTTTAATAGAATGTAATTGCTTTCGAGATCATATCCATTTTTCTTTATGTTCCAGACTTCCCTTTTTAGTAAAACCTTAATCACTTAGCAGTATAAAGATCAATTTAAATATACAGTGGAAGATTGTATTACCTTATGTGGGTTGCAATGACAAAATATTACAGACTTGGTGACTTCAACAACAGAAGGTGATTTTCTCACAGTTCTGTAGGACAGGAGTCCTGGATAAAGAAGGGGGAGGTCTGGTTCTTCTGAGGCTTCCCTTCTTAGCTCTATCTTTATATAATCATCTTTGGTTCTGGATTATCTATGTGTTAATTTCCTCTTCTTGTATGGACTCTAATCATATGGATTAGGATCTACTCTTATGGTCCCATTTTAGTTTAATTTGTGTCTGTAGAGGGCCTAACTGGAAATGCAGTCATGTTCAGAGGTATTGAAGATTAGACTTCTACATGTGAATTTTAAAGGGAGATAATTTAGTTCATAACAGAACTTTAGCTTCTACTCCTTCTTTATTCTTTCAGAGTGTGAAATCTCTGAGATCAATAAATACATCATGCAATAAATATTTTTGAACTACTACTAATAATGCTAGGCATGTTTACTTTGGAATTAGATAATCAAGTTATCATCAATAATCACACGTCAAGATGAAATACTTAAACAAATATGTCTTATAAATCACACTCCATTACACATATCAAAGTCATTTGATTGGATTGAGTTAATGATGTTTGCCCTCCTATTTTCCCAGCATAACAAGCTGTCAGCCTGATCAAATGAAATAGCCCTATAGGGAATTTCTTCTCTTAATACGCCTCCTCACTCAAATATTTACGCTAATATATGCATATTCCCCACTGTCTTATGTTTTTGCCTTATTCTGCTTCTTGTGAATCTAGGACATTATCTCATCTGGTATTTCCCTTAGCTTTATGACTGTCTCCTTTGTGAAATGTGAAAGTAACTCCTTTGAACTACCCTGTTAGATTTTAGGTTTCTGTTCACTTAGTCTTTTTTGTCCTCCTATTCATGGCTTTCTACTCAAAGGAAAAAATACTCCTTGTTCCTACTTGTACACGATGCTAATCAGTGAAAAATCTCTTACTAACCTACTGCCATTTCTGCCAATGAGAAAATGTAGTAACTTCCGGGGTAGAGTGACATAAAATAATATGTGGATATTCTTTTCCTGAAATTGTGCACTGAGACAAACTCTATGACTCATTTTACGTTCAGCACCTGCCAGCCTGTTATTTACATGACTGACATGTGTCAAGCTGTGCTAGGCCAGAATTCTCAGAGGCAGCATGTGTCCAAAGACTAAGAATCTTTGCTAAAATACCTTAATGCCTTAGTAACAAAACAGGAGTGAAATATAGAAGATTAGTAGAGATAAAATAACTCCCATAAATTATTTTTCCCTGGGTTCCAGATTACCAAATTAAGTTGTTACTTTTATTTATTTTTTGCTACTCAGTGTCTGAACAATTTTTTTTTTCCTCAATTTTCTCAAATGGGATAATATTCCCCAAAGAGTATATCATACATACCTTACAGTGGTAATAACCTTGTACATATGAAAGTTTATCATAAATCCTGCAAGCATTCCATGCACTAGTGAAAATAATAATTACGTTCTCTATTAAGTTTTCTACCTACAAGATTTCTAAAAGAATTCCCGTTCTTGTAGCAAGAAACTACTGGAGGCAATTTTCAGTCGGAAGAAAGATTAAAGAAAGTTAAGACAGGGACGTAAATGTGTGTGTGTGTGTGTGTGTGTGTGTATTTTGTAACTGCCAGGTTCTCTCTATCTGAAACTTAGTTACCATACTACTTTTTTATAGTTCCTAAATTTTCGTAATTTTGAGCAAACAAGAAATATTTTATAGTTAATACCTTATGAACAGCACATAAAATAATTCACAGAAATTATGTGACAATTTTTACTTGTAGAAATGATTTTCATGCCATAGTCTCTACTTCTTTTTTGCTTCAGTCTTCTTAGGTGGCAAGATGAGCAGACCAGCAAGACCTTGACAAACATACTTTTGGGGAATTTAGTTAATTTACTTTATAAAACCAATACACCCAGACATCTACAGTTTCCAGATTGATTTTGATTTCTCTCGTTAAGATGGTTTAAATTTTATCTTTCATATTCACAAAGATACTAAATTCAAGATATAAAATAATTTTCAGTTGTCCAAAATTATAAATTAATAATTCAAAAGATAGTATGAGTGAACTTAAAGGAAGTGTGTGTACTTATTTCACTGACTTAAATTCCTGGTTCTGAGCATGGCCAATCATCTATAGGGAACATTATGTTTATATATGCTAATTTAATACTATTTGCAAAAGATTAATATGATTAATAAAAGCAATAGTGGCATTGCTTCCCCCCAAATGTATAACGTTTAAACATTCCCAGTCAAAATTATATGATTTTTTTAAACAGATTAAACTTTATTTTTATTGTAAAGATAGTTTCAAGTTCTAAATAAATCTAAGCGGTAGAGGAGATCAAAGATAGGGGTTTGGGAGGGGCTTTTTTACCTAAAATTATATTATCTTTACTGAGGTAACATTAGTTTACTATACTATAAAAGTTTTAGAGGTACAGATTCACACCTCTTCCAATACCTATTATCACACCACACCCACCACCAAGGCACCCATGGCCCTCCACCATAGTCCTTTTTTCCCCTTAACTCCTCATTCCCTCACACCCCCTCTGGTAGCCTCAGTTCTGCAGTCAGATTTCTAGGGTTTGTTTTGGTTTAGTTTTGTCTTATTTTGTTTTCACTATATTCCATATATGAGTGAAGAAATGTTTTAAAGAAGAATCCAATATTTTTCGTACCATCAGGCAGTTTTAGTTTATTTCTATGTTCCATTGATTCTCCCATTCACTTAGACTATTTCATACTCTTTTCCTCTTTCCTTAAATCTGAAATACTTTTTTTCTGTTACTCTGTGCTGATGATTTGCCATTTAGAAAACTGAAAGAATCAGAAGAGAGTTATTTCACACTGTCGCCTCTACTAGCCTACATCCACTTGTCTTTCTGAACTCTAGTTCCTATAACTGAAGACAAATAGAAGTGCTATGGTCAGTGCGTTGCTCCAGCAATTTCTCCCTTTCTCTTCCACAATCAATTTTCCCCTCTTTACTAGATCACTCCTGTTAAAACTCAAACATGATGTTGTATAACTAAACAAAATACCCTCTTCATAAAATCCAATTCACCTTTCTTTTGAGGGCCTATCCCATTTTTTAATAATCCCTTTTATAGCAAAACTCTTCAGCAGTGTTGCCTCCTCTTACTCTCTGCCTTTTTTCTGTTTAATCCTTTTTTAAACTCAACTGAAATCAGGTCTTCATCCCCATAACTCCAATGTGTGCCACATTTCTTCAAAGGTAATGAGTGGAGAACCTAAGGTTTGAATTTTTTTGTCCCTCTTGCCGTGGGAGTCAAATTTTAAATGCTCCAGGGGATCTTAGGTAGATAACAGTTGGTAGGCTTTTAGCAAAATTGCACAGAGGAGCAAATATTGTTTCTCTCAATTTCCTGTTTATCAGAGATGGGAAGCTCAGTCTCCAAAACTTCCAGTCTGTCTTGACTAGTGAGTGCACCAGGAGGCCACACTCTAACCTTGGATCACAGACTCTACCTCTCTTTGAAGTGCTCAGACTTCAAACATGCAAAGGATCTCAACTCACAGATTCCTAAGCCACTTTAACACTGACCCAGCATATAAGATAGCATACTTAAGTTTTAAGTGGCTTCTTCATGTTTAGTGTTTCATGTTATGTGGCTTCTTTTTTTCCATTTCTTCTTTCAAATGCCTTGAGCATATACAGCCCAGAAGATTTCCTGATGATTTTACCTTTCCTTCTTGAAAAGCTCTTTTACTAATTTTCTTAGGTATCCTTATTGGTTTCCAGTAATTGTTTTTCAGCTGGTAGTCTAAAGAAAGTGATTCAATAATTAAATTTGTGGTTTGGGATGTTGTTTCAGGAAGATGCATATTTTCTTTGTCAAGTCCTGGCTTAGCCAAGGAATTTGTAAAATGGAAGGCAGAGAGGCACTCTTTCCTTTCGTCTTCTCTATCCCCTTTCTAAGGGATAGTTCTTTATCCCTTTGTTTTTTTTTAAATAGAGAACTCACCTGTCTCATCTTTGTTAACAAATCATTTGAGTCCTGAATCTCCAATACTCATCTATATAATAACTATAATGATCACTTTTGCACTCTCGTTAACTGATAAATTCTTCATAGTTCCAGTGACTGGGGTATGATCAGATATGTTCTAGATTCCTAGGAAGGGTATTCACTTGTATTGCATTCTAATAGTGAAGTCAACTTGGGAAAAATAGTTTTCCCATCCAGATATCTCAGCCTTTGTCTGAAGAACACCTTCTTTTTAAAGATTCCAAAATGAAACCACTTATAAGACCAACTAGTTGTCTCTGGTTATTAAGAATATAAAGTGGAACAGTTCTGAGAAATAATAATGAACCTAATAATAAAATGCAGTAAGATGGTGCATGAAACAATTGAGAAGAGCTGCTTTGATTAGAATTGTGAGCATAAAAGATTAATGGACCTAAAATCACAGAGTTCCTCCTATTATATAACTTCAGACACTTATACCCACAACAACATATTTTCCAGTGAGATACTTATCTCTAGGTCAGGCTGATGCCTCTAAATCGTATTATCAGTTCTTCTTGATCCTAGTCCTTTCTTAATTTCTTTAAATGCAATAAGTTAAGCATTTGATATAAAGCAAACCTTTGGAATATTTAAAAGTTTTCTCCTCTGCAGGTTATTAACATATTTCAATCTTCCTAGCATACCTCTAACAGTTTACACTGGCAAGAACACAATTTCAAACAGCAGATGGTTACTTGCATATCATAGATAAGGGGGTGAAAAGTCAGTGCTAAACCAACTGGGATTGCAGTTCTGGGAAAACTCGCAAATTTCAGCAAAGCCTGTGGAGATTGAATGTTTATGAGCGATGAGGAAAGGAAGAACAAACAGGAGGCTAAACCCGTAATACAAAAAGGGAAAGATTAATGTGTCAGGTGGTGTGGGTCCATTCATTTCTCCCTGAGGAAAGAGTAAATGCATTTGATGATTGTGTTGCTGCATAATGTGTGCACCATCCGAAGAGTGCAGCATGGACACATAGTTTATAATGAGGCAGGTAGAGACTCATCATGAGTTCAACACTGAGAATATTTTAGCACTGCATTCAGTAGATGGCTCCCCTCTGCATACACAATCAAGCTCATACTCCTCAGCTTAGCTAATCTTTCTACTCTGTTGATCTTAGGGGGTTTTCCCCCATGTCATCATTAATCTCCACCATTTATATAAACTTATTAATAAATATACATCTCTGTAGAGTGTGGCTAGTGGTCTAATTGGCTCGCAACTCTAAAGGTATGAGTAAGATTTGGAATAAATTAGAAACCCCAGAGTTCATTGTATTTCAGTGCAGTCGAGAATAATCTTCCATAGCTCATTTGATTCCAATTTTGTTATTTAACCATTATATTCTCTCATCTGCAAGCAGGGATAATAATATTACCTGCCTCCTAGGTTTGTTGAAGGAATTTAATGATAAACATAAAGCACTGAAAGAGCAAGCACTCTCTTGGTTACTCAGTTTTTTTTGGGGGGGGAGTATTGTCACATAATATAATTTACTGTCTGTGTAGGTAACATAATAGAGCAGTTAGTACAGCCTTTTCTCTTTCCTATAAATTTCCCTTCCAGTGCAACAGATGATTTCCTAAAATAATTATAGCTAGCATTTAGTGTTTACCATGTAGCAGGCATTAGTTTAAGTATTTTATATATGTTAACACATTTAATCTTCCCACTAATGCTATGATGAAGGTTCTGATATTATCCCATGTGAGAAAACCAAGGCTCAGAGAAGGGAAAACATGTCCTTAGGGCTAACTGGTTAAAAACTATAGAGCTCAGCATTGGGCCCAGACCCATTATCTCTTCTCCACTTGGCTGTCTATGTTTGTTCCCCTATTTCTTGGAACTTTCATTCCAATCCCTAACATATTAGCTGAACTTCTCACTTGTTCTTTGGTTTAGTGACTCCCATGAGATCCTTCCATGTAATTCTCTCCTTCCTTTCAAGTATTTTCAATCTTTCCCACTTCACTGACTTTTCAGTTGCTTTCAAAACTATTAGCTTTCTTTAGTCTCTCAAATAAACAGATGTGATGCATTGAGTAATTTCATCCTTGTGTTAGGAATATTCCCATCTCTCCCTTTTCTTTTTTTTAAGATTTATTTTTTATTTATACAATAGCTGGGGTACAGGCCAGAGGCACAGGAGGGTGAGAGGATTCACCAGAGACAGAGCAGGGAGCAGAACAGGCAGACAGACTGAAATACACTGCTGAGGGGAGCAGTGAGCAAGACAGGAGAGGTCTGCCACGCCATCTGGATATCTCCCTGGCCATCCGGGAATCAAACTGGTGCTGCAGAAGCTGCAGGACAGCATCAACAGCACTGCGCTCAACCTGCTGCACCACCGGAGAAGGCCTCCATCTCTCCCTTTTCTAATCACTCCGAACTTTATGAAGACAAAGTCTGTGATGGCAAAGGCTGGGTCAGCAGTTTTAACCAGGTTCTAGCAGGTTCCTCCTTTGCTCCCACCACTCAGCTGAAGAGGCTCCCGGAAGTAGCAGGGAGCCAGGCATTGTCCTTGGGCTGGGAGGGGTCTATGGAACAGATTCCATGATAACAGTTATTCCAGACAAGAGTGAATTAGAATAAATGCTAGGGAAGTAGTATAAAACGCTTGCTTTAAAAAATTAGTGTTCTTTGTTTTACCACTTTTTATTAGTTTTTTAAGAACTGCTCTTGGTTAGTTAGCAAGAAAATGGTTCTCTCTTTTATTTTTTTTTATTCTTTTTTTTAGGTTCTCTCTTTTATATATAATTTTTTATCAATATCTTTGGAATAGCTTTTCATTGTGCTGTATTTGAGGATTTTTTTTTTATTCATTCTTTGGCATTTCCTTAGTATTGTTCTGTTGCTAACAATCTCACAAAATATCCATGCAAATGAAATAGCTAATTAGCATAATAATGTCTAATGACCCTCAATTTCTTAATGCAATTGACATTTAATAACCAGTAGGACAGGTTCTTATTAAAATTGGATAATTATCTGTGGACTTTCAGATTTTTCCTAATTTTGAAATATTCATGGTTTGAAATTGTGTGTGTGTGTATATATGTATGTTCTTTTTAAAAAAGTCCCAACTGGCTAAGATTCAGAGTTAAATTCAGTATCTATCTATGAAAGGATATTTTTTGATTGAACTAGCATTCATGCAGTGTCATTTTCTGACTAGGTTTTAGGCTCAGTTTTTGGTTTTTTTTTTAAGGATTTATTTATTCATGCATAAAACAGCTAGGATGTAGGCCAGAGGTGCGGAGAGGTGAGAGGATTCATCAGAAACAGTGGGAAGCAGAAAGAACAGACAGACTAACTGAAATACACTGCTGAGGGGAGCAGCGGGTGAGACAGGAGAGGTCTGCTGTGCCATGTGGGTTAGCTCCCTGGCCAGTGATTGAACTCATGCTGCAGTGGCTGTCTATAGCTTCATAGTGCTGAGACTTAACCCCTTGAACCACCAGGAAGGACCTAGGCTCAGCTTTTTAAAAGCAACTTTATACCCCCCGTAACACGTAGCACAATGTCTGATACAACATAGGCCTTCAATAATTGTTGGGTGAATATATATGAATACGTATTAGGGGACTATTTTCATTGACTCTCTATTTTCCCATCCCTGTTACATTTAAAAACTATGTGGTATTCCAGGAGACGAATCTTGGAAGTTGAATTAAAAATAGGAAGGAAAGAGGAAGTCTATGTATACAGTAGTAATATCTCCTTCTTCCATCCAATTCTATCCGAGGAGCCATGTTTTACCAGGAAACAATGGTTATGTAGTCACAATAATGTACATGCTGAATGCTGATGTGAGCAAATTGTCTTAGAACCACATTGAATTTTGTATTAGTCAGTGATTTCTACAGAAACAGAACAATAAGGTGAATAAAAAATATATATAGATGTTATATATATTTATCTGTCATACCATAAACAATAAATATTAAGTGTTATTTCTCAGTTATTAATATGCTTAATTATATACTCTGTCCTTTAATTATGTATCTATATTTCTTGTATACATTTCTCAAGTGTTCTCAATTTTTAAAATCAATGTAATTAATTTTTCATATAATATGTATTGAGAACAAATGTTTATGGGGTTCTAGGAAGAAAATAAAAAGACAAGTCAGTTTCTATCAGAATGCCATGGTAACTTGTACGTAAATTTGTGATAAACATTCTGACAATGTCTTGTTGTAGTACTTTATAAATACAAATAAGTAAATAAATAAATAAACTGCCCTGTAATGAAATTCAGCTGTCATTCACTTTTTTTTCTATTAGATAAAATAGAAAACAAACTTTTTAGAACTTCTAGCAAGATAGCAATTGTTATAAAATCAAACAAAAAAAATAACCTCTTTAGAGATTTAAAACAAACTATTAACATATGCATATTTAAGGGGTTGGAAAATAGACTGAATAAATTGCAGATTAAAAATAATATTTAATGTTGAGTATTCTCAGTACTCTATTAATTTTTAATATCCTTTTTCCTATAATCCTTATAAAAAAAGGCCTTGTGGTAACTTTCATTATTGTTCTGTGATATAGATCAGTGAAGTTTGTTTGTAGCATAGTTGTTAAAGTCGTAAATGCTGAGCTAGACTATTAAGCTCAAAGTTTGTTTCTGCCACTTGCTGCTTTATCTGAAGTAAGTTATTTTTTCTTACATTTTTTTATATTCAAAAGGAAAGCCTTATTGTAAGAAGAGAAGGGAAGTCACAAGTGCTTGCACAGAAACAATTGGGCAGAAAGGGCTGCACCTGGAAGGGACAGGTTGGCTTTTTTTTAAGATTTATTTATTTATGCATACAAAAACTGGGGTACGGGCCAGAGACTTGGGGGGTGAGAGGATTCACCAAAGACAGAGTGAGAAACAGAACAGGCAGACTGACTGAAATACACTGCTGAGGGGAGCAGCAGGCGAGTCAGGAGAAGTCTGCTGAGCCATGTGGGTAGCTCCCTGGCTGGGGATCGAACTCGTGCTGCAGTGGCTGCAGACAGCTTCATAGTGCTGAGACTTAACTCCTTGTGCCACCAGAGAGGCCCTGAAAGGGACAGATTTGGTTAAGCTCTCCAGCCGCCTGTGCTTCTTTATCTCCTCTCTTTCCAGAGCAGCAGAGGCAGCTCTCCTCGCAAGGCTGCCCGCCTGCGACTCAATAGGCCTCTCTTTAAACAAACCTGTCCCTTACAGAGGCCAGCTGAGTTGCAGGCAGGCAGCCTTGGAAGGAGAACAGCCTCTCCTGCTCTGGAAAGGAAGTAGGTGAAGAAGTAGAGGCGGCTGGAGACCTGCTGCCATAAGTTAGTTTTTTTGTAAAGTGAGTATAGTAATAGTTCCTGTTGTCGTGAATGCTATGAGGATTAACTGAGTTAAAATTTGTAATGTGTACAAAGCTATTAAAGTGGTGTGGCACTAGTGGGAGCTATTTATTTGCGATAATGATAATAATACCTCATTAAGGATAATAGTAATTATTGTGGCAATATTTGTCCCCAGATACAGTGTTAGTATCTACAACTAGAACACATAGCACCTGCTCTGTTTTCCACTGTCCAATATTGTAAATAAGTCATTTATAGACCATCTTAGGCAGTTTCATTCATGGCACTAAGTTATATATATGGATGTTAGCTTTTTGACTTCACAAGTCCATAAAATAGATTTGGTTATCCTAGCAAGATAAGAATAGAAATGAGGTTTAGATAATCAGAATGGCTATTGATAATATTTTTTTTTCTTTTCCTGTCCTTCTGTAAACCCCACTAAAATTATAAAGGAGACAGTAGAGAGAAATTAGAAGGGATCTATTCATAGAAGAAATGCCTGGAAGAATGCTATTGGATGTTAGATGCTGTAGTGCAGAATTTGTTGGAAAGATTTATCAGTATCTGTGTATTCTGCTCCTCCAAAGCAAGAGATCTTTTAAAGAAGAATTCTGAAATAACTCAAACTATAGAGAAAATGATTGAGGTGTGAGATCATGCCATTTATGGCTACATCCACAAAAAACAGAATGTTACTCATGTTATTTAACAAAAATGACTGAACTAATCCCTCATTCAAAAAAGGTTTCTTTAATATGTACATGTTATCATAAATAGTTCTGTGTTACACATTTATGTATGTACAGAAGTGAGACATGAGAATTGCTCTTAAGGATATAAGTAGATTTTTTAATGTGAAACTAACTATAACTTTTAAGTCATAATGTAATTATGACCATATGAAGAGAATACACATAGTGTTAAAGGCACTCAAAGAAACAAGATTTAAATGTGAAGTTTTGAGTTTTTATTTCGTTATTGTGCTATGTGATGAAGAGTAGGCAGGAGATTTTCAAATTGGAAAAGTTTTCCTTCCTCTTTGATATCAAATATCTATAAAAATTTATTAAAATTTCATACAGCAATTAAATATATTTTTAAAGCATTACCATTTTTTAATTTCAAAACGATTGCACTTTGAAATGTGCAGTGGTTAAATTTTCATAACATGAAGGAAAACAAGCACTTTGTTTTTATTGAACATTATAATATGGCTATTTTAGCCAAAACATCCAAGTCAGGCACTAATTAAGTGTATATCAAAAGGCCCACCCAGATGAAAAGAATTTTAAATACCCCTGGAATTAAGGTAATTTATGTTTATGATTAAATGTAGGAATAATTAGCCCATCCCTAAATTATAGAATGAAGAATATAAATAAATCCCTGTTACAGAAGCAATGATCTCATGTAGCATTTAATATTTAACTCTGAACATAGTGAAAATATATTTGCATTTGTGAAAGATAGACTGATATCTTAGATTCAAAATTTACAGTTAATACAATTAGAAAATTCAGGATATAAATTTTATTTGCCTCTTAATATATCTATTTCTAAAAGGATAAATAATAAACATTCCTAAAATACAATGCTTTTCTTCCAACAATGGCAAATCTCAAATTTCAAAATATTTAGTATATTATCCGAAGGCCTATTTTCCTTGTTCCCATAGAATTTAACCCACTCCCATGTGGTTATTATTTTATTCTGCCATTTTACTAAAATCTCCTTTACAAATTTCCCTGACATACTACAGGTTAAAATTTCCCTTCCTTCTGTTTTTTTTTTTTTTTAAGCTCAGGTTATATTCTGCTACATATTAATATATCCATATACTTTTAGATTTGGAAGGATGAAAATTATTCATTGTACTAACATTATCCATATAAGTCCAATGATATTCCAGTAAACTGGCTCTCAAAAGAAAAAAAAAATCTGATTTTTAGTGTTTGCTAATTATTCTTGTTTAAATATTCCTGTAACTTGCTGATTTCAAATTACCAGACCACATAGCAAGATTCTAAATATTTAACAATTGGTTTTCATAAACTGGTAGTTCTGACTCAAGCACATGTTGCCAGGAATCCAGCTATTTCTATCTAGAATGTATTTTATGACCTGCAACTATCCCATGAAGTAGCCCATCTCAAATTGTAAAAAAGTCTCCCTTATATCTATCCAATACATTTTGCCTTGAAATTTATCTCTGAATTGGCACTAAGCACAATTCAAAAGCTATATAACATAAATAGATACTCTGCCATATGATCATTCTTCTCCAAAACTTTAAGATAGCCCCTATGAATGTTTTTCCCCAGGTTAACATAAAATCTTTTCTAGCTATTTATCATATTTCATAGTGTCCATAGTCCTTAACAACTGATTATATTTCTGGGGGAGTTCTGTAATTGTTAATGGGGTCTAGAAATTAACACATAGCTCCAGATGTGGTCAAGGCAAAGCAAAGTGCCAAAGAATTATTACTTTGCTTTCCCTGGCCACTGTAATTTTGCTAATGCAGTTTGAGGATTTATTAGATATTTTTGGCTACCACATCACACAGTTGGCTTGTCTAGAATTGTAAAACCTACTTTATCCACCCAGGTGGTGTTTTTTTTTTTTTTAAACCTAAAATGCAGTTAAGCCAGTTTTCTATCCATCCTGTACTTGTCCAACTAATTTCTGAATCTAGATGTAAGAATTTACCTTAATACCTCTTGCATTTCATCCTATTAATTAGGCTCTTCTGTTCACAGAGTCTGCAATTGTATCCATAGTCTATCAACCTTTCTCATCTTTATGATATTTTTAGATCTAAAAGTATGCCTTCTCCTTTTATCCAATGAGAAAATAAATCTGAAAAGTTAAAAATGAGAAGAATGAATTGAGATCTTCCTATGAGAAGCAGCGTAAGGAAAAAATCTGAGTTTAAGATCATTTTTCCCTGAGATGATCTCCCTTCTTTTGCTGATATCCATTATTCTGTAATGATGAGCTGTAGCCCAGAAAATTCAACTAAATATTTATATATATTTTGCATGAACTCAATGCCAAGTACTCCATTTTCTCTAAAATGCATTTTTTAAAATTAGATGGCAACTCTGCCTGTATAATCTAATTTTCCTGCCCCAGATCCTTCAGGCTTTAGTCTCAGATGTCAAAGTAACTAGAGATATAATTCACATTCCTTCCTGTAATATCACTCTTTTTCTCATGACTCAGAAGAAGGAAGCAACTTGAGCTTTCTATAGGTATTGGCAGAATTTTCCTTACCTTAGATAAGAATTTCTGGGAAGGTAACACCCTTCCTATTTAGGTTGGAGAATGTTTATATAACTATATATACTACAAGAGAAAATCACTATTGCTTACCTGTCATCTTTTCTCCATGGATATGTACTCCTTCCTCTGTAATTATTTGTACTTTTTTTAGAAATTTTGCATACATCAATTTAAATATATACTAGTAGCAGCTTACATTGGCTTTTACTTCAGTGTATGGTAAGCATATCTCTTTAGTTCACTTTTTAAAATCAAGATCTATTTTAATTATTTTATATCTCACAAGGAAGAGAAATTACACTTGAACTTTCTTACTAAGTTTAATTATGTATCAAGTTGAATTTTCTCAATGGGCTAGTAATTTGGATTTTAAGATTGATTAAAGTCTCTGAAAACATTGCTATTTATTGCAATAAAAATGACAACAAAGTGTTCTCCACAATTACCAAATGAATTAGATAATGGAAAATAATTTCATCTTTCATCCTCATATCCTAATCCATATTGAGCAAACCTACTCCTCATCTCTGGTATAACTTGTTTGTTCTTGCCTGTTCACTTTATTGCTTCCATTTGTAATGCTTCTTTCTGTCCTTACTATATCTGTCCGTGGCTGATAGCAAACTCAGATGCTAAATAAACTTCCTCCAGGAAGCCTTTCCTTTTTCATACCTGACCTTAGTTGGTCCATTCTACGCATCCTCTCAAGCACTGATGTAGTTTGCATGAAGCACACTAAGTCAAACTTATTAATATGTTTTTGATATGCTAGAGCTCATCATTTTCCAATCTTTGTTGTGTGCCTCCCCACTTACATGCAGCTACTCAGGAGATTGGATATGAGGAACTGTGTATCTGTTGTTGAGTCTAGAAGATGGAGAGCAGTCTCAGAAGCTTCATGTCTGACTCTAAAGAGATTTAACATTAATACAAAAGCTCTGGAAGTACTCTGAATGAGGAGTTACATGATAATATGGACAATACCTCTACCCAGTAAGAGAGATACAGTTACTCATACGCTGGGCTCCCAAGTTGTTCAATGAAGTTCCCAGAAGCTCTTGTACCAATCCACACCTAATGGATTCCTCCTGTAGCTTTGTAGCATGACTGAAATCTCTGCCCCTTTGGGAGCAAATTTCTTCATCTTTAACTGTTAAGCTGAACTCAAGCATCACTTTCTTGATGAAATCCATTTTGTGCCCATAACTTGTGTGTCCCACTTAACCACTTAGTCATCCTTGCCCATCAACTATGGGGTTCTTTAAGGGGAAGTGATAGTGTACGTGCTTTAAAGTCATGTAGACCTGAACTGAATCTAGTTCTCCCACTTTCAAGTTGGTGACTGTTATTTAACAGTCCTAAAATTCAGTCTTTTCAGGTTTCAATGACTGTAATTTCTCCTTCCTTGGGTAATTTTAAGGGTTAATGAATGATGCATGTAAAGTACTTAGTAGTCAGGCTGGCACAGAGCTCTCAGTAAATGGCAGTTCTGATTGGACTATAGGATATATGAGACCAGGTCATCTTTGAAATCAAGGATCTAATGCTTAATATGAGCTTGGTATATGCTTTCTAAAGGAAGGAAATGAACATCTCTACTACTGGGGAGCAAATGTCCATTGAGGATTACATTAAAGAGGAAGCAAGAATCAGATTAAGTTTTCTTTTAGATTAAGTCTTTGAACCTGACTTACAATAGGACCTCCTCATTTACTAGACTTTCAGTCTTGAGCTATGACTGGAATTTATATATAAAAGAATGGAAAAGTTAGTATTAAAATTAAAAATTCTAATGACAAGTATTAATACAGTTTTAATAAGACCAAAATCTTTTTTTTTACTCAACCTTCCATTAATCTTCAGTTCTGTGAAAAGATAGGAGGGAAATATTCTTACACATGACAAATTCCTTTATAGTTTCAGAAGACTGTAACAAAAATCAATACAGTTACTTAGAACCAAATATGCCAAACTCATTGTCATACTATAAATTAAAAGTTGACTATGGAATAATATCTATAGGAAAAAAAAGGTCAATTATATTTCACTTCGAAATATGAAAATACTGGCATCTATATATTCAGACACATCTGTTTTATTTCCACAAAATCTATTGTAGATCAGACCTTTTTCATTGAATATCCTCGTATGACTTTCCAGCTTCACTCTTGGCCTACTATGATGGCTTCTTTGAAGTTTGACCAATATGATCCTCCTAAATCATTAATCTGATCAATATTCTCTCCTCACTAAATTTAAAATATCTGTAATCCTTATAATAAAATTATAGCATATGAGTATGATACTTGATGTTCTTTACAATCAAGGCCTACACCTTTAGTGTGCTTTTTTCAGCATATTCTTCACAGAAAAAATAAGCTAATTTAGTTGGTATTTCCAGATACAACTCAAATTTTGGGTTGTCCTATGTGATTTTTCTAGAATGCCCTTCACCCTCATCTTTGTCCTTTGATTTTTAGGGAAGGCTATGAAACTATTCCAGGTGGATCTATTTATACCCTCATTTTCTTCACATAGTATTTATTTTGTACAACTAGTTCTCAAGTAATGCTATTTAATTCAGTGTCTTTTTTTATAATCATAATGAAAAAAAAAATGTTGATTCCTGGATGAGACTTTTTGTCGAGTTTGCACATTCTTCCCATGTCTACATAGGATTCTTGCAGTTTCCTCTGATATCTCAAAGATAGGCACATTAAGACACTAGCATGTCTAAATTATCTCGGTATTAGAGGTGTATGTGCGTGAATATACATGCAATGGAAGGGCATCCTCTCCAAAGTTGGTTCCTTCCCTGTTCCTTGAGCTGCTGAGAGAGGCTCTGGCAATGCCAGACCCTGAGATGAAATAAGCTAGTTAGAAAATGAATGAATGAATACATACAGATAATTGTTTGATATTAGAGATATCTTGGGTCTTTATTTAGAAATTTGGTGGTGTATTTATGACAAGAAATATGCCACAGGAACATGACTTTTGTTTCTATCAATTAACCTATGATAAAATTGATTTCATTATACATCATTTTGCTTAAAGTGGCAGTTTTCAATAACATATTGATGATGTTAAGTGAAAATTACTGTGTATCTATTATGACACCTCTTCATTTTTGTATGAAATACATTCGTGAAAATTGAAAACTGATTAAAATTTAACTCAATTTGAATTTTCTCAGCTTAAAAGTATGTGAAAAATCATTTATTTTTCCCATACCATATTAATCTAAATTGATCTGAATTTACAAAGAAAAGCGAAACCTCAGATGGCATTAAGCTAAAATTATGAATTTACTATCCTGCTTTTCTGTTATAAAATTTCTTGTCTCCAAGTATCTGTCATGCTCAACAGATTTTTAGATGTTGCTCTCTCAAATTGTATTGCTATTGTCCAGTATTCTGATTATGCTTTCACTATAGTAAAGCAAGTTGACAAACAGCAATATATTCTTGTTTGTTTCTTGTATGATGAGCCTGTGTTACCTTTGTGGTGAACATGGTCTTCTAACAGGTATCATCAGAGGTCTTCCTTTGAAACTAGTGGATATCATTTTAGCTTTGATTTAACTTAAAATAAAACTTAAAGGAAAGAAATCACTGGAGATAACTCACAATTCACAGCCTATGTTACCAAACATCTGAACAATATCAATTTAGTTTCATCTGGGAAGGTCAGGGTAGTTATCCTGCTCCCATCATCCACTGGGACACTACGGTGAGCTTCTAAGAACATGTTGGTTCCATATTAATCTGAATGCACATTTTTTAAAATGGAATAAATCCTATCACTACACTATTTCAAAACATGTATCGTCATTTATATATGATAGGCAGTTATTCTACCTTGCATTCAATCTTATGTACTTACACATATCATTCTCTCTTATTTGATTTAGGAACTCCTTTAGGTAAAACACCTGCCTTACCTTTTGTTTAACCCTGACAGAACCTAATATTTTGCCTTATTCATTAGAAAAACTGCATAAATTTAAAACCATGTCCTGTCCAATGACAGGACAGTTATTTTGAAGAGGAAGGAGTTTATTGTTAGGTTTTTTTGTGATTATACACTACAACATTCATTAGAACTTCCAAGCAATTTATATTTAGAAATGTATGTTCTGTTCATTTATCTTCATCTCAAAAATTCCTCTACCAAAATTCTAACCCTCAAGTCAAAAATGACAAGTCTCGTTGCTTGTAAGAAACATTCCTATAGAAAACAAATGATAAGAAGTATCTAGCACCTGCTGCCTTAAGGCAAGCTCTAAATTAAAGTTTTCTATGTTTAGAACAGAAGTGTAAAATTATCTTGACAAGATTTTTCTACTTCTTCTACTGGGCGTATAGATATCTGAGTGAATTTTAGTCAGTCAATAAACATTCATTGGCTATGGCATGAAATCTCTATACCTTCCTATGAGAGGGTTTAAATGAATTTATTGATTGGCTTTCTAGGTCTTCCTTCTTGACTGTAAAATTACTAACTTATATTTTTTTATAAAAGAAAAATCATAAATCTTATATAAAGGAATATAGGTCAAAGATTTTATTTAACTCATTAATGATAGAACCAGTAAGATGTTATAACCGATCTAAAAGAGAGTAAGCTATGTCTTCCTTTCTCTGTTTCTTGTATCTCAGTGTTATGCAGCCTCTTGCATCAAATAACTCCATAAATCTGAACATCTTAGAATTATTATGGTATAATGAAAATACTTTGTGAAATCCATCTTCTGAAGACTCTCATTTCTTATTCCTCCAATCCTCTTCAAAACCTCTCATAGCTCTTAAGTTTTTGGTCAATTAGTTTTCTTAAGACAAATGTTTCAATGCAAGGAGTGTCTCTGGCTGAAGAGACTGTAGAAGAGTTGGGATAATAATAGAAACTGGTGCCTAATGTATTAGTGGCCTAACACAATAGATACCTTTCTATCCTTCAAGACTCAATCAGATCACTTACTCAGCAAATGGATGACTTACTACATTCTAATTATATTGAAGTCACTTTTTGTTGAATATTGTTATGTACCAGGCATGTGGAAGATAGTGAAAGCATAAAGAAAAGTAAAATTTAGTTCATACCCCTAAGCTATGGACAATCTAATAACAGAAATAGATAATATTAGCAGTAAGAGGTATGAATAAAATAATCTGAGAATACAGAAGACCTAAAAACATGCCAAGTGTGATGTAATTGTAAAGAAATTCACCTTTATTAAATTAATACTGTTTATATAGAGTTTTGTCTGAAATTTTCTTTATTATATGGAGCATTCTGTTTCGAAGCAAAGACTTTTCAATGAAGTATTTCAACAGACCAGTCTTGGCCCACTGACTTGAAACTGCCGCCTACACCCATATTAGTCAACCAATTCTTTTATATATTTTTTGTTGTTGTGTAGTTGGATTCAATATGATGCAGCCAGAACATTCCTGAACATAACTCAGAATGCTGATTAGCACTCCTGCTCAGTTTCTATTTCCCCACAGATATTGTTCAGCACAAAGGAAAAAGGAATAAATTCATTGCTTTGTGAATGAGAAAGCAGGTCTAGGCTTGTTGACACTTGTCTCTGGCTCCTTTCCAAGGGCTTATTTTCAAAAATCAGATCTCCATCCTTTTGTTAGTCTGAAAAAATCAAAAACAAATTTAAAAAACTATAGAAAACTTCTTTTGTGGAGGAAGAAGCCATGTGTGACAAATTTTTATCCACCGTGCGTTGCCAGTATTATTGAGACTAAATTCATGATTGAATTTGCCTACAAGTGATTAAGGTCATAAATTACCTAGAGAAAATGATCATACTGCTAAAATAATTGCCCCAACATTAATTCTGCCCTGTTACATCTTGCTAAGAATCCTTTGCCATCCATGCAGTCCCATCATGTTTATTGGAATTTTCAAGCCTGGCCTATAAAGACATTCTTTTCCCCCATTAAAACCTACTTCTTATTACCTTTAAGGATTATGAGGACTGGATAATGAAAACTTTTATTGTTTATTTTTTCAAATTAGATTTATTTATTTATGTGTAAAAGAACTGGGGTACAGGCCAGAATGCGAGGGGGAGGGGTGAGAGGATTCACCAGAGACAAAGTGGGGAGCAGAACAGGCAGATCTACTGAAATACACTGCTGAGGGGAACAGTGGGCGAATCAGAAGAGGACTGCTGTGCCATGTGGGTTACCTCCCTGGCTGGGAATGGGACTCCTGCTGCAGTGGCTACGGATTGCTTCATAGTCCTGACGCTTAACCCCTTGCACCAACAGGGAGGCCCCTGAAAACTTTTAAATTACTCTCATTTGCAACTCTGTTGCCTATAAGATAGTCAAAAGCTACCCATTTTTATTGGTACATTTTAAAAAAGCCATATGAAAGAATTAAATTTATATGTTTTCATGCTAGCAGCTCTATTACAATATACTTTTCAGTTTCTATGGAAAGGCCTTTCATCCATAGAACTACAAAATTAAGAGACCTTCTGCAGTGAAATAAGTTCCTTTCATGTTTTAAGTACTATAGTGATTTATAACTCCCATGGAGATGAAGGTGCACAAATTATCCCCCCACCCATCTACCTTTTCAAGTTTAAAATGAACTAAGTGAATTTTCCTTTGGTGTTTTATAATGTCAATGAACTTAAAAGAGCTTTGAACACATGGGATTGCCTAGGCAACCACCAGGGAAAGATCATCATTTTCTTTGTGTATTTATCCAATGGAACTTTCTCACTGAACTCAAGTCAAGGCTTTGGCACTTTTGCCTTGGCACTTTGGGCAACACTGACACTGTTCCCAGGAATCTTGCCCAACTGGGATTTCCTTGAAAATCAATTTTCTAGCACTCCTCTGTTGAGAAGGATTACTACCAGAAGTCAGGCTTACTACTATATGAGTGATTTGGCCCCTCCTTCAAGTTAAATCTCTACCCTCTCAAATAAATCTCTTAGTAAGACTCCTGTTATGTGCATGAAAATTTCACAAGCGCCTTTCTAAGCCCCATCCTTTCACACTAGCATGCCTGTCCACAGCCCACGTCCCATTCATCCTAATTCATATTAGAAACTGCGTCATTCTCCTTTCCTTGGAATTAACAGCAAATTTACAGACAACCATTGCATCTTTCACTTGCTCTGCAGCTAAATTGCCTTTGATGACCAAAAATTGAGCTTGCTCATGAAATAAGATTTTTAAAGTTTGGGCCCTCCCTGGTGGCTCAAGGGGTTAATCGTCAGCACTATGAAGCAATCCACAGTCTCTACAGCACGAGTCAGATCCCCGGCCAACCAGGGAGCAACCTACATGGCTCAGCAGACCTCTCCTGTCTTGCCTGCTGCTCCCCTCAGCAGTGTATTTCGGTAGATCTGCCTGTTCTGCTCCCCACTCTGTCTCTGATGAATCCTCTCACCCTCCCACACTTCTGGCCTGTACCCCAGCCCTTGTATGCATAAATAAATAAATCTTAAAAAAAAAAAGATTTTTCAAAGCTTGAGGCTTAATTCACCAAATAAGGACTATAAAAGTAATAGTTCTTTTTCAATTGTGTGATATTATTAGCTGTCACAAATAAAACAGCCTTGGGCCTATATCACTCAAGAATGACATACCTTGAAATAAACACATGATGAATATGTTTTGAATTTTGAGAAGCATTTTTTTTTCAGGAGCAATAACATTTAGGAAAAAAAAAAAAACTAGCTAGTCCTCTCTTGAAAGGTTTAATTAGCTGTTTATAGGCATGTTATGTTAAAAGCTTCGTTTCGTAATAAAGACTAGAATAAATATCTCTGAAAAGGCACAAGCCTTTCTAAACAATTATACTTAAAATTGTTTTTTAAAGTAATTTACTTCTCTAACATGCAACTCAAATGTTGCCACCTTAAATTTCCTCACGTAAAATTAGATACAACTTCCCTTGTTCACGTACAGTCTTTTTGTTTTTTAGTCTTTATTATACTCTTTTATTGTATTCAGTCTTTTTGAATTCAGTAATCATTTGATCTGATTCTACACTGATTCAAATTACATTTGCATCTGGGATATTTGAATAAGTAACTGAATTATATTTTATTATAAATACTGTATTTCACAAATTGGTAAATCATCTTATAATCACTTAGGTATTTATATACAAACTAAATTATGGAAGCTTTAGGATGCTCTGAAAGCAAGTTTTGTATATAACTATGTTGGAATGGTTTGTTAAACAGTTTTCAATGCATTTATTGGGCATGTCCTGTTTTCACAAATAAATATTATTGTTTCCTTAATCATGGAAACCTAAATTATTGTGGCTGGATTTTTAAATTAGTTTTTAAAAACTAACCTTGGACTTAGAAGTCAATTTCAATTAAGAAAAGGTTGTGAGGCCTTCCTGGTGCCCTAGGGGTTAAGTCTCAGTAACTCAGTAATATCATCACTACAACCTGAGTTTGATCCCAGGCCAGGGAACTAACCCACATGGCACAGCAGACCACTCCTGTCTTGCCCGCTGCTCCCCTCAGCAGTGTATTTCAGTTGATCTGCCTGTTCTGCTCCCCACTCTGTATCTGGTAAATCCTCTCACCCCCCATCCCCCTGCTGCCACACCTCCGGCCTACACCCCAGTTCTTCTGCGTAAAATAAATGAACAAATAAATAATTGAAGCCTTCGTTAATCTGAAAATTCTTAATTCAAAGTTGTCATACCTCATCCTTGGGACATAAGTCAAAGAGGATTTGTCACAGATTATTTTTAAAAGGCAGGCTAAGAAATATCAGTTTATTATTCGCGTGTTTTGATACTAACAACTAAATTCACTTTGGTAGAATTATAGCTGCTGCTGAAATATAGGTATATTTCCTTTTAATCTGGGATACATAGGCTAAATTTCTTTCTAGGGCATCTATGATAACACATATATTTTAAGCAAAGGGACTTTAAACAAGAGATGTGTTGACATTTAGGCAATCTTTCCCTAGGAGTATGATACTGACATACATTGAACAGAATATTGTTCAAAAGTATTTGTCTTATATATGCCCAATGAAAAGAAAATTTGGTTACCAAGTGGGGACTGTAAAGTCATTCTCAAGTCCTATTTAGAGAATTTTTCTAAAGGATCATGTGACATAGATACAAGGTAGTGCAAAAAATAAATTGTCCTTTATTACATTAACTTTGACGAAGCTGGAATATATTGAGGCCCATTAGTATTGGTAGACTGAGCACACTTAAACAGTTGTAAGACCTTTTAAAGACAACCTATTTCAGATCCTTCACTTAATAGGGACAATGCTAAGTCCCTGAGCAAGAATATAATCCCCCAACCATAGTTTAATGGAAGTTGTGGATGGAAATCACATCCTATCTAATGTTAGCTCTATACTAAGAAATGTTCATTTTTTTTTTTCTGGAACCAAATTATAAAGATGTTTAAGCTGACTAGGAAGAAAATAAAAGCAGAGTCTGAAGTTAAGTCTAGGAAGAGTTAAGATGAAATTATCAGTTCAGGGAATAAAGAAATGGAAGCATTGAACAGTGGAAAGTTAAACCTAGGACTCAGAAGTCTGACATTCAAGTCACAATACTCTTTAATGAAAACAAGAAATGATCTAAGGAAAGATGAAAAAGTTTAACTCAAACTTGTATGTGAAAGTTTATGTTTTAAAACCATCGGAGCAGAAGGTCCACAGGAAAACTAATTGGATTTAATAACTAGATAGCTTACCTGTTTTATATTGTTATCAGTATTTCATTTATTGATTGCAATATTAGAAAATAAATAAGGATCATAAATATAATCACTTAAGCGTGTTGAAATTAAAAAGATGATTCCTTTTAAGTGTGAACTAATCAACTTTCATTTGATAGATTATAACAACTACCTAAATTCAGTGTCACAAAACATGTTACTACTGCAACCATTATAAAATTACAATATTTCACTGCCATTATAACAATATATTTGGGTCTAAAGTTTTGAAAATCATGAACCGTTTACTTGATATTTTTAAGTTTACCTTAAAATTGTAAAAATATATTTTTATATTTTCTAGTTCTAATAAAGTACAATGCTTTAAATGTTGTAGAAAGATAATAATCACTGATAGCAAAAAAAAGCCATTTAGTTTAGAAAATTATTCCCCTCACCAATGACTGTAAATAATAAAATCATCACTACAAGTTTGGCACTTTAAGATTTTAAAATTAGTTGCATAGGATCCAGTACTGCTTTATTGATTTTGCTTGTATTGCATTTTTAGAAGGAAAAAAATCAGTGAATAAGCATGAGTGTATAATCTCTAAGAAAGAGACCCCTTTTTATTCTGTTGAAACAATGAGCTAATCATGGTACTGAAGTAAAGAAACTCATCCAAGCCAAGTGTCTTAGAGTTCTGGCAAGAATTCTTCACCTTAGGCAACTAAAATAATTATCTACCTTAATTTAAAAATGCTTTTAAATGTCAAAGTAGAATGTTGTAATTTGGTTAAGTAACATTTGCCACAATAAATTATATGGTGGTTCTATTACATGTGCAGTTCCCATGAGCTTGAATATAGGCAACACACCAAAACTATATGATGGATGCTTAAACCAGACTAACTACAATGAAACATATGTACTCCCATAAGGCAAATGGTATGTTTCTAACACTTGTACACATCATATGTTATCTCTAAATTAAACAATTTTTGTGGACCAGTAATGAATAAGGATAATAATGTTTTACCTGGGGAAAAAAGGAGATACTAGGAATAGCTAAGAGGGATAAAAGGAAAAGATGCTATAGCTTAGACTCTAATGGATTTCTAAAACCTTTTAAAATGTCCAAAATGTGTATAAATGGTTTAGATTTGAGGTTTCATTAGATGGCAAATAACTGAATATCTGACATTACTAGATATAACTTCAAAAGTCACAAACCAAAGGAAGAAAATAAGAGGTTCCCAGACCCTTTAGAGGAGTCATTTAATTTACTTAGTAAACCGACACTGTGCAGACATTGTTATTTTTCGTTTTTCATTTTTAAGGATTTATTTATTCATGCATACAAGAACCAGGGTACAGGCCAGATGCACAGGAGGGTGAGAGGATTCATCAGAGACAGAGTGGGGAGCAGAACAGCTGATCTGCTGAAATATACTGCTGAGGGGAGCAGAGGGTGAGACAGGAGTGGTCTGCTGCATCATGTGGGTATCTCCCTGGCCGGTCAGGATCAAACCGGTGCTGCAGAGGCTGCGGACAGCTTCACAGTGCTGCGCTCAATCGCCTGTGCCACCAAGGGAGGCCCAATATTGTTATTTCTCTTATTTTTAAGATAAGGTTCTACCAATTCTCAAAGTCAGTTTTCCCAGAGTAGAAAAATGGGTTACTTACAAAACCAAATGAGAATTTGCTTTCTTGTTGCTACCCTTCCTCTGTGTGTCTGTCTCTCCTAACTCTTACATCCCCTCTCCACTTTTTCATCAAAATAATTAGAGAAAAGTGTCAAGAGCTTGTTTTCCCCTCTAAGTATCTTTTCACTTCTTTTGAAGTTTGTAGACTTATTCACTGTCTTGATTATATCCCATCCAATTTGTCTTTGCAGTAGTTTCCTGATGTTTTTCTGAAATCTCTCTTCTTTATATTACTCTAAAAATGAAGATGAAATATTATGTAAAAGTGCATCTTCTAGTTAAATGTATTCCCCCACCCCGCCCCAGAAATAGTAAGGAATAAAAATATTCATTTTTTTTAATTCCCATATTTTCAAATGAAGAAGGCAAGTCTTGAGAATATACTATTTTAAAGCCATAAGTTATGAGCAGAACTTGGTTAGAGAAGAATTTTTCACTCTTGGTCTTTATTCGTGACTACTGCTTCTGAGTTCTAAGTTGGTGGGTGCTAAGCTGTACATCTATGTGTGTAACTGGATTTTGTCACTTTTGTGGCACACCACACATTGAAATAATAAAGTTATACTCACAGTCTTTACTTTATTTCACCCTAACCTAACTCAGGTTTAATGATCACTTATCATGAAAGAAAACAAAAATTCAGCAATAAAAAAGCAATTCCTTTAATTTATGTCACCAATTATATTTATTTCAGAATTTTTTAAACTTAATCAAATCTCTAGGAGATAGAATAATAGATCAAGTAACAAAATATATAAAAGTGAACATCTTAAGATACAGTATATTTCTTTTATTTCCAAAAAGTTATAGTAAGGCACTGCAGTTAACAATGATCTATTAAGTCAATAACTTAACACAACCACCTCATGCAAGCATCTGTTCCAGTGGTTCTCTGTTATATTGAATTCGGAAGTGCTATGTAACTTGCTAGAGTAGGCAGGGAAAATGCACCCCACATTTTCCTCCTATTATTAGTCATGATATCTGCAGTCATAGATTTCTCCAGGATAAGTGATTCTCAGACTTTCATTATGTAAATAAATTACATATGGAAAAATACATCCTCAGTAAAATACTACCATATATCATTATAACATATAAGTTCTGTATTCTACTTAAACTGACTTAAATTCATTTTTTTACAGACAGGTGAAATGTTAGTTGAGTTGTTGTTGTTCTCATTAGCATTTTCAAAATGAAAAAAATATCATTTTGTTCCAAATTAATCATTGTTTAAAAAAAATAATGAAACTATCTTAAAATATAGCCATCCTGCCAATCATTCTAATTCCTGGAATTTATTATCAGACCATAATTAAAGATACAAAAAAAGGGTTTGCCACAACAGTGCCATTAAAGCATTGTTTGTAATCATAGCATAACAATAGAGTTACTCAAATAAATCATGGTGTGAAATAGTAGAATGGTATGACGCCAGTAATCACATTTTGTGAAATAAAAAAAGAATAAAATGTATTATTGAGTAAAAATAAGATGGCTTTGCTATAAGCAAATGCATGTAAAGTAAGATTCCATTTTTATACATAAATGCATCAAAATAGTACATACCAACATGTTAAAAGAATGCTTATTCTGGTGTGGAGAAAATAGAGGTTAAGGAAACAGTGTGTCAGTTTCATGAATTAACTGAAATTTTAATCATCGTTCTTTAGGTAGACATATGTAAGTGGAATTGCTGTATCATATCATCTGGTAGATTTAATATTTTGAGAAACCTCCGTACCATTTCCAGAGGTATTGGACCAATCTCCATCCCCATAAATAGTGTACTAAGTTTCCTTTTTCTCTCACTTTTGCCAACACTTACTTCTGGTCTTTTGGATATGGGCCATTCTCCCATGTGTGAAGTGGTATCTCATTGTGGCTTTGATTTGCATTTCCTTAATGATAAATAAGTGACGATGGGCATTTTTTCATGAGCCTGTTGGCCATCTGCATGTCTTCTTTGGAAAACTGTCTCTTTAAGTCTTTTGCCCATTTTTTGATTGGGTTGTTTTCTTGTTTTGGAGTTGTATGAGTTCTTTGTCCATCTTGGATATTAAAGCCCTTGTCAAATGCAGATGTATGATATGCAAATATTTCCCCCATTCTGTAGGATGTTTTTCATTTAATAATAGTTGATTTTGCACTGCAGAAGCTTTTTAGTTTGATGTAATTCTCTCTGTCCTTGTGTTTGTTCCCCTAGCTATTGGAGTCAAGTCCCCCATACACATCCTGAAGCCAGCGCCTTGAAGATTTTTACCTATATTATCCCACTATGTTTTTCATGGTTTCAGGCCTTATATCCAAATAGTTAATCAATTTTGAATTAATTTTTGTGTGTGGTGTGGATAGTGGTCTAATTTCAGGTTTTAACATGTCACTGTCCAGTTTCCCCAGCACCATTGTTGAAAACTTTCCTTTCTCCATTGTATATTCTTAGCTCCACTGTCATAGATTACTGTCCATTTCAGTGTGAGTTTATTTCTAGACTCTTGATTCTTGAATGCAAGCACCACTGACTGTCAGAGCCAGGTGATGGAGGAACTCTGTCCTTCCGGCAGTAGTGCAAAACTGGAGGCAGACGTGATGCACAGGTTCCTTCTGGGGAGACTGGCGACTGGGTACAGTAGGCTAGACGGAGATGCAAAGGAAATGTCTGCAGGTTTCCCCAGTATCAGGTAGAAAACTGAACCTCAGGCAGCAGATTTCAAAGTGTACAGAGGGACCATTTTCAGGGAAAGATTGGTGGGAGATGTGTATTTTTTGACTATTTCCTCTGTGCTTAGCCTTGAGGGGATAGCTCTTGGAGTGCTTTTATGCTCATTAACAAGTGCTTCTTTGTTTGCTGTAGTCTTGTGTATCTATTAAACATTGGCCTCATTGACTTTCAGAGCTAAATGTTTTGGGTACCCATACCTCATGTGGGAGTCTTAAGTGCTGGGGTGTTAAATGTGTGTTCTAAACCCTTTGCTCCTCAGGGAGAAGCTGAGAGTTGGGAATTCCCTCCTGATTGTATGGCACTGTGCCAAGGATGATTTCAGTTTTCATACCCCTTTTAATGTGGGTATTTCTCATTTGCTTAATGTGTAAGATTTGTTCAGCCACTTTCTAGAATTTTTGCAGAAATAATTTCCTTTTTAACTTTACATTTAATTTATTTGTGGAAGGAGAGCTGTTCAGGAGCCTTCCTTGTTACCATCTTGCTAAACCCTGCTTCACAATTTCTTATTTTTAGGGTAAGGGAGGAAATAGAAACCATTAGGTCAGTGGTGGTTATAAAGTGAATTTGACTAAGAATTTCTTGAAAAGATCTAATCATTAATAAAATTACTAATCACCTTATTGCTCCCTGCACATACACAAAAGACAAAGGGAAAAAAAGAACAAAGCAAAAGAAAATATAGATTTAACTTAGATGTAAAATCTAAACAATAACTTTAGTTATATCTTTGGTTACATGTGGGGGAAAAAAGTGAGTGTTTCTTAATGGAGGTACTAATGTGATGTAGATAACAAGGGAAGATTGATCACCTTGTTGGGTGAAGTAATGACCACTGAAAAGGTTGATAGAGGAGCTTTACTTCCAGAATGAACAGTTTTGGTCAGCTACACCCATTTTCCCGAGGTGCACTTACAGCTATTATAACAGAGTGAAGAAGTGAGTTTATGCATTAGAAAGAGTAATTATCATATAGCAAAGTACAAGTATGTATCTGGTAATTTTCTGGCATCTTTTGGTAAAGATAAGTGTTAGGGGAGTGCATTTTATACATTTAGGTGGTTGTTATCTCTGTGGTCAGATGCAATCTCTGAGTGGGGGTGCAAGAACTAGGTCATAAGATCTTTATCTGAAAGAACTTTTGTGGATTGTGGGTCTTATTAAACATTCCATTGTAGGCAACACAATGTGGGGATTTGAAATTGTGGTGAGCTGAGTCTTGGTAGATGCCTACAGGGCATCTTCACAATCTAGCTGCTGTATTTTAACTGACTAGCCTTTCTAGCTTTTTCTGTGCACAAGAACTGATTTCTCTATATTTTCTTCTACACATGTATCTGGCTATTTGCTATATTAATAAAAAAATCAATCTTAACAAAATTTATGTACATTAGACAGTAGTAATAATTTTTAATAATTTTAGGTACCATTTTATTTAGCATATGTTCTTTTTAATAAGGTTTTATCAAAAAATGTTTTAAAGTTATTTCAACTTAAGTTTATTTTACTAACTTCTAAGAAATACAGGTAGCATATTAGAGAAGTCATAAATTGATAATATTGTGTTTCCATTTTTCTTTTTATTATTGAAATATTTAATTAAAATATATCATAATTATATAGAAATATCTAATTTAAATATATTTAAAATATATTAAACTGTGGGTTTTTTTAGAAAAAACTTTTTTAATGCTTTATAAATTTTCTTTCTCCTGCATTTTTATTTTATTGGTGGTGAGTCAATCCTTTTGAAATTGTACATTCACACATATAATCAGGACAATTATTTTTAAATGATGAAGTTATTAACCAAAACTGTGGATTTTAATAATGCTTTTTGTCATTACTAAAATTCAGAGTTAATTTATACTTTTGAAATTTACTTGCTACATTTGGATTGTTTAAATATTTTAAGAGAACCCTGTTTCTGAGGTATATAACTTTCTTTTGCAACAACCTCATAAAAATGTAAACCCTTTTGTATTTCTTCAATACAGTGATGCTCTGCCCAGTTACATTTATGGTAGTTCTATCAGTTGAGATAAAAATAATCCTCATTGTCATGGACTGGTCATTCACTGAAGTATAATTTGGTAGTTTATTGACATGGGTTCAGAAGGGGTGAATTTTATCATATTGTTTCAGTCTTCTTGCTCTTGAAGGTGGGGAATTCATGACAGAAACCAGTCTATAAATTAAAGTCATTATACTTTCACTTTAATAGTCTCACCAAATCCTTTCTACTTGCTGAGTTCTCACACCAAGGAATTCCTCTGAGTGATGAATAAAACTTTTATTTGCCTTTCCCATAAGTTACCTCCAAACATCCCTCTAATTATCTTATTTCTCTCCCCAGTGAACCACCTGTCCATAATTAGTGTTAATAATTTTATTTTGGAAATATTCATTTATCTTTTGTTTACACATGAATGTTGCACAAAAATGTTGGGAAATGATTTCCTGTGTATTCATCATGGAAGACGGTAACCAAGGTTCTCTAGGGTTTTGCTTATTTACTCCTGACTTACTGTTTTTTTCTGAATATTGCAATTCTGGGGTGTTATATTTTTATCTTATGGAAAATGTAGCTACAGCTTAAGTTTTTGATTTACTGCAACAAATTTTTTTTAAATCTCTCATTTTTTTACATCATTGTTCATTTTTAAACAATATTTGCTTCCCCCAACCCCTCAGGTGTAGTCCCCATAGAGTTTCCTTCACCAATGCACCTGTGCACCATCACTTCAGTCCCCTGTGCCCCTCCCTCCCTCCTTCTGATCTCTCTCCCTCCTCCTCCCCTGCAGTATGTCTCTGATTTATGATTGTCCATTTTTTGTGCAGCAAATATGTTTAAATTAGATGAAAAACAATGATTTTTTCCCCCTGATTTTGAAAGGTAAGCTTCCAAATCTATTAAAACAAAGCAGTCACATATACCAGGAAGTAGAAGCTTTTGTTCTACATAATTCAGCATCCACTTTAATAGGAAGTTCAAATATAAAGTAGGTCTCACACAAAGTAACAACCCATTTTGGGGGCTCCTGAAGCTATTTGCCCCACTTTAAAATTACACACAAATATACTAAATGTAAATGTCTTTAGTTACAAACAAATGCCATATAGGTTCCTGAAATTGTTATTATATTATCGTTGATCTTGATGCTAACTATTAAACAGTAGTCATAGTAAAGGGCAGAATATGTTGAGTTTAGATTATGAAAAAATAATACTAAGTGTTTTATGATTGAAATGATCTACTTCAGAACTCAATTATGTCAATTAGCAATTTGAAAAAAATAATCAAATTATTGAAAAAATTTGTTGTTTTTTAATCATAATTAAATTGAAAATTCGTAGAATTTGCTATCTAATTGCTGTGTCTGCATATACAATATAAATTCAATAACCAAATTGTAATAAATATTATTTTTAACATTTAAGTTTTGCTTTCTCAGATTAAGATCTTATCTCAGAAATACTTTCCTAAAGCTCAATTAGGTCACTTTCACTATTAAATTAGTTTAATGTATTTGAATAATAAAATGTCTCTTATTTAGATAGGAGAGCTCCTTTCAACATTTTTTTGATGGGAGAGCTAATGTTGGCAAACACCTTGAGTTTTTGTTTTTTTGGGAAGGTCTTTATTACGCCCTTCTATTTCCCTTGTGTATTGGATGCAAAAAATATTTATTGCTGGAATAGAACTCTGCTAGTATAGAGCATATATATGTTCAGTCTATTGGTAAATTTTCAAGTAGAATAATTTGTAATGCTCTGCCAATTACTAACAAAGGCTTATTGATAAAAATTAATAAAGAACTCAGTCTGACTTCCTCCTACTGTTCTATAAAAGCCACTGAAGTCCATCCAAAAGACATTATACAGCTAATTCTTCAGTCAGCCAACAAAATAAATTTAAAGAGCTAATTCATCATTGAGAAATTTTGCAATTTCAGTAACAAACAAAAGACTCTCTAAAATATGTTAATCAGGGGCCAGTACCCAAGATATACAAAAAACATATTCAATTTAACAATAAACACACAACCCAGTTAATAAGTGGACAGTCTGGGCCTCCCCGGTGGCGCAGCGGTTGAGCGCTGGGTTGCGAAGCTGCCCGCAGCCTCTGCAGCGCCGGTTCCATGCCCGGCTGCTCCCCGGCCACCGCAGGAGGGTCCCACATGGCGCGCAGACCTCTCCTGCCGCCCGCTGCTCCCCTCAGCAGTGTACTTCGGTCCTTCTGCCTGCTCTGCTCCCCGCTCTGGCTCTGGTGAATTCTCTCACCCTCCCGCGCTTCTGACTGTACCCAGTGCATGTATAAACAAAACAAACAAATAAATAAATCATAAATAAATAAATAAAAATACATGCCTCTTAAAAAAAAAAAAAATAAGTGGACAGTCTGCCTGAACAGAAAATTCACCAGAGAGGGTATACAGAAGACCAACAGACACATGGAAAATGTTCATCATCTCTTTTAATTAGGGAGGGCCAGGTCAAAACCACAATGAGATATCATCTTACCCCCATGATAAAGGCATACACTATATTAAAAAGACCCGCAACCACACGTGCTACAGAGGATTCAGAGAAAGAAAAGTCCTAGTACCCTATTAGGTGGAATGTAAATGTGTACGCTCATTTTGGGATATGATCTGGAATATGAATAAGGGATCTGTTAAACTAGCAACCTGAGTGCAGGGAGCAGACACCAGTAGCTGGTAGGGGTTGTGTGTTGGGGTTGCCCTGGTCTGCTGGGAGGCACAGGCAGCTGGGATCTGAGTGAGATGTGCTTCTGCATGTATTTAATTCATTTTTTGAATGAACACAACAAAATAATGCTCTCTATTGAAATTAACATCAATAAAATCTATTTCCAGTTTAATTTTACTCAGCTAGTAAGAAAGCTAAGCTAGTAATTTTGTACACTTGGTTGATTCATTTATCATACTTGTGGTTTTGACACATTATACAATAAATTTAGGTAGAAATTTGAGTAGGTACATTTGCATGCCAAAATTTAACTCACCGAACAGCTAAATGTTTGGCCAAACTGTATGTCCTCAGAATTGAGACTTTATGTGTACCAAAGTCATTTTTAAGAAGAGGAAATAGATTAATGAAACTGGAATAATAATTATGTATTTTACCACTAATAAGAAAATCCTAAAATGGAAACTTAAATATTTAGTTAAAGGTTGGGTAGACATTTTCTTCCATGAGCTCATAGAGGTAACCAGAATAAAATAGGAATTCACATTTATAAATAACATTTATGATGGTATAATCTGTAGTAATTAGCTGTGAATTCATAAAAACATGTACAATTTTTCTTTTAAATTATGCTGAATCATAGTGTACTACTAGTAACACTAACATGCAATCAGAAAAATCAGGTAGGTTCACAATATGTAAAAAGTAGACATTTCCATGAATTAAAAGTTGCAAATTACTTTAAAGTTTATCAAATTAAATATTTCTAAATAATTCTAATCTGACATTTTATTATTCATAATTTGCAAACAGTTATTCTGCTAATATTTGCTTTAATACTTATAAAAAGACATTTAATATTATAATATATTAATATAAAAGCAAAAATCAGTGAAAAAATTTATATCCAGAAATTTATATCCAGCAAAAGTTTTGTATTAATCTTACCTGTTTTAGATAATACAATGTCAAGCCTGGAAATGAAGATTTTTGCTTTTCAAGTTGATAATTTTGACAGCTCTGATCATTTGAGTAAGTTAAACAATGAATTTTATCACAGAACTTATTAATAGATTAATAATAAAGCTGCAGTAATAAAAACCAAGATTTTAATGAAATACTTGATTTCAGACCAGATATTGTTTAAATAAATATGGTATGGGTATAATAAAAATTATGAAATAGTTCTGAGTCAACAAAATGTGGGGGGGTGTCTCTGCAGTTATATTGCTTTTAAAAATGAAAATATTCAGCTTCATTTCACTATATCCAGTTATGATATAAAAAGTTCATTCTTGCTGGTTTCTCGTCAGGTCTCTCTAGTTTTACCACTAAGTTTCCCATTCTTCTTTTCATTAGTGAAGCAAGCAGTTTCTTGTACGTGATCTACATATACATACAATTACAGAGTATGTATTTTTTGCATTAGACTTTTTTCATTCAAAATCATGTTTGTGTGATTTAGCCAACTGTTTGAGCCGTCCCATCATCTTTATTGCTCACTTGATCCATTGCATGAATATATCACAATTGTAATGTTTATTCTACTTAAAGTCCTTTAAGTTAGGCAAACAGCATTTTACCTGGAAAACTTTTTTAACAAAACTGAATTTCATTAACTTTGAGTGGAATCTGTGATATGTCGTATTTCCAAATGTATTCTTTCTGAGGAAATTGTATCATTCTGGATGTGATCCAAAAGCATAGAATAATCTGACAGTTATGTTGGCATATTAACTATGTCATTCACTCATACTTGCTCTTGACAAAAGCCTGTAAGTCTTTGTGATATATACTGCACCTTTCCATTATTGTACTTGTGAGGTTTTTATAATATGTTTTTACTTTAGTGATGGACTTTATTTCTATTTTACTTTTCATATTTTTTCTCTTGTAGTTTTAACAACCGAGGATTATCTTGCAGTTGATTTCTTAAATTTCAGATATCACCATTATTCCTAGTGTTTTCTTATCAGTACATTTCAAATAATATACTACCCGAATCTTAATTATACTTACACTGTATAAATTGGGCATAAAAGCAGACTTTCAAGTAGATTGAATACCACTGTAATCTTGTTATTAAGTATGTTGAGTATTTTACTGTAAAAAGTTACTTGAACATGGACTTGGGGAAAATGGCATCAGAGGAAGCTTCCTGCTTTGCTCTGGGTAGAATAAACTAAGAAAAGTCTAGATACATATTGGGCTCAGAGGATCCCAGAACATGGAGCGACACCAGAGTACCTCATGACCATAGTGCTTTACAAAGCACTATGGAACAGGCGTGGAGGAAATTCAACTCTGGGCAACAAAATAGTGAATGGGAAAAGAGGTGGCCACCAGTGTGGAAACCACATTTCATACCTGTTCTCAGGGAGGGCAAAATTTATTGTTATGGATCTCATCATGGGAGATATGGGTGAAAGTGCTGGGATGAACCTGGTAGACAGGGATCTCAGTGAGCAAGACAAAGCTCAGAAAAGTGCTGCTCCCTCCACCCATTTCCCCTGGGGCAGGTGGATATTGGGTTTGAACTGATACGGTGAAGCTTCATGGACTGTGCCAGAACGGCACCAAAAGACCTATCGGTAGACTGCAGAGATGTAAGTCTAACCCACAGAGCAGGGCTAGTAGCTCTTACACAGGCAAGCTGAGCCTGCACATACCTCTTTCACCTGTGAGGTACACCTCCAAAATCCTCAGACCCAGCTACAGATTAGTTCTCTCAGACATACAGCACCATCTGGAAAAGGGGAAGCTGTCAGTGAGGAATGTGGAGAAAATGGAACCCTCACACACTCTTGGTGGGACTGTAGATTAGTCCAGCATTTATGGAAAATAATATAAAGAACAATACTAAAAATACAAATAATACGGTGATTTTTCAAAATGTTAAATATGAATCTACCATATAACCCAGAGATTCCATGCCTATCTACCCAAATAATACAAATGCACTAAGTCTAAGGGAAATATGCATTCCTGTGTTCATTACTGCACTGTTTATAATAGCCCAGCTATAGAAATATTCTCAATGCCCAAAAACAGATGAGTGGTTCTGGTATATATGCACAATAAGATATACTACTCAGCTATAAAAAACAGATAAACTCTTGCCATTCGCAACAATATGGATGGAACTAGAAGAGATTATGCTAAGCACAGTAAGTCAAGAGAAAGACAAATATGGGCCTCCCTGGTGGTGCAGCGGTTGAGCGCTGGGCTGTGAAGCTGTCCGCAGCCTCTGCAGCGCCGGTTCGATCCCCTGTGCTGGCGAGGGTCCCACAGTCCTTCTGCCTGTTCTGCTCCCCGCTCTGGCTCTGGTGAATTCTCTCATCCTCCTGCGCTTCTGACTGTACCCAGTGCTTGTATAAATAAATAAATAAATCTTTAACAACAACAACAAAAAAAGAACACAAATATAAGGTAGTGTCACTTATACTTGGGAATATAGAGAAACTAAACAAAGGGTGCGATAAAGCCAGACTAATAACTCTAAAAATCTGTCAGTAGAACTGAGGCTACCAGAGGAGTAGGGTTTAGAATAAGATTGGAAGGGCACAATGGACTATGGTAGTAAGCTGGGGTTGTTTGAACCGATCAGTATTATCTATACTGACAAGAGGAAAAACAGCCTTTACTAACTATGAAATCTGTTTGCAAAACAGGCATTTTGGTTTATCATGATCTTTCATTCAAGTCTTCACTCATTCTTTCCATCTTTCATCTGCCTCATAGTGTCACGGGCAAATAAAATCCCAGCCAATGGAACTATGCTTGGTTACTTCTACCTATCCAGATATGGCTAAGTAATAAGTATAAACTCACCATGGGCCCTAGCTCTGAGATCTTTACTATATAAAATTAGAAGATTATATTGCATTCCCATACATTAAATTTTGAGTTTTAAGAACTTAAAAAGGATTAGTTATAAACCACATAATCACTCAGAAGTATGAATCACCTGTGTTACTTAATGACTTCATATGAATTTAAGATTGCAGGTATCTTTAAAACTTAATTACTTTAAAGTTGATCCAAGACCACAGGGTACACCCCTAACTCATCCAGCCAGTCAAAATCAACTGTGAATACATGTTCTTTCCATACTATAATATACTATTCTCATTTATATCCTTCCAATGTTTCTTCTTGATGTGAGGGAAGTTAGTAACTTATAAATGAGAACATAGTATTAAACCACTGATGTATATTTGATAGGGATGGACATGACTAGATTTGCATCTGGGAAAGCGCATACTGGCTACACTGTGAAAAGTAGCAAAATACAAAGCTGGGTGACAACCTCCAAGCTAAGTAGTAATTTTGCAGAGTGAAGATGAAGCCAGTGCCAGAGAAACAGCAAAAGTAATGCATGTTAGAAGGTAGACTGATAGAATATAAGGCAACTTATTTAGATAGAAAGGTTTTAAAAATAATTTGAGTTTACTTTAATAAGAAATGAAATTAATAATTATTGTTCCATTTGCCTCACATGGGGCATAATTGTGACATTGTGGTTAAAAGCAAACACTAAAAATTCCTGCTTTCATGAGCTTACATTCCAGATGGGAATATGAAGAAAAGTAATAAATAAATAACCATAATAAGTAAAATGTATGTTACATTTGATAGTTATAAGTTCTGCAGGGAATAATGAAACAATGGGGGTGATTCAAGATATCAGAGAGCTGAAAATGTAGGTATCAGAACTAAAACCTCATGAAGAAGGTAGATTTGAGAATAAAGTCCTAAAGGAAATCAAAAGGCTAACCAAGTATAAGGGAAATAGAAGTTCTGGCAAAGGATTTATCTGTGAGGCTAAGAAGTGATATTTCCTGGGATATTAGCATAACTAGAGACAGTAAAGAGGTAAGAAGGAAAAGTAGATTTATGTTTTTATTCAGAAAAAGATGAGAAAGGACTGCAACCATGTGACCACAAGAGTTGTGTGGCCTCATTTACTTTTTTCAGAATTATGCTGATTGATAAAGGAGTGAGGGCAGGGGACAAAGGTTGGATGAAGGCTCACTAAGTAAGGAGCTGTTAGAATAATCCAGGAGAGGGATAAGGGTGATTAGACCAGGAAGATACCAGTAGTTAGATTCTAAATATATTGTGATGGTAAAGTTACTAGAATTGCTGATGAATCAGATCCAAGGATGATCTAAAGAAGATGGATAAAGAATTTTACCAAGGATTTTGGATTCAGCATTGGAATACAGCTTATATATTCTAAAATGTATATCTTTTTTTTTTAAGATTTATTTATTTATTTATACAAGCACTGGGTACAGTCATAAGCATGGGAGGGTGAGAGAATTCACCTGAGCCGGAGCGGGGAACAGAATAGTCAGAAGGACCGAAGTACACTGCTGAGGGGAGCAGTGGGTGGCAGGAGAGGTCTGCAGGCCAGGTGGGACCCTCACCCAGCGGTCGGGGATCAAACTGGTGCTGCAGAGGCTGCGGGCAGCATTATAACCCAGCTGTTCAACCGCTGCACCACCGGGGAGGTCCTAAAATGTATATCATTTGAACTGCAAGAATCAAGCAAATCATTTTTGTAAACATTCTGGAATTGCTACACTACACCTATTAAATAGTATTACTCAGAATCCGAACAATATAATTGACAAAGAAAAAGTAATAAGATCTGGATAGAAAATATGATACTTCAATATTTCATTTTCCCCTCTTTTAATTGTGAGGTAATAAATAATTTACCTGGTTTTTGTTGTTTAGGCTATGAATAATATGTCATTAATAATTATCATTACTTTCTCAGAAACTTCATTAACTTTTGCAAGTGCAAAATACTAAAATTTTTAAATAAAAAGAATATATTTTTGTTAAATTTTATATTATGTAATATTACACAATATTCTTAATTTTTTTCCCTTGCATTGTCTTTAATCTAGTCATATGACAACAATTTTGAAAAACCATCTTCTATGGAGTGGTATAAAGATAATTTGGTCTTTTTCTAGTTACTTAATCAGAATTGTTCTGCAATTGAGAATTTAGAAAAAAATCTTTGTTAATTTAACCACCAGAGGTTTTTAGGTTTCACTGTGATATAGTAAAATAGTGCTGATGTCTCAAAACTGTTTTATTTTTCAGTTTACATGTCTGACTTTTACTAAAAACTTTGTCAAACTTAAATTTTGACACATCAATAATACTGAAAGAGGGCCTCCCTGGTGGCACAAGGGGTTAAAACGCAACCTATGAAGCTAACTGCAGCCACTGCAGCACAAGTTCCATCCTAGGCCAGGGAGCAACCCAGATGGTGCAACAGACCTCTCCTGACTCACCTGCTGCTCCCCTCTGCAGTGTATTTCAGTCAGCCTACCTGTTCTGTTCCCCACTCTGTCTCTCATGAATCCTCTCACCTCCCCACCCAACCCCACACCTCTGGCCTGTGCCCTAGCTCTTGTATGTGCAAAAATTAATCTTTAATTAAAAAATAATAATTCTGAAAGAAAAATTACTATCTGAAATTAAGACAAATCCAAGAGCACTTCAAATGCATGTTAAGTTATGTTGCATTGAACTACTCCATTTTGTAAACAAATTACTCTTACACTGCATATTTTGAATTTTTGACAAATGTGTAGGGGTTTTGTCACTGGAACACTTGTTCCCTCTGGCTGTTTGTGCATTGGTGCCAATTTTACACATCATTTTATCTGAAACTGCTAGACGGTATTAAGGCAAAATGTGTTAAATATGCTAAGACATGATCCCTATACATAAAACATGAGACTTCACATACAAATATATTCAGGATTTATAATGCCATTTTAAGTTTGTACCTACCCTCAAACAAGTAATCCTGATAATTTCCATTTTGTACAGTTCTCAATTTTAAAAAAGATCATGCACATATAGTTGTATTTGTCACTTAATTGCATATATTTCTGAAAGAAGAGGACCTCTTTATGGTAGGCATTGAAGCAAGTAAAATCCACTGCTTAATATTTTATATATATAAACTCAAAGCCTTTTCTACAGACTAGTTGTGTTTCAGGTTCTGTATATTTCAAACCCTGTTTTCCCTCTCCTACCTCATTCTGCTACCCCACTCTACTACACCTGGTGCTAGGAGTATAGGGCATATTCATACTGCAGTATTACCTGACAGACACCTTTATGGGTGAACGCTTCGTGCAGCTTATGTCAATGTGGTGAGTGACAGGGGTCTTCCTGAAGACCATTCTGTGACTATAAACAATTTAACTATATGCATAAATGATTATAAAGCAAATAATAATATTGTACTAAACCTAATTGTCAGTTCAACTCAATTTCCCTTTGTCCACATCCCCCCAAAAAACACCAAAAAACCCTGTGATCTGTCCAAAGTCAACTATCAAATGGGAAACATGACATAAGCAAAGTCAAACTAATAGTGAGATATATGAAATTATGAGCAACTATGCACTAAATATGCCAAAATCTAATTGTAATACATAAAAAAGTATAGCTCACGCACAATTTGTAGCACTGTTATAGGTTTATAAACTACAAATATAGGAATTCTGATAAAAAGGTGTTTTGTATAATTCCATAAAAGGGAACAATTGGTACATTTATAATAATAGTATTGGGAATACAGGAAAGGTTCATATTTGTTTTTTTTTTTTTTAATTTCTGACCCTATTCATCTCACAGTGATAGATGAATCAGCACAATGGACAGAAGGACTGTAATTGGAAATTTCTACATCTTCTAGTGTATGAATCTAGCTAGGATCTGCTGTGTGATTTTGGTAAAGTGTCCCAAACCAAAGACAGTGATGTTGCCATTCCCTTCCCACTCCAGCCTCTTACTCCAGCACCAGTTCCTCTTTTACTTGTGTGGTCAACCGGATGTCCCGTGAAGCTCTGGAAACCTTGCCTGTGTGATTGATTTTGGATTTTCTGCCAGTTCTAGGTCTAGGAGTGTGACCTACCTAGCATATTCCCTTCATAGGTTCATATGAATTTAAGTCACTTGAATAGTGCTGATGTGCTGAATTGCTGAATTATAATGACTCACTCAAATCAGACCTAAAAGACCAGTTACAAACTCTGGACACCAATAGTCACCTCTGATTCTTGGGCTTGTGCTGTTTTTATGGGCCTGTGTGTCAGCTTCTAAGTTCTGACTGCAGGTCACCTCTAATTCATAGAATATTTTTAATATTTACCTTCACATAAATATTTTAATTGGTTCATTGATTTGATCAAAAAATTCTTTGGGAATATTTAATTTGGATTGCCAGTTAAAATACAGTAATTATAACAATTGTCTTATAAGATTTCTTTTTATAAGAATGAGTGCTATCATCCATTAATATCTTTTCCATTCAACATATTTAAATTTTTAAACTTACCTACTATGAGCTGGATCTTTATTTTATTTTTCAGTTGTTCTGTTAACTAAAGGAACTATTGATCTTCTAGCCAATGACTTTGCTGATATGTTTCATTAATGCAAATAGTCTATCATTTAACTTGGTTTTATAGAATACCTCATATATAAAGGAGGTTTTATCTCATTTTTTCTTCTCATCATACTGGCTGTAATTTCTCTTGTTCACGTCTATCTAGTATTTGAAACAATTTTTTTAGCTTTGCTTTATCGATTAGAAATATTCTGACAATTTCTTTACTGATTATCTCAGTTCTTTCTGCTTCTCAATTTTGACTTAACCAACTTTTTTAAAATTAAGGTAACATTGTTTTACAATACTGGTATGACTCAAAAATACTGGTATGATCACACAGATGTACATTAGCACACTGTAAAGAGGAACAGTGCAGAACAGCCTCCCAGTGGGTGGTGCACATAGCCAACTCTATAATAAAGATAAAACTTTATGTACTTCACCTCCTGATTCCCTAAATAGGGACTGCTGGGAACTAAGGGTAAAACAGACCATCAGGCAAACTTTAAAAATCTGAGCAAAACTGAGACTATCAGAGGGAAGGTAGAGTGGAAAGAGCAAGGTGGGGAGGGGAAACAACATAGACTATGGTGGAGGACTTTTGGTGCCTTGGTGGTAGGTGTGGTATGGTAATAACACCTGTAGGGTATGATCCTGTATCTCTAAATTATATACAGTGTTTCAAATCAATGTTACATTGCTGAAAAATATTTTTAAAATATTTGGTCATAGGGCAGAGGTGGGAAACAACACTCTTTATTTTGGCATCCTGCCAAATACTGGCCAGTAAATTTACTTAACCTCTTATTTATCTTTCCCTTTTTTTACTACTGATATAAATATGCTTTGGGGTCATATACTGTATTCTTAAGTGTGGTGGTGATCATGCCCCTTTTCCCCTGGAATTTGCCCCATGGCAACACCATGGGGCAAATTAGGATTTCTTCCCCAGGTTTAGGTTTTCTTCCAAATTTAGGATTTCTTCCCCAGGTTTAGGTTCTCCCATTGCCATGATTATTACGCATTTTAGTGAAAAACTTACAATTCAGAGGAGTTGAGAAAGATTCATAGAAGAAAGCAATCATAATCCAAATGTAAAAATGTTATTTAACTTAATAATTATGAAATACACAATTTGCATTCAGATAAATTATAAAAAAACTACAAATGTCATAGCAAGATGTCTCAACTTGTGACACACTAGATATTAAACACAAATATTGCTCTATTTTTATCCCTAAAGAGTATCATCACAATTCAGATGAAATCCATGAAAATAACTTGATTCAACCTATTTTTAATAATTTGTCCAATGAGAATCTAAGTATTTATGAAGATAGAGTTTATTTTAAAATATATTGTCACAAACCTATCTTTTGATTCAACCAAAACTCAAAGAAAGATCTGTCAGAGATCATAATTATAGCCCTTTTTATTTATTAAGCCCTAGACAGAACTATTTTCTATAAAAGGATGTTTTATGGTATGTGGGTGATTGCCAAGTGAGATAAACGGACTTAAAAGTTACCAATTATTTCTGGTTCTGGTAGTGGGTATATCAAAATTAATTTGAACTAATCCCCTTTATTCAAAGCAAAGCAATATAGCACCTGACCCCTTTTCTTTTGAAGTTCAACATTATTAAGATGTCTATAATGAAACGAGAAGGTTTGACTGAGGTCAGCTTGCAAATAAAGACTGCAGGCACTGATGAATGGAAATTCTCTAAAGGGTAGGAAAATATGGGTTGGTGACGTGGGCTCAAAAATAATTTCTGGGGCCTTCCCTGGTGGCGCAGCGGTTGAGCTCTGGGCTGCGAAGCTGCCCACAGCCTCTACAGCACTGGTTCAATCCCCGGCTGCCAGCGAGGGGCCCACATGGTGCACAGACCTCTCCTGCTGCCTGCTGCTCCCCTCAGCAGTGTATTTCATCGGTCTGCCTGTTCTGTTTCCCACTCTGGCTCTGGTAAAATCTCTCACCCTCCTGTACTTCTGACTGTACCCAGTGCTTGTATGAATAAATTAATAAATCTTAAAAAAAAAATAATTTCTAAAACACTGTGTAGTTGAGACCAGATTATCCTTTTGATGTAGCCATACTGATGCTATATAGCTTGCCTTCATGAAAATGGCAATGTGTATAATTAAGCTTATAAATTCATGTGAATTGATGTATTCTTTAGAAAACCTAGTACTGTTTTCTCAGTTGGAAAAGCATAGAATATTTTACAACAAACTAATCCCAACCTTGGAGACAATGAATGAAATGTTTTTTTCTTTGTTTTTTAACAAAAATGTTCAATAGTTAACAGGTTTACATTCTGTATGCATAGGGGAAACCCAGTAAAATTGAACAACTGACAAAATGACTGAAAAAGTCACCTCCTTAAATAATTTCAGTTAAAGACAAAAGATGTTAGGGGAAAAAAGAAAAAGGTTAGTTATGGAATGTTACCAGAAAAGGCACAACAAGCAAAAACTATTGTTGTGTAGATTTAAATTTCTGTTTTCTCCATTGACAACAATTAAAGAGATTTAGATTTGCTTGTACAGTTAAGGGGATACTCTTATAAATGGAGATTTTCCTTTACATATGTAAATGTTTCTTTTGAAACATTTGTCTGGTGGCCCTCTTATGAAATAAGCCATATGCACAAAAAGACCTATTTTGGGGATAGAAGATTTTGCTCCCCCACAATTGGTTCTAATCTCACCTTTGAAATTCCCAAGAAGTCTCAGAATTCTGAAGCTTAGTTGCTGTTTTATTTCCTAGAACCAGTCTCTCTGTCCTGAAAATAGATCACTTCCGTCAAATAGTTCTGTCTTATTTCTGGAGGTGATTCTGTAAGGTGCTTAATTAACAGCATTTCTGTAGTATTCATTAGATGCCAGTGGTACTGGCCAAACTGAGGGGTACCCTCATTATGGATGTTGACTTTAACAAATATAAACTGCCCCCATACAAAACACAAAAGTCACCATTTTCTACAGCTTTGTTATTCATAAATGTTTTTGCCTGTATGCCAAATCTACTTGCCAAAAATTTTATAAAATCTTTCATTGATAATGATCATGTTTGCTTGGATTCAGAGTCTTTTGCTTTCTTTATGATCCAAATTCTTTTGGTCTCTCATGAATATCATGCTTTTGAAGTTATATCTTTCAATATGAAATATAGATAAGAAGAATTGGAGAAAGTAACAAAAGAAGAAAATTTAGCCATACTGGATATTTCTCTTTCGCATAGCATATCCATATCAGCCAAAGTGCCACAATCTAAGAGTAACATAGCAATTTTAATAGTATCCTTAATTGAATGTATACCAGGTTATAGATAGAAGGTAATATCCTTTATAAAGCTTACTTATTTATAACTTGTTTACTTATAACCACTAGGAAATTGGCTAGGAGTTTGCATTGTAATAATATTGAGCACATGGCAGGTCAGTACCAGGGCCAAGTCCTAACTATTTCTTTCAGGTTCAGGAGTTTCCTTTGCATTTGTGTTACTGACATGTTACTGGTGTAGGACAGAATTAGCAAGTAGTTAATTGTATGAATGAATTAAAGGAACAAAAAAGAACTCAGATAGGAATTTATGTTTGTAAATTTATGGATGTATTTAACCTATGTAATATATAACAAGACAACACTGGCTCTAAGTCCTTTACAAATATTGACATTTATTTTTTCATACCAACATTCTGAAAATGGTTTTAGTTATTGCCATATCTAAGGTAAGAAAAGTGAGATGCAGAAAAGTTAACAACTTGTCTAACTTAACATTGCTACTGAGTGAAAGAATTGGAATTCTAAATCTAATGATCTGACTTCTAAATCCTTGCCCTTAACTGGTACTCTCAGCTGATAGATGTTGGGGAAGTCCCATGCATTCCCATGTCCTCATCGCCTTTCTTAATAGCTTAAATTCCATGGTGAATCACTATAATCAATACCTTGCATATCAGTTTTTCCTTTCCTTCTTGAATTTTCACATCCTTATGAACACATTTCTATCCCCTCTCAAAAAGTCAAACAAAGTCTCAACATTCTCATTTTTCTTTGCAAATGAAACCCCATTTTCCCACTGATCCTTGTAGTAAAACTCCTGTAAACAAAACATCTTTCTATTCCTTGCTTATTTATCTTCTTCCTTTTTTTTCTTGACCACTTCAGGTCTTTAACCCTAATAATCTGTTAAAGCTGCAATTACCAGCATCACCATTGTCTTATATTAGCCATTTCAGAGATTACTTTTTAGTCATCATACTTTGACTCATCAACAGTTTTTAATACTTAAAATACTTAGGCTTTTTTATGGCATCACTTTCGCTTGGTTTCCCACTTAGCTTTCTACTCGCTCTAAGTCTATTTTTCTACTTCCTCCATAATTCCTCCTATAGTTAAGCGAGGAAATGTCCTTGGAACCTTTCTCTTATATTCTATTTATAGTATTCTGATGTGGACTCATCTAGTCTCATAACCTACTAATACTTAGATATATGCTATTCTCAGAATTTATTTTTAACTCATAACCTCTCCCCTGAATTGCTTACTCTACATCTGCATTTGAGTGCCTAATAGAACCTCAAATTTGCAAGTGATATTATGTTTCAAGCATGGATATTTATAAGTACCAGACAGTGTATAGCACAATGTCTAGCAGTAGAGTTTTGGTGCTACCACCTTCATTCATGGGCTTAGGCAATGACATTGCATCTGAAAATGCTTACTATTTAATTGTATTTTGTCTTGAATACTTGGTTGCTTAATCTGTTGGTTGTATCAATCTAATTTAAACTTCTTATATTTACATTGCCCTATTTCTGAATTTCCAAAGCATTTAAGATAACAGTTCTCAAAGTTTAAAGAACCCTGCACTTTCCATAGATATAATCAGAGGATCCACGTACACAGAGCTTTTTTTTTAAATTGACACCTGTAATGATAGTACCTAAGCCCAAAACCTCAGAAAGAAGAGAGGAGCAGAATGTCAGTATGTCAAAAACAAAACAAAACTCAGCTCACGTAAAATTTTACTTTAGAACCAAAGTTTAGAAAGTTTCCATGACTTAAACTCACTTGGTTGTAGACAGAGCTAAAGCTGACTTATTCCAAAGTAGCAAATAACACTAGTCTGCACAATTCTGAGGATCTAACTTAGCTACTTCACCATAAATCCAGTGTCATACCTCCTTCCAGTTGCTTCCTGAGCATCTGTCAGTGTCAGTACTTTCCACTCTTAAATTTCTGAGCACTCTGCTATCCCACAAAATCCCTGAGTGTAGACACTACATCTTTTCTTTCTATGACACATATTTGCACAACCTAGCATTTAGTACAATGACTGGCATAGGGTAGCTAAAATTTCTGAACTTGTTTTTGTTTGCCCTTACCTTAATAAATAATAGACTTTAAAGGTGTTCTAAGTTTTTTCACCATCTGTTTCATTTAATCTCTCAGTGATTCTATAAAATAAATATTTTGCCTCCATTTCACAAAAATAAATGTAATATGCTTCAAGACAATGAGTAATTTGACCAAGGTCCCAACACCAATAAGTAGTTGGGCTCAGGTTGAGCCCTCTCTCACAACCCTGAGGAAATGTGTGTTAGTGCTCAATAACTGTTGAAGGAATAAATGGCTTACTTTGGAGGTCTTTAAAGCATATATGAATGCATCTTTCTACTGGATCTTTAAAGACACATTTGTTTAATATCTTTATTAAATTACGGATAATCCAACTTTCTTATAAATTGCATAAATTTTTTAAATTAAAAGTGTCATAAAAATTTACCTAGGGTAATATGAATTTTAATCAATACGAATATTGATATAATTTTCTAAGGACATTTATATTTAACTCATTTTTTTCTTTCTTCATTGTTTCATGAGACATATTTATTGACTATTTACAAACAGTATGGAGACTTCTTCCCTAAGAAAAGATAAATATAGCGAAAATGCAGAATATAATAAAGGGAAAGTAAATGGCATTTTGCTCTAAAATTATCAGAATGTTTTTTCCTGGGCAAACAATGGATTGCTTTCTCAAATGTAGAAATTGTTTCTTATGGAAAAATATTCTTACTGAATTTCTCATGAGCGTAAATCATGTGATATCCACGAAAAACTAAACTGGATGTCAAGTAATCATCAATTTAATAGCTCACAATTCAGGGAAGATGCTTTAGAAATTTCATTCCAAGGGATTAGGTGATTGTCTAACTTTCTAGTCCATTACTAGCATTTATTAGTCTTTTTAGCTTTTGAAAATATTTTTTGATATCTCACACCACATACTTCCTCATTTTTTATACCTACATAATGTTGCTATCATTCTTTCCCAGCTGTGCTTTTCAGAATGAATGGAATTTTACATATCACCACTGCATTTGATGGAAAAATCATAGTCAAACTTCTCTTTTTTTAATCTAGAAATTGCTTTTCCCAAAAGTTTTGCTTCATAATACATATGTATATTGAGCTCTGTCATATTTATCAGGAATACTAAGACTTATAGGTGACTACAAAGATTAACATCCAAAGGGTATTGACAAGGTTCAGTTACCAAAGAATATACCTTACATGTGAATTATATATTATGGTTCAGATCCTTGCATAATGTCCTACATAAAATCTTGAAAATTTAATAAATCTCTGATAACTAGCTTATTCTTTTGTAAACAGGGGTACTGCTTACCAAAATAGCTTTGTGAGTGTTGAATTTAATATGTATAATCGTATATAAATATTATATGACATGTATTACTGTCGATGGTTATATTTTATATAATCAATATATAATATGATATATGCTATGCATTGTCAAATCATGCTATATACCTATACTGTCCTATATCATATAATGTCCTATATTGAAAACTGCCTATCATATAATGGATATGCAAAATATGTAAATATTGAAATATAACTATCATTAGTTCCAAATTTCAATTTGGGATAAACATAAGAATTTTTTAGTTTGAATGTATATTTGCTTCTACCGATGAGCTAACATTGAAATAAAACATACAAAGTCAAAGAAGGTATATTTTTAGTCAAATATTCAAGTGTTGACTATAATATAACCACAATTGAGAAATAAAAATTATCTATAATACAGATAATAATCAGCAAAATTTTGACTTTTAATACTTTAGCATATAGGGTTCCTTTTTTTTTTTTTAGCGTGTAGGGTTCCTTGTTTTGTTTTCTCAGTAGTAGTGTTAACTGATGAACAAAGAACATGCTTTGAAGTGTTCTTCCTAGTCTACAAATCACAGAAGCACACAAAAATGAGGCCACTTAAAGAGAAATTTTGTCAAAGGTGGTTAAACAGTGAGGTTTATAAGCCTTCAAACCAAAGGAATGTGTGTTTGCTATTATGAATGATGGAAGATAAATTTTTATTATATTGGGTTGTTGGGAAGGTCATGATGTATAAATGTGTCATGACTTTTCCAACAACCCAATATAATAGATCAATAATCAAGACCATAGTTTATAATAGTAGGTAATGAGACTGGACCATTTCAATATCAATGACAAAATTTAACAAAAATAAACATGTCTCTTGTAAAATTTAGAAATTAACAACCCTCCCTTCCAAATCAGATCTCCCTGATCTTCTAATATGATTTAGCCAAAGTAGCCAAGTAGTTAAATAACCTTGCAATGTCACATTGCTAATTAATCATGATTCAAGGAAGAGTCACCCTATATTTGCCTGGAACCAAAGCTCATCACTTTGGCATTGTTAACTTTGTATGATTGTTAATGTTTTGACCAATTTTAATAAAAGTGTTGATACATTTATATCCACAGTTAAAAAGCAGGACTTTTCTAAACAGCAAAGATTTTGAGTATAGTTTCTGTTTCCAGAAATAATTTTAACATTTCTTTTTTGGAAAACATAGCTGATTTATCCTAATTTCTTTCACTTTTGTGAAAGTGAATCACTGCACTAAGTCTAATTTTCAAATTAAAGCAAAAACATTTGCGTCATCTGGCTTAGTAATTAGTAAGTAAATAATGAATTGCCATATTTGCATCAAATATATCAAAACATACAGTTGCATCCTATTTCATTGGAGCATTAGAGATTCTGAGATAATTTTTCACATTATTTTAAATTTAAACTATATAGAATATAGGCCATGAGCTGTTCAGTTCAGAAGTGCAGATATTCTCAATGTTCAAGAAAGTGTCACTACAGATGAGTCAAAAGCTGAGAACCCTCCCTCCTTGAAGATAATTTAAATACAGTAACATCCAATAACTTATTGGTGCTGGAATAAAAAGGTTTGGTAGCCTTTCCTCAATTCTTGACAGTTCTGAAAGGTCACCTCAGAGCTCCTCATAGGATCAACCAGGGCTTCTAGTGCAGTTGCATCATAGTTCCTCTCCCTTCTGTGCCTAATCATGCTTCTTTCATTCCTTTACAGTATGTTTCTGAGAGAATTCCTCACAAAACCTCACCATACAAATATCCATCTCAAAATTTAACTCATACAAAACCCAACTTACAATAGCTTAGAGAGGGAGTGCTCCTGAGAAGCAGGCACAAAAATGTTGTTTGGAAATGGATAAAAGCTAGAAGTGAAATCTCTTTCACTGATGGTAGCTCAACCCTCCTAGCAAAAACAGTGGTGTAAATATTACAATTTTTTCTAGTGACAAACTGGGAACAGATAAAGGGATTGCCCATGGTTGTTGCAAACCCTTATATGACTTTTAGGGAAAAAAAAAAGGAAAGTTAACAGTTCACAATAAATGCAGTCTACTTACCAGTAATACTGGGGCATATAGTGGAAGAGAGAATAAAAATGATAGAAATAAGCGTGATAGGAATCAAGAACATGCAGAAGTCACCTATGTTCTGTGAAAGAAATAGTAAGAGACTCCTTTAAAGCAATAAGGAATGCACTGGTGAGAGGATTGCTTTCATTGTTGAGGAGAGTTTTCCTCTTTCTGGACCTGATGGTAGGATTAGATTCGTTAAAAGCAATGAAAATGATAGGAACCTAAAATAATAGAGTCAGATTTTTAACTAACAAAAAAAAGTAGATACAATGATAATTATATCTGGTGAGTAGCAGATCAAGGGAACCTCACCCACAGAGACTATACAGGTAGCTAATAGAGCACAGTGATACTCAGAACAAGATATAGCTGACTTCAACAAATGCGTAGCTTACTTTCTAAACCAGAAGAAATTGTCATACTCAGAATTTCAAAGGCAACCATTCCAATAAAAAGTCAGTTTCTGGGGTGAGCCAGGGAAGATCAGAACTTGTTGTAAAAGAGATCAGATTGTACACAGTGTCTATTATAACTTCTAATTATAACTTATTCTAAAAGCATTTTGTAGATTCTTTGAGATAGTCTATATAAGGAATGTCACCTAAGACTATAGACAGCTTTATCTCATCCCTGTCATTCTGTGTGTCTTTATTTTCTCATAGTACTGGTAAAGTTCTTCACTGTTGAATAGAAGTAGTTAGATTTGTTCATGGGAATGCTTTGCATCTTTAGCCCATTAAGATGTTGGAATGCTTGTAAATGCCATTTTTTGGGCAGGCTGTCTTAGTTCTATTCCTAATTTCCTGATAGGTTTTTTTTTTTAAGTATGAATATATATATTGAATTGGCTCTCCATGTGCAAAAAATTAAAAAAAAAAACAACAAAAAATCTTGGTCTATGCCATTCACTTTATACTAACACTAAATCAAAAAAGATGGTAGACTTAAATGTAAACCTTGAAAGTATAAGGCTTCTAAAAGGAAACATAGAAGGAAATCTTTGTGACCTTGTGTTAGGCAAAGATTTCTTATGTGAAACAGCGAAAACAGGATCCATAAAAGAAACTCCATGAAAATTAAGAATTTCTTCTCTTTGAAAGACTATTAAGAGAATAAAAATACAAGCTGTTGTTGAAAAAAATGTTTTAAATCAGATTTGGTAAAGTATATGAAAAAATATAAAGCAAAACCAAAACTTATTTATCAAAACAATCTGATAATAAAATGGGCAAAAGATTTTGAAGAGATAATTTATAAAATAATATATGCAGATTGCAAATGAGCACATGAAAAAAAGCTTAGTATCATTAGTCATTAGGTAAACATAAATTAAACCACAGTGATATAATACTATGTAACAATTAAAATAGCTAAGATTAAAAAAAAAGACAATATGTTAAGGGGCATGCAAAGCTCCTGAAATTCTCATATGTTGCTGATGTGAATATAAAATGGTTAAGCCATTTTTTATAAAAATTTGGTATTTTAAAAATAAAATTAAAAGAAAACTGTCTTATGACTCAGTAATTTCAATCATAGGTATTTACACAAGTGAAAATTTAACCTACATTTACTCAAAACTTGATATATAAATGTTTGCAGTGAGTTTATTTATAATCATCAAAAACTGGAAACAATCCAGGAATTCCTGGAGAAGGCAAAACTATAAGAAGAGAATAGTCAAGTGGTTGACAGATGCAAGGGAGAAGAATGTTGGTTTGACTACAAAGGGGCTGAAGGAAGGGCCTCCTTGGTGGCACCAGGGGTTAAGTCTCAGCACTATCAAGCTATCGCCAGCCACTGTAGCACAAGTTCAGTCCCTGGCCAGGAAGCTAACCCACATGGCGCAGCAGATGTGTGCTTCCCACCCACTATTCCCCTCAGCAGTGTATTGCAGTAGCTCTGCCTGTTCTGCTCCCCACTGTCTCTCTAGTAAATCCTCTCACTCCCTTTCCGCCACACCTCTGGCCAGGGCCCCAGTTCTTGTATGCATAAATAAATAAAAATAAATCTTAAAAAAAAACACAAAGGGGCACAAGGGAACTTGGAGGAATGATGGACCTATTCTTTATCTTTATTGAAATGGAGGTCTATAACTGTTTGTCACAACTCTATGCTGTATCTTCACTTCGTTGTTCCTCTGTACATTTTTGTGTCCAAACATTGGTCATGTTGGATTAGAGCCTACTATAATGACCCCATTTTAACTTTTTTTGGTAAAGATTTATTTTTATTTATTTATGCATACAGTAACTGGGGTGTAGCCCAAAGGTGGGGGAGGTGAGTTAATTCACCAGAGACAGAGTGGGAAGCAGAACAGCCAGATCTACTGAAATACACTGTTGAGGGGTGCAGCAGGCAAGACAGGGCAGCAGGCAAGGCAGGAGGGGTCTGCTGCACCATATGGGTTAGCTCCCTGGCTGGGGATCAAACTCATTCTACAGTGGTGATAGCTATGAGACTTAATCTGTAGGCCACTCAGAGACCCTCATTTTAACTTTCTTACTTAAACCTCTTTAAAAACCCTGTCTGCAAATACAGTCATATTCTGAGATACCGGGAGTTAGGGATTCAACATATGAATTTTAAGAGGGGCACAATTCAGTCCATAAGAAACTATCTGTGCTATTGTGCGAAACATTAAATAATGATTAAAGTTTAGGTCGATAAAATATTAATTTACTAATTTCCTAAGGTCCAGATATCCCAATTCATTTGCCAGCTTAAGTCATTGGTGTTCTTCATCTGATGATAGTTTTATAAACACACACAAGTATCTTCCATGTCGCCTCTCTTCTGGACTTAAAAGTAAATCAAAGGCAACTAATAATTGACATCATTATTGGGACTTCAGGTTATCCATTATTAATACTTTCCCCTCTTTCTGAAAGAACCCAAGTAGTTCATATTATATCACTAGTTTCTTGGATTTCATTGTATGTGGTATCTTTGCATTTGATTATCACTTTGCCAAGTGGTGAGCTGGTGCTTTTAAAGAAGGGAGTGCATCATTCATTGTAATGTACTAGGGAAAAGAAAGGGTCCACCTTCTCCACTTCTGGTTTACTTCTCTCACCCACTGTTTTCCTGCTTCCACAGGCACTGCTTCTTTGAGTCATAGTCTCTTCTTTGAAAATCCAGACACTAGGATTTTTTTTTTTTATATTGAGAGTTTAGGAAGAAGACCATAGATTTATTTTTTATGAATTATGTTATTTTATATAATTCTTACATCATTTTTCATTTTTGCATAATGTATGCATTTTCATTTTGGTTATATTCCCCATATAATTCCCACCCCTTTTTCTGACCCTAATCCCTCTTCTCCTCCCACCGCTCCCTACTGTAGTGTGTCTCTGGTCTATAGTTGCTTGTTGATTTTGATTTTTACTTTATTGCAATCAATCTTTTTCCTGGTCCCTTATTTAGGTTTTCTAGATTCCTTCTATAAGTAAGACCATCTGCTATTTTTCTTTTTCTTTCTGGCTTATTTCGCTGAGCATGATCCCTTCCGGCTCCATCCATGTTCCTGCAAATTGCATGAGTTTATCTTTTTTGATTGCTGTGTAATATTCCATTGTGTATATGTACCACATCTTCTTGATCCAGTCATCTATTTTTGGGCATGTGGGTTGTTTCCATAGCTTAGCTATTGTAAATTGTGCTGCTATAAACATAGGGGTGCAGGTGCCCTTTTGAATTAATGTAAGACCATAGATTTAAAATAAGCCTTTTATTTTTTTGTCTCAGGATTTTTAGAAGATAGTATTTCTTTATATTATTGTGAATCCTTTCCTAAAATTAAGGAAATAATATTCATGACGTGTTGAATTAATGCTGTGTCTCTGATTTTTTCTATAGACTGGGCATAAAGATTTAGATATCATTTTATTCACCTTACATTATATCCTTTCCTCACAGTCAAAAAATTAAGATGGTTTTGGGGTAGAATGATTTTTACAAGAATGTTTGGCAAGAATTCTGCTATTCACATTTACTTAACTACAAATTGTTGCTTTGTTGATCCTTTGGATATAAAACCAATTTCCTTTTAAAGTCTACATATCACTGTAGAAACATAAGTATAAAATAATGCCACAGGCAAGATCATGAGGCAAATGAAATATTTCTCTAATTGAATGCAAATATATTCATGAAGAGAATAACATTTGCACCAGGAAATGAAAGCTGATGCCAGCACTTTTCCAGTGGGAAATTTCTTAATGGGCCTTTAGCTAGTCAGAGAATATTTTTCAAAACTTGGTAATATCCACAAGCCTACAGAACTTTTCCCTGAGACAGATTTACCACAAATTTAAAAAATAGAAGTATTTCTTTTCCTTAGCTATAATATTACCTAAATCATCCTCCAAATCAAGGTTTCTCAACTATGGTTTTATTTCCATTTTGTACCAGACAATGCTTTGCTGGTGAGGAGAAGGGGCTTACCTGCACATTTGTTTTGCAGAATATTTACAGATTTCCTTGGTCCCTACACACTAGACACTAGTAGCAAATTTCCTTAATCTAATCATGACAACCCAAAATATCTCCCAATATTCCTAGTGTCCCCTGGAGGCCCCCAGTTGAAAAACGCACACACACACACACACACACACATTTTGTGGGGTTCTATTACCTATTCTTTTTTTTTAAAGATTTATTCATTTATGCATACTATAACTGGGGTACCTGCCAGAGGTGCGGAGGGTGAGAGGATTCACCAGAGACAGAGTGGGGAACAGAACAGGCAGCCTGACTGAAATACACTGCTGAGGGGAGCAGCAGGCCAGTCAGGAGAGGTCTGCTGCACAATGTGGGTCACTACCTGGCCAGCAGGGGATCAGACTCATGCTGCAGAGGCTGCCCATAGCCCAGTGCTGTGCTTAAGCCTTGTGCCATCATGGAGGCCCCTTCTTTTTTTTTTTTTATAATAAATTTTATTTTTATATTCCCCATACAATTGCAACTCCCCAATTTTGACCCCAATCCCTCCCCTCCCGCCCCCCACCCCCCAAAAAGTGTCTCTGGTTCATAGTTTTTTGTTGATTTTGATTTTCACTTTCTTATAGTTATTCATTTTCCTGGTCCCTTATTTAAGTTTTCTAGATTCCTGCTATGAGTGAGACCATCCGGTATTTTTCTTTTTCTTTTTGGCTTATTTCACTGAGCATGATCCCTTCCAGTGCCATCCATGTTGCTGCAAATTGCATGTGTTTATCTTTTTTGAATGCTGAGTAATATTCCGTGGTGTATACGTACCACATCTTCTTGATCCAGTCATATATTTTTGGGCATTTGGGCTGTTTCCAAAGCTTAGCTATTGTAAACAGTGCTGCTATAAACATAGGTGTGCAGGTGCTCTTTGGAATTGATGTTTCTGTGTCCTTTGGGTAAATATCTAGGAGTGGAATTGCTGGATCATATTGCCTATTCTTGTCACAGTATACCAAAGGTATTTATTTTCAATCTTGGACTCCACAATCAAATGATTTCTGAAAGTTTATAGTATTTCTGTTTGCTGAAATGGTAAACAGACTTCAGATGAATTAATGCAAGTAATCATCAAAGGAAATGGTCATTATTAGGCACAGTCTGAGGGGACAAGTAATTTCTTCAATTAATATAAAAGAGATACTTGAGATAAAGATTTGTGCAGATTTGGAGGCTAAATAGGATCACAGGTGAAGGTTACTGTTACTATGAGAATTCTTATAACTGAATAGAATAATTTAAATCATTAGTGTCTTAATAGCATGTTACAATTTTTGTTACTTCAGTTACTACTAAAGCTGCATACTTTTAATATCTGTTGACCTTATTGCCTTATATTGTGAATTACCAATTTATATTCTTTGTAAGGTAGTATTTGTATTTTCTTGTTAATTTGAAACAGCCATTTGACCAGTAAGGTCATTAACTTTTACCTGCTATATGTGGTACTTATTAGCATACCTAAATTTTTTTTCATTTCATTTTTGATAACAAACTCTCCTAAAAATGTTTGTGTTCCCAACTATCAATTGGTTGCTGTGTTTTTCTAATTGCTTTTATTACTATTGAGCTCTTTCCCATAATTAGAAAAATAAATACTCATTTCTTAAATCTGTTTTTAATCTTTGTAGTAATATTTACATTCTAATATAAATTCTAAAATATTTTAATGACAGTGTGATGATCTTGGGAATAGAGACAAAGCAATCTAATGTTTATTGAGTGCTATAAATGATTTTATTTAATATGATAGCTCTGTTAACATAGTATCATCAAGCTTGATTAACACATGAGGTAACCAAAGTCCACAAAATGTAATAGTTTGATGAGTGACACACAGTTGGTAAGTGATGGGATAGAAGTCATTCTGTTTGACCGAGAGTTCATGCTCTTTCTTAAAGCAATATGAAGTCTCTGGCACTCTTGAGTGGAAATAACATGTTCAAAACTGTGCTTTAAGAGAATCAATTTAGTGTCTGAGAAAGGATTTTTTTTTAAAGCAAATGGAGGCCTTTCAAGCAGACCAAGTCAAGGATAATGCAATCCTTGTATCTGATAGAAAATAGAAACTAGAAATTGAAAAGAAGGGATATTATAGAAAGAAAATTGACAAGATAGGATAACTGAGTTATCAGAGTTAAGGCAAGAAAGATGTGTTAAAATGATTAGGAATTTTTTGACAATTGAACTTTTAAAAAATCTGTATGTAGTTTTTCAAATTATAAGTTTTTGTAAGGAAGACTCTTTAAGGTTATTTTAGACATTCTGAGGTGCCAGATGAAGTGGGAATTCTGTAGGTGATACTTTAAGATTGCTTTTTGCAACAGGAAAGAGAATTAGAGTGGGATTATAGATCTAGGAATTACCTGCACTGATAAAATAGGAAGTATGAGATTGCCCAGAGTAAGCATTGGAATGAGGAGAATCATGAACAGATTCTTTGGAAATCTTAATGTTTAAGTGGTTGGGAATAGGAAGTGACTTCAGATAAAAGCACTACAAGTGAATGTAGATGCAAGCACTAAAAAGTTTTTAAAATATTTGTAACTTATGACATATACTCTCAATCATACCCAAATCCACTCACACTGACCAAATTAGTACAGGACTACCCAAAATCCCACCTCCCTGTATCTGCAATACTTTATCAAAGACATCTTTTGATCACCAGAAATGGATAACCTTGCTTACACCACAGGCTAACAATATCAGAGAATTCCCTCCCAACCCCAGAAGTCCTTAACCAACTGATGGAGCTGAGTGTGTTAACATCCCAGCTCCCTTCCACCTCTAGCAGGATAATTCTGAGGCACATCTTCACTGGCCTTGTCAGTTCCCCAGTATGCTTAATTTGTTATTCTCAGGGCAAACTTGCCTGATAACAAAAGGTTTCTTCACTGTCTTCTCTTTTATCATTGTCTTAATTGTGTTTCCTGGGATAATTCATGAAATCAGACTCTTGTGCTCTTAAACTCGAATTGACCCCAAGCTCTGCTAGGGAGAAGGCGAATAAAGGCAGAGCATGAGGAATGATAAAGGATATTGGTTTAAGAGACAGAGTAGTCTGTGCTCAGTTTAAGTACAACCCTCAAAGTGAGTACAGATAAATTGGCTTTCAGAAAACCAAGGAGTGAATGCTTGGGCCTACAGGTAATTTGAGGTAATGTAGAGAAAAGCTGAGAGAAAAATTTGATCTTAGTCTAAGCTGAGTGAATCTGAGCCTTGATACATTGCCTGCAGTGAGGTAAAGAAGAATGTTGAGGATTTGAGAAGAGTAGATTTTTCAAAATAGCTGTCCAGATGATGTGAAAAACCACCAGTCAAGGCTATTAATATTTTAAGATATTATCAAATAATAAAAATGACTTTTTGTTTCCAGTTAGACTGACCTGCATAGGAATTCAGGCCTTACCTCACTAATTATATGAACATGAATAGGATATTTAACTTCTCTGGTCTCATTTTCTACATTTGTGAAGATTCTTTCACCAAGGATCTGTGAATTTGGTTTATCAACATGTAATTTTTTGCCTAGCATATGGTAAAAAATTCACAAATGTGAGCTGTTACCCTGAGGGGCAAAAAGAATCCAGTTAAAATCTGAATGCAAGTGTTCAGAGTAGCAACATTCAGTATGGTGTTAAATACCTAAAAAAAAAAAAAAAAAAAAAAATCAGACTGCTCGTCTCTATTACAGAAATTTTGAGATAAGAAGCATCTATCTGTTCCAAGTTTTTCCTTTCCCAAGGGTTCTAACAGACTTACAGGTCCTATTATGATAACCTACTAAATTTGTCTGGGCATGTACCTAAAAAGTTATCAAAAATAATAGTTACTTCAGTTCTTCACTTTGTCAATGTTTTACATGGGTATTATTTTTCAGGCAATGAATGGTATCTGGTTATTCTGGAAAAATCAACTTGGCTTGAGGTTTTCTTCTTAACTTTTATTTATTCAAAACAATCTACTAAATAACAATTAAAAAGAATGTTTAAAGCATATTCTGTTTCTAAAAATAAACTACAACCTCATGTGAATTTCCTTGTTTTTAATATATGTTCTAATTGTTTAAAGTTTTTTTCTCAAAAGTAGATTTATCTTTATGTATTTTAGTATTCTTTTTATCATGAGTTCATTAGACATGGTGTTGCAGCAGAAAATTCTATTTCAACGTCTTTTCTGTATTTATGATTCCTGTGTATTTTCCTTACTCTACATCTCCTAAGCAGCATGGAAGGGAAATAGTAACAAAATAATAATATTTCTAAGTTGATGGGAGTCAATTACTTGTAGTAAATTCTAATAAGAATGAAGCAAAAGTTTCAGCTCTGACGCTTCTGGTCTTTTAGTATGAATATGAATATGAATATTCAGTCTACTTGAAGACTGAAAATTTCTTAATCTTTACAAATGCATAATAAATTTTAATGCAAAAAAAACTTAAAGGTTATCAGAAAGCATTTAGATTGAACTGAATTACCCTTGAATGTATACAAAAAATTATTCAATGAAACTTCATTTTTGGCAGTCATAATAGAATATGGATTTATACCCTTGTGTTCATTTAAATTATTCAACATTGACTTTTTGAAACTCACCATTTCATATATTCTATATTGAAAAAAAAAACCAAATAACTGTCTTCCCTTGAGGACAGAACCATCCAGGGAGACAACCACTAGTCTACTTTCCTTTTACAAATTCAAATTATAAAAATGAGTTTTCCCTAGCCATGAGTTAAGTGAGCAGTAAAAATATTTTTTTTTCTTGTATTTGAAAAACACATCTTTCTTGGGCCTCCCTGGTGACGCTAGGGGTTAAAAGGAAACCTATGAAGCTGTCTGCAGCCACTGCAGCACGTTTGATCCCCGGCCAGGGAGCAACCCACATGGTGTAGCAGACCTCTCCTGACTTGCCTGCTGCTCCCCTCAGCAGTGTACTTCAGTGAATCTGCCTGTTCTGTTCCCCACTCTATCTCTGATGAATCCTCTCACCCTCCACAGCTCTGGCCTGTACCTCAGTTCTTGATGCATACATAAATAAATCTTTTTTTTAAAAAAAAAGAAAAAAAAAGAAAAATACATCTTTCTTTCTGTGACTCTGAAAAACAGTAACAATTTAAGTCCTGGACTTAGCCATCATCACATTTAATTCAGACTACTACAATTACTTAATTGATATCTCCATTGCAGTAATTCTAGACATCTTAAACTTAGTATTCTCTCCAAAACTTTCTGTTACATAAGATTTTTCCATTTGACAGTGTGTGAGGCCCAAAGCTAGAAATCATCTTTTATCCCTTTTGTTGCACCCCTAACACAGTATGTCAGCAAGTATCTTAATTCTGACCACTTTCCATTATTTCTGCCCTTTAACGGCTTCACAGAAGATCTACATGTTTCCAATCTCATCCCTACTCTCATCATTGGAGTAACTTTTAAATTATGTAAATCAGTCATATCACACAGTAAGATCATATATCATTTGCCATATCCTCCTCTGACTCTAGCCTGCTTTCAATATTCTAGTGACTTTTATCACAATTTGGATGAATTTAATTTCTTGCAAAATCCCATTATCTACCAACTCTCTTGTCTCTTAAAGTCCCTTTCACTCTTCCATTGTTGTTCACTGTCACTCTAGTCCCATACTTACTTAAAATGCCATTGTTTTTCTTTTTAATATGGTTCTTCAGCTGTAATTTTTTAGTTGCATGCCATAAGCTGTGGTGTATCTCAGATTTTTCCAATTATTTTGAAATATTTTCGAATTTCCCTTGAGATTCACTTTTCAACCATTTGTCATTTAGGAATGTGTTGATTCATTTCCATTTATTCATGTTTTTTTCAAATTATAGTCATATAACAAATTTTGTACAATTTCAACACTTAAATCCATTGCAACTTGTTTTAGGACCTCATATATCTGTTATACTGGAGAATGTTCTATCTTCATGTATAAAGAATGTGCTTTCTCCTTTGTTGAATGGAATGTTCTACAGATGTCTAGTGGCTTTCAGTATTACTCAAGTCTTATGCTTCCTTGTGAATCATTCTAGCTGTTCTATTAAATACTGAAAGTGGGTATTGAAGTCTCAAGCTATTCTTTTTTATTGAAAGTGTTTCATAAATATATTTTCCATCCACAAATAATTCCCACTCTGTGTTCTATTGGGAGCTACAAAAATGGTAGAAAATAAGACAAGATGGTAAATTGTGACTCACAGAAAATTTATGGTGATAATTTGACTTAATTGTATTTATAAAACTGGTAAGGCAGAAGCTTTTCCTTTTGAAATACTTACATGAATTTACTTTTCTAAATTTATTTGACTGGAATTACTTCTAAAACACAGAACTAAATACTAATTTTATAAGATCATCAGTTATTGCTGATTTTTTCTTAGGATCCTATAACTAAAATCATTGAATTATTTACATGTTCCTAGGTGTATGTTTGTTCATCTTCAAAGCAGGTATATATAGTTTTTATGACTCAGTAGTTTTATATCTCTTTTCATAAACTAAACATGTCAATAACACATATACCAAAAGATAAAACCTCATTTAAAAAACTCATAAATGTATAATTTAAATAACTTTAAATAATTAGTCACCCTTCCATTTGTCAGTATCTCTTGAAAATATGTAATTATCAGGTTGATGTTATAGTAACTGTCAGTGTTACTAATGGCAACCATGAAAGGCAATTTTGAGGCTGAGCAATAAAAAAAGACATAAGAATTTTGGGAAAAAAAGCAGATTACTTCTAACAATATTGTGAAAAACAGCAGAGAAAACATTTTAGAAATCTGCAAAACTGTTAAATTTTTAACATGATTCTAATAGTAGTTTTAATTTTCCCAAATAAAATGAAGCCCAAAAAATTAGTTTAAAAGGTTTTAAGTTTTTAAAATTAAATGTAGTTGTTGATTCATTACTTACTTTACTTAATTATTTGAAGATTATGTCAATTTTCAATTTTGATGAATTATTTAAATATGTCTTGTAGAAATACATGATATTTGGAATAAGATGTATAAATTAATGTTAAATATAAATTACATTTTTTATTTAAGTCATTCAATTCATTTTGAGGAGCATATAAGATTATTTTCTTTTTTTTTCCTTAAGATTTTATTTATTCATTTATACAAGCACTGGGTACAGTCAGAAGCGCAAGAGGATGAGAGAATTCACCAGAGACAGAGCAAGGAGCAGAACAGGCAGACAGATGGAGGACACTGATGAGGGGAGCAGCGGGCACGGCAGGAGAGGTCTGCACGTTATGTGGGACCCTCGCCGGTGGCCGGGGATCGAACCATTGCTGCAGAGCTGCTGGCAGCTTTACAGCCCAGGGGAGGCCCTATAAGATTATTTTCATCAATAAAATGTTTTCATATTATTTTAATAAAAGGATAAGAATTTTATTGAATTTTAAAAAGATTTTATAAATAAAAGAATTTTATTTGCTTGATTTCTAGATACATTATTTTAAAATTTTAAATATTTTTGTAACTGGAGTTAGAGTGCAATGACACCTGTTTACTTATAGGTTAAGGAGTCAGTGGTAACTTCTTTTTGTCATAGCTATTGTTTGTGTGTCTGTGTGTGTGCATGTTTGCACAGATAAATTAGAAAGCATGGTACCAAATACATACATTAATGCACCTGTCCTCAACTGAGTTATTTGCAGAGTTGGCAAAATTTAATTTAATTTATTTGGATCCCTGATTGTCCCTGAAAATTTATTCCAATAACTATACTATGATACATTCCTAAAACAACAATTATTGTTTATGCCAACTATTCTCTGCCATGAGTTCACAGTAAGTCTGTTTAAGGAATGGAAATAGCCAGATATTCAGAGAATAGCCTGGAAAGGTTGAAGTCCCACTGATATATCACAAAAGCTATCACTTAGGTATAAAAGAGATATCAATCAAAAGCTTCCAGGTGATTTTTTAAGAGAAACTGATTCACTTCCATCATAAAAGGAAAAAAAAAATGGGAATCTTACTAAGGTGGAAATAAACATGTGATTCTGAAATTCTTTAATATGATATAAGATAATAGTTCTACAATATGAAAATAATTTCAAGATCATGAGCACAGACTATGAAAGCAAACTGTTGCTTGATGTCATGTGTACTTATAGCAGTGATTCAGACCATTAGACCGACTATGAATAAGAAATAAATTTAACTTTTGAGGTAGTAAAGATTAAAATAGTCTGTAGTTATATGGAAACATACTTTGCTGAAGTTGTCTTTTTAAATGTGAATATGTAGTGCAATACTTTGTTTTTCCTATTGAGCTTTCAAATGGTTGACGTGTCCATAAATTGAGGAAATACGGTACTTACACTTCACAGAGCAAAATACCAGTCTACAGCTCATTTTATTTCTAAGTGCTTTTTCTAAAATAATTGAAATCATATTTGCAATCATAGGAAGGCAGACATTTTTCATATGACTGTGATCTGAATATAATCTGTATAATATAACTTTTCTCATTGACAAGGCAAAGGTAAACTTATTAAACTTCATGCTTACTCTGTCTTGTTTTTTACTAATTCAGTAATATAATTTCTTTTTTCTATGCATTCCCCATGCTATAATGTCTGCACATTTCTTATTACAGGAGCAGGACAATATTGCAACTATTCTAAGGGTTTCCCAGCAACAGTGCTAATGACATCATGGCTCAGCTAAGTCTTTGTTGTTGAGAGCTGTCACATGCACTTCAGCAACAGCTCTCCCCTCTACCCATTAGACTTCAGTACCAAATCTCCCAGTTGTGACAGCCAAAAGTATCCTCACATATTGCTAGATATTCTCCAGAAAACAAAATAGGTCTGGTTGAGAACATTTATGTATTCTAATGCTTCAGTGACTTGGTGAAGTTCACGTCCAGCATTTCTTAAAATATGTGCCATCTTGGACTTTTATAACCTCTGAAGAAAATAGTAATATATTTCTTATAAAATTGTTAATATAATTGAATGACATAATATATGTTTTAGTGTAACAGTTTATAAATTTTACTCTAAAGAAAATTTGAAAGTAGCATTTAGAGACAGACAGGCAGACAGACAAACAGATGATAGATGTGTTGTATGCATGTATCACACAGGTGTGCTTTTGTATGTATGTATGTAGATATTATAGTTCAAACTTTAAAGTACATCATAAAGAAATCAAGTTCTCAGGTCTTGGAATTTTTTGTATCATATAAGTCTCCTCAAATAGCCCTAGAGTCTTAAATAAATGAATGCTATTTGTGAAAAATTATCAGCCATCATCTTCAGCTAAAGGCAAAAAGATGACAATGTACTCAGCACATATTACTGCCATTCACAGACCATGACTTTGTGACAGCTCTATAATTTTAGTAAAATTATGAAGTAGAACAAAACTTTATTGCAGCGTTAGAAGAAATGCTTCAAAATCAATCTTTGAACTGACTTTATATAATAAGAGTTGCTATTAACAAATAGCTCCTTTCTCTCTCTCTCATACACCAGACACAGGAGAAACTGTCTAGTATTTCTTCTCAAACATTAAATTCTAACTTTATTTATGCTAGCATAACCAATCAGACTTGAGTGTATAACCAGAACTTAATGCTGCTTTTTTTTTTTTTTTTTTTTCATGTTTTTATTTATTTATTTATTTGTTCGTTTGTTTCGTTTATACATGCACTGGGTACAGTCAGAAGCGCGGGAGGGTGAGAGAATTCACCAGAGCCAGAGCAGGGAGCAGAGCAGGCAGAAGGACCGAAGTACACTGCTGAGGGGAGCAGCGGGCGGCAGGAGAGGTCTGCGCACCATGTGGGACCCTCCTCCGGTGGCCGGGGAGCAGCCGGGAATTGAACCGGCGCCGCAGAGGCTGCGGGCAGCTTCGCAACCCAGCGCTCAACCGCTGCGCCACCGGGGAGGCCCAATGCTGCTTCTTTTGTATCTCTGAAAATTCTGATTGTTCACTGATATTTTGGCTCTTTCTACAAAAGTTAAATTTAATCCAGCACCCATCAGATGTTTTTACTTCCACTAGCCTCTTTTGCCAACATAAAAGCTTACAAAAATAAAACAAAAAAAAACCTGACATTATATGTTAGATGAACTAGCAGAATGAAATTTCAAGTTTCAGTAAAATAATGAATTAACTTTCAATAATAAGCAAAGAATATGGTATTTTGAAGCGTTATCTTAAAGGAGATTTACTAATTCCGGTGTATTTGTAGCTTTCCATTAAATAATGTAATCATACAGTAGGTAAATTAACACTGTTGGAAAATGTACTATCAAAGTTGATATATGTAGTTGTTAATGTATAATGAGAAAGATTGACACACATGATAAATTCATGGTACTCATTGAACAAATGATAAAAAGCAGGTTTTTTTTATAACTTATAATTCTTTTGAGCATACTTACCAAAGAGCTTTTTTCCTTTGTCCTGGCTTTATAAAGTAGGACATTTCTGTGATTTTGAGTTTAATCTTAAATAACAAAAATCCTACGATTACTTTAAGGCATAAACATGCACCAGTTCAGTAATGCAAAGCACTCAGTCCCATGTCACCATGCAAACTTGATAGTTGTTGTACAGTAAAAACCTTTCTTCTGCCAGTGGAAACAGGAGAAAGGAGAAAAAATACTTCTTTTATTTTTCCTTCATTTTCACACTCTCCTTCCTCTTCTATGTGGTTCACTTCAACTTATAACTTTAGGGGGCAAGGCAAGAGGACAACTGAAAAATGTGAGGGTACATTTTTTACTGTGTTTGTAGTTTGCGAGATGGCTTAGGGCTAGATTTTGTAAAGATTATTTTCATTGAACATTTTTCTTTATTGCTCTCACTTCTTTATTTAAAATAGACATTCTTTACCCATTTGTTAAGCTTCAGAGAATAAAAATTATTCTTTATTTTGTTCACCTATTTTTTTTTATTTAAAATGGCAAATTGATGTAATTGTATAAATTAGATAGTCATGTACAACTCTTTACTTTTCCAGTAGTGCTTTTCCTTCCTTTTACTTTTTGGATAAACACTTTTACTTACTTAGAAGTACTTGAAATTCATTCTTTATTCCTCTCCCCATGCCAAGAGCCTAGAAAATGTCTGTAAGTCAGACAAAAAGTTTTAACTGTTTATTTTTCAGTACTAAAAACTCTGGTTAGGTGACTCAACAGTTGTTCTAGGTTATGATTCATTTACTTGAATCATGTATTATTTCTGTCACTAGGAACATTTTATTGTATTTTCTATGTGGTAGTAATGAATTTGCTTCCTGATAGCTAGATGCCCCCATTTCAACATCATTAAGAGCCTTACTACTAAGATCTCCTCCACATGGTCAGTTTGGGTTGAATTTAAAGTGATTATGAATCAGTTCTTTTTTTTTAAGATTTATTTATTTTTACTCAAGAGCTGAGATATAGGCCAGAGCCATGGGAGGGTGAGAGTATTCACCAGAGACAGAGCAGGGAGCAGAACAGGCAGGCGACAGAAATACACTGCTGAGAGAAGCAGTGGGCGTGACAGGAGAGGTCTGCTGTGCTATGTGGGATTCTCGCCTGTTGGCTGGGATCGAACCTGCACTGCAGAGGCTGCAGACAGCTCCACAGCACAGCACTCAACCCACTGTGCCACCAGGGAGGCCTCTATGAATCAGTTCTTTTATACAGTTCATGTTTCCTCAGTAGAAAATACTCAAGTATTCTTTCCTCCACCATTCTGTGAGCAAGCCCTACCAAAATGCTACAATCTATGTCTCCCTTCTGGAATGTTCCAGGCATGAAAGACTGTAGTCCATTGAGTCTTCTTAATTCCAAGAGATTCATATCAGGCTCTCTAACATTGAAGCTTTGCTCCTTTGACATTATGTGAAGAGATCAGCACTTCCAAACCAGTCCCTTAGTGGAAGGAGATTCTCGTCACAGCATAGATATCACAAAGAATTTCTCCTCACAGATCCTGTCCCAATTTCCATTGCATTGAACTTTTTCTACCTTTGATATAGGTGAAAAGTCCAGTGCAGTCAACCAAATCCTTCCCTCTGAAAATATGCTGCTTGTTCTGACTTATAATGTGAAATCTGAGATTTCTTTTAACTTGATGCATCACTCAATATTTCTAATTCAACATCCTGCTATCCACATTACACACTGAGGCAATGGCTAATTAATACTAACACAGACTTGTGCCTTATAAATTAAGAAATTATCTATGCAGGATCTGGAAAATTATTTGCCAAAATACCTCACTCTTGGAATTGAAGGCAATATCTGAACTTATCTCAGAATAACTTAAGGATCCTTGTAGTTTAAGGCAGTAGAAACATCTGTTAATATATGAATAGAGAAATTATCTGCAAATAATAATAATACAAGTTATTCTTGCCCATGAGATCTTACACTAGATTTATTTTGCATATCATACATCAGTAATTAAATTCACAATAGTTAAGAAATGGTTAAATTGATTAGAATTCATAGAAAAATAACCTGGATTCACACAGGAGAATTATAAGAAATTCACAGCTGGAAGAAATACTTCATCCTCCTTAGTAAGGTAGTATACCTCTGTAAAAATTGTGGCGTTAACTACTTGCAGCACAGTGTCAAAGTACATAGAACAGTAGAAAAGATAATGGACACTGACTTTCAAATTAAAGCTAATTTGTTTTGGCTCAACAGAAGACAAGACAATAAACAATTTTTTTAAAAAAAATATTTTTTCACCCATAAAATTATTTCTAACATGAACAACTCCATTATAGTTAGAAAATTCTATATCCAGAATTTACAAAGTGAACTTACTAGGCAGTTTAGACTGTTTTATAATAATAGTTGTATCATGAACCCCAAAACTTCACATATAGTTTTACCTGATAGTATAAGCAATGATATAGTTATAGTGTTTTTCCCCCAAAAAAAATTTTAGTGATAACTTGAAATTAGAATAAGTACTCAAGAATAGCTAAATCATTAAATTAAATTATGAACCATTGTCAAGGCACAGGGAGACTTTCTCCCATCCTATATGGGTTCTTCTGAGGCTAGATGGATGAACAAATTGCTATTAAGCAGATTAGTAGGAGAAAAGGCCAAAATTTAATAACACACATTTGGAGAATTTACAATTGTAAATTCTAAAGAATAATGGAGTGGATTGGGGATATTTATCCTGTGTTTAGGTACTTGGATCATCAAAGAGAGGGGGGTGTTTTACCAGACAAACAAGTTAAGGTCATTTCATCATTACTGTAAAGAGGACATGTTCACTGATCTACAACTGGATAAGATCCCTCCAACTGTATTATTCTAGTACATTCTTTCCAGTCTTAGAATGATGCTCAAAGACAGCTTTTATTAACCATGCTATATGGCCATAATAAGAGAAAAATGTCCAGATACACATCTATTAACTTCTCCACAATTAATAGAAAGGTAACATAAAATTTTATGTTTGATGTAATAATCTTGTTGGAGCTGTTCACTGTTATTTTCATAAATTGTTCATCCTCCCCAAATGATTTCCAACATTTTTTTTGATGGTTTCTCAGGATGAAGTACCTAACTTTCTTCCTCCCAAGCCTCTGAGCTGTTGTCATCTGACTCTTACAAAGTCATCATTTTGCAGGACGCAACAAGACTAAACTGCCATTATTATCATCAGTCTGCTTTGAATGAGACAATACTTACTTTTTCCTGCTTTATTCTGTGAAGTTATAGTACCTTGCTTTGAACTAAGTCAGTCTATTCTTTTCCTTTACCAACAGAAATCTTCCAAATCTCTGTGGTACAGAGTCCAGAATATAGTTTCACCTACCTTAAAGAGAGAAAGATAATGAATTATAATAATTAATTTTGGATGAATAGTCATCATCTACTCATTAATGAATTCTATTTTAGCCAGATGTGCTTAATTATTATTCTATAAACCACATTGAGTGATAGACCTATAATAGATAGTGTTTTGTCTTTAAAGAATCAAAAGGATAAGATTGACATATAATTACACCTAGAAAAAAATATATTATAAGTTGCTAAATTTTGTGGTATCAGTAATAGCTGTAGTAAAAGAAGAGTGTAGACAGGATAATTTCTCAGGACTTGACAGCCCTTACATGTTGGGCTCCTGCCATTGTTGTGCACATATTTCAGTGACAGAAATGGCATATGTAGTTTGAACACCCCATGCTTATGGAACCGTAATTTTCTAAATCTGTCTCAAAATAGGACTTCTTTGTGGACTCTATATTTTCATTAAAGTGATGTTTATTGAAATACAGTTGATTATTGCCATCTTTTACAACGGACTATGCAGAATCTGTGGTGATTTTAATCAGATGTTAATGCAATGACCATTGTCTTATATAACTACCTAGAATCTTGTAAGTTAGGGATTGCTGTCCTTATTTCACAAATGTTGAAAATGAATCCTAGGAGCTAAAGTAATTTGCCTCATTACAATAGTGATGCATGAAACTGGTATAAGTTCTTAAAGTACTTGGTAAATATCAGAGACCAGAACACCAGGCTTGGAGGGGGGCAGAGAGTGCTAAAAGTTTGTTTTCAAATAGAAAGGTTTTTTTTGCAGAGTAGGATATGTATATCGAGAATAAATCTGTATTTGGAGAAGCAGAATAAATGTTTCATAATAAGTTTTAAGAAAGGAAAAACAGATGATGAGGACAAATGTGTCTATGTTGAAGAAACAAAACACTGTAATTATACTGATTGATTATAGAGATAGTAACTTAGGAGGGAAGATAACTCATTCAATAGTGGATCACATCCTACCTCGTCATCCCCATTTCTTACCATTTCTCTTCCCAGGTACACAGCACCTTTACATGTCTTGCAAATTATGAAGTATCTTAACTCAGTCTTTGTGCTTTTTCTTTTTTGTCCAATTATCATCCTAGTCATAACTACAGATATTTTGTCCCTGTCTTTAAAAGACCATGCATTAAATGGAAAATCAAATTCAAGAATATTTGTGAATTAAGAATATACTCACAGAACTTTTAAACAACAGTCTAGTGTTGAAGCCTACTCTCAGAGCCACTACTCCATGCTGTCTTTATGAAACAAAGGAACGTTGTCCATAAAAACCTGAATTTCTAGGCTAAAAGGAACTGCTGAGTACCCAGTAGATTCTGAAATTTTATCCTTGGGAAAAAGAGAATACTCTGAAAGCTCTGGAGACACAAAGAGAATTAAAAAGGTGATATACAAAGGTTTGTGAGTGGGAAAGATAAAGTTTGAATGCTAGAAATCAGTGATATGCTACCTTCAAATTAGTGAAAGAAAATGGCTTGCAATCTAAATTTTCTAACGAGTTTAGCTATTAATTTTGTTGGGGTTAATAACATATGTTTTCAACTATGTATTTATTTTGAAAGGATAAAATTATGATCATGACTATATAAGCCAATGATTTTATTTTACCTATTAATTGATGTTAAAACCATTTTAAAGGGGCCTCCCCTGGTGGCGCAGCAGTTGAACACTAGGCTGCGAAGCTGCCTGCAGCCTCTGCAGCACCAGTTCTATCCCCGGCCACCGGCGAGGGTCCCACATGGCGTGCAGACCTCTCCTGCCGCCTGCTGCTTCCCTCAACAGTGTAATTCTTCAGTCTGCCTGTCTGTTCCCCACTCTGGCTCTGGTGAATCCTCTCCCCCTCCATGCTTCTGACTGTACACAGTGATTGCATAAATAAATAAATCTTAAAAAAATCATTTAAAATAACATTTTAAAGGAAAATTTGAATATATATGTAATGTGAATCTAAAATTAATTTGCAATTATGAAAATTATTAATGTCCAAAATCATCTTTTCTCCAAGGCAAAATCATTTATTTGTTAAAAAGAACTCATGCATTACTATGAAAAAGATGATTTGAGTAACTATCAGTCTTTATACCTTGACTTATACCCCTGCAGGAATATAAAATGACTTAGTCAATGGGAAAATTATGAAAGGAACTTACTCCTATACATCATGCACTCTATCATGAATTTTCTAGACAGTGCCCATAGTGCCACTGAAAGAACACTTGATAACCTTATCTATTTCCAAACATAATCATCTATGCCATGTTTGCTTGACATGGGCGAGGACTTTCTAAAGTGTTAAGCAGTTAGGAAACTATTGAAAGATGATCTTCAACAACAATTTCATATTCTTGTTTCTTGGGTTACTCCCTGTTTTGTTGAAGATCATCTAGATTCATTTCTCCATTGCTGCAAGAAAACAGTATTTCCCAAGGTAATAACTAAACCTCAGTCACAGTGGGTCACCCTTTAGAAAGAGCAACATGAAAAATTTTAAAGTGCAAATATATATTATATATCTGTGTTATTTGAGATAATTATTCTCATACCTTGGGAGAACTGTTGGTGTATTTAGAAAGGAAAAAAGCAATATATAGAGAAAACGAACATAAACCATAAAGTTCTAAATGTCGGAAAAACTACTATTTTATGTGAACATAAAAATAAATACAATTCAGTGCTTTGGTTGATAATAAACCATATGTATAGGTCATAATAAAATTAGTACTGTCTATTGATTTAATGCATAGTTACAATCTAACTATGTTAGTTAAATGATATTGACTTGATAATCTACTAAACAGCAAATTATTGATGATGTATATGATAGGCTAGGAAATAAAATTTTAAGAACATTTTTTAAATTATTTTAAAATGAATGAAATATTTGAAAATAGTTGTCTCTGGGAAAGTATAGGTTGAGTGAGAATTGAAGCATGTTGTTAATTTTCTTTAAAAAATCTTTTAGATGTATTTGAGTCTCAAAAATGTACATTTGAGTCTCAAAAATGTACATTTATAATATTGACAAAAATAATTTAAAATAAAGTGAATAAAAATGTCATTATTTAATGTGTGGAAAGTAGAAGTAAGATTAATATAGGTAGATAACATTGGGGAAATTATCCCTATTTTTAAGGTGTTATTTGACTTGGTATGTACAATTATAGTGGAAAAAGAGAAGGAAAGATTTTAAAATATTATATGAGGTGATTGCTACTATCCAAGTAATTTTATAAGCGTTATGGATATAACCAAGTTGTGACTATAATTTTGTATTCAATTATCGCTGACATTTCCAGGCTACTTACATAAAATGTAAATCTATGCACAATGAAATACACAAATTTGATTCTTTGTATTCTTGTTTCATGTGTATTATAAAGATTTCTCAGTGTCTTTGCTTTTGTGATGATGTAGTATTTTAATTTTCATTGTTCAGGAAAGAGCATAAAGAAGAATGAAGAATGAATTACATGTGGATTGACATAAAGAACAGCAACATTCTTGCCTGTAAAGCAAGTCTTTAATATATGCGAGCATATATTTTCTTATAAGCAGATGTTGACATTACAAAATAACAAGTAATTGAGCCCAGATGGTATGCTTGGCATACTAAACATGCTTAAAGGAGAGTGAGCACTTAGCAGAAAGAGCAGACTTCCTTCATTTAGAATTCTTTTAGCTTTAAATAATCCAGATTTCTTTCTCACTTAATGTTACTTAGCAAAGAGAATGTGCTCAACCAGCATAAAATTAATAATAAACTAAGTGTTAATGGTAGATATAAAAGCAATTTTTTTCTCTAAATCAGCCCTAAAACAATGATGCTACTAAACTTAAGTGCAAATGATAATTAATGTCAGTATTATGTATGAATTACACTTACATGTCCTGTATTTTTGTTTCCAGTTTTATTTTAGTAATATTACTATTGCATTCATTTTTGTTAGTCAGAGCAAACCAAGATGAAGCATATTGCAGTGAAAGTTTAGTATTACTGATAATTGCAGTCAATTAGAACTACAGCAGAATAAAAGTGTCTGTTTTCTTCTAATAATGCTTCCTGTTGAAAGTGTGTTTAACTACTTAACCAAAATATTAATGATGATAATTGAGGGAGGAAATGGAGACTAAGTAAATTCTTATTCTAGCAGGGTGATAATGGTTTCAAATTAGCATTTAATGTAGCAAAATAATGTCAATTTTCATTTTTATGTAACACCCAAACATCTACACCATATTCATGCCATTGACTAAAAATGTAAAAAATTTATTTGAAGCTTTTTTCTCTTTGTAAAAGAGGACAAAGGACAGAATATGTCTCAGTTTTCTAAGCTGTGGCAATTTTTTTATGTTGAATTGAAGAAGGACTTGAATTATTTTATCCCCCAAAGGCATTTCTCTACACAGAGGTCTTCCCATTGACTTCAAAGTAAGAGTGCACATTAACTTGAAATGGATGAAAAACAGATTCAAATTTTTGAATAAGCATAGCAAATTGAAAGGCATCTAGTAGAAATAATCTACAGATCAGTATGGCTGACATGCCATTTAAATATTGTTTTAAAGTCAAGTGAAGATGATAAAGATAATTTTTGCTAGAACATGAAAAATTTCAGACAATATAGAAATGCACACTCACAATACAGGGAGGAGAAGGAAACATTTGATTCCTTAAATGAAATGAAAATGTTACTATGACTTAATGAAGCAGGTGGAATACTCTACTCTTTATATCTCATGTTTAATCTCAGAATACACAGGGATTTTGGTGACATAGCATTTTTTTAATTGAGGTGACTTTCATAAAATACAAAATACTCTTTGTGTTGTAGAAGTATAGGATCCCTCCAGTCTGGTGCTATTACCGTAGCACCCCCACAACAAAAGCACCCCATAGTCCACCACCATAGTCCATTGTGCTCCCTCCTCTTTGTGTTCTCTTTTCTCACTTCCGTTCCCTCCTAAATGTCTCAGTTCTTTTTTTTAAAGATCTATTTTTATTTATTTATGCATACAAGAACTGGGGTACAGGCCAGAGGTGTGGGGAATGAGAGGATTCACCAGAGACAGAGTGGGGAGCAGAACAGGTTGATCTACTGATATACACTGCTGAGGGCAGCAGCAGCAGGCGAGACAGGAGAGATCTGCTGCACCATGTGGGTCAGCTCCATGGCTGGGGATGGAATTCATGAGGCAGTAGCTGGTGATAATTAATAGCACTGAGATTTTAACCCCGTCACCACCAGCGAGGCCCCTAAATATCTCAGTTCTATAGACCACTCTCTAGGGCTCGTTTTTTGAGTTTGGTTATCTGTCATTTTGTAATTCCCACAGAGGTTTGTTGTGTTTCGTTCTTTAATAAAGACTACGGAAGAGTAGATAACTCTTATATTCTCCTCCTGATTATAAGAGATTTGTTTTGGGGACCTTTTACTACATTTTTTTGGTATACATTTCAAAACTTTGTTTTAGCTCTGAGATAGAGTTTAATGTCATTATAATACTGAAGAATAGAATGCCATTAGGGTGCTATTAACTGAACACATGGTTTGAAAAATTCCAAAAAGATGGGTAATGGTACTGGATAAATTCTTTTTTTTTTTTTTTTTTTTTTTTAAATAGAGGCATGTTTTATTTATTTATTTATTTGTTTGTTTGTTTTGTTTTATACATGCACTGGGTACAGTCAGAAGTGCGGGAGGGTGAGAGAATTCACCAGAGCCAGAGAGGAGAGCAGAGCAGGCAGAAGGACCGAAGTACACTGCTGAGGGGAGCAGCGGGCGGCAGGAGAGGTCTGTGCACCATGTGGGACCCTCCTCCGGTGGCCGGGGAGCAGCCGGGAATCGAACCGGCGCCGCAGAGGCCGCAGGCAGCTTCGCAACCCAGCGCTCAACCGCTGCGCCACCGGGGAGGCCCTGGATAAATTCTTGAAGCAGACAAGAGGAATCTGCTATCAAAGACACTGAGTAAATAAGAGAGTTCAGTCAAGTCAATTTCAGATCAGCTCTAAGTTCAGTATCACCAAATACCAGTTGCAGTAACAGCACAATTATTGAAAAGTTGTCCTCCTCAGTGCCATGGAAACAAAAAATCAAAAAAAAGCTACTTTAAGATACAGGTAATAGAGCAATATAACCTGATCTTGTCCTAGCAGTAGCTCTCAACCATAGCGGCACATTAGTAAAGGTGTGGCACCTTTACAAAGTACTAATTCTTAGATATTCTGATACAATTAGTCTTTACAGTACCTCAAAATAAATATTTTTAATAAAGTTTCACAAGTAGAAACATTTTATACTTTGATGCCAGTTAAATAAGTATTCTAGTTGCTGGTTATTTAACCTAATACATAGTTCCTAACACAAAGTAGAAACTCAAAAAGTCTACAGAGTGATGAATGACTTAGAATCATATTATCTTTGGGGAAAATATTAATAACTGGATAGTAATATATAATTGAAAGATGAGGTCACAGTTCTGGAGAAAAACAAGTGAACCTAGAATTTTATATACAACTGAATTTTTCAATAATGTGAAAAAAAATAAGTATGCTTTGAAACATGCACTCACAATTTACTACCAAAGCAAATGATACAAAAACATGACTCAAGATCATGCTATAAGAAATCCAAGAAGTAGAATGCAGCTATAAAAAGTAGCATTTAAGTATGTAGGGGTTCCTACTACCCCTCTGGGTTCTTCTGTGGCTGGTAGGGCAATCAAATTAACATCAGACAAATTAGGAGAAAAGAGCAAATTGGTTACAAATGGATGGGAAATCTACATGGATATAGATTCTAAGCAAATGAGGCAAAATGCAGATGTATCTTACTTGAGCTAAGGAATGGGATAGGTCCTATGGTTTCAAGGGGAGAGAGGAGGTTCACATTGTGTAGATCCTGTTACTTGGAAGATGCTCACTGCTGTACAAAATTTCAGTAAGATCACATTTCTTTAATTCTATTTCTAGTCACACTAATGGTTTCATAGTGAATAATCCTATAAATAAATTTTAAATGATGTTTATTGCATTTGAGTCCTTTAGTTAAATCATGTTATAAATGCTTAAAAATCACCAAATAAAATATATATCTTTTTACTAAATTTGGTATAATATGAAATGTATTTGTTCTTTGTTTCTGGTTCCTGATTTCAGAGTCCCTGAAATTCTTGGCATTTTCTGAGTAATGGGAGTGTCTGTTATTCACAAGAAATCCTATCTGATCAACTGGAATTTATGATAAAGTGGTATCTGAGTGACTCCCCTAGATAGCTTCAGAGTAAAGCTATTCCCCAGAAATACCAAGTGATCAGAGGGCTGGAACCTTCAGCCTTATCTGCTAACCTCCAGGAAGTGGAGTGAGGGTGCTCCAGGAAGTGGATTAACTTCTACAAAAACTCTTGAACAAAGATTTGTATTCACCCAATTGGTAAATACATTTACATGCAGACAGAGTGTCACATCCTAACTCCACAGGGACCTTTTCAGACCTTGTACCTCTTCATCTGGCTGTAGTGAAGTATCTTTGTGAGTTCTGGGAGCTGTTCCAGCAAATTATTGAACCTTAGGAGGAAGTTGTGGGAACTTTCAGCTTATGGTGGTTTTAGAACAGTTCTTCAGTCAGATGCACCTGGGTTTCTGAAGTGGGAAGCAGTGGGTGGAACTGAGTCTTTAAGTTGTAGGTTTATGCTGAGTACTTAGTGTCAAAATTGAATTGAATTGTTGAACATTCAGGTGGTATTGGGAGAACCAGGAAATTGGTTGTTTATTTTGCAATAACCTTAAACACTTCCAAATAAGGAAAAAGTGGAATATTAAAAGTACAATGGTGGCATGAGGAAAAATAAAATAGTATGTTTTATAGTAGGAATTAACGTATATGAATTAAAAATTGATTACTCAAATAATATGGGTATAAATACAATATTTGAAAAAACTAAATAGTGTTATAATAAAACAAATTATAAAAATATTCATAACCTGAATTTGTGGTGGGCAGGGTTGGTGAAAAAAAAAGTATAAAATTCTCAGCTTCAATTTTGTGCAGCCTATAGGTAAAAATAATTAGACAATAAAAAACAAGAACATTTAACATAGCGTGAGCAACTATCAAAATAACAAAATCAAACACTTTTTATTGAAAGTAGTAGCCTCCATGGAGGTACATGAGCAGGGAAGTTATTTTTTGCTCACTGTTCTTAAATCCTATTACATTATCCTGGCATGTATCAGTTCTATAATTGAAATGTCTAATTGATAATATCCTATGAACTGCAAAGACATGACCATTATCCATAATAACATATAATCAAGAGAAACATCAATCCTTTACATCTTAATTATACTTTATAAAAGTATACTATTTGAAAATAAAAAAATAATCTTGGGTATACTTGTTTTTAGTACCATTACTCTATATATGTAGTGCATTTGCACTTGAAGAGTTCTCTGTTTACTTATTATTAAATAATACCTACTTTTTAAAAATTTTATGGATATCTTGACCTATTTTTCAAAAATGTTTGGGCAGGTAAAATATGTATTTTAATAATGAAATCTTTCAGAATCTATGGTAACTCGTCCACAGAGGAGTCTTCTTTAGATACTTATGGAATTATTGATAGAATAATATATAGTATCAGTTCTTAGACTGGTTCACTTTTATAGGGTTTTTTTGCATTAACTAAATTTTAAAATTTTGTGAATGCCTTAAACTTGTTTTTAGAAATGTTACATCGTGTGCAATTAAATTAATCAAGGGCCATCAATATAGTACAGTGAGTTACGGAGTGAACTTTAAAAACTTCTTATAACTTGATTAATTTTGATTTATCATGCATCTCTATCAAATAGAGTAGCTAAAGTACACTGTCATGACTAAGATATGAAAAATTAAGGTGAATAACATTGGGAAGTACTTTTAAAAGTACAATATGTTCCCACTTACATTTGCATGTCCACATTAGAACTTGTCTTTATGAAATTCATGCTGTGTTTATGTAAGCAGATTTAAGGATGATCTCACCTGGATTCAGTTGTTCATCTGCACAAAGATCTTTGTCTCCAAATGAAATCTAAAAATGTGAGACCAATGTCTAAAGAAAGTAACTAAATTCATAAATAAAACAGAATCTATTATATACATAAATAATAGGAATGTGCTTAGGCTACTATAGTTCATTCATCTGAGGTTATGTGTTTATCCGATATATTTTTTTAATCTGCAGTTTTCTCAAGTAAATTGCAGTTATCTCTTAGATTCCCTTTGTAACTTAAACTCCATTTACCCAAAACCTGAAATTTACTACTGACTCCCTCAGTCTTGCTCTTTGAATGCACACTGAGTCCTGCATGCCCTCCCATTTTCATTACTTTAGCTCATTATTTTGCTGTAAATAGCTTTCTTTCTTTTTCTGGTCAACCATATTTGTACTATCATTTCCTAAGGCTAAGTGATTATTTCTGTTCTGCTTTTCAAATTTCATTTTTGAAATTCATTTTTGATTATTTTATTTATTTTTGTGTTGGAAACCCTGTATGTTAAGGGCTCTCCAGTCAGCAGATGGTCACAATAAGATCGCGCTGTCATCCCAGAAAACAGCATAAACATTTCTTAACAGTACTTCCTGACTTCCTCCCTTTCAAGGATCTGCCAACAAAAATAAAAAGAAGTCAAACTTTTGACCCCCATCAGGGCAAAAAAACCTTTGAAGTCTTTCTGTTCAATGTGTATGGGCTATATATGCACAATCTTGTTTAGATGATTTGACATGTTTCAGATTCTTTCTCAGTATTTTAGTTTCCTCATGTTCAAAATGGGAAGTGCTTACGTTTATAATTTATTTTTATTTAAAATATTAAATAAAATGAACACCTGTTGAAAACTCCTAGAACAGATTCTGATACAGAGTATGTTCCTGTGGGGATCTATCTTGAAAACAATACCTAAATGTACTTACCAAAGGCCTTTCCCTATGTTTTTAATTCAGCACTCTTTGGATGCTTTCTCAGTTCACTTTAATTGAAGCTATGATATAGTGCTACATGTACATGCCATATTACACTTCACATGTTAGAAAAATAAGCAAATAAAAAATAACTCTAAGGATCGTATCAATGATCTGGGTTTATCAGGTGGCCAAAATGATGTGATCTAAAAGCAGGTGTTATTTCTTTTGGGTTTGCAGGGAGACCTACCACCACCAACACCCACACGCACACCCACATATATGCACACACATGCAGGCACACAGTTCGTTCCTTTGGTTTATACCTTTTCCAATGACTCAGTTTAGAGAGTGAGCTACAGCAAATTTAACAGAAATAATTCAGAGTTCTAAGGTACATCATGATAAAATCAATAGTTAATTTTTTAATTTATCGCTTGAATTTAACTACAGGGTAGTATGTTTGGGTTTTTTGCTTGTTTGTTTGCTTTTACTACATGTGAAACAATAGTGAAAGCCCAGGAGGTAGAAAATGGAAATAAACTATATGTAAAGTAGAAGCTCTTAAAACAGTTACACAAGCATCTACATCCAGATGGAAACATATGTCTGCACAAAAGTTACATGCTAATGTTGATAGCAGCTTTATTTGTGATAGTCAAAACCCTAGAACCAAAGCAGTGACACACATGTCAATTTTAATATTTTAATATCACCCTTCAGCTGATGGGTGTCAAAGTAAAAAGAAATGAGAGACACATAAGTTGTTAGCAATTTTTTTCACTTATAGCAAAATGCAGACTCTTAAGCAAGTTGTAGATCAGTGTTTAACTCAAGTTGAAAAAATTAAAACTTCATTCTTTTCTCTTTATTTTATATATGTTAGATGAATCATAGTCCAATAAATATAATCACTGCATAAATAAGGAGTATAATGGAAATATCTTTTGTTTTTTCATTAAACAATAGAAAGTTCCATTGAAGTAAAAAAAAATATAGTATTTCACTTGTGTTTATGTAGAAATTTTATTAAAAATCCATAATGAAAATAATATTCTATTTTTCATTCCTTGAAAATAATTATAGAAAATGGTAGTAACCCATTTAGTCATTAGATATCTTTCTTAAGAATTCACAAAATGCTAATGTGGAAAAAAACAGTTGTATTATGAAGATTTTTATTGGAGATTTTTAAATTTGTCAAATTAATATAGTGCATTATCTTGTGATAAATGAACATTAATTTCATTCTATTGTTTATTTTCAAGAGCACTTAAAATTCTAAATTGCTAAATTACTTAAATTGCTTTTTTATAAAAATGAATCACTTTCTCATTACCAAGATGATAAAAGAGCAATTGTTCATCATTTTTCCAATCATTAGAATAATGATGCTCTCTAAACTGCTTAACTGATTTAAAGTGATACTTTTATTCTTTGAAAAATTAAAAATCTCCAAATTTTAACCATCATCCCAGAAAGTTATAGCTCTTAATGCCCACCTTTACTAAATTAGAACACTTTTCTATGTTCAGTCATGAAGTATATTGTAAATTTTTCAACAGGTAATTATGACAAAGAATGATATAGTAAAAGCATTTTAATACCAGATTAGATAATTGAACTTTTTAAAATCATCTTTTGCTGTTAGAAATACCTCTAAAGACACAAAATTATTATTGAATTTATATGGTTATTTTACTAAAACTTCTATTGTACAGAAATAATCAGTAAGACACTTTTGCCTCATTTAATATTCTCATTTAACATGATGACACCAAAATATTTTCTTTCTTACAAAGTAATTTTCAACTTTTTCTTTCTTCATTACTTACACGGATGTATAAGATGGATAATGTTTTCATTTAAGACAAAAAAAAAAAGAATGGGATTCAAAAATCCAAATGGTGGAAACAAGTTAATCAGAGGATAAAGGGAAACAAGAAGAGAGGGAGAATCTTATAAATCACTCTACCTTATTAATTTATTCCACAATTATATAGTTAATGTTAGGTGTTATACTAGATGTTGATAATACAAAGATGAATTTAGACATGAGCCTGACTTTGTGGCACTTTCAACATTTAGACTGTATATGTGTAAAGTATATTTTCCAGGTTACAATATATGTGCAGGTACACAAACTATGACTAGAGGAGTCTCTTATTTTGGCAGGTCAAGGAGGGATATCACCTCACTCCCTTGAGAATAGGCCATAACAACAACAACAACAACAAAAAAAAAAAAAAAACAGAAATAACAAATATTGGTGAGGAGGTAGAGAAAAAGGAAACTTTGTGTGCTGGGAATTAGCACTGGTCCAGTCCGAATGGAAAGTAGTGTGATATTTTATCTAAGTATTGAAAATAGGTGTATCACGTGACCCACTACTAAACAAGTAACTACCTCAAGAATGAACAGTACTGTGAAGGAACTTATGCACTCCTTTGTTCATTGTAGCATCATTTACAATAATAGATGAGTTATGGAAACAGCCTAAGTATGCAACAACAAAGAGGTGAATTAAGATGGGGTATATTTCTATGATGGGATACTACTCACTATAAAAAGATGAACTCTTGCTATTTGCAATAACATGGATGGAATAGGAGGGGATTATGCAAAGTGAAGTAAGTCAGAAATATAAAGACAAATACTAGATGATTTCACTCATGTGGAATATAGGGAAACAAAACAAGGGAATAAACAAAACTAAACCAAAACAAACTCTAGACATCTGACTGCAGAATTAAAAGTACTAGAGGGGGAGGAGGCAATGAAGTGGGAACAAAAGTAGAGAGAGGGTCCAAAGGCCTTGACTGTGTGGTGAATTATCTATGTGGTGATATATATCTTCCCCTAAATCATGTGCAGTGCTGTAAACATTACCTCAAAAAAAAATTTTGCTTAGTATCATACATTTTTTTAAAAGATTTATTTATTTATTTATACAAGCATTGGGTACAGTCAGAAGCGCAGGAGGGTGAGAGAATTCACCAGAGCCACAGCGGGGAACAGAGCAGGCAGAGCAGGGAGCAGAGCAGGCAGAAGGACCGAAGTACACTGCTGAGGGGAGCAGTGGGCGGCAGGAGAGGTCTGCGCCCCATGTGGGACCCTCCTCCAGTGGCCGGGGAGCAGCCGGGGATCGAACCCGTGCTGCAGAGGCTGCAGGCAGAGGTTGCAGAGCAACCCAGTGCTCAACCGCTGCGCCACTGGGGAGGCCCATATCATACATTTTTTTGCAGTGATGGAATTTTGTTCTACTTTTCAGTATATTTTCCTATGGTGTGGCATAGAAGAATGAACTTAGCTGATTGCTTCACTGCTTACATATCTTTTATTTCCTAATAAGCTTTAAAGGAAGAGGGGTCACTCTTGCTTTTGTTACATTCATGCAATCAAAAGTTGATATTTACTTTTAGTATAGCTTTGTAAATATTCTTCTCTCTCATGTTTCCATTTGTTGCTTGACCTTCCTAAAATAAACACAGACTATTTGATGTTCTAATAGTAAACACATATAAAACAATACCCTCTATAATTAAAATTTTGAGTAGTAATATTTAAAGAATTGTCAAGATTATTTGTAACCTTTAGTACATAGTATATTACAAGTCATTCATAAAAAAATTTTGTATTTTTTACTTCATTAGAACCTTACATAAATTGTTTATTCTAAATCACCTTCATTTCTACTTATTCTTCTATTTATATAGTTTTTTAAATTTAAATTTTAAAATTCTCTGATTTTACTCTTATTTTGTTTGTTTCTTCACTTTACTATATATGCTTAAATTTTAAGCTCTTTCAGACAAAATGAAGCAACATGTTTCTGTTTATACTATCGATAAAATAGAAGTTGTATCCTAATACGAACTATATGCTCTTGCATTTGTTCAGCTGAAGGATGCTTTAGTCCTTATTACTGCATTCTCACCTATATTTCTTCCATCATTAACAACTACTCTTCTTTTTAAACATTTTGCATTATTTCAACATATGGCCTAACTACACCTTTTACATTGGCCTTTGTGTCAAATTTATTTAACTCTCAGAACATTATTCACTTTCCTTATTAACCACTTTTTCTTGCAAATCAATAAATGCTTATTTCTAATGTTTTTCCCATACCACTCAAAACCTTATCATTTTGTGTCCACTTGAAGTGGGAATTTTTTGAAAGTACAATATTTTATAAAACTACACTAAAGTATATACTTTGTCAATTAATTAATACACCCTTATTAAAGTTGTTTGGTAAAAAAAACAAGAACTGCATGTAGCGGAAACACATTAAAAATTACTAAAACTTGTGGATAATGCATTTCTTCTTAATAGTGTGTCAAATGGATATACAAAGTACATAGAAAGGAGGCAAAATATAACTAAATCATCTTTTAATCTTTTCTCTTCCTATATACAAGAGATGATAGATTGTACGGTCATTTTTATCACAGGGAAAAATATATGTCAGTTCCTGTTAGGAAACTCCACCTTTGTCTAGAAAATTTTATAAAAGTGCTTCTACTAAAGCTTCTTACTGTATTCACAGGTTCATAGTATTAATTCTTCTACTCTCTGTAAGTATTTTTTCTCACCATGTACATTTGAGCACAATGTTTAATACTTAGTATATTTTTCGTTCAGGCACCATTCCTGATTAAATTGAACAATCTGATATTATATATTTTTTAATTATAAATCTAGCTTCAATACTGATACTTTTTGGTTGAGATCTACCTTGACATCCTTCCAAAACAATGTGCTTATAAACAGGTACTAAGAAAAAATGATTTTTAATTGATTTTTATATTGGATAAGATCCTGGGCCAAACAGTGGAAGTAGGGATAAGAAATTATTTAGTCAAAATTGCCATGTTCTACAGTTTTAAGAAATAAGCACCTTATATTTACAAATTGGGAAGGAGCAAAGTATATGATCTGGGAAAAATGCAGATAGGAGGAGTAATAGTTTTACAGGTGAAAATAATGAGGGTGGATTTGGGTTGCTAAGCTTTAGGTGTCTAAATTAATTTCAGGTGGTAATGACTAATAGGCAGTAGGAAATGCAGGTGTAGCAAATGAGAGGGAGGGTGATGAAACTAATTTGGTAAGACCTAGTATTGATATTTGAAGCTAGTAGACTGGGTTAGTGGCAGGTGGGAGAAAGAGAGTGAGCGAGAGAGAATGAGAGCCAGATTAGTAAGCATAAGCATAAAGGGTACAAAATGAGAAGTTTAATCCATTAATTAAAAAGATATATAATGGTTTTTTATTTATATATAAATACTACAAGGAGTCCTAAAGCCAGAACCTCAGAGAGACAAATAACAATGAAAGAAGGCCAAAAAAAAAAGTTATTAAAAGAATAAATAAATAAAATCAAAGGAAAGACAAACACAATGGCAAATAGAGATGCTAACATATCAATATTAATTCTAAATGTAAATGGACTAAACTCTTCAATAAAAAGACACAGAGTCGCAGGCTGGATTAAGAAACAAAACCCAACCTTTTGTTGTCCCCAGGAAACACATATAGCTACAAAAGATAAAAATAGACTCAAAGTTAAAGGATGGAAAACAATCCTACAAGCAAATGGACCTAAAAAGAAAACAGGAACAGCTATACTTATATCAGATAAAACAGATTTCAAACTCAAAAAGGTAAAAAGAGACCCCAACGGTCACTACATTATGATCAAGGAGACAATACATCAAGAAGAAATAACACTCATTAACATATACTCACCAAATAAAGGAACACCAAAATATATCAGACAACTGTTGTCATCTTTGAAAACAGACATCAGAGAAAACACATACATAGTAGGAGACTTCAACACACCACTATCAACAATGGATAGATTAACGAGACAAAAAATAAGTAAAGACAATAAAGCTCTAAATAAGGATGTAGAGCGCTTAACAGACATCTATAGAACACTAAACCCAAAAAATCTGAGTACACATTTTTCTCAAGCGCACACGGATCATTCTCCAGGATCGATCACATACTGGGACACAAGACAAACATCAACAGATACACCAAGATTGAAATCATACCAAACATCTTTCCTGACCATGAAGGCATCAAACTAGAAATAAACCATAAAAAGAAGGCAAGGAACTCTCCTACCTCATGGAGATTGAAACCCACACTACTGGAAGACCACTGGACTAATGAGGAGATCAAAGAAGAAATTAAAAAACTCTTTGAATTGAATGACAAGGAGGACACCAATCTTCTAAATGTATGGGATACAGCAAAAGCAGTAATAAGAGGAAAATATATAGCAATAGAGGCTCACATCAAGAAACAAGAAAGAACCCAAAGAAACAACCTAATCTCGAAGCTCAAAGAACTAGAAAAAGAACAACAAAAAAAACCCAAAACCAGTAGAAGAAAAGAAATAAAAACCAAAGCAGAAATAAATGAAATCGAAACTAAAAAAACAATCCAAAAGATCAATGAAACCAAGAGCTGGTTCTTCGAAAAAATCAATAAAATAGACAAACCCCTAGCCAGGCTCACAAAGGAAAAAAGGGAGAAAGCACAAATAAACAGGATCACAAATGAAAGAGGAGAAATCACAACAGGCACAGCAGAAATCAAAAGAATAATCAGAAACTACTATGAACAGTTATATGGAAACAAGTTCAACTATCTAGAGGAGATGGACGAATTCCTACAACTCTACAATCACCCAACAATTCCACTCCTAGGTATTTACCCAAAGGACACAGAAACATCAATTCCAAAGAGCACCTGCACACCTATGTTCATAGCAGCACTGTTTACAATAGCTAAGCTTTGGAAACAACCCAAATGCCCAAAAATAGATGACTGGATCAAGAAGATGTGGTAATATACACCATGGAATATTACTCAGCATTCAAAAAAGATAAACACATGCAATTTGCAGCAACATGGATGGTGCTGGAAGGGATGCTCGGGGAAATAAGCCAGAATGAAAAAGAAAAATACCGAGTGGTCTCACTCATAGCAGGAATCTAGAAAACTTAAATAAGGGACCAGGAAAAAGAATAACTATAAGAAAGAAAATATCAAAATCAACAAACAACTATGAACCAGAGACACTCTATGGGGGGTAGGGGGGGTGGGGAAGGGAGGGCTTGAGATCAAAATAAGGGGGTTGTAATTGTGTGGGGAATATAAAATTAAAATTTAAATTAAAAAGATATATAAATATAAAAAGATACTAAAAATATTTAAATATATATTTATATATAAATGATATATAATTTGTGAACAAAGTAGAAGACTCAAGATTTCTATTTGAGGGGAAGCAGTTTATAGAAATTCTGATGGACCATTTGAACCATCAAGCTTACCTTACAAATGCTAGTAACCTAGCTATGAGAAATTTTGAACTGTAAGATTCAAGAATTAAAACTACTGAATGGACTTGGGTAGCAGATAGGAAAGTCAGTTGAAAAGGACCTTAGGCAATGAGGAATAATAAAATAATTATCTGTGAAACTGAGGTTCATCTAAGAGGCTTAGTTAAAGAGGAACTCTAGTGCAAATGCAAAGAACACAAGATGAGTGCCTCTAAGACTTTTGCATATTCTCAATGTTTATCTTTGTGCCTCTTTAAGGCAAAGATGAATATAATTATGATTTTACAGCTGATAATTCTATAGAAATATAAAACCAGGATTTCCCACTAAGACGCAGACAGCTGGGGAAAATAAGTCTACCCCAAAGAAGAAGAGCAGACGAGGTAGACTGACCCAAAGATAGGTTGTAGGGTCTCAGTCTCAGTCTCTTTCAAGTTCTTCAGATCAGTCACTTTTCTTCCATGAATAGGATTGAAGGCAGAGTACAGCTCCAGGGAAGGCAGTCCACACTGAAGTAGAAATGTTGAGCATAAGCATTCTTCTCCATTAGAACACTTAAGGCTTGTAGTCTCTGATTTTCTTCTAGAATGATTTAGTACTAAAGATAACAATAAATCTCTATCATTTCTCCATATCCCTCTTTTTAAAGTGTCTCTCTTTTAAATTTTTTTTTTCTTTTCAGAGGCCAACTTTTTATGATAGAGCTAAGATTCCTCCTTTTTCTGCAGTTCTGGGGTGGGGTGCCTGCTGTCTTGATACTAGAGCAAAGGAAAAGACCAAAAATCTGTTGAGATTTTGCTATTGTTGCTACTCTGATAACTCACTATAGTATTCTTTTTTTTTTTTTTTTTTTTTATTTCATGGGCAGTTATTTTCCTGACAGTTTAGTTTTAATCAATGCCAAATATGTCTTGAAAATTCAACAATTCCTTGATTTTTCTCAACAAATTAGACAATTTTAATAGATTTTTTTTTTAATATTAAATTTTATTTTTATATTCCCCCATACAATTGCAAACGCCCCATTCTGACCCCAATCCTTCCCCTCCCGCCCCCCACCCCCCAAAAAGTGTCTCTGGTTCATAGTTTTTTGTTGATTTTGATTTTCACTTTCTTATATTCATTTTCCTGGTCCCTTATTTAAGTTTTCTAGATTCCTGCTATGAGTGAGACCATCCGGTATTTTTCTTTTTCTTTTTGGCTTATTTCGCTGAGCATGATCCCTTCCAGTGCCATCCATGTTGCTGCAAATTGCATGTGTTTATCTTTTTTGAATGCTGAGTAATATTCCATGGTATATATGTACCACATCTTCTTGATCCAGTCATCTATTTTTGGGCATTTGGGTTGTTTCCAAAGCTTAGCTATTGTAAACAGTGCTGCTATAAACATAGGAGTGCAGGTGCTCTTTGGAATTGATGTTTCTGTGTCCTTTGGGTAAATACCTAGGAGTGGAATTGCTGGATCATATGGAAGCTCTATGTTTAGTAGGTCCAGAAATCTCCACACAGCTCTCCATAGTGGTTGGACCAGTTTGCACTCCCACCAACAGTGCACAAGAGTTCCTTTTTCTCCACATCCTCGCCAACATTTGTTGTTGCTAGTTTTTTTAATATGTGCCATTCTCACTGGTGTGTGATAACTCACTATAGTATTCTCAACAACTGTTCATTTCAGACTATATCAGAAAAATTAAAGAGAATGTCTTTTAAGTACAAAAGAACATTATAAAAATATTTTGAAAAATAATTGTGGTTTATTTCTCTCAATGTTCTACACTGATTATTTTTGTGACCATATATAGAATTGTATTAAAAAGGAAATAGCCAATTGGGGTTCATGAAGTTGCTGAAGGAAATCTTCAGAACTGAGATACACACTGGTTTCCTGATCTCCCATCCTTAGCATGTAATTGGTCACTACTTCTCTTGCAAGGATCTCAGCCATATTTCAGGCTGAAAGAAGGACCAAAGGCAGGGTGGTTAAGTTTATCCTTCCAAAGGAACTCTCTTTATATACTTGGCAATCCCAGCAACCCCCTGTGTAATTATTTTTGGCTGTATTTTAACCAAATAAAAGCAGGATTCCCTTAGTAAGACATAAATATACCTGCCCTTATATTGCTTTTTACTAGAAATGGGTTATAATTCCAACACTTTGTTTTTTTTTTTTTTAAATAATAAATTTTATTTTTATATTCCCCCATACAATTGCAAACGCCCCATTCTGACCCCAATCCTTCCCCTCCCGCCCCCCACCCCCAAACACTGTCTCTGGTTCATAGTTTTCTGTTGATTTTGATTTTCACTTTCTTATATTCATTTTCCTGGTCCCTTATTTAAGTTCTCTAGATTCCTGCTATGAGTGAGACCATTTCTTTTTGGCTTATTTCGCTGAGCATGATCCCTTCCAGCGCCATCCATGTTGCTGCAAATTGCATGTGTTTATCTTTTTTGAATGCTGAGTAATATTCCATGGTATATATGTACCACATCTTCTTGATCCAGTCATCTATTTTTGGGCATTTGGGTTGTTTCCAACACTTTGTAATGACTGCAGAGGTTTTTAAATTCAGAACATTTAAGATTCATCCAGCAAGTTGATCAAATATATAGATTTCAAGTCCTCACAAGGACATTTAGGCAAAGTCAAGAATTTTAGGCACCATCACTCTAAATTCTGACACCGATGACTCATAGACCATTCTTCAGATATGCCAGTAAAGTCTAGTAATATTTATTGAAAATCCTTTCTGTTGTGATTAGTGGAGTTCAAAGATAATTGGTGTTTTGATTTATTTCAACTTTATGCTGCAAATCTTTATAACTATCAGTTTACTTCCTAATATTTTTTTAAAGATTTATTTATTTATTTATACAAGCACTGGGTACAGTCAGAAGTGCAGGAGGGTGAAAGAATTCACCAGAGCCAGAGCAGGGAACAGAACAGGCAGACTGACGAATTACACTGCTGAGTGGAGCAGTGGGCGCAGCAGGAGAGGTCTTCACACCATGTGGCACCCTTGCCAGTGGCCGGGGATTGAACCAGCACTGCAGAGACTGCTGGCAGCTTCGCAGCCCAGTGCTCAACCGCTGCGCCACCAGGGGAGGCCCCCTAATATTTTTCATTTCCATTTATTTCTCTATCTTTATATGCGAGACTATCTGACTCTTTTGGCAAACCTTCCCATTTCTAAAAATAACAGAAAACATTAAGTGGACTTAATAGCTATTTATCGTGATTGATTCTTGTTAAAATTTATCTGGAAGCTATTAATATGCCTTTGAGAATGAACTCTGGATTCACTACTTAAGGTAAAGTTTCAGAATTTTATTTGAAAACAGCAATGTATTAGGAATTTTTCAAATTCAGAGTACACAGCATTAAGTTCTCGAATTGCTAAGAAAAGCTCTCTTTTGTCTATCTCCTCCCTTTAATTTTGGTACTGTACTTAGCATGGTTGTTCTCAAAAGCAGACTAACAAAGGTAAAGAAAATGAACAGAAAGGGACAGGGAGGGCCTCCCTGGTGGCGCAAGGGGTTAAGCACCGCACTATGAAGCAGTTCACAGCCTCGGCAGCATGAGTTCAATCACTGGTAGGCCAGGGAGCAACCCACATGGTGCAGCTGTCGTGCCCGCTCCTCCCCTCAGCAGTGGATTTCAGTCAGTCTGCCTGTTCTGTTCCCCACTCTGTCTCTGGTGGGTCATCTCACCCCCCCCCCATCTCTGGCCTATATCCCAGCTCTTGTATGCATAAATAAATAAATCTTTAAAAGAAGGCGGGAGGGAGGGAGGAAGGAAGGAAGGAAGGAGAGAGAGGTGGGGAGAGAAAGATGAGAGAGAGAGAAAAGAAAGAGGGAGAAACAAAATATCCAGGAACAAAAGGGACGAAGTAAGGAAGGAAGAAAGGCAGGCAGGCAGGCAGGCTTGATGAAATAATCAAAATGTGTAGTTGCCTTGCTTACAATTCCATGCAAATTTTTAAACAAGGGAAAAGAAAACAAGAATTGAAATCTTAAGGTCTGAAGTAGAATCTTTCTTAATCAAATAAAAATTAAAACAAATTTTCAATACAATAGCTGGTTTCTACTAAAAAGTTTTTGGTTGTATTTATATCACCCCGCCCCTTCTCTTCCAACTTCTCCAAATAAAGAATCCAGGCATTTTTGTAGGAACGGATGAGTCAAAGAGAACAAAGTTATGGAATAGCTCTAGAACAAAGTGAATCATAAATTATTTACTATGTTCTGTAGGATACAGATCATGGGGTGCTGAGATCATCACAATGGAAAGTATTGATCGGCTTTGAAGAAAGTACAAAGTCAGAACTGAGTCAACCCTCAAAGAACACCACAGAATGATGCCCTATAAAATCCTACAAAGACAAGCTGCATTGTTAGACAGCCTCCACACAACCTGGTTTTGCAAGATACCCTTGATTGATGTATAGAGTCAGCTATCCTTAAAACAACATAGTATGTTAATAATGAAGAAATCATTTTGTAACTGCTTTTGTTTGTGGCAGTTCTATGAAGTTCTCAAGGCAAATTGCATAATGTGAATGGGATAAGCTACTAATTAGTACTATAAAGATAATCCAATATGTCATCCATCAATGACACTCGATATGTATTGTGTAAGTCAGCCTAAGTATGACACATCATATAACAGACTTTAAAAAGGGTCTTAACTCAGTATACAAGCTTTGGGAAGACAGGTATACTAAAGGGACATTGCAAAGAATGGAGTCACCATCCCTTCCAAAGTAATCCCATGTTATCAATCAGTAAATGTTATTCTCATTGAATTGTCCAAGTGGATTAATTGCAAAAAATAGTAATTTAAAAATAATAGAAAGACTGAAATGCACTCTTTATTTACATACTGGTCAATGACAAGAATTTATTATCTGTGTAAGACATTAAATTATCTTACTTGTTTTCTAACTTTTGTGTAAATTGCCTTGGTACATGTTCAGTTCCATCCACTTTCACTTATATACACCAGATAGGACATTTTTCTCATTGTTAATAATATCATTTATGTAATCAAATATTCTAAAAATTATATACTGAACTACCAAGCTAAGAGTGGAGAATTTGTCATATTCATTTGACAAATACATAATTCAAAGTAGAGTATTAAAGAAAAGAGGTCTATTTCACGATAACTGAGAACAGGTGTGGAGGTGACAGCAGCCCCAGAATGTATCTAGGGCTCACATATTTGCCATTGTTTACACTGTCTCTTTGGTTTATCTCTTCCCAGAGCCCTCTGATGAGTACAGACTTATTTCCATTTAAGTTTGAGTAACATTATCTAGATTATATATAAATAAAACTCTGTTATATATGAATAGGACTCTATTAATACCTCATTTATTCATGAGGCCTAGCTTTTTTGATTTTTTTAAAAAATAAGTTATTTGTACTTAACCTTATCAAAAGTCAAAATCTAATCAAAACAGACATAAACCCTCTTTCACTGCTTGTCACTAAAATTAAAAATATATATATTTCCCTTTACTCTGTGTTCTAATATGATCAGTAATTGAGTTATTAAAAGTCTCTAGGGCTTACTTAAAATATGAATGTTATATAATATATAATGTAATGAATCATTAAAATGATGAATCAATATCCTAATTTAATGCTAATTCATTTGAAATGTAATACCTTAACATATATTACTTGAAATATGGTTTCAATGATTCTGTTTACTAGAAACCATATTATAAAAATCCAGAAAACCATTTAATAGCTGAATAACACTCATTTTGAAAATTAATTCTCTACAATGTATCAGTGCAGTGATGTAATATAATGTACTTGCCTGATATGCAGTAGACCTTGTAATAGCTCTGTGTAATAGTTCTTAAGGTAATACATCAATACTATTTCAATATATCAGCCCATTTTGAAACAACTGAGTGCTTTATTGAATGATGTAATTAAAATATGTCCAATCTTTTGAGTATTTAGACATAACCTGTGACAAAACAGGTTTAACCAACATTTAAAGGTTCCCTGTGGTCACCACAAAACAACAAAGAGGGAAAAACAAGGAAACCGGAGGTGCCTGTCTCTGCACAGCATGTTCAGTAGACCCACTGTATCTTTGGATCAGAGTGGTTTTGCAAATAGAATGCTCATAGAAATAATAAACGCAGTCACCACAACAGATTTTATCTGTTATTACAACAAAAAAAATTAAAATATAGCAGTTACTTCATTTTTCCCACAACCATGGAATACTCTGAGAAATATAAATATTTCACTGTGTCAATATTTTATCATCGATACATATTTTCAACAAGCAGTAATATAATACATAGTACCATTGTACCTAAATTCATGGGAATTGTTTCCATAATTCCAATAATTAAGGTTTATTAAACATCACAATCTGCCATTTGGTGAAATTGAAAATGTAGAGTAAAGATTATCTGAAGTAGGAAGCTTGTGACCAAATAATCACTCCTTGGAAGAGTAAATGTAAAAGTGTCTTCATTCCTGTCTGAGAGAACCCCAGGGGAAAAAAAAAAAAAACCATAATAAATGAATATCAATAACTGCTTTACCCAAAAATAAAAATTTAAAGCTTGTCAAAGTTACTGGATGCTTTAATTTGCTTGTTTCTCCCTCCTGCATGAACTCAATGACATTAAACTCTCTTTGATTAAACTCTCTTTAGTTAAGCTCTACCAAGAAGCAGTGTCCCAGTAATTAGATATACCAGTACTAGAGATAGCTACCTGGTTCAGTCCCTGACTCCACCACTCACTGCTTTTAGAATTTTTAGACAACTTACTTAAAATGACTATTTTAGTGATTGTACTTAGCATTCAAATGACAGAAATGAGAACTTACCTCATAGCATTGTGATGAGAATTAAATGGTTGAATATGCACAAAGCACTTTATCCATCATAAAAAAACATTTACTTATTATGAAAAATAGACTCTATATAATGTGGCTCAATCCATATTTTTTTTTAAATTTTTTTACATTGTTGTTCATTTTTAAACAATATTTGCTGTCCCCCAACCCCTCAGGTGTAGTCCCCACAGAGTTTCCTTTACCAGTGCACCTGTGCACCATCACTTCAGGTCCCCTGTGCCCCTCCCTCCCCCCCTCTGATCCCTCTGTCTCCTCTTCCCCTGCAGTGTGTTTCTGATTTATAATTGTCTGTTTTTGCTTTGTTGTGTTCTGTACTGTTATTTTTTTACACTGATGTCTTATTTGGTTCCTCTATATTCCTGCTATAAGTGAAACCATGCAATATTCTTCTTTCTCCTTCTGGCTTATTTCACTGAGCATAAATCCTTCTAGCTCCATCCACGTTGCTGTGAATGGCATGAGTTTATCTTTTTTGATTGCTGAAGAATATTCCATTGTGTATATATGCCACATCTTCTTGGTCCAGTCATCTATTTTCGGGCATTTGGGTTGTTTTCAGGTTTTACCTATTGTAAATAGTGCTGCAATAAACATAGAGGTGCAGGTGCTCTTTTGAATCAATGTTTTTGTGTCCTCTGGGTAGATTCCTAGGAGTGAAATTGCTGGGTTATATGGTAGCTCCATTTTTAGTAGACTGAGGAACCTCCGGACAGCCCTCCATAGTGGTTGGACCAGTTTGCACTCCGACCAGCAATATAGGAGAGTTCCTTTTTCCCCACATCCTTGCCATTTGTTGTTGCTAGTTTTTTAATATATGCCATTCTTGCTGGTGTAAGGTGGTATCTCAATGTGGTTTTAATTTGCATTTCCCTGATGATAAAGGATATTGAATTTTTTTTTCATATGCCTGTTAGCCATTTGCCTTTCCTCTTTGGAGAAATGTCTTTTAAGTTATTCTGCCCATTTCTTGACTGGATTGTTTACTTTGTTTTTGTTGAGTCATGTGAGTTCTTTGTATATATTTGTAGTTGTATGGAGTGCAAAGATTTCTTCCCAATCAGTGGGGTGTCTCTCTGTTTTGGTTAATGTCTCTTTTGCTGTACAGAAGCTTTCCAGTTTGATGTAATACCAGGTGTTTATCTTTTCCTTGACTTTATTTGCTTTGGGTGATGAGTCTTTAAAGATGTTACTGAGATGTATGCTTTGTAGTGTTTTACCTATATTTTCTTCTATATATTTTATGGTTTCAGGTCTTATGTCCATACAGATTGAATGCTATTCCAATAAAAATCTCAATGACATTCTTCAAAGAAATAGAACAAATAGTGATGAACTTCATATGGAACCACAGAAAAACAGGAGTAGCCAAAACCTTACTGATGAAAACAAAAGAGAAAGGAAGTATCACACTTCCAAACTTGAAGCTGTACTACAAAGCCATAATAATTAAAACAGTTTGGTATTGAAACAAAAACAGACACACAGACCAATGGAACCAAATAGAGAGCCCAGAAATAAAGCCACACTTATATGGACGACTGATCTTTGACAAAGGAGCAAAGAATATGCAATGGAACATGGACAGTTTGTTCAATAAATGGTGCTGGGAAAACTGGACCACCACGTGAAAAAAAAAGAAACTAGACCACTACCTCTCACCATACAGAAAAATCAATCTGTATTTCTAATACTGCTTTTCACCATTCCCCACTAGCATCCCACATTCGTCACTGCAGCTCTATACTGTTTTTGCTGTAGTCCAGAGGCTAAAATGTTTTCATGTTTTAATATCTGTAAAGCCCTTTGCTTCCTCTTCTTTTTTCATTCATCTGAATTCTCATTCTGGTTTAGGACTGGAGTAATTATTTTGTTGTTGTTCTTTTCTCACATCCCTTTCTTTACTCCTCACAAGAAGTAGGAGACAGATGCCCCCAGCTTGGTCAGTCACAAAATCTCTACTCCATATATAGGCAATAATAGTTGCGTGTCCAGGGCTGATTTAACCTGTCCAGCTAGAGTCCCTTTCTAATATTTTTCTCATGGTACTACAGGGAAATGCTAGTCTTCATGGTACATAGAACAGAAAACATGTGAACGTGGGTCAGCTAGTGGTCATAGTCTCCATTTGTAATACTATAAATGATGCCATGTAGAGAGGAAAGACAGGTAGAAAGGTAGTACTGGCACAATAGAATTCTTCTTCTAAACCCAGAGATACCAGGGCAATACAGAACTTCCTTTAATTGGGAGAGCTTCTTTATTATCTTTCTCATATTTGTTTCCTTTTGTGTAAGTAAGTTACTTCAGTTTCTGTCCCTCACAATCATAGAAATCTAATAAAACTACCTCCCCTACATACAAACAACACTTTTTTCTATTGAATTTGCTTACTTTCTCAAATCAACATTTTGGGGAAAAAGGGGAGAGTTGTAGTTTATGTCTGATGCTATAAAAATAGTAGCACAATAAATAATATATAATCTTTAAATGAATACATGAAAAATTGGCTACCTAGCAAAGTTTTCAAAGGAAATTTAAACCTCATTGTATGTAATTATGAGCTATGAAATAATGAATTTTTATCAGTCATTTTTTTCTTATATAAAATTATGAATTATAATATCTGAGTGGTGGTCATATATTTAGCTTCATGCTGTCATTCTGAAGGTGAGAGATAGAGAGGCTCAAATGAGGGAACTTTACTAAGGTCATACAGTTGTTACGTGACAGTATCTCAACTTTATGCAAATAGAAAGACAAAAAATAGTAAAAAGGAATTTCAAAGCAAAAGCAATTCAGTGTGGTAAAGGAGATGAAATTACTTAGTCATATTTATTAGTATCATTGCTTTCATTGACTTACCACTTTCTTTATCGATATTTATTGTTCCCACTTTTAATAATAATTTCCCAGGAGTTAAAATTCTAATGACTGTAAAAAATAGATTGGTTTCTCTTTTATATATGTATTCAATAAAAAGTAAATCAGTGTTATAGAAGAGAATGAGACTGTCAATATGACTCTCCAGAATACATAATTGATTCTTAGTGTTTGACATTTTTCCTGAGTACCTACTATGAACACCATCCATTAAAACTTCAAAGATTTTCATTTATAGAAATAAACAGCCCAATTTGATGTGATTTTATCTTACAAAATTTTCTCTGAGAGCCTTCACACAAATTACTTAATAACTGAAATCTTTCGGGCCTCCCTGGTGGCTCAGTGGGTTGAGCGCTGCACTGTGAAGCTGTCCGCAGCCTCTGCAGCACTGGTTCGATTCCTGGCTGGCCAGGGAGATTCCCACATGGCGGGGCAGGCCTCTCCTGCCTTGCCCACTGCTCCCCTCAGCAATGTATTTAGGTCTGTCTGCCTGTTCTGTTCACCTCTCTGTCTCTGGTGAATCCTCACACTGTCCCACGGCTCTGCCCTGTACCCCAGTTCTTGTATAAAAATAAATAAATCTTTAAAAAAAAAAGAACTGAAATCTTTCATAAATATATGTAAAATGTTTTGGTGTTAGTGTTGTAAAAAATTCTAAGAAATTTTAGATAAGAGCATATGAAATTTTAAAATGCAATATTCCTTGTTTTTTTTTTCTCTTCAGTAAAAAATTATTCTTTTCTTTAAAAAGCACCTAGTTTAAGCTATTCCATTAAGCAAAGCAAGGGGTTAATTCCATCTGTTTAATTGAGCATCTGCAAAAGGACTCCCTTATTTCACTCATTACAACATCTATTTTTTTTTTTTAAGTTTTATTTATTTATTTATTTATTTATTTATTTGTACAAGCACTGGAGACAGTCAGAAGCGCGGGAGGGTGAGAGAATTCATCAGAGCCAGAGCGGGGAACAGAACAGGCAGAAGGACCAAAGTACACTGTTGAGGCCAGCAGTGGGCATGGCAGGAGAGGTTTGCGTGCCATGTGGGACCCTCCCCTGGCGGCCGGGGATCGAGCCAGCGCTGCAGAGGCTGCAGACAGCTTTGCAACCCAGCGCTCAACTGCTGCACCACCAGGGGAGGACCAGCATCTAATTTTTTAAGAAGTTCATCATTGCAGGGCCTCCCCTGGTGGCGCAGCAGTTGAGCACTGGGCTGCAAAGCTGCCCACAGCCTCTGCAGCGCTGGTTCAATCTCCGGCAAGGATCCCACATGGCTTGACAGACCTCTCCTGCCTCCCGCTGCTCCCCTCAGCAGTGTATTTTGTCAGGCTGCCTGTTCTGCTCTCCGCTCTGGCTCTGGTGAATTCTCTCACCCTCCCGCGCTTCTGACTGTACCCAGTGCTGGTATAGATAAATAAATAAATCTTTAAAAAAAAAAAAAAAGAAGTTCATCATTGCATCAAAATATATCCCAAATTTGATCACTTTTTATCACCTTCACTGTTGTTACCTTTATCAAGCCATCATTATTTGTCATCTGAATTATGTCAGTGGAATCTTAACAAAGCTCTAGGTTTTCCCCCATCTTCAGCTTTCTATTTTATATAGGGTATCAATAAGGATCTTAATTATACAGCTTAGCTTTTTTCCCCCTCTTGTCTCATTTCCAGAGCAATGATCTCCTTTCTGATGATCTACCTGGCTTCCATGCTCTAGCAGTTACCTCTCAGAGCCTCAATTACTGAATTCTCCTGACCATGCTTCAGCTACCCTTTTTTCCTAACTCTTCTGTGAATACATCATGTAGACCCACAATTTCAGGCATGTACTTTCGATTCCCTCTGTCTGAAATGTTCCACACTGTGTTATTTACATACCTTGCTTGTTTACTTTCTTTAAGGTTCTGCACAAAAATCTTTTCACAGACATTGAGGATATTGGATGTAAGATAAGCCACACTTTTGTAACATGCTTTGCTTTCTCATAGCAGGTATCACCAGCCAACATGAATGTTTATTTTTATCTCCAGTCACTGTAATATAAATTCATGAGGGCAGGACCAGTGTCTGTTCTATTCACAGCCATATCCTCAGAACAAGTGTGAGCTCAAAGTTATTTGCTAGATAAAATGATACACAAATTAAAGAATGAATGAAGTAGCAGTAAATGTAATCTATACAGAATCATTGAAAATACTAACAATTGTCATTATTTCAGTCATTTTCATTTCAAAGTTTATAGTTTTTACAATAAATAAATTTGACAAATTCTATAAACGTTGTCACATGTGTGACTCAAAATAGCTGTGACAATTCTTTGTGTTTCTTCTAGCTTGAGCTTGAGTGTGTATTCTTCCTAATTTGACGTCATGAGGAGACCCCTCATGACTGCCTAGTATAAACTGCTGGAGGACTCAATTCAGTTGTTTACAGGTTGCTGAGTTACAGAAAATGTGAAATAATATATTTGAATTGTTTTTAGATTGCTAAATTTTGGAATAATTTGTTGTGTAGCAATGGATAGTTCACCAATTTGGCACTAATTTACCTATGCATAGAACTTGAAAGATAATTTTTCCAAATTTTTCCTAGACACTTATTCATTCTTTTGGCAGTACAGCAATTTATTATCAGCAAAGGATAGTTTCTTCCAAAATAAATTTTCTTAAACCTTAAAGACATTTTCATGCAGATCTAAGAGTAAAAGTTCTTAAAAGTTTTTTTCAATGATTTAATATAAGATGTTGGAGAAAGTATTCCACCACATAGTGCATGCAGTAGATGCTTTGATTTATTTATTGTGTTCCATTGTTTTCCCACATAATCTATTTACTGTTTCTAAAAGAAGTTATTATCTGTGGAGCTTTCCATTTCCTTTCTCTCATAGATCCTTTTTGAGAGTTTATTGTATTTTTGTTGTGTTTTTGTTTTTGGCACATCCCTGAGAATATTTTTTGCCTACACAATCATGGTCTTATGACCACTATTCTTTGTAACTCCTACTGATTTCCTTTGATGTATTGGAATATTTTCCCCATAGTAATATAGTCACTTTTTTTTTTCCTTTCATCTTATATGATTAAGATTTTGTATTTAAAAAAAAAGTCAGTAAAAAAAACAAAACAAAGCAAAACAAACAAACAAACAAACAAAACCAATGCCAAATACTCAGGACATTTTGGGTGTTACAATTACACTTCAGTAGAATTAACCTCCCTACATTTATGTTAAAGACAATATAGATCATTTGTAAAAATAAGAAACCCAAGAGGAGCTTTTCTTAAAGGAAAAGAATTGTCTTTAATTAAAGCTAATAGGATTTAGAAGTCACAAAACCAAGAATTTTTGCTTCTAAACCCCCTTGTGAGAAGTTAGTGGTCAATATCTTGACTAGGAAGAGAATCGTGGGATCAAGTAAAATTTGCTAAGTTTTCAACAAGCAAGGATTGAAAATTAAAGTCTTATTATTTTAAGATCTTTACATCCTAGAAAGAAAGCAATTACTGTGCCCTTTTCTCCTGTTGTGAGTTGCACTTTATCTCTATGTAATTAAGTGTTTACAGTAACCTGGTCTAAACCCTTCATCTGATTAGATTCCTGAAAGAAAACTACTGTATCTCTTTTGCCCTATCACTTAGTAATATATGTCTGTATGTAACTACAACCTGGAGCTTAATTATGTGTCTTGAATATAGTGCAGCTCAAACTATTAATTATTTGTCCTTAGAAGTTCTTATCATCAGATATATGGAAATACGAAAGGTAAAACAACAAAATGACATGCAATCCTGAGTAATAAAAGCAGCTATTTTCTTTTCTCAAGTTATTTTCTACATAGGAACCAGATCTCAATTGGTCAGATACATTCTATTATAATTTATTAGCATCCCGACTTCATGCATGTTCAAGTGTTAGTTTGAATCAAATGAAATTGCACACTTCTTTTGTGGAAAAGTAAATGTTTTAATAGCAGTAATTTTCTGTTGCTTAATCTAGCAGGATAACTGATTTCTGATTGTTTTCTAAGAAACATTAACCCACATTTGAGTTTTTGTTCACTGGAAAAAGCATTGATATTCCACATGCTTTTAAAAACCCTTTTGAATACCTTTGCATATGAGAGTTTTATCTTTTCCAAACCCAGATTTAATCATGGTTTTCAGCATATGTTCAGACTTGAGACAACACAATATTATAGATCACACCAACTAGACTACCTCTTAACCCAGGTGTGGACCTGCAGTCAGCACACTCACATCTGTGTTTCAGTGTCTGTAATTTGCTATGGGAATGTGGAGTAGACTTTTAAAGCCAGGACTGACTTCTCTTCTGACCAGTGCTTTTGTGCTCTTTTTTTTTTCCCCAGACATAGTATGTGCTTATTGTATAAAACCTAGACTATATAATTGGATCAAATGAAAAAAATGAATACTAGTTTCTACATAGAATGACTCCAATACTACTCTGGTGTATGTTTTTTCTTCTGTACATTTATGCCTTTATACCAAGTTAATAAAAATCAATATATGAATGTGCATATATAAATGTGCATATACAAGTATGTGTTTGCATAAGAAAGCAGTGTGTGGTTGATGGTCACATTAACATATTCTTTTTCTGATTCTTATAGTCTCTACTTCTGTGCATATATGAAAAAATTTTAGACAAACATGAACTGATTAATAATTTGGTTCTTAATATTTTAGAAAAGCAAGTATTTGTATATTCCCTTTAACACCAGTGCACAACGTGTGCTTCAGCTGATGTAAAATCAAATGTAATGGAAATGAAGTTTTGTCTGAGTTAAGTAAAATAGAACATAGTTGGTCCCTTAATATATAAAGCAAAATTGGAAAAAGTAAAAAAGATTCAATATTAATTTAATTATTCCTCAATAAATGTGAGAAAACAATTGCTAAAACTAAAATTTAATTTGATCTAAGTAAGCCAATACTCCCCAAAATGTTTCACAAGATGCTATTTTAATGGATTTTTGTGGGCATCACAGAAAAGGAATTCAATAACCAAATAAGTTTGATTATGCTTAGTTACCTTCAGTGAAGCGGGTTTTTATTTTTTTATTGTGTATTCTTTTGTTTGTTCTTAACACAGATATTTTCAAATCTTTTAATGTGTTAATGTATGCTGCAAATATCTAGTAATAGAAAGTAGGATACAAAGTTCCCCAATTTTTGGGCTTGAACTCCTCCACTCTTATTTAAAAGATCTAAGTGTTTCAATGAGCAATTTCTGACAAAGGCTTGTGTAAACATATCAGAAATTACTTTCCTTGAGTGCTTAACATGTTGTTTCTTGTGGTAGCCTCCAGTTAGTGTAAACTAGGCCATAAGCCATATGGAAGTTTTCCAACATGATAATAGCCTCAGTTGCCTTCAAACGTTTTTAATTCAGTGACTTTTACTGTTTTTTTGTCCCCAAAACACTTTGACATCAGTTTCTACAGTTTATTCTTAAACTCTCAAATATATCTCTCCTTTCACCTCCTCTTTCTCTTGCTATTTTATTTGATTGAACAAATTCCCATTTACTAGACATCACAGTATTTCAATGCACCACTTCCTCCTTCCCTCACTTGGGTTTAATCGATGTAACTGGAACTCCAGGCTTGATCATTTTTATAAAACACTTACTACTCCTATAAAATCCCTCAGCCTTTACTTGCCCTCTACTCTTCCTTCCTTGTCAGTGACTAAGTGTATGAATTACATAAATAGCAATTATTTCACAATCACCTCATATCCAACTTCTCTAAGTACAAAGCCTCCTTGAAAAATATCTCAAAATTATGCTAAAAGGATTTAGCACAAATTCTTCTCATACCTGCACTGTTACTCTATGTGTGTGCTTATTGATATTACCAAAGTTTTCACAGAAATGATTCCATGCCCTCTTCACTCTCCTGTAGGTGTCTGTACGACCTTGAACTCTAAGAAAGTGACCTTACCTCATAATTTTTCAAAGAAATCCAACTCATTATTCCTACTTCAGTGCATTCTCTAAGACTGAAACTTCGCTACTTATCAGGGCTAATACTCTGCATATATTTTGCATCTCAGTGTTTCTTACTTTCTCCAGGACACAATTTTATTGGCCTTTTATATATTTATCTTCCAACTTTATTTCCTTTCCTTCAGCTTAAAATACCCATAAGTCTACTATGATATATCTACTTTCAATTCATTCACTCTCTTCCTCAGCTCTGGCTTCGTTTCCAAAGACTAGTTCACATGAACTAAGTCTTATTTTTCAACATCTGTTCTCTCAATAAACTGTGGAATGGCCTTCACCACATGCCTGGAATGATTGTTCGATCAGGAGGTAGTGTCCTTATCGGCAAACCTGAAACCTTCATTCAGGACTCATCACGGTGGTGTCTGAACAGTTGCTCCATTGGCTGTTCCCTTCTTATGTACATGTACCCTTACTTGTCCTTTGGGACCATGCACAGGCCACTCCTTCTTACCTACTCATGATCTCATTTCCTTATCCTTTACTGACTAATCATTTTTTGTATTTATTCATCACGTGATGATCTCATTCATATCCACATCAGCTCTCACCCTCTATTGCAGTACTTCAAAGTTGGCTGCACCCAGGAAAGATTTAAGAATTATTGAAGACAAGACCCACTCCCAATTATTCTATTTTAATCGGTCTGGATGCAGGTTGGATATTGAGGTTTCTGGGATCTGTTCTTAATTTACAAAACCCAAATCCATTTACAATTTTATAAAATTTTCAAAGACTTCCCTACAGATCATACTGCTGAGCATCTCCCATATCTTTTCCATTTTATTTATTTATTTATTTATTTATTTATTTATTTATTTATTTTATAGAGGCATGCTTTTATTTATTTATTTGTTTTTTTGTTTATACATGCACCGGGTACAGTCAGAAGCGCGGGAGGGTGAGAGAATTCACCAGAGCCAGAGCAGGGAGCAGAGCAGGCAGAAGGACCGAAGTACACTGCTGAGGGGAGCAGCGGGCGGCAGGAGAGGTCTGCGCGCCATGTGGGACCCTCCTCCTGTGGCCGGGGAGCAGCTGGGGATCGAACCAGCGCCTCAGAGGCCACGGGCAGCTTCGCAACCTAGCACTCAACCGCTGCGCCACCGGGGAGTCCCATCTTTTCCATTTTAATCCCAACTCCTGCCACTCTTCAGTGTTTCATTGCTTCTGGGATAGTTTTTGCAATAGCAGCACACCTATTCAGCATGTCCTCTAGCACAATATTCCCAAAAAAGTTTTAATCCTGTTTTTGCTAATATATTTCCTATTCAAATTTAATATAAGCAAGTACAACATTTATTACACTTTCCAAGTCCCTTTTCTTTAACTAGACTAGAGTCCTCAGGTCTTTTGTTCTTCCATTCATTTTTTTTTCTTTTGCTTATTTGGGTCTTTTTTTTTTTTAAGAATAGGTTTTTGTTTCTGTTTTTTTTTTTAAAGATTTATTTATTTATTTATACAAGCACCGGGTACAGTCAGAAGCGCGGGAGGGTGAGAGAATTTACCAGAGCCAGAGCGGGGAACGGAACAGGCAGACTGACGATATACACTGCTGAGGGGAGCAGTGGGCAAGACAGGAGAGGTCTGTCGCGCCATGTGGGACCCTTGCTGGTGGCCGGGATCGAACCGGCGCTGCAGAGTTTGCAGGCAGCTTCGCAGACCAGCGCTCTACCGCTGTGCCACCAGTGGAGGCCCTGGGTCTTTTTTTCTTTACTTAAAACTTTCCAAGTCCTTCAGGGTCTAAAATAATATCTTTGACATCATGTATTTTGTTTCACATCTGACTATATTACCATGGGAAATTTGTTTATCCTCTTTTGGCCTCAGATTTTGTAATCTGTATGATTGAGATGATAATATCTATCTCTCAGAGTTGTGAAATTGAAATGTGTGATTGCAATGTCCTTAGCTAAATAAAGATCCCCAAAAGTGTTAGGTTCCTTTCCTCACTTTTTTCTTTCCACATTGACCTTCTTTAAATTTTTGTCCTGTTACTTTTTATTATAATCATCATTCAACTCTTATTGCTGTGTATCTTGCTTCCTGAATATGGTCTTAGAAACTACACCCTTGTCTTGAATCATACTTCTCTTGTATTCACCACATACTACTTAATACATATTATGTTCATTTTTTAATCATCAAATATTTGTTGTATTTTGCTCAATAAATTATGGCATCTACTACTGAGTTGCAAACCAAAATTTTGCACTTGGAAAGATTTCATAGAGACTCCAGGTATGTAGATTTAAAAAAAGCCATCTTGGGCCTCCCCTGTGGCACAGCGGGTTAAGCGCAGCACTGTGAAGCTGTCTGCAGCCTCTGCAGTGTGGGTTCGATTACTGGCTGGTCAGGGAGCTACCCACATGGGGTGGCAGACCTCTCCTGTTGCTCCTGCTGCTTCCCTCAGCAGTCCGTCTTTCAGTCCGTCTTTCAGTCTGTCTGCCTGCTCTGCTCCCCACTCTGTCTCTGGTGAATCCTCTTACCCTCCCAGGCCTCTGGTCTGTACCCCAGCTATTGTATAAAATAAAAAAAAATCAATCTTTGAAAAAAAAGGACAATCTTTTTTTTAAAAAAGCCATCTAACTTTTGATATTTAAAAAAGAAACACAAAGGAGAGAAAGAAGAAGAAGAGGGAGGGAGGAAGGAAAAAAGAAAGGACAGACTAAGATTTTATTTTCAAAAAGCAAAATGTATATATAGTTTAAGATGAGACACAAGAGAAAACTATTTTTATCCATTGTCTACAATGCTCACAAGATGGTAATGCTAGGAAGAAAACAGTTTGATATGTCTTAATTTCAGCATCTCTAAAATGTAGGTAAATTCACTTTTCTTTTTTCTTTTTTTTCTTAAGATGTATTTATTTATTTATACAAGCCCTGGGTACAGTCAGAAGCACGGGAGGGTGAGAGAATTCACCAGAGCCAGAGTGGGGAGAACAGGCAGAAGGACTGAAGTACACTGCGGAGGGGAGCAGCGGGCGGCAGGAGAGGTCTGCGCGCCATGTGGGACCCTCGCCAGGAGGCTGGGGAATGAACTGGCACTGCAGAGGCTGCAGGCAGCTTCGCAACCCAGCGCTCAACCACTGCGCCACTGGGGAGGCCAGGTAAATTCACTTTTAACTTTCTTCCGTATGATTTATGATGGTAGGACTATATACATACATCTATATATAAAATCAGATTTTTGCAATATTACAAAGAACAACTGATACATAAAGTGAAATCTTCTTTGTACATAATATAAATACTGTGTAGATGTATTTTTTTAGAAGTTAGTATTCTAGAATTTAGAATATTTGCTTTAGTCTTCTACTATCTTATTAGTCATGATTTTGTATTTACATACCATTCACTGTACCTAATATGTTCTACTCTTCCTCCCATGCCTTTCCATGGACATGCTAACTGAAGTGTAGTCCTATATCCATGTTCCATCTCTTCACCCATCTCTAGGATTGCGTGCCTCAAGTTTCAAACTAGAAGACAAAAGTTATTATAATCAAAGTACAATAAACAATTATCTGTGATAATGGTCACTGGGAGAAATAAGTAAACAAGTTGGTTTGGAGATTTGTCACCTTGGTTAACTCTCACATGTTGTCCCCTGGGTGTGGCACAAAGAAAAACATTCCTCACGGTGACTCCAAAGGGTAACTTCACAGGTAACTTCTGGAGTGTCCTTGGGTCATTCTCTGAAGAAGGAAAGGAGTGACAAAACTGAGAGCTTCTAACAACAAACATTTTTTGTGGAAATGAATGGAAGCATTCTTTTAGTGTGGCTCCAGCAGAAGGAGATTTCTTCTTTCACTTCCATCACGGAATTGGAGCAAATAAATATATTCACTGGAGAAAGACTATTAGGTATTGCTAACTGTTAACTAAGAAACTATACTAGATGACAGATATTTATGTCAAATATATTAACTGCAATAAAACAACAAGCATCAGTGAAACATTTTTAAGTCACTGCTAAGTCTGGAATGTTTCTATAAAGATTGCACAGTATTAATGACATTCAGAAATTATCCTCTTCTGCTCCGTTGCAAACTGCTGGTGATTTTTCTCTGGTGTATACACAGAGAAATGTAAACTGGTTGTTGATATATGAGAAGGTACATGCCTTCTAACTGTGCAACTGCATATAATTTGAAATCTACCTATACTAATTAAAAATTTTTCAGTTTTAGGCATTATTCTAGTCACTGAAAATGAAAAGATAAACAAGATACTGCAGCTATTTATTAGTTGTAGTTGCTTCCATGGATATGGGATATGAGATAAAGAAGGATTTGATCCTACACTAATTCTTAAAGAACTTCATGACACTTTTCTATCAGTTGTGGGTTGTTGTTTTTATTTCTTTTTCTTTTATCCCCAAGAATGGAAATGGTGTTAAGGTGAACTGCAACTTAATTAGATATTAGAAGTGGAACAAGTGTCACATTTACACAGAGACTATGAGGAATCTACTTTTCTAAAGAGACTGTCTGGAAAGAGAAAAAAAGAACACTGTGTTGGAAGGTTAAAGACCTGAATCTCAGTCGTATCAATCATTCTAGCATCTATCATATAGACAACCAGCTGCCTGGGACTCTGCTTCCTCTTAAAACATGAGAGATTTGGACTACTTGAACTCTTAAATTCCCCTCAGCCGCAGACTTCAATAAGATCATGATAAAAGAAAGAGAATTTTTGAGGAATGCATGCAGGCAAAAAGTAATGGAACTTAGAGAGACTGAATATGAGAACCTGGTAGAGTGAGTTGTCTAAGGAGGTTCTAAGGATTTCAGTTTGGATAAATGACATCAGACTAACAGTTTTAGAGAAGTTAGTTAATTGTTAACTTCCTCAAAATGTAGATAAAACAAGAAGAAACATCAGAGTGATTCATATATTTGACAAATGAGTGCTGATTGCCTGGGAAAACTATAACCAATCTTTTCTTTTCTTTTTTTTTTTCCTTTCCCTAACTTGTATATTCTTGTTCTACCCATTTAGAAAAATTCCCCTGACATTATTCATAAAAACTCATTACTCACATAGCATGGAGAAAGCGTACACTCTTCAAGCCTCATTTAATTTGTATCTACAAGGAATGATGAATACCAAACATGGGCTCTAATTATGATTTTAAGATAGTGGGGTAAAGCATAGAATAGTGACCACCCATGATCCCAGTTAATGGTGGTATTAAGTGTAATAAATGGAGACAATGACTTACAGAGCCAGTTTCTACTGAGCTTCCTTGGTGACAGAGGCCTACACAAAAGCTGTAAAGTCTGTTTGGTATGACACATCACTGCATCTAGATGTCAAGTATTTAACTTAGGTCACGTATCCCAATTCTACTCCCCATGAAAGGCGCTTATTTATTGGTGTATAGATGAAGAATTTAAGTTCAAAATAAACACAATTTTTTATTTTATTATAATTTGGCAATTCTTCATTCTGTCATTGTAATAGCTATTCTGTGTGTATTATAATAGCAATGGAATTTTTTCCTATGGTATTTTTATCACTTGTATTTTCAATATATTGAGTGCTAAAACAGCCTTTGAAAAATTGTAACATCAAGATAAAGGTCAGATCTGTTCTTTATCTAGTTGTACTATATCATTCATGTAATTGGTTACATGAATTAATTGGTTATATGGTAAAATTCAATCACCAATTGCCTCCTCTCTACCTCAACTAAATTGAAGTGATAGTAGAAGATGAAGATCAACAATTCTCTGCTTCTTTTAGAAATGCCTATATTAGCTTTGCACAGTAGCAATATCATTGTTGCCAGTGAGTTTTATGTGAGGTGCAATTATTACAACCCTTGAAAGCTGTCCATAGGTCTGTGGCTTTCGAGAGGAGGGGGAAGGGTGAGGTTAGGAGAAGGGACAAGTGGTGGTGACTATACCTGAGGGGGAAAATCCTATATTGCCAAATCTCTGGCAAGGATGTGAAACAATGATACTTTGATAACAGTAAATAAATTTTTAAAAATGAGAAATCCGTATCTTGATGTTGATACTCTTGTTATTATGTTATAAAATATTCATTATTAAATAAAATGCACTATACTTGTAACAAAGTATATTTGCTCAAAAACAGTTCTTGAACACTAAGAGATCCTATATGCCATAGCATTTTTGGTCAACAGTTTTATCTCTTTCATTGTGATAGGAATTTAAGTCTAAGTTCTTCCATTAAGTATCCCTATGTTGTTGGAGGTTATTGTCAAGCACTGGCAATTATTATTAGTTCATGTGTATATAAAATTCTGACTTTCATTATATTTATAAACTTAATCTTGTTATTTTGGGGGAAAAAGAGAATATCAACAATCTCCACCTTCTCTTTGCTATAATTTGTTTCCTTAGCATAATTCAATTAAGTATTGCTGAATATATTTTTTTCTGAAAATCATTCAGATGTTAATAAATTGCTTTATGGTTCCTGAGATATACTCTTCATCGTACATTACTTACTAACACCAACATATCTTAACTTTGAAAGTATGTTCTGAGTTACTTAGCAGTTTCTCCAGCTTTTAATTACCTGTTCTGTTTATAGACAATGATAATGTATCTTAACAAATAATTATAGTACAACTTTATCTTGTTAGGTTTTATAAAACCTCAAATTATTTTGAGGTTAAGTATTTTGGTCCTCCTAGCAGTATTTTGGTCCTCCTTTTTCATGCACAATTTTTTATTTCAATGAAAAATTTTAGTAAAATATGTTGTCAATTAATGATGCAAATTGTGTAAATACCAATTGAAATGGCAATGGGATGAACAATATTATAAATAATCCCTCCAAACTATAGCATGACTTACTTTCAGCTTGATAAGCATTTACATTTTGACATAAATAGAATGATACATGTTTTTTTTATTACCTGTAATCTATTAAAAAATAATAAGATCAAAAAGGCGTTGCAGTAATAATAGTTTGCCATAATAATAAAAATCTCCTATTCTATGACAAGTGCAATGCTATGCATTTTTCATTCTACGTCTATTACCCCTCAAACATTCCCAAAGTCAGATATTATCTTAGTTTTCCAGTTGCAGAAATTCAGGCACAGATGTTCAGGCTTAAATCATAAAAGTAACAAAGGTTGGAACCTTTGAACTGGATTTCAAAGGTTTGAACTGGATTTATCTGGTATCTTAAGTGAGAACTGTCATAGGTATTTTGTGGAAGAAATCATATCTTATTTGAGTCAAAAAAAAAAAAAAAACCCAGCACTTTTGGATAGTTTATTCTGCATGTGCAAGCCCTCTTAGTAGTATATTTGAGGAAAAGAGTATAGGGCATATCAAAAACATCTGCAATACTCACTCATATGATAATAGTAGTCTCTATAACAGGCTAATTTTCACCTCAATTAAGCACTACCTAGAAATGAGACAATAAAGCTGCTGTCTATGGGCATCCACAGTCTCTAGAGCTACCTTTTTTAAAAATTAAATTTGTTTATTTTCTTACATCATCAATGTGTACAGTATTTGATTTCTTCCCTCAGGTAAAGTCTCCATAGTTCTCCCACCACCATAGCACCCCATGATTCATCACCATAGTCCCTCGTGTAGGACTGCCTTTTAACAAATTTCTGTTGCTACATTAGTTTGGCTTTGGACATTAGGTTCATTTATGTCTTTTCAAAGTTGATGATTTCTCTTGGTCATTTGAGAATTCTTGCTCTTCACTCCCTTTCATTTTTGCTTGGTGAAGTCTTTGGTTACTCACCAGCTCAGCTAGAATCAATAAACCACACTTGAATGTCATTACTTTAGAATCACTTGGGTAACTATTTAAAAGCACAAAAGTTGGGGCCAGTCCAGACTTCTTCAATCAGTTTCTCCATGGTGAAGTTCAGGAATCTGTATTTTAAACACATTCTTTGTGTTTATTTTGTAGAAACAGGGTTAGGAATTACCACAGAAAGATTCATGTCCCATTGTGTCCTAAAAGTTAAATCTTCAACCCAGGGCATTTTTCTCGTTAGCCTGTCCCACTTTTGAATTATAAATCCCATCCTCCCTTCCCTAAGAAATTGCTGTTTCCATCACTATTTGACATTTGTGCATTTTATAGTCCTTTGGAAAATGACTTCAGAAGGAAGTGGTGTAGGTGGAAGCAGAAAACGGATATATAAACTTCCTGTCCCATCTTTGGGTTCTTTCTCCTAAAGATACTTTAGCTTTTCAGCCAGTGATCTATACTTGAAAAGTGGAAAAATCATTAACCACGCCAAACACCTGCACTTACTAGAGCAGACTGACTCAGGAAAATTTCACATACATAAAAAGCAATGTGGAAAGTAGTTCAGAATCTTAGTTCTATTTCTAAAAAAGCATAAAACTCTCTACTCTCTTGTCTGGAGTATGACAAATGCCACTCAGTGTAAAGAAAATCTTTAAATAGGATTTGGAATGGAAAAATCTTACCTGGAATGTGTATTTGCATACATGCCAGTGTATTTGCGCTGAGTGACAATTATGATATATACTTTCCAAGATACTTAAAATATATTTAAAAATTAATTTACAGAAAGGGAAAGTGATACTGGTAATTTTGAATATAGTATATAAAAAATACTTCGCTGAAGGATAGAAACTTCACTTTCCTTATAATAATAGCTAACACAAAACAGCTAGTGTTCTGGAACTATGCTAATCTTTATGCTACATATCTAATTTTATTTACAATCTTGGCAAAATATTAGGTACTAATTTCTTTTAGAAATTAGAGAGGTATATAAATAGGTTAGGGCCTCCCCTGATGGTGCAGCAGTTGAGCGCTGGGCTGCAAAGCTACCCGCAGCCTCTGCAGTGCCGGTTCGATCCCCGGCCACCGGCGAGGGTCCCACATGGTGCGACAGACCTCTCCTGCCGCACCCGCTGCTCCCCTCAGCAGTGTTTTTCTTCGTCAGTCTGCCTGTTCTGTTCCGGCTCTGGCTCTGGTGAATTCTGTCACCCTCCTGCGCTTCTGACTTTACCCAGTGCTTGTATAAATAAATAAATAAATAAATAAATCTTAAAAAAATAAAAATAAAAATAGATTATACCAGTTACTTTCCTCCCCATCTCTTTCCAACCTAGCCTTTTTTTGGTTTGTTTGAGAAACACAATTATTGTTTTTTTTTTCCTAACCATATATTGTTTAGCCACATAACCATGACTCTTTGTTGAAGCCCATTGTTACAGTCCTACAATCCCAACCTACCTAAATTGAAATATCTGAAAGATAAAAGTGAGTGTTTTGAAAGAGGCAGAGTTTTGAGTTTTAATTCCCACCTTTGTTTGTTGGTGGGCTACTTTGTCTTGTATGGGCTCTACCTGAGGTAAAAAAAAAAGGCATGAATAATAAGAAAATGCCTATAGATATTTTGTTGAGGTGACAAATACATCCAATGCAATACCTTACAGGAGACTCGTAGGGTTATGCAATTTAATTTTTTAACTTTTCCATTAAAAATTATTTTATAGATAGGAATCTGACTTCCTGGAATTCAATTGTTTGCTTATAGCATTTAGACTTCCAGTGTTCAGTTAGTTGATCTTGTCATTATTCATCACTCTTTAACTGTTTGATGTTCATGAAAATCTCTAAGGATACTCAGCATAGAAATGAGATATATACTAGAAACATTTTTAATGTGTTTAAAGATTCTATATTTTAAAATATATTTATGTTGAAAGAATCATGTTCCAAATTTAAAAAATGAGCAGAAAAGCTAAATATGCACTTATCCAAAGAAAACATACAAATGGCCAACAGGAACATGAAACAATTTTCATCATCATTTATACTCAGGGAAATTCAAATAAAACCCACAACGAAATACTGTTTCACACTGTGAGAATGGTCCATATGAAAAAGACCAGAACAAGTGTTGGTGAGGATGTGGAGAAAAATGAACCCTCATACACTATAGATTTTTAATATGGAGGCATCTCAAAATATTAAATATCTGCCTACCATATGACCCAGCAATTCCACTCCTAAGCATCTGCCTGAATAACGCAAAGACACAAATTTGAAAGGCTTTATGCACATCTATGTTCACTGCAGCATTGTTTACAATAGCCAAGTTACAGGAGCAACCTAAGTGATCAGAGAAAGATGAGTGAATAAAAGAGATATGGCATATATGGAATATTCATCTATAAGAATAGATGAACCCTGCCATTTGCCACAACATGGATGGAACTGGAGGGATTTTGCTAAGTGAAATAAGTCTGAAGGAGAATGAGAAATATGGATCATTTCCTTCATGTGAAGACTATAAGGAAACTAAGCAAAAGAACAGACAAAACCAAGTCATAAACAAACCTTAGTAATCTGACTATATGAGTCCACGGGAATATAAAAATAGAAGGGTGGAGAGCAGAGAGAGGATAAAGGTCAGTGACTTAAGATGGTAGAGGGTTGTGAGTGCTTTTGGGTGGCGGGTGTGGTATAGTAACATACATTTGAAGAGTTTGAACCTGTACCCATAAACCATACAAATATTTATCATGTAAATAAACTAATACATAATTTCAATTAAAAAAGGAGAAAGTGGTCTATTGAGAAACAAGTGTAGTAAGAAACAATAATATGTAAATTTACACTTGAAAATTTTACAATTAAGTGGATTTCATTCTTAAAAGCAGGATACCAGTCCATACAATCTGCCATTCAATGTAAGAATGAGGACATGAGAAATTAGAAAAAACGTGCATGAAACCTAATAATAAATTTTGTTATATTTTATTGTCTATGTATTTATGTTGTCATGAGATAATGGCTGGCCTTAAATTGTATGTTCGCTTAGCAATTATATAATTACAAGTGATACAAAATTTATTTTTAATATAGCCAGGTAACACTCCCAGAAAGACAAACAGTTTCACATGAAAGGGCTCAACTATTCTTTTTATTATAAGTTACACTTGATGTAATTATATATACACTTTATATTTGTCACATCATGTTCATTAAACCAAGCAGGTTGTATGAAAACAAATAGTCTAATGTGTTTTTAAATCTACACTTGAATTAAAAGGCATTCCTTTTGTCATTAGAAAATACATTAAATGTGCAATATCCTTACAATGGAAAAATTATAAAATGCAGCCACAGAAATTTATTTTGTCATGTACAGTAGATGCTTAAATAAATATAAAAATAAATTTTAATGAATTAGAATAACGTCTACACATTAATGAGGTGACTTTTTTAATTAAAAAGAGAAAATAGATATTGCATTAGGGATATTTTAAAATTATTTTGTGTCTACCACAAAATACAACTCTATAAAATATATTTTTTTATTCATAAGCACACAACGTAGAGAAAAATACTACAATTTAACCAGTAAGCAATTTTTTAAAAGATAACATTTGGGTTGCTTTAAATCTATAATTCTGTGAATTAAAAATAAAAATGGACATATTGAAAATGTTCATAATTTAGTGCCTCCTCCACAGAATTTATTAGAATGACTATTAATATTTTAAGCCTGCCAAAATGCATATTTTTGTATAAGATGCATGACAATCATCTACCATATATCAAAATGATTTTTTAAAGATTTATTTTTATTATGCATACAAGCACTGAAGTCTAGGCCAGAGATGTGGGGGTGAGAGGATTCACTAGAAACAGAGTGGGAAGCAGAACAGGCAGGTGTACTGAAATACACAGCTGAGGGGAGTGGCGGGTGAGACAGGAGAGGTCTGCTGCACCATGTGGGTCGGCTCCCCAGGAGGGGATTGAACTGGTGCTGTCATGGCTGCTGAAACCTTGCTAGTACTGACTTAACCCTTTGTGCCACCAGGAAGGTCCTATAAAAATGATCTTTTAAAAGCTTATAATACTCTAAAAATTTTCAATTACATTAATATTTGAGTAAACTCAAGGTTGATTGGGATAAGAAAAATAGAGTACAGAAATAAATCTAAGACAGAATATAAATGCCCCGCTATTAAAAGTACACCTAAAATATTTGTGGGTTCAAACATTAAATATAATGCAACAATAGATATTTCATAAAAAAGATAATGTGCTGTCGGTCCTCCCTAGTGGTGCAAGGGGTTAAGTCTCAGCACTATCAAGCCATCAGCAGCCACTGAAGCATGAGTTTGATCCCTGCCCAGGGAGCTAACCCACATGGTGCAGCAGACCTCTCCAGTCTCAACCCCTGCTCCCCTCAGCAGTGTATTTCAGTAGATTCACCTGTTCTGCTCCCCACTCTGTCCTGGTGAATCCTCTCACACACCCCTCCCCCCGCCCCCCGCACGTCTGGCATACACACCAGTTCTTCTATGCTTAAATAAATGAAAATAAATCTTTAAAAAAAAGATAAATGCTAAAAAAAATGAAAATGGATATGATTTTAGTGTATGCTACCCATAGCAGAATATAAAAGTTCATCATTAACCTATGAGGTCTCTCAATTTATAAAGCTTTATTTTAAAGCTTCTGTAACAAATTAAGACATTAGTGTTTCTATCTAATTCTATATTTCTCACTTCATTTCATAAAGAAAAACTTGGTATCCAGAGAGGAGGACATTACACTTTAGTACTACTATTTGTATTACTATATTACTCTAGAGATTTGCCATGGCAATTGATAATTTAATATTATAATGAATCAACAGCACCAATACATCTATATTAACCAGCAAATAGAAATTCTAAAATGAATGTGAAAAATCAGTGATTCTGCTTTCTGACAAGGGTTTTTTGAATTGACCTTCAGAATGCATCAGGACACTGCTAATTGTGGAAAAGCAGAAGTTAAATGATAGTTTCTAAAACAAAGTTACTGTTCTAGTCCTATTTCTTATCAGAACCTCTTTTTGAAGTCAGGTAATTAATCAAATTATATAGCAGATAAACAGTGTTCTTTTCATTAGTTTCTCACTAACAATGAAAGTAAGCCAGAGAGATAACTTTCACTTTAGGAAATAACATTGCAATTGGTTTAACACTGATGATGACCTGCTAATATCATCCCTAGTAGTGAATGTTGAATGTCAATAATATATCATATTGCCAAATGAGTTAATGGAATAGTCGGCAGAAAAGTTTCCCTTTATCAGATGACTATTCAAATCCCTTAAAAAAGTGTAAATCCATGATAGCATTACTATTGACTCGTTATCACTATACTTTCCCCAGAAAGTAGGAAAAAGTAGGAAATTCCTACTTTTCTTGCCAATTTGTTTTTCTTGCCTTCACCAATATCTTGGTAAATGGTAACATAAATGCTCCCCTGAAATGAAATACTAAGAAAATTCTAACCATCTTCCCAAAGATGGGTGAAAAATATGGAGCATGGAGAAATGAGAGATGAGATTAAGAAGCTGAGAAAAATGTGGTATAGTGTGCATGAAACTAAAAGGGAAAGAATGAGAAATACTAGGATTTTAAGTAAAATAAAATAGTATTTCTTACATGTGCACAGACATGCAAGAAGTGTTAGCTAAAGAAAAGAACAAACAGCAGCAGAATTCAGTTAACAGTACAAAAAAATCAATAAACTTAATTGTTTTCAATATGATTATGTCATGTGTTCACTGGCAAGAAGCAAGGAGGCGAGGGAAGGGAGAGAGGGAAGAAGAAAGGAAGGCTCTAAAAAGCAAGTAATACTAAGTGTAATCTAGTGCTGTAGAGGTGTCACTCAGGATAGGATCTAAATAATTCATGCAATTTGTTGGATATTTACTAGCATACTTGGAGGAGTAGGAGTAGAGCTAGCATTTTTTTTTTTTTTGGACTTTTTGCCTTGCATGAATTATACTATAGCAGAATAAAATAAAGGCAAATAAAAGGGTTTTTGTTCATGTGAGTTCTTCTCTGTATGTTCAGAGACAAAATACTAAGAGCATACAGAATGCTTTTTTTCTCCACACCAAAAGCTCCAACGTGCATCCTCATTTCAATTTTTGTAGATAGGGTATAAACCAACAGGACTGTGACCCTGTGATTTTCTCTGTAACCCATACCATACTAACTCAAGAATGAACCTGCATTGGTTTGATCAGAAGATTTGCACTGTCAGATAGAGGAAGTTCATGCATATCTCTTAATCATTTAGACCTTTTCAGAAAAATTGCTGTTGTAAGCTGCACTTGACCTTTCCTCATCTGATGCCCTGCTGTTATTAGTACATGTTTCAACAGCAGCCTTTCTGCCTCCTGAGGTCTGTGCAAATACAAATGTTCAGGAAGTGACAGAGATGATGTACAACCTAAGTATCAAATAAAAGGACTGAGATTTCAATTTATACAGTTATAACATCATAGCTGTCATGTACTTTAGAAAGTCCAACCTGAGTTGGAAAATGCTATTATTTTTTTTCATGTGTGCAGTTTCAATATACTGACTGTCTAATATTAAGAATTCATTCTAAGTTCGTATAAATGACTTCTCATCGAGGTTATGGGAGATTAGAATTCCCACCAAATTATTTCTCTGCTATACATCTGCAAGCTACTTGTGCTGCATTTCGAATAAGTAGTTCAATGTTTGAACTTGTAACAATTAGGTGACATTGGAATCTTAAATCAAAAACAAACTTACAAATTTCTCTGACTTTTATTAACTACTGAGAACTTCAACATGCTTGACATTCTTTTCAGAATGGAATATTTAAAATACAATTTCCCATTAAATAATTATTGACAGCATTAAACAACCATTCAAATTATGTTGACAGCAACATCATTTCTCCTACAGTTGTCTCTGAGTCCTGACTGTGGTTAGAGCTGATACCAGTGTCTGAGTCTGTGTCATTGGTATATGTGTTCGATATTCTTTGAGTAAAGGGAGGAACTTCTCCACAGCTGTTGGGAACCTCTGATTCCTTGCCTCTGTTTTCCTTTACCTGGCACCCATCTTTGTTGCTAATATGAAGTGAATTGAACTCCTTGGCAAGGAGTTCATATTCTTTTGCTTTCATCTGAAGCAATGAGTCACTGTATTTAATCTCTTTCTGGATGCCGCTCAAGTGAGAGTGGATTTTTAAACCAGCTTTCATGCTTTTCTCTAAATCACACTTAACACTTTCTAAATTTGAGCTTTCAAGTTCATTTGCAGCTGCGCCTTCTGCATCTTCATTTATCTCACTGCAAACGCTTTTTACCTCTTTTTCTATTTCAGCTGAGAGCTTGTCAATGAGCATTCTGTAATATGTTAGTCGTTCTTCCAGATGTACAATTCCGTCACTTTCACTCAGGTCCTCCAGAATCTGGATTTCATCATACTGTAAGTCAAGTTTTTGCTCAACTTCTCTGAAACTGGGCATTAAGTATGCATCCTGGACATAATTCTCTCCATCATTTTCTACCCGATCAAGGTGGAACTTAGCTTCACACTTTTCAATTTCCAGATCCAGCTCTTTCATCCTCTTGACTTGCTGATGAATAGTATGGTCCTGGGAAATAATCAGATGAACTAATGTCTCCATGTTATCTCGATCCTGGGAAACAGTGTCCTGCTTAATTTTAGCCAGCTTCCTGAAAGTCTTCCTGACTATTCTTTTTTGTTTATCTGGTGGTAATGTCTTCATATAATTTGCTGGGCTGAGTTCCCACAGCTTTTCTGTATTTTGCACTAATTTGGCTTCTGCTGTCCTCCACAAAGGCACTGGCAGAAAAGCATCTGCTTTCACCAAAACAAATTGCATATTGGGCTGCTCATCTCCCCAGGCTTTCCAAAGCTTCAGGATTCTAGTGAGTGGAGGAAGAGCCCGCTCAGAGCCTCTCCACTTTTCTATGATGCAGTAATCGCTGGGCTTCCCCAGAAGGAATCGTTTCTCTCCAAATGTAGTCTCATGTTCCTCAAGCAAAGCCTGGATGACATCAGCAGAGGTGGTGCGTTTAGTTAACCCACAGACAATCTTCTCTTCTTGGCAAACCCAAACCACAATTTCCTTCTCTTCTGAATCCATGTCCTTAGTTGGAGATCTGAAAGAAAAACAAAACACATTATATTTCTGTCATCACCTATGTAAACTCAGAAAGATGGTTTAACTTTAATACCCTTTCTAGATTTTATGCTGAATGAAAGAGGCATTTTGAGGTTTGAGAGTACATGAGAATCAGTTATCCTGCAAGTAAAAAAAGTTTAAACCATGGAAAACCTTTTAATTTCCTTTTTTATTTCCTAGCGGGTCCTATAAAGAACAAATTGTCATCAAAGACAAGTGAAATTATTTTAAAGTTTCTTTAAAAGTTAGACATAATTACAGTTAGAACTGTTGGAGTTAAGGCAATAACCAAAGTGGAGATGAAAAAGAGGACATAGAATTTTTGCTAGAGCCTTAAGACTAGGGGACCTGGGAAGCATAGGAAAGAATAGTAGGATGATACTGGTTAAAAAGAGTCCATTAATGAAAACAGTCATTCTTTCATTTAATGTTATTTCATGTTATCATTTAACAAATGTTTATTGTATGCCAACTATATGTCAAGACCTGCGTGTCAGTGCAAAAGATAAAAAAAAAAAAAAAAGGAAACAAGGCTTCAGACATAAATGTTTAATTAATTCTATAGTGGTAAATGCTAAGAAGAAAATTAAACTGGATGAAGGAAACAGAATGACTGAGGAAGGGGAGGCCTGCTTTATTTCAATTAGAGTACTTAGAAGAGGTAAGTCTAAGAAGGTCACATTTGAATAAGGACATAAATTATGAGTAGGAGGCAGCTGGAGACCCGAGGGATAAATTCCAGGAAGAATGAGCAGCAGGGCAAGTGTCATGAATTATGTTCCAGGGACAGAAATAGCATGAATGTATTTGGAGACTGAGGATAGTGGAATTGGGGTTATTGGTGGGAGAGGTCGAATCATGAGCCACAAATAATGAGATCTAGCAGAAAGGCAAAGTTTTGCAGGCCACGCTAAGGCATTTAGATTTTGTTCTAATTTTATTGAGAAACCACTGGACTGTTAAAAAAAGGAAAAGTAGAAGCAGGAAGACCTAGATAGAAGGGTATTACAACAATTTAAGAAAGAGTCAAATTGCTGAACTATGATTTTGTAGTAGCCTAAACAGAAAATGAAATAGGACATAAGGTCTTTAAGTAAACAACAGATCACCTGTACTCACCTCAGCCTATACTACATTTATGTTGGAAACTGGGACACAGAGATCATGGAATCCGTTTGCATTGTTGAATAATAATAGAGATGTACATGATCATTCTCTGATACTTCCATGACCTCTGCTTCAACTGACAGCCTCTGGTCTTGGAAGGACCAAGTTCTTATTTGTTGTGGCTTCCCCAGTGATCTGCTAGTTTTCAGTTCATTTGGATAATGTAACACTAATGAACAGGAAGCACAATCAGTAATACTATCATTATTTCCACATTATATATGAGAATATTTGTGCCTTTATTGATAACATCATATTCTGACTGGTTTCACGTGTTCTTTTTTCTTTCAAGTTTTTCCTAAACATCCTTGTATTTTCTTGGATCAGTTATTTCTAAATATTTTGAGGAATTTTTACCACTATCATCAAACCAGATAACTTGCAAAAATTCTGTCACTTGACTGAACATGTTTAAAAGTAATAAGCATTCATTATTAAATTTAGGCAATAAACCTTCCATACCTAGTTAAAAGTTTCATTATGTTTAAATTTGACTTTGTAGCAGGCTTATGATTTTGAAAACTATATTTTTAGTATGGTTCCAATTGAGTTCCTATTCATTCAACAAATATTTTCTAAGAACCTCCTCTGTGGTTGACACTGTCATGGAAATATGGATGTTAGAAAGACCTATGATTTATAAACTGTAACCCTAGCTTATTGTGGGAAACAATGGCTGGATTGGGGTCTGACTTTAGTATCAGTTCTAGCACTAAGTTTCTTATTACATCAGTGGTTTCCAAAATCTAGACTGATGACCTTCAGCATCTTTTCACAGAAAATTCAAGTAAGAATACAGAAAGGATAGAAAGTAAGTACTCACCAAAATTAAACCAATATGGGAATCTTAAACACATTTTTTTTGAAATAATTGTTTTCATGTGGTCACCTATGCAAGCAAGCCTTATTATCTGATATAAGAACTTAACACTTAGAACTGGCACTAAATAAAATGCTCCCTTACCAACTTTTGGAAATCTGCTCTTTAGTAGAAGTAATGACAGCTACAATAGCATACACAACAAAAGCTTAAAAATACAGTCCTATACAATGCTGTAAATCATTGCAGCCTCAACTAGAAAACATCACCAAAAAATACAAATATAGAAAGATAAATTGTCAAGTAATATAATGTAATAAACAGTTACTTAATCATTGAAATCGAGAAGTTGGGACATCCAATTCTAATGACAACAGGGCATGCTATTTCAAAATAAAAAATATACATGCATGGCATGCCTAAGTGATATCTTTGTTTTGCTTTATCTTGTTTTTATTTCTTGGGGGGAGAGGATAACATTTTTACTGGGTATTAAACTACCCAGAGACTATATTAAAGTCACATAAAACTAAAAACTCATAGATCTTTAATTTATAAAATATCCTCTCTCAGTAATTCACCTCTAGTTTCTAATTTTAGCCTAGAATTTCAGTTACATTTATAAACAACCTCACTTTCTATGTGATTAAGACTATTTTTTCTTTTTCTTTTCATCTTTGACTGAACTAATTCACACTTATGCACTCATTGCTACTTAATAGCAAAAATTAAAGTTTTTCTTGTATATTGAAAATGTTTTTCAATAATTACTATTTCCAATTCAACAACATTACTTTTATTTTAGACTTTTCTTGTGTTGTAGCATTCTTGATTTTAAGAATGGTATTTGGCAGTTACAATATCCTCATTTTACAGATGAAAGAACAGATACAAATGCAAGGTAAATAGTTTGCCTAAAGTCACAAAGGTAGAAAATAGAATCATTTCTCCCAACTCTGGCATTAAGCAACTCCACAGACAATTCTAGTAGAATCCAACTCTACAGCTTATCCATGAAAGTAAATTACAATAGCATGTATGACTCCTAACTAACAACTACTTCTCCATTTATAAACTGATTACATTTCAAGTTATTTTCAACTAAATTGTCTGAAACTCAATGCATCTTTCCCTGTAAGATTAATGTTCTCTGCCTGCTATCATCAGTCAAATTCCTGGTTTGAATGCTTATAGGTAAAGTATAAATTTCCCTCTTTTCCTCTCCATACTTATTTTATTTGAACATCCTGTATAAAGGAAAGTATTGACAGAACCTCTTATATCTGAGTGACACATGAAGGGAAAAGGAGCAAGAGACTGACCATAGATGATAAGGCCACACAGATGGCAGTTGCCGCAATGGGTGTTTCAAGATATTGCAGGAGGGAGCAACCAGTAGGTGAACTTCTTGATTTCCTGATGAGATTATATAGGAATATCATAGATGTGTATAAGTTTAGATTATTTTAATTCAACTAGTTATAAAATGTGGATAAAACTTGGCCATCTTTATCCACTTATCCAGATGAAAAGGGCACTAAAGTTGGGGCATAGCAGAATAAATCAAAGAGCAACATTTACTCCTATTTTATAGAGGACAATAAAATGTAACTGAAATTTGATGTACAAAACTTATCAGGGTCAATATTTCATAGTAAGTCTTACTTCCAAAACAGTAACAATTACTAAAGTGTTAATTTATTAAAAATAACTTAAGACAATGATTCTAAAATCAAGTATATAAACACTAGAACATATATAGATATTTGTAGAAATTATTTGGACTTTCTGGGTGCATTTTCTATGTCTCAATTCTTTAATGCCTAGGCTAGCCCAGAAAGCATATTAACACAATCCATATATAGGAGCAATGCTAAGTGAAATTTTGTTATTGTTTGATTCTATAATCACATAATAATCCACACCTGGAAATGAAAAGTTAGATATTTTTTATCCAAACACTGGTGGCACCTGAGCCTGCCTGGAGATTGTGATGGCAAGATCCTTCAAACTGAAGAATGAAGAACTATTAAGCTTTGGGAGCATATCTGAATACTGACTCACTACCCAAAGACTTGTTCTTGTGGCCTTTTTATTACTATAACTTATTCTTTTTGCTGAAGTTTCTCTCTTTTGAAACGTGGATCTCCCATCCAAGTATCAACAGGTCAAGTGCTGTAGAATCAGGACCTGCTTGCACTTCATGGAATCTTATCACTCAAGTTCTAGATTCCAAGTTCTGGGCCAGTGCTGCCAAGAAACAACTGAACCCCAGTGTAATGTTTAATTTTCCTTTAACACATAAAGGGTAAAATCACAATGAATTAAACAAATAACTGCCACAGGTGATTCTTCCCCCTCCAGCCCACTGTGGTGAGGATATTTCACAATCTGTGGAAACATTTCTGGTTTTCAAATTGGGGTTTGGAAATACTGCATGTAGTAGGTAGAGACCAGGAGCATAAACATTCTGCAGTGAACAGAACAGACTCCTCATAGGAAAGATAGGTCTAGCATGGAATGTCAATATTGTCATGTTATTCAGGAATTCTGTTTTAGGTTTGTAACAAAATATGCTTTTATCATTGCTTCATTTTCACCCCCTTTTCTTGCACCTTACATAGATCTAACAGCAAAATAAATATGTGAAGGCAAAAATAACAAACAAGGAGAATCCTATCTATTTAAAGTAACCTAAAATAAATGATGAAAGTTGGCATTTTGTTTAATATAATATAATTGAAAATTTTGCTCATTTCATCCCACAGTCAATCTTCATGCTTATTATTTATAATACTGCCCAACTGAACTTCCCTTTGTTGATCCCAAAGCTAGAACTCAGAAATATTTATGTTTGCATTTAGATGCTTCAGAAATATAAACATTCAGAATAGGATAAATTTCAGTTCAGGAAAACTTAACTACACAGGCCTGTAAATTTTTCTTCTTCATTAATATATATTATTTGAGCATCTGGTCACCAAAAATAGAGAGTGGATAGTGGGCTGAAAAGTCATGTAGATAAAATAGGAGAACAGTGAAGTGCCAGGATTGTGGAAAGTGTTGAGAGTCAGCACAAGGAATTTTCATTGTATTTCACTCTTACTCCTTCTTTGCAACCTATTCTGGAAAGATTCTTGGAAAGAGGGGACCAACAAAGACAAAAATTAAGAAAAGAGGTTTCTAGGAACCCAGAGTTTGGAAAAAGAGGAGGCCCAGACAATATCTGCAGTTTTAAAAGGGATAAATGGAAATTCTCAGAAACAATTGTTGGAGATGAAAAAAAGAAATCTTTGTTATCATCTAGTTAAGGTTAGAGATGCGGTAGGCATGTAAGATATAACTAGGGAAATCAGACACAGCTTTTAAAAATAGGTGAGGGGCAGGGTGCGAACATGTACAATTACAGAGACTTGAACCTATAACCCCTGGAGGAAATATAAAGATGTAAACCTACTTTATGTCAATAAACATCATTTGGCTAAAATTTAAAAAATAAAAAATGCATTACTAATGGAACTACATTAACTATAACACTGTCTTATTTTAATTATTCATAAGACACTTTGCAATCAATATTGTCTGAAGTGACCATTATTCAAATAAGTTCATATATCATACTACATTAAAAACTTGTTTTTTTGTGTTTTCTGATTATTGAACACAAAACAGGGGTTACTAATATTCAACATTTTATCAGTCTTTTGGCTAAGTTAAGATATTGCCATAGTATGATTTTTTTCCATGCAGTTGATTGTAACTAAATTCCTTTAGAACTTTTCCTTCCAGAAAGAAATAAAAATCACATCCCTGATATTTTCTTAACACGTAATGCAATTAATTTGCTATAAAATATTGATTAAGCCTCTGTACACATTTATACTCTCAAAAGGTAGAGGTATATTTTATCCTGACATCACTCTGCAATTCAAAGCCAAAGCAAGGAACACAGTGAGATTTAATACAACATATATGACTCATCTATATCCATCTTGTATACTAATATATGCAATATAAAATACAATACAGATGGAAAATTTTCTACACAGAGATTCTCATCTAATAGGAAATAGATTTTAATGCCATATAATAGAGTTTTCATGGAAAACAGAGATGATTGTGAAGTTACGAAAACCTATTTTAGTCTTTTCTCAAAATATCTTACATTAATAATTAAGTCTTAAATAATGAAAATAACCTTTCAATGTATAACACTCTTTATGTGGCATTTATATCAAAAACATATCAGCAAATAACACCTGAAGACAGAAAAACTCAACAATGTAAGGTTCACAAATGATAATTAGGAATGGGAGCTATAAACCAATAATGGGAAATTTGATTTCAGTGTATTTATCTTAGGCTGAATAAAAGCATATAATTCACTAAAGATTAAAAATTGGTGAAATTAAAGAGAATTTTTTCTAAATTATGTGTGGTACATAATACAAGAAGTAATAAATTGATATTTGAGTTTACAAATCTAAATCTATAAAAATTATTAACTTTAAAAATGCTGAAGATACCATAATCAGTTTGTAAGTTCAAAGTTTAAATCACAGCTATTTTTCAACTAAAATATCTCACTTCTAAATTTTACAGGATCTTTTTCCAATAATCAAAATTATCACAGTATAGCTATAATTATTTGAGCTAATAAATTACCTTGCCTCAACATTATTATGTAGCAGAAAAATTAACATTCTGTTTGATATGATTGGGTCACTTTGTAATGAAAGAAAATGAATGACTCAAATACAGATTTAGAAACAAAATTGGGTAAAGATAAAAGTATAAATGTATGCTTTTGAAAAAGACTAATGTAAATTATTTGAACCCTTCTAAGGTAGTTAACCTCCCAATAAATAGCCCATTTTGAAATTTGATATGTGAATTTTTATAAATTGCCTCAATATTCATTTGTTCATGGAACTTTAGTTTTAGAAATTGTGAATATATGCTGAGGTTAAAATAAATATGGAAGATGCAGTCGTCTTATGTTCAGGAATTTGTCATATAGCTAAGAAGGAGAAAAGATATGATTAGAAGAAGAAATTTAAAAAATTCAAGACCATCTTGAAAATTATTTGAAATCAGGAGATAATACTCTGTACAAATGTGCTATAAAATTTTAAGAATAAAAACAAAGTAATATTTAATACATAATAAAAGACATAGAATTTGACCTCAGTACCTTCAATTCATTTTTAATTCCTATACCTTTTTCTAGAAAGTCATATTAAGTTAAAGAGCGTCAAGAAATTTAATTTGGGAGAGATGTAAAATTTTGTAGGTAAGGAAGACCCTTTCAAATTGTGACTTAGTATGATTATGTGTGAGGCTGATAACTGTAAAACAGATAGTTTTGTTTTGTTTTGTTTTTTTAAAGATTTATCTATTTTTATACAAGAGCTGGGGTACAGGCCAGAGGTGCGGGAGAGTGAGAGGATTCACCAGAGACCGAGTCGGGAACAGAACAGGCAGACAACAGAAATACACTGCTGAGGGTAGCAGCGGGCACGACAAGAGAGGTCTACCACGCCATGTGGGAATCTCCCTGGCCGGCCGGGAATCTAACCCAAACTGCAGAGGCTGCGGGACAGCTTCACAGTGCAGTGCTCAACCCACTGCGCCACAGGGGAGGCCCAAAACAGATAGTTTTAGTAAGGATAGTTTTAAATTAGTAAGGTGACTAAGAAAACATGGTGGGGTGTGAAAGGATGAACTGGGTAATAATGCTCACAATTATTGAATGCTGTAAGTGCTTCAAATGTTCAAATCATTTAATCCTCATCCCAAACCACTCAGAGAGGTACTATAATTATCCCCAGTTTTGAATAGGTACACATAATTATTCACACACTCAATTTTCTTGAAATTAAATCTCTAGCCTTCCCCCATTGTATTATTAGTCTATACAGCATCATATTCTGTTGTATAAACTGTTGTCATTTTATTTTTAAATTTTATAGTGTTTAAATATATCCAGATTTCAATTTTCTCATCTGAATACCACCCACTTCACTATGTTTTAATAAATAGAAAATGAGACAGTGTACATAAAGGTCACAGGCCAGAGGCTGATATACAGTTAACATTCAGTAATTGTTAGTTGCCTTTCTGCTTTAGAAAACCAAAAGAATGAAGAGAATCACAGTGTGGTCATACGAAAACCACTAAAATACTGCGTACTTATTTGTAATCATCAGCACATTGTTTATTTTTCAAATGTGCAAAGCTAAATGTCATAGGTAGTTTTTGAAATAAAACTTTGAAAGAGATAAGTTATACAGTTAATTTTCTAGGTTTTATCTAAACTTGTCAAACTTGTTCAAATAAATATGGAAAATATTTCACTGGACTAGTAATTATAGGCATTGACCACATCCAGCCCTCTGCCTGTTTTTGTGTAGGCCGCAAGCTAACAGGGATTCTTACACTTTAAAATGTTTTTTTTTTAATTAAAAAAAAAAAGTCTTTATAACACATGAGAATTATATGATTCAAATTTCAGTGTCCATTTTGAGTGATAAAAGGCTTGGATATAAGACCTGAAACCATAAAATGAATCCAAAGAAATAGACAAAATACTCTACAACATATGCCTCAGTGATGGCTTTGTGTATTAGTCTCCAACAGCAAGTGAAATAAAGGAGAACATAAACAATTGGGACTACATCTATACTGCAAAAGAAAAGAAAATACCATGATGGGAGAAAATATTTGCAAACCACACATCTGACATGTGGTTGATATCCATGATCAACAAAGAACTCATACAACTCAATGAAAAAAAACAAATAACCCAGTCAAAAAGTAGGCAGAAGAACTAAATAGGCACTTCTCCAAAGAAGACATACAGATGGCCAACAGGTACATGAAAAAATGTTATCATCACTATCATCAAAGAATGCAAAACAAAACCACAATGTGATACCACCAGTGAGAATGGTCTACATTCATAAAGACCAGAAACAAGTGTTGGTGAGGATGTGCTGGGAATATTGCCTGGTTCAGTCCCCATGGAAAACAGTATGGAGGTGTCTCAAAAGATTAAAAATAAATCTACCATAAGATCCTGCAGTTTCACTGCTAGATATCTACTTGAAAAAATGCAAAAATACTAATTTGAAGGGGCATATGCACGCCTATGTTGATTGCAGTATTACTTACAATAGCCAAGTTATGGAAACAAGCTAAGCACCCAAAGACAGCTAAGTGGATTAAGACAATGGAATACTAAAAAATAAACTCTTAACTTTTGCAACATGTGTGGAACTGGAGGGGATTATGCAAAGTGAAATAAGTCAGAAAGACAAACCCTTCTAAAATAATATTTTTTGGCTTTCTTGAATTAATAGTAGATAAATAATAATATAATAATGATAATAGTACTTTGACATTAAAGTTTTAGGTTTTGAATAAGACTTGTGATTGCTTTAATATAATTTTTGATATTAGGTTTTCTGCTTTAAACAGCATTGTGACAAAAAATTAAGATTTTTAAAATGCTCTCTTCAAATTCTGACAGAGACAATTGATCAGAGACTTTACTTGCACAGGCGAATGGTGGCAACTGATGGGATACTGTCCAGTGCTTTTTCTTAGATTGATGCAGCCACTGAACAGAATTTGAGTAATCTCATCTCTAATTATCCTTTCAGGGTATGAGCATTATTTCAATCTAACAGTTCTTTCTTTCAATTGACAAATGTAATAGTGATACTTCTTAGGATAACTTGAATAGATTTCAAATCCAATTGAACTTTATAATATACACTTCAAAGTGATAATGAAGCTCAAGAATATACAGATATTGCCCTATAGTCTCAGAAATTATTATTTTTGTTTGTTTTAATATAATCATTTTTTAAATGTAATCACAGTCCTGTAGTCTGAGAAAGAGATAATCATACTTTGTCAGCCATAAATAATACAGATCTTTTCTTAGGTTGCTAAGAAAATTCAAAACACTCTTTTGATAGATGAAGCATGAAAAGCTGGACTATCCATGAGTTTTCACTAACACAAACTGTTAACATTTTATTTAAATAATTTTAAATCTGGAATACTTCAGAAAATTAAGTATTGTATATAAAAATAAGTCAATCAAAAATTAATACAAAAGAAAAATTACCCTGAAAGTTAGCATTACACATAAACATATACATAGAAAATATTACTAGCTTAATGCTCTACTAACTCCGCTTAAATTTTTTAGGAAGCATAATATGAGCCAGTAATGCAGGATAAGAAAAACCCTAAACATTTCATAACTGGAGGGTAGCTATAGTAGGTAATTCCCATAAACAGAGAAAAGGGAAGAGATTGCATAAAGAATGTGTACTGGAGACTGCTGGAGGTTAAGTAAACTGGGCTCATAGTTCAGATTCCGGAAATTGATTATTATCACAATGTAAATATTTAACAAGTAGTAATTACCAGATGAAATGCTGAGAAAATAGCTAATCTCATTGGAAATTCTAGAACTTCCCAGTGTTGCATGTGCCTAGCAAATATCTAAATTTCCTTATTGATTTGTCCTTTTTAGAAAAATATTTCATAACAACAAAGCATAAATTTATTCATTAAGGGAAAGCGACCTAGCCTGAATATTTAGTTTAATGATAGCTGTAGTTATGTCAATTTACTAGTATTACTTTTCCTTTTGGCATCAACCTCCATAATTGGTTTTGTCTTCTTAGTAGAAGATATTTCCCAATGATGGTGATTATAATCTTTGCCTGCAATTGCCTACTTTTCTCTCTCCAAATGTATTCTGAGACATGTTGGCATATTTGAATGACACTAAAAATATGTAAACATTTGAAGTATCCAATAGACTACCTGACATCACAATACCCTGATTTCCCATCTCTGAACATATTCATTAATAACTGCAATAATTTGTGACTTCCGATTTATCTAAAATGATGTTTTCCACATGAGTCACAAATACATTATCTCCAGAGCAATAACATATTAATAACTTGTAGAAACAAGATTATACCAGGGCCTGTCATGCCATTCTGTTTTTTTTTTTAAAGATTTATTTATTTATGCACACAAGAACTGGGGTGTAAGCCAGAGGTGCAGGGGGTGGTGAGAGAATTCACCAGAGAGAGTGAGGAGCAGAACAGGCAGATCTACTGAAATACACTGCTGAGGGGAGCAGCAGGCGAGACATGAGAGGTCTGCGGTGCTATGTGGGTTGCTAAGCTCCTAGGCCATCTGCAGGGGATGGAACTAGTGCTGCAGTGGCTGGCAATAGCTTGATAGCACTGTCTTTAACCCCTCCACTTTCAGGGAGGCCCTGTCATGCCATTTTGTTATGGAAAAAGAGATACTTGAAAATATGATTGATTGGAGAAAAACTGTGGTAATCTATATCAAAGATTTTAAAGTCCATTTTCCTTCTCAAAGTTTTAAACTCTAATAAGCTCTGAATTTTGCCTTTTCCTCCTCATGGACTTTGCTTTATAATTTACCACCTTTTAAACTCTCTAATGTCACCCTTTCCTCTGGTCCTTCCTACTATTTCATCACATTGTAGCAATCATTTTTTGAATACATATTGGCCTCAAGTATCTTCCCTACACACACTCAAATAGCAATCCACAGTCACTCTAACTAGGTCATCACTTTCCAGTAACTGCAATCCACCCCAAGTAACTTCCACCATGACCAATCCACAGACACATTTCTTCTGTTTATCAGAGATCTCCTAACTGCCAAACCCAATAGCCACTTTCAGAACTGAACTGACTTGACATCTTTGTATACCCTTCCCTCCCATTCTTGCAGCAATCCAGTTTGACTTCTGTGATTTCATTCTTACATGGTTCTTCCTTTACCTTTCTAGTTTCTCTTCATTCCCACTTGGACCATGCTTCCTCTGTGTATTCAAGAAATGTAGAAGCCATGCAGAGGTGGCCACAAACCCTTAGTGACTCCTTCTGCCAAAAAACGTGATTTTTTCCACCTTGAATAGAATTTGGGACTTGCTATGACCAACAGAATGTGGTGAAAACTACCTTGCACAAGCTATGGAGTCCAAGTTTCAAGAACTCTTGCAGCTTCTTTCAATACTGCCCTGAGACTGCTGCTTGATGAGAACGCCTAAACCAAAAGATCGTATGGAGAGGGAGACCCTGCCCCCGAAGCTAGCCCTCACAGCTCAAGAGAAGGCCCAGATGAAACTAGCAAAAGAACCACCCCAGTTTACCCAGAATCAACACAATAATAAATTTGTTTCCAGGCACTAATTTTAGCATTTTTAGCATTTGTTATGCAGTAAATGATAACAGATACAACTGGCATGCCTCAGGTTTCTGTCTGTGATTCGTTTCTTGTTACATTGTACACATTCTTATGGGTGACAACTATTTTACCCAACTTTATCATCCAATTTTATGATGATACAGCATGTCCTCAAATAACATTGTTTTGTTATAACCTTGATGAGAAAAAAAAATAATAAGACCTAGCCAATGCTGAACAGAATGATGTTATTCAAGGATCTGCTTTCAATACATGTGGTTTGGTTCAAAATTGCAGTTTCCAAGAACCTATCAACAATGTTAAGTGAGGACTTAATGTAGTTCCCAAATCTTTTTTTTTTTTTTTTTGCCCTTGAGCTCTAGACTCATAAGCCCAACCATGTTTTTTGCATCTTTACTTCATAATTAACCCATAAGGTACCTCAAATTTGACCCAGTAAAGTGAATTAATCATATAGCCCTCTCATATCCCAAGCTATTCCTGATTTCCCTTCTTACTGAATGTAATCCTTCATACCTCCATCTATCTCTCAAGCTTTAAAAATGGGAATCTTCCCAGATTCTTTCTATCTGCCTCATCCCCCTTTAACAACCAGTCACTATGTCTGTTTCACTGTTTTTCCCAACATGAACTGATCCTCCCAATTAATATGCTTAATATGCACCTCAAGCAAGCTGTTCCAAATTTCTTTCTGGTGTCTGACATCTAATATGAAGACAACCTGGCTGTAAATCTATTACCTTATGAATTGCAAGGCTGATTGAACTGCATTTGCCATGCTTCAGTTTTTAATGGAATTTTTTCCATTACCTGTTTCCTTGACCTGAAATACCCCTTGTTCCCTTCTCCATCTGTCACTAGCATTGCTTCAGATATTGCTTCCTCCAGGAAAATTCCCTCACCCTCTTTGAATAACCCCATTCCCACCATTCCAGATGAAAATGGGTGCCATTTTTGATGCTTCCACAAAACCCAATGTACATTCAGTAGCAGCATTGTCTACTTTGCCTATTGCTTCTTTTTTTTCTAGTTTGCCCGTCAGGTCCTTGACTGAGCCTTTCATTTGAAATCTTGTGCCAAACATTGTGCATGTTAAATGTTTCTTTTAATTTTCAGAGCACAGGTAGGTTGGTGGGTCATTGAGTGAGGGAAGTAAGTGAAGAGAATTTTTCATTGAACTAGTGCCTGGTGTTTTTTACTATTCTACCACCTGTTTTTGTAAATAAAGTTGTATTGAAATACAGCCATGTCCATGTAGTTATATATTGTCTGTGGCTGTTTTCACACTGCATTGACAGAGGTAAGTAGTTGAGAAGGTAGATAAAATGACATAAAATACTTCTTTTGGGACTTTTTATGCAACTTCTGATCTACATGAATTTCCTGCTCCCCAAACAGATTTTATTTGTTTAGGTTTTATTGAAAACTCCATTATCTACACAACAATTCTGTGTATGATTCTCTAAGATGATAAAAAGGTGAAAATAATGCAGTCTTTAAACAGAAGAAACAAACAATACAGTGGAAGTGATAGCCATGTTTTGAAGCAATTTCAATCAAGGGTTGTGATTAAAGCATCACTGGCAGGATGGGGACTCAATATTTCATGGAGATTGAGTGGGTTTTACATACGATTAGTCAGCCTAAAGGTCCTGACTTGGAAAGGAGTCCCATTCCAGGTGCAGTGTGCTCCACATTAGTCAGTCCCACATAGCTGTCAAAGGGATGGGAGTAGGATGGATGAAAAGCTGCTTTCACAGTCCCATCTCAGGTGCAGGGTGTCCAAACACCAGGTGTTTGGAGGTGGAATATATTTAGAAACATTCAAATGACACCTTTAGTTTCGCACTCTTCATCCTGATGTTCTTCCCTGCCCAAAATGTTTGCCATTTTTTTCTGTTCCTTATGATGACACAACTACCTTCTAAATTATTCAGGCCCAAATTGTAGAGATCATTAAAAGTATTGTGGAAACATCCTGGTAATTGCTAGCCTTCATCCAAGCATGTACAATGGTGTCACATATCTTCTCTTTTTGTGCAATACATCTCTGATTCTCCCCTAACTGGCCCACTCATATTTTTTCTATACTCTTTCCAAATATCCCATTGATTTTATTTTCAAGGTTAATCTTTATGGTCCTATAATTATGTCATTTTCTTGCTCACAAAAGTAAATAATCTATTTGACAAATTACATTAATGTCCTCATGCCAAATATTTTTTTCTTTCTTTGTGTTTGTTCATGACCAGTGTTCTTATCATCTTTTTATATTTAAATTGTGTCGCTCATTAGGGTTCAGTTTCTGTAAAATCCACAGAAACATTGTTCTGTCTTTCTCACCTAACATACCGCTCTTTCCATAACTCTAATCCCGATCCTTAGGATGTCATATCTTATTGATTACCTCTACTTAGATATTAATAGGTATTTAGATTTAACAAGACCACACCAAAAGTATTAGTATCTCCTCCATTAGCCACCCAATATTTTTTTTAAGATTTATTTTATTTATGCATGCATGCAAGAGCTGGGGTGTAGGCCAGAGGTATGGGGGGTGGAAGGATTCACCAGAGACAGAGTGGGGAGCAGAACAGGCAGACTGACTGAAACACACCCCTGAGGGAAGCAGACAGGAGCAAGGCAAGACAGGAGAGGTCTGCTGCACCATGTGGATCAGCTCATTGACCGGCCGATTAAACATGTGCTGCAGTGGCTGGCAATAGCTTGATAGCACTGTCTTTAATCCCTGCACCGCCAGGAAGGCACCTACAGCAAGTTATTCCAACTAAAAGTCGGACCACTAAATGATCAACATTTTTTAAGTAAACTAGTTCTAAGTCTCATGTCTGTAATTAATAATTCTGAGATGAAATTCTTGACTTTCACGACTAGAGTAGAAGACCCGGCAGTTAAACTAGGGGAATACTTCGTGTTCCACTGCTATAAATTGCCTAGCCTCCCACACTGTTAAAAAAGAATCTCAAAGGTCCACTACAGCTTCATAGTGCTTCTTCTAATTGTACTTAGCTCCTTTCTGCATATGAGATTGTAATTATATGTCTACCCCATGGAAACATCCATTGTTTTGGAATAGCATGTCTCATAGCTTCCAGGCAAATGTTAGGTTTTACGCACAGAACTAAAAATAGGTTCCTTCAGGCTCCAGTGTGGAAGAGTATGATTTCCATCCAATGCCCTGCTGCTGGTTCTTAAATTTCTGCAGTTAACTATAAGCATGGATTACAGAGGGATTGACAAAGGTTCACAGTAAATGAGGAGCATTACAATAACTAAAATTATTTGGGGTGGCTATAAAATGTCCTGTTAAATGGTTGAGTATAATGTATCAATAAGCCTCAGACTATATAATCAAATCCATTCATTGTACACCATAATTAACAAGCATGAAAATTTGCTTAAATTGAAACCTCTGTCTCCATTAATGGAATTAAGATTGAAAAGACCCACAAAAATAAATTAACTCAATTCTATGAACTAATAAACTGGCCAATTTATTATGATTATTGGAATGAGTGGCAATCAACTACAGTTGACTGATGGGCTAATATTATTATATAAACCATCTTTAAGTTTTCAATAGACTTCCTCAATTGTAAAATAATGTTTTCTACCAATCCAAACAAGATTATGGATTCTTGCCAATCTGACTACATTTCTGCCTACTTCTTAATTCTTCTTTTTTTGATTATCCTATCTGAGTCAGTCTTAGCTTTGTGTGATTCAGTCCCCTCCTACATATTTTTGTACATCTTATTGTGTTACATGCTCTTGTCCAAGCCTGTCACCTAACTGTGGGAGTTTAATAAACACTATCTAATTGTGATGATGCTCCTTTTATTTTCCTTACCTCCATTTACTCCTCTCACATACTTTTACTTAAAGTCAACTAAAAACATTTAGTGAGCATCTGCTTTACAGAGAAACAGCCTTCCTCTACTCTAAAAGACTATATTCTCTTTTTCTTAATTATAACATACAGATTGTGATTTTATCCACTTTGTCAAAGACAATTTTCCATGCAAGAGTGATTTTTAAAAGTTCGTGCATGAGATAAATAACTGTAGTACTGTTTTCTCAATTAGTAATTTAATCTCTTAGGAAAGAGGCTGTGTCTTTGCATGTCTGATACAGTAACAAATACTATTTACCAGACCTAAATTAAAATTAAAAGACAGCTGCTCACAATATCCATGTAGCTGCCTTACTAGACTTAGAATTGTACTGTGCAAAAATTAAATAAGAATGTTAGATACTATAATTTATTAAACAACTCACATCTTTTTATAGACAGAAATAAATACATTTGACTTTTATCATAATACTATTTTTGTGGTGTTTTTTTCACAATGTGTCATATGTTTTAAGTAAAATAAATTTACAAACGTCAACTTTTCCTGAAATTCTATGCTATTAACTTATCTTGAAAAGGTAAATGAGCAGCAAAAAAAGAATTAATTCTACTCTGCAAAGAATATGTTAGAATCATAGAAACTTAGACATGAAAGGGTCATTAAATAATTCAATTTCTCTTTTTAAAAGAAAAAGAATAAAATAAACTATGTGTCCTATTTTTAAGCAAATTTCTACAAAGATATATAAGGAAATATCTTTTGAATTATGCTATTAAACCTAAAAGTTGTCAAAATTCAAACATTTAATCAAGCTCCAAAAATTGTTTTTGATAACATTTGCGGACTCATTTGTGTAATTCTGTAATTTATAATTTACCTCTTTGTATCTAGGGAGAAAGAGAGATAAGTGGTGGCACAGAAGTTCTAGTGAATCAAGACTGAGATACTGAAACCCAAAATATTATAGCATTTAAGTTATTAAAAACTTACACAGTGAAAGAAACTATGACTATAACAGAAACACAGCCTACTAAATGGGAGAAAATATTTGCATACCATACATCTGATAAGGGGCTGATACAAAAAAAATACATGAAACTCAACCAGAAAACAAAGAATTCTTAAAAAATGAGCAGAAAAACTAGATACTTCTCCAAGAAAAACATGCAGATAGCTAATAAGCACATGAAAAAAAATGCTAATCATCAGAGAAATGTAAATCAAAGCCACACTGAGCTACCACCTCATTTTCATGAGAATGGTCCATATCAAAATAACAGTCAACAACAAATGCTGACAAGGATGTGGAAGGAAAGGAAATATCTTACACTGTTGGTAGAAATATAGAATGGTCCACCCCTATGGAAAGCAGTATGAGGTTTCTCAAAAGATTAAAAATGGATCTGCCATATAATCCAGCAATTCCATTCTTAGTTATTTACCAGAAGAATACCAAAATATTAATTCAGAGGCAAACATGCATCCTGTGTGCACTGCAGCACTATTTACAATAACCAAGCCATGGAAACAATCTAAGTGCCCAAATTCCAATGAGTGGCTCAGGAAGATTTGGTATATATCAATACTGGAATACTACTCACCTATAAACAATATAAAATGGAACAACATGGATGGAACTGAAGGGGATTATGCTAGTGAAGTAAGTCAGAAGGAGAAAGACAAAGATAGGATGATTTCACTCATAGGTGGAATACAGAGAAACAAAACAAGGAGACTGACAAAGCTAAATGAAAACAAACCCAGAAAAACTATTGCAGAATTGAGGCTATTTGGTGGGGAGGGAGAGTGGAAATGGGAGCAAAGGGGGAGGTGAGATCTCATGAGCTATGTTGGAGGCTATGAGTGCTTTGTGGTGGGGATGAAGTGGCGACATACATCTGTGAAGGTGTGAAACTATTCTCTTAAGTCATTTACAGTGTTGTGAACCAATGTTACCTCAATAAAATTTAGATACATGTCATAACATTTTGCATCTCAACAAGGATTGACTATTCATTGAACTTTTATTATATATTAGCAATGTTCTGTGTCTTCCATATATAACCATGTTCAGTCCAAAAACTGAGAGTTTGGAATTTTAGAGAAGAAAAAATGAAATCCTAACTAGATAGGCCATACAGAATAATTGTGAAGAGTATGGATTCAAATCCTGTCTGTCACTTAGTAATTATTGCAGTGTTCCCTGTCTTAGTTACCTCATATATATAATAAGGGAAATAAATGTATCTTATTCACAGCATTAGTTATTAAGTAAATCACTTAGGACAGTAATTTTCATGCAGAGTGTTATAAAAAGTGTTAGCAGAGGTGGCTTTACCTTGAAGCAAATGAAGTTACTTAAGCATAAGAGTTCCCTCATTTGCACAGTCAACTTCCAGGGTACCAGAATGACATTATAATTTTTAAACCAATATTTGTATAATGTTTCACTTAAAGAGCACCCTCACCAGTTGTCACTTGAATTTATTCTTGCATGTTATTATTGTTGTTGCTATATCAGAAAGATTAAGTATTTGTCCCAGGGTACATTACTACTAATAGTAATGGTATAGATGGGATCTGTCTTAAGTCTATATGACCAAAGAGTTACTATTCTTGGGCCTCGCTGGTGGCACAAGGGGTTAAGACGCAGTACTGTGAAGCTAACAGCAGCCACTGTAGCATGAGTTCCATCCCCAGCCAGGGAGCAATCCACATGACGCAGCAGACCCCTCCTGACTTGCCCACTGCTCCCCTCAGCAGTGTATTTCAGTCAGTCTGCCTATTCTGTTCTCCACTCAGTCTCTGGTGAATCCCCTCACACCCATTCCTATGCCCCTGCACCTCTGGCCTGTACCCCAACTCTTGTATGCATAAAAATAAAATAAATCCTTAGGGAAAAAAGAAGAGTTACTATTCTTAACCAAGATATTCTTCCTGCTTATTTCCAGCATTTGATCTTTGTCTCATCAGCTGTAATGTAACTGTATTTAAACAAAGAGAATGGGGCCTCCCCAGTGGTGCAGCGGTTGAGCGCCGGGTTGAGAAGCTGCCCGCAGCCTCTGCAGCACCGGTTCGATTCCCGGCCACCAGGCGAGGGTCCCACATGGCACGCAGACCTCTCCTGCCGCCCGCTGCTCCCCTCAGCAGTATACTTCATCAGTCTGCCTGCTCTGCTCTCCCCTCTGGCTCTGGTGAATTCTCTCACCCTCCTGCGCTTCTGACTGTACCCAGTGCTTGTATAAATAAACAAATAAATCTTTAAAAATAATAATAAATAAATAAACAAAGAGAATGGCCTGTCCTTTTATCGAGTAAAACAAAATTTTCCTCTCACCTCAAAAGAAGAAACACTTTACATTCAGCAGAGGGAAGTATAGAAGACAGTCGCCATCATATACCAAGCCTAATGTGTACATTGCTGTGTTAAGGGGTATGAAGGGAAGTAAGGACATCCCAAAAGAAGGATGAATTGCCCTGTTCTGTGGTTTTGTTCCTAGAAGAAATCCAGTTTTAAAAACTGAGAAAAAAAAATATATATATACACATATGATCTACTTATTAGATATGATTGTCATTTGCAAACAAGGTAGAGTTAAGTCCGGGAACAGAGATGATGAAAGGTAGATCTTGAATTTATAGATTCATTCTCTAATTTGCCCATGCATCCATTCAACACAAATGTACCAGTCTGTGCCTCTGATTCATGTATTGCAGAGAGACCAAATCTATTTGGAATAAATACATTTATTAGGCACCTACTCACTGGTTATTTGGAATAGGAACAAAATAGTTAAGGTTCCTACTGTCACAGAGCCTATACTCAATGAGAATTTTTTATGGATATCTGTTTTATGGATAAAAATAGATTTTTTATGTCAATCTATGTATAAAAACAAAAGGCATTGTAGTCTGTAGGTAATCAACCTGTAAGAATCATTTTCCTTCTTTGTCAACATACTTGAAACCTAATGATCTTTCTTATTCCTGAAATATCTTGCTTAACAGCGCCATTGCTAAACATCTTCCCCAGACTCTATTCCAGTCACCTAAAGTAATTGCTTTGCTCTTATGTGACTATTAACTTTAATAATTGTTTTAAATTTACATTCAAACAATATAAAAACAAGTGTAAGTTTACAATAGGCTCCATGGAATGGAATCACAGTCTATTTTAAAGAACAGTAAATAATTAACTCTTAAGAAATCAATGTTATGTTTTGTATATGTTTTGCCAGAGGATGTCTCCTTAAAGCTCCTTGGCAGATACATTCAAAAACATGAGAACACAAAAGTATGCTGAACTTTTTCCTTTCATATATACGTGGTGCAGATAACCTGTTGCCCCATTTTAGAAAGCCAATATGCTAAAAGACAAAGGCATTCCTTGTTGAGAACTGGCATCCTCATACACCTGGAGGAGGTAAACACATACCCCATGTTAACATTCTTCTGTTTTCAGAACTAAAATCAAAAGAAGAGAACACTTGTATGAATTATTTAAAACTATGATCAAATTTCTGGGAACTACACACCAGCCAAATAACATCAAAACATTCTATCCTATGCAATCCAACTATAAACTTTTTCAACCTTTTTTTTCCCAAAAAAAATCCGTTTAAGAACTTTTCACCTTGGTATGTTTCATGAATTTGTACAATACATAATACAACATCTTATGTAGTGGATTTCAAGTTGGCTTATAGTTGCTTAAGTTACAATTCAAGATTTAACTTAGAGCTCAATTTCACCACTGCCACAGTTCTCAGGTTATCTTTGCCAGAGAGAGAACATTCCAGTCATTGTTCTTAATGGATTGTCTGCTGCCAACTAATAACTACTTAAGTTACTAGGTATCATTAGGGGGAATCTCTTTCAGGAATTCCTGGGAACTAAGAAGATGTATATAATCAAATATCTGGCATTTCTGAATCCAATTTTGGGAATACTTTTAATATTCCTTGCAAGTAAAACAAAATAGCACATGACAGTTTCCCATTTTACAAAGTTCATAAAGGACCATACTTCTGACAATGAGAAAACATCCATATTGCCAAGACTTTTACTCTAAACCACGAAACTTAATTCTTCCTACTGAAGAATGGGGCAGGTTTGGGGGCAATATAAAATATCTGGCTTTTAAAAACTTGGCTAGATATGTTCTATTAATTCAAGAGCAAATTTTAATGCAAATGATTTGTATCAACTATCAAACAATAGAGTTGTATTGTTTGCTTTTAATATTTTTAACAATTATATTTTGTAGTCTTTTTATTTAAATTATTTTATTAAGGTAATGTTGATTTACAACACTGAATCTCCCTTAGGAGTGTAGGTTCATGTTCATACTTCTTCAAATGTATGTTGTTACACCACACCAACACCAGAACAGCCACAGACCTCCACCATAGTATACCCAAGTCCCCAGCTATCCTGCCTTCTTTACTTCTTACTCCCCACCCTACATCTCAGCTCTACACTCAGATTTTTAGGGGTTGTAATGGCTTGTTTTTTTTTTTCTGTTCCTTTCCTTTATTTCTCTATATTCCATATGAGTGAGATCATCCACTATTTGTCTTTCTTAGAGCATTCTAATTAATGTTGATGTTATGATGATGTCTGTCATCACCTGTAATGGACAGTCATAGATCCATAGGTATAGGAAAAGCCAAGGAAAGTCAAATCTGGCTTAACAGTACATAACAATACTGATAAAGATCTTATCCCCTAAACTAGATCCTTTCCTACTCACTGTTCTCTCCTACAAATCACCTAAACGAAGGATTCAAATTACATGTTTTTGGCAAATATATGGGATATTGCTTGAGTATGGCAATTTTATGCTTCTAAGGTTTGCTGAAAGGTCCAACTAGTCCCCTGAACTCAAAGTTATTAATTAAAACACCAAGGAAAAATAACTGACAACCAAATCCCTAAAAACTTTGTAGTGACTTGCCAGTTTTTTGAACTTAGAAAAAAGTTTGGAACGCTAAAAACAATCAGGACTTTTTAAAAAGTGCTGATTGCTACTTGGAAGCATTAGCTTTCAAAACAATTATTACCTTGAAAATGAGAGTCTAATATGAAGCTAATCACATTCACAAGTGGAACCTATGTGAATACCTAAAAGTAGTAGAATCTATATCCAATAATCAAATATCCTTATGAACATCAACTGACCCCGTGTTTCTTTGGCTTTTGCAATAGCTACCTAGTTAGACTTTTAGAAAACATTTTTAAAATCTTAAATATTTTATTAAAAAGAAAATATCTTGACTCTCCAACAGTTTCATTTCTCATATTGAACAAAAAACTGCTTAAGAAGATAATTCATCAATCTTTGCGATTCAGTAGCAAAATGTTCTATTATCCTGGAACCAAAATAAACATTTCATCTTCTGAGATCAAAAGGTCTTCTGAAGACTACTCTTCCTGTGAAATGTTCTACAATTATAAAAGTTAGGAAGATTAACTCTGATTATAAACATAAAGAATTTTAGATCAGCCCTCTTTCTTTTATTTACATGAAAGTTAAAAATGAAAAGTTTATGTGCTCAAATACAACCATTTTGTGACCAAATTCCCTGAGGATTGTTTCCCAAATTTTTAAATCAGATGCTAGTTAACACTGAGAAATGATTATCTGGTAAAGGAGGATTAACTTGCTTCCCAAATGCATGTAATTATTTTTCTGTCAACTTGGATTATATCAAATGTCAATCAATCCTTCATAAAGTATTCACTTTTGTATTGTAGCTGACATCCGGTGATGAATAAAAATAAAATAATTACTATGCTTTTAGTTTGAGTACAAATTATAATTTTAGTTTACAAAATTATATAAACAAATGTATAGTTAAGTTCATCCCATGCCAGATACACATACGACTAGACAGATAGGCCCTGCCCTCTCCAAGTTTTATGGGTTTTGTTTTTATGCCTCATACTTTGAAGTTTAATTTGTGTTTCATTTGTCATAAAACTCTCAAATACTCATATATTTGAAAATATTTTCAAAGCTAGCTTCTGAGTTTTTGTCTTGGATGACTAAATATCCCTCCCTCTAAGAGGGAACAAAATAAAAAGAACAGGATGCAAAAAAGTTCAATAAACAAACTTTCTCAAAATATTATAATTTTAAATTCCCAATATTCCTCTACAATTCATATTTTCTACTTGAGAAAGATACAATTATGCTCAAATAGTTATTTTAGCTATATAAACTATATATCACGAGGCATACAAATATATTACTGAAATTCTTAGCTTGTGGTCTACAGAAATTTAAAACTATATATTTGAGGGATGCACTGGCATTTACCAGTAACTGTTTATCATCAATTAAATTTTCTATCAAAGGATGAATCGTATGCAATTTAAAAAATTTGGTCTATGTAAGTTAGAGTAGTATTATTTAAGTCATATGAAACCCGGAAAATGAAACTCATAAGCTTAATCATCTAACCAATTTTTGCTTCCAGTTTCACCGTTGTGAGGGTAAAAAACAGTACAAATACAAAGACCTTATCTATAACAATAGTAAACGCTAAAAAAAAAATGCATTAATTCTATTTCAATATTTCCAGACATCATGTGCTTATTCACTGCTCAGTTTGAAATACCCATATTATTAAGTTCCCAACCACTGCTATATTTTAAAATTTTTTGAGGACTGGAGAACCAGAGGTCTATAAGGGAAATCACTCAGTAGAGAATTTGTGCATAGCCTCACTATTGCCACTCTGCCAAAATAGAAAATGCCATATAAAAAGTGTTTGTATACTCACCTTCTTGAGTGAAAGCTGGTTTTATGAGTCGAGTACATATGACAGTGGCAAAACTGATGTGATGCAAGTGAAATGTGTTCTTTCCTCTCAGGAAAACTCAGGGGTGCATGCAATGTTCATTGCACTGTTATTTGACACACCAGGTACTTTTCCAAAGTAATTTTTATATAGACATATATGTGCATGCACGTACACACATTTTAAATAAATGTACTGCAAAAATAGAGTTACTGAAGAATGTAAAAAAAATATTAAGCATTTGGGGGGGCAGAGTGAGTCCTCTGGAATACTTTTTAGTGCACTGACACCACTAAAATACAAAATTATTTTTGATATTGATAACCATTACAAACATATTTTTTAAGAAAAACTCAGACCTCTTTCTTTAACTTAAAAATAGTTTCACTAATGACCAGAACTACCAAACTTGTGATATATTACCAAGTAATTAGCATTGAATCAAACTGGTATATAAAGTTTTATAGTATTTATTGTTTTCTGTTCAAAGTCTCAAAGTAAATTCAGTCACTAAATTGTGAATACATTTGGAAGAAGTTTAAAATATTTTTTCAGGTAGATATTCATGCACAAAATACGGAGAAATGCTTTAAAGTTGTATTACTCTATATTGTCATGAGACACTTTAAAATAATTTTATCATTTCCTACCATGTAATTGTATGCTTTTAAATTTACACTAAGTAAATTATGACAAGTACAAACAGGCATGACTGAAAAAAGAGTTATGGAAAAGCACTTATCAAAATAAATACATTAAAAGGGTAAGGCCCATTTCTAAAATTATCCTAATATTCTTAGGCATAAAGTGTAACTTTTGATGTGTTCATAAAGTATTTAATAGAAAGGAAACACACAACGTGACTCAAGAAAAATAGTGTTTGTGAGCATTTCAGGCTTGAAATAGCAAAGCAAAGCAAATCAGAGGAAATATAAAAAGATCAAGGAAGACAGATGTGTGAATCCTCGTTCAGTGCCTGAAACCACCTAATGTTCTCAAAGATTTCCCAAAGAATCAATTCACAAAAGTTTCTCTACGGAGAATTTTTGCCTTGGGAACTTGACAGGTTTCAGGAATGTCCCATACTGTATCAGCAGTTATGTTTTTGGTTCTAATTAGTGTCTAACAAATTCCAGTTGTATGTTCATCAATATTTTAACTCTTCCTGTAATCTACTATAATTCCAACTGAAGCAAAATCAGGATGGCCATCCTGTCACTCTCCAATATGCAGGGCAACACAAGAGAGATTTCGGGGATGCTGACTGTGGAAAAAGAACAAACCAAAGAGAGGTGGAAGGGGTCAAAAGACTCATTCTCAGCCTCAAAAATGCCCGAGCAGGCCACTGCACTTCATTACCGGGACAGCAGCCTCATCAACTGAACATTCCTAAAAGACCTAGCTCCCTAGGGGCTTTGTTCCCTAAGAACAAGTCCCATCAAATGTAACTACAACAAAACACATAGCTTCACACATAGGCTCTGGAGTATCACAGGCACATACACTCTTGACTTTACCTGTTTTTATGCCGAGTCTTCAGCAAGTTTCTTCCAAAAGGAGCCATGGTCCTCCAGGCAAGCCAGAGAGCAGCCCCAGATCCGATCCCAAAGTTATTTGGGGGTGAGAGTGGGGATATCTGGATTTCCAGGAGGACTAGAGTAGGACTGGAAGCTTCCTTTTCGCCTCTTGGGATGTTCGTGGCTCTCAGCTCATTAGTAGCCAGCAAGGAGAGTTGCTTGAAGTTGTGCAACTGCTGCTTAACTTTGAACTGCGGGATTGTTGTGGCTGCTGCACCTTTGGAGACCTGCCCAGCTCCAGCCTCGAAGAAGGCGTTTGGAAGCAGGAAAAGAAAAAAGAGAGAGAGAGAGAGAGAGAGAGAGAGAGAGAGGAAGGGAGGGGGACTCTATTGTGTTCTGTAGTTATTTGCAGACTTGCTAAACTTTAAGAACTGCCAACCCCACAGGCATGGTAATACCCAAGGAATGGGAATTTCACTCGATTTGGAAACCCCCCTCCCCACCTCCCTGCTTTCCACACCCAACCACACAAAGTGAACTAAACACACATAAAAGGTTTAAAAGTAAATACCCCCATCTCCCAGCCAGCTTCAGTCTGAGAAAAGTAATCTGATCATGGCAAACGGGAGTGAGGGCCAAGGACTCTGCTGAACTATTACACACACACACACACACACACACACACACATCCCCTGCCCGGGGTATCAGTGCTTTGCTGAACTATTACACACACACACACACACACACACACATCCCCTGCCCGGGGTATGAGTGCTTCAAAATACCTCGAGGAAAAGCGAAGCTGGACACAGGCTCCAGGTGGGCTCACACACAGCTTGGAAATGTGAGGCCCCCACCCCCACCCCGAGTTCAGGAGCCGGAGATCTTACACCTCCGCACGTTTCAAGTTCATCTTCCAAAAGTTGAAGGACCTGAAGGACCAAAGGACTCCAGGGCTGACCGAGCAGATGGACTGAGAAACCGGCTTCGATTCCCGCGACGTTTACTCCCTCCCACCCCTGCCGGCTCCGGGGCTTTTGCAGGGCCTTTGGCCCATCAGCATATGAAAGACAAGTGAATTGTTTGCTCCCTCCCACCAGCTAGAAAAGTGAGACCGGACGTGCTAGGAGGACCTGAGCACTCCCAAGGGTGCGGTGGAGGCCGAGGGGCAACCCAGGGGCCCACGGGACCTCGAACTCGCGACCCATATAGGGGCGAGTGGACCGGGTGGGCGGGGTTGGGAGGGGGATACCGAAGCAGCCTGGACCGGGCTGCCCTGGGTGCCCCACGCCTTGGGAAAGCTCTGGCTGGGCTCAAGGGAAGGCAGAATTTCTAGGATTTCGCCACCATCAACTCACCTCCAGCCTGTTCCCATTCCCCATCCACACCCACACCCCCACCTCCGCCCCCGCCCAACTTCTAAGGGTTGATCTCCAAGCAGAGGAAGGGAGGGGAGAAAAGAAAGTAAAGGACTGGTTAACTCTGAATCATACTTCAGGCCAGAGAATCTCTAGGCCTAAGAACATGCTTGGCTTACACTTTCTCCAACAACAGTAAACATAAAAAGTGATCTCAAAGGTCTATAGATTTCCTATACATACTGACATGTGTATAATTCTACAGAACAAAACGAAATCATTTTCCAGAATTTACTATAACACTTATCTAGTACTCTATATTATATATGTATGTATATGTACACCCCAAATCATTATGAAGTAGAAAACATTACAGTACCCAATTTTTAGTTACTTTTTTTTCTATTCTTGGGAAATAGGATAATTTTTAAAAGTTCACCTATTTTTTAAAAAATAATCTTACGGTCAACATGTCTGTGTCACCGGAAAAATATTAAAATACCAAAAGTAGTAAAAACCTATTTTGTTTTGCGCACACGTGTGTGTGTGTATATATATGTATACACACACATCTGTGCACACATATATAATATATGTATGAACACATACACACTTTACATGCAACATAAATACATAATCTCTGGTATGCTTCAGTTTTGATTCTTGTTAATTTTACAAGCACATCACAAAAAATGATTTAAACTATTATGGAAGATTGCCCAGTATTCTAAGATGTTTAAAATATAATTCCCTAAAGCTATACTGTTTAGTTATTAATAGAGTGACTGCAGTTAATTTGCAAAAGAATTTTGCATTTGCAATTTTCCATATGTTCCTGCAGTTTCGGTTCCACCCTTATTAACATTAGTTGTATGTGTAGTTTTCATATAAAACATTTTTCAATAAAAATGTTTAATGGAAAAAGAGGAAACAACACCACATCTTTATTAGCATAATCTCATGTTGAGATTCAAGTTAGCATAAATGAGTCCCATTTAGGATGTTATTATTCCTCATATAAAATGTCTTATTAATACTATTTATGACAGGCTCTTTGATGTGTAAGACTTAAAAACAAAGGGTTAATGTCTCTCAGGTATTAAAAGCTCAAAGGAATAAAAAACATGGACACAGATGCATAAATAGAAAAATAAGCAAATAATTTTAAAAGAAAATTACAGAACCATGTTGGAAAAATCAACTTGACTAGTAACCAGATAGTATGTAGGTAAATAGAAATGAGATTTTATTTTGTATCTATCCACTTGCCTGATTTTAAAGTGGTGATTCTCAACTCTGTCATTTTAATGTTCAGAGTATATACTATACATGAGTAGTAGTAGTATAGAGTCACATGTGCTTTTTAGAAGTGAATTTGCCTACATATGTAAATAAACTTCAAAATTTTCTAAATATTCTATCTAAAATTACTCTTTTAAGAATATTTCCCAACTAAATAAGGAGTTTCATAAAAAACAGCTTTATATGCATTGCTGCTCTTTTGAGAACTAGATGAAATACACATGCAAAGTGCTGACACATAGTATAAACAAAATACCATTTTTTTACAGAGTAGAGAGTAGTAAGAAAACTTATCTCAATGTGAAAATAAGAGGAGTTACTGCTTGTCTTTTGTCCTTTGATAATATAATGAACATGGAATATTGTCTTATGAGAGAAAATGATTATTCCTCCCAAGATTTCCAATTCTTTGGAAATAAGCATTTTTTGGACTTAACTATTTACTGTTGATTAGACACATACCTTATAAAAGTACATATTAAATTCTAAAATAGATGGATAAGTTGTGAGTGATTTTTACCTAGTAGAGAAATTACCCAAAATATTATGTTTTTTATTATCCTGTGGGACATCAAGCAAGTTTACGTCTAATACTTTTATTTCCATATTTTTTCTTTAATTTACTATTTATAGCAGTAGTCTCTCCTGTCTTATTTTGGGCCATTTTGATAATTCTATAGGAACCCTTCATTAATGAGTTAAGTTCATCTTTGACCTTTGCCCATTATTTATTTATATTTCAGTTTTTGAAAAGTACACTTGGAAAAACTCAATCCTTTTCTGAACCAAGAAGTCTTCATAGAAGAAACCGAGTTACTTTATCTTTGTTAAAAAAAGATGAAGTGTGCAGAAAGAATTTTGATTGTATAAAATATCTTTCTACATATCTCAGAATGTGAAGCGCAGCCAAAATAGTTAGAAAATATATATTAATGTTATCAATATGTGAGGAATGAATATGAGAGATGGTACATTGTCCTTTATAATTGAAGAATGAATTAATTTATTCCTCAATGAAGATTAGTCAATCTGTGATTCAGTTGATATGAAAAGCTATACAGTATTAAGCCACGTAGTCTGATAGAAAAACTTATTTTTGAAAGAGGTTTAACAAAATATTGTGGCAAGTCTTGGTCTAGTTCATTTGAAAAGCATAGATACAGCATCTTTCCATAGTAGAAATCTTAATTCCCTTACTTTTTTTTTTAAAGATTTATTTATTTTTATACAAGAGCTGGTCCAGGTCAGAGGTAAGGGAGGGTGAGAGGATTCACCAGAGATAGAGCAGGGAGCAGAATGGGCAGACTGACGAAATACACTGCTGAGGGGAGCAGCGGGAGTGACAGGAGAGGTCTGCAACGCCAGGTGGGTAGCTCCCTGGCCAGCCTGGAATCAAACCTATGCTGCTGGCCGGGAATCGAACCGGCACTGCAGAGGCTGCAGACAGCTTCACAGCGCTGCACTCAACCCCCCGTGCCACTGGGGAGGCCCTTAATTCCCTTTTAACTGAATTTCAAAATTATTTGCTCACAGAAAAGGTAGAGATTTCAAAACAAATCTTGCCAGAAACCTCTAACCATTTACATCAATATATTTATTATCTTTCTCCTCTAATACATTATAAAATTAATCTTTCTAAAATACTACTCTCACGCCTAGACAAATCCTTTTTAGGCACTAATACAATTCAGGTCAAGTTACAACCCGACATTAAGACTCTTCATTATGCGAGCCTTTCTAACAATTATCTTTAGCACATAAGACTTCACTAAATGGGTGGTAGGTATAATATCCTTTAGGGATTAAGTGCATGACTTTTAAAGTGACATAGGCCTAGCTCTGCCACTTCCTAGTAGATATCTTGAGCAAATTACTTATCTGAGTCTGTTTCGTGACCTGTAAAATGAAGAAAATGATAATAGTGCATTCTCATTTTCCACTAAATGGAAGTTCAAGAGAATATTTTTCTTTTTAAAAAATATTGCGTTGTATTTTTATTACTATAAAATAATTCTCTTCCTTTTAATGATTACATTGGCTTACTGGTTTAATCACATGAATTTGTGCTGCTAAGAACTAGTTTTTCCCCAGGGCCTACATAAAAAGAAGAACTGAAGTTCTAGATCTTGGATTATACATAGATACTTGACTCTGAGCCAATATGTTACCATTTAAATGGTTATCAGTGAGGAAATAGCATAATGTACAGCTTGCTCCAGTCAATCAGTTTATCTAATTTATTCAAAGTCCCATTCTCAGCTAAGGAAAAAAATCATAAAAATAAAATGTTTTGTTAGACTAACAGAATTCAGAAATAAAGAACATTGGTCAAAGGGTCAAAGGGTGAGATTGGAACTTGAAAATCTTTAGACAATCAAGATGTGGCAAAAGGTAACCATGTGTCGCAAAAGGTCGGAGCACCAGTCCCCCAAAAAATAGTCATTAAACTTAATTCAAATGCTACTTCTACTAATATTGTTACCACTTTTTCTAATTCTACAACTAGTGCTACTACAATGTGTATCTTCTCAAGTTCTTTCCTGTCTTAAGTTTGCTCATGGCAATAAAAATCATATTAAAAAGTTGGATTGGGGCTTCCCTGGTGGTGCAAGGGTTAAGATGCAGCCTGTGAAGCAATCAGCAGCCTCTGCAGCATGAGTTTGATTCCCTGGCTGACCAGGGAGCAGCCCATATGGCGTAGCAGACCTCTCCTGACTCTCCCGCTGCTCCCCTCAGCAGTGTACTTCGGTCAATCTGCCTCTTCTGTTCCCCACTCTGTCTCTGGTGAATCCTCTCATCCCCCACACCTCTGGCCTGCACCCCAGCTCTTGTATGCATAAATAAATAAATCTTTAAAAAAAAAAATAGTTGGATTAGAAGTGATTTTGCTTACAGACTCTTTTAAATAAAAGATGTACAATTCCTGGACTGTGAAACAACCTCTGTAAGAGGTCTCAAGCACAAAAAGAAATAACTATCTTAAGCAGCTTAGGTATAGTTCAGAAGTAAAGATTTAGTTTAGGAGTCTAAGGTTGTAATGTTCTTTTGATTCTCAAAAAAAGTTTTGAATGGCACTCCTAAGCTTTTGTAGTACTTATATAATCACGTGTCTAATTAGTCATCTGGCTTCAAAAGGCAGTTCCAAGCTTTTAATTAATTAAATTCACTATTTAAATAGCTGACTGGTTAGGTGTTGGCCAGATACCTGTGTCCTAAATAAAAGACCAAATTTCTTCACTTAGTAGCCATGGCTTTTATTAGCTTTAATGAGATAAAGTGGCAAATCCATATGAGTGGCTACTATTAGACATTGCTCAACTTCAAAGAAAGTGTTATGAAACACTGATACTTTAGTAAAATTAAATATGTGCATGTAAGTATATAAGCACTCTCAATTATATTCACCTGCTATTGTAACTAATAGAACCACAATGCCATGCTATAGTGCTTTACACAAGATTTTTTCTTTTTAATCTGGTGTACTTCATTTGATCCCAATATAATCAGGAGAAAGCAAGTATTATTTTAATTTTATGAGTAAGACAACTGAGGTTTAGAGCCACGTGATGTTTTAACTATTACGCAAAGCAAAATCAAACTGGAATCAAAGATGATTTTTAGAAGTGGTAAGAAACATAGACATCCTTACCTTCAGTTGTCTCAGTATAGAAATGAAGAACATGTGACCCAGAAATAAATACACTTGTTCAAGGACATATGTTCGCAGGGAGTAGAACCACAAACATACTTTGTCAACTATAATAATAACTCAGTCATAGCTTTTCAATGAACATGTAGAATAGAACAAAATTAGAATCTAGGGACTAAACAAACCTTAGAATTCATCCATATAAGGACTCATTTTGCTTCTAAGAACTCTTATTCCAGAAAAAAATAATTCAGTATTCTTTTTAAATTATATAGCTGTATATGCTCAATATCTTTGCAAACATTTAAATGACTTGGGTTCCAACTTCCTATGCCTTAATGACCTCTATTTTACAGCTTGTAAAGAAAAATATTTTAATTCAGTGACAAGAATTTTCATCATTTTATGAAGCAGAAATTGTCTTGAAAAATGTCTTATCAAAATATATGATGTTCTTATTAGTATAAATGTACTCTTTGGATTTCAGTGTGTCAAACATGAAAAATTTAAAATTCAGAGCTCTCTTTTTTTTTAAATTTTTATTTATTTATGCATACAAGAGCTGGGTACAGGCCAGAGATGCGGGAGGGTGAGAGGATTCACCAGAGACAGAGTGGGGAGTAGAACAGGCAGATTGACTGAAATACACTGCTGAGGGGAGCAGAGGGCGAGACTTTGCTTTGCCATGTGGGTTGCTCCCTGGCCGGCTGGGGATCGAACTCATGCTGCAGAGGCTGTGGATTGCTTCATAGTGCAGTGCTTAAACCCTTGTGCCACCAGGGAGACCCCAGAGCTCTCTTCTAACAAATAAGGAATGAATATGAGGTAGAAAGCTGATATCGTGTTTACAGGAAGTATATTAATACCACTTTAGATAGTTCAAGCCCAGAGAGGTTTAATGTAGAGAATTATTATAGTTACAAAAGTTGTTGGAAAGAATGGAGAGTCAAAAACAGAATGAATACTGAAAAGATGCCACCATATTTGTGCTGGAGTCCATAAGCCAGCAGTGGCTTCTCAGCTGCTAGAGAAACATCTTCAGCCCACCAGTCCTGTTGAAACTTTCTGGTTGCTCCTGGCAAAAACCCTGAAGCTTCACTCCAACAATGCTGGGTGAATATTTGCATATCCCTCAGCACCTCCCACTTCCCAAACTTCTGTCCATATTTCTCAATGTCGGAATATACGAGAAAGTTGACACTTAATACATTAGTTTAGTAACTTGTCTTAGAAATATAGTTTGTAGGCTTCTAACCTAGTAGGAACAGGGGGAAATGTGGAAGGTTATGACGATTGTTGTTCAGAACAATTAAATTAGATGTGTTTGACATTAGAAAAATAGTTTGCCAATGTATAGCTAATGGAAGATTACAGAGACAAAAGACATGCTTTCTGCATATGAACTAAATAGGAGAAAAAAAGAATTTAGGGACACAGTACATAATACCAAGGGAGAGAGGGTGAGCAAAGGCAAAGTTGTTGGGTATATCCTATCTTATGAGTGATATAAATTAAAAATATATATATATATATGAGTAGGTTCTTTAAACTTGCTTCATGTTGATAATAGAAAACTTCCAGTCAATATCATTCTCTTCCCTTAGAAAAAGACAGGCACTCTATGAGAACTATTACCATGCCTACTGTTTTTACTGACCTACAGGGAAGTCTGGAGTCAGACATACCTAAATTTGAATTAGTCCTCTGGTATTTCCTAGTGTAATATTGGAACATTGCACCACAATGTTTTAACCTCAATTAATGTTTTAACTACCCTTACCTTAAAAAAATTGTGAAAATTACCACAGAAAACCTATACACATTCCAAATACATAAAATGTAGTCAATAACTGTCAGCTCTATCTCCCCGCAGCCCCTGCCACTTGGGGTACATATGATGCAGACTAAAATGATCATGCTGGAATGGGTTGCTCCTGATAGAAGTAGGACCGCATCCTCTTTCCCCATGTCTTTTACTACTCATATATGAAATTGCTAAAATCCCATGTAAGGAATTAAAGTTGGTGATCAGTCTTTGGGCTTAAAGATATTATCAGTAAAAATGAAAAAGGAGTCTGCAACCAAACAGGGGGAAATAATTAGAATATTCCATTTAGAGAATTTTTTAAATGTTACAAAGCCCAATCATTGATTGATTTAGAGCTTGGGATTTGTCTCAAATATTATTAACACTAAAAATAAAAACCCTATACCCAGTTTTCTCCTTTGAAATGGATTATATGAGTGATTCAAATTAATTTGTGGGAATTGGCGGAGGATAGTATGTAATAACAAATGTTAAATGATTTTTAACAAAGGTTAAAAATAATTAAAATATTAATGTTGATAGATATAATGCATTTGGAATCATTATTCCTTACTATTTATGCTTGGTTCATGTTTAACAAACACAGTGACTTGAAGCTAATTAGTTCTTTGATATAATAGATGTTTATTGGACAGTTAAAGAATGAAAGATACTAAATTAAAACCCTGCTATTCAAAGATAAGAAGGCAAAGTCCTCACTTTCAAAGAACTTGATTTGAATAAGAAAACAATTATTAAGTACCTTTCCTTAAATTGAGCTATGCACAAAGTTTGGTGGTGATATGGGAAGCAGCAATTAAATTCATTAAGGAGAGTTGCGGAAAATTATAACAACTCAGAGCATTAGGTATTAGTATTACCATTTTGCAGATGATAACAATAGTGGTTTGGAATTATAACACAATCACTTACATGGTCTAGGGAAATTTTTCTTTATTTGCTATTTAATAGGTATTAATTTGATTTTGGATGGTTTCCTTTTTAAACTTAGTAAAGATTTTGTGGCTGTAATTTTAATTCATCATACTACTAGTCATTTTTCCTTCTAATATTGGGGACATAGAAGCCTCATATATCAAAGCATTGATACCATTTTTTATGAACTGAATTGTGTCCCCCCAAAATTCATCTTGATGTTCTAACTGCCAGTGTGACTATTTGGACACAGGGCATTTGTAGAGCCTAAATGTGATTAAATGAGTCATAAGGGTGGAGCTCTAATCTGATAGAGCTGGTTTTCTTATAAGAAGAGTCAAGCTAGAACCCTCTTTGATTCTCTTACTGTGGGTACACAGAGGAAAGGCTAAGTGGACATAGAGACAAGTTGGCCACAGCAGGAAAAGATTGCATACCAGAAAAGGAATTTTTCAGCATGTTGATAATTTCTTTCTAATCTTCAAAACTGTGAGAAAAAGAATTTCTGTTGCTTAGGCAATCTGTGGTATTTTATTATGGAACCCTGAGTAGATTAATACCACTCTAACATGAGCGGATAAACTTGGACTAGTTTTCCTTAGAAAAGACATCACAATACTTCATTCCCATTGAGAAAAAGCCACCTACTTTTTTTTAATAATAAATTTTATTTTTATATTCCCCATACAATTGCAACCCCCCCATTCTGACCCCAATCCCTCCCCTCCGTCCCCCACCCCCAAAAAGTGTCTCTGGTTCATAGTTTTTTGTTGATTTTGATTTTCACTTTCTTATAGTTATTCATTTTCCTGGTCCCTTATTTAAGTTTTCTAGATTCCTGCTATGAGTGAGACCATCCGGTATTTTTCTTTTTCTTTCTGGCTTATTTCGCTGAGCATGATCCCTTCCAGCACCATCCATGTTGCTGCAAATGGCATGTGTTTATCTTTTTTGAATGCTGAGTAATATTCCATGGTATATATGTACCACATCTTCTTGATCCAGTCATCTATTTTTGGGCATTTGGGTTGTTTCCAAAGCTTAGCTATTGTAAATAGTGCTGCTATAAACATAGGGGTGCAGGTGTTCTTTGGAATTGATGTTTCTGTGTCCTTTGGGTAAATACCTAGGAGTGGAATTGCTGGATCATATGGAAGCTCTATGTTTAGTAGGTCCAGAAATCTCCACACAGCTCTCCATAGTGGTAATTCCCCTTTATGTTCTGGGAGATTAGGTAGGTGAGTTTGCGCCGAGATCTGGGATCCTCTCAGCCCAAACCTTTCCTTTGAGATTCAATGTTGCAGAATTTCTCAAGGAATAAAAAGTGCTCTGCTGGACAGAAAGCATAGGGAGTTGCTAAATCCAACTGTAGGAAAGTCCATAGTGTACATTTTTATCACTAGGCTTCTACAGAAAATTTGTAGTCCAATGAGGGAGAATTCATTCTAGAAACTTTTCAAGATACAGCCCCCACAAATTTTTAAAGTTTTGGGTTTTTTAAAGATTTGTTTTATTTATTTATGCATACAAGAACTGGGGTGTAGACCAAAGGTACAGGGAGGTGGGGAGATGAGAGGATTCACCAGAGACAGAGGAGGAGCAGAATAGGAGGATTTGCTGTAACACTGCTGAGGGGAGCAGTGGTCAAGACAGGAGAGGTCTACCACATCATGTGGGTAGTTCCCTGGCCAGGGATTGCACTCATGCTGCATTGGCTGTGGATAGCTTCATAGTGCTGAGACTTAAGCCCTTGCACCACCAGGGAGGCCCAGATATTTAAAGTTTATCTACATTTGTTAGTGTAGGTTAAGAGGAGGATATGGCCCTGTGGCCTCCAAGTGCACTTGTAGGTATCTGAATGTACCAGGGCAGGGAGCACAGTTCTGATTTAGGGGATCCAGTTTATTAGACTGAGGCCTTGTAAGAGCAATAGAAGAAATAGGTGTAACTTAAAAAGCTAGAACTGTAAATAAGTTGTATACATTTTAAAATGTTTGAAAAAGGAGTAAGAAAGTCAAGGAGAGAGGGAGAGGTAATGTTAGATTTTGTGATGTTAGAGATATAGGGAGAAATATTTTTAAAAGTGATGATATTGCTGCCTCAGATCTAGTGATGTAGATCTTGTCAATTTTCATATCTACCAGAACCCTGAAAAGGATAATTTAAAAAATAACCAGGGCCCCCCTCCAGTGGCACAGCAGGTTGAGCACCACGTTGTGAAGCCTTCCCCAGCCTCTGTAGCGTGGGTTCGAATCCCAGCCGGCCAGGGAGAAACCCACATGGTGCGGCAGACCTCTCCTATCTCGCCCGCTTCTCCCCTCAGTAGTATCTTCAGTCCGTCTGCCTGTTCTGCTCCCCGCTCTGTCTCTGGTGAATTCTCTCACCCTCCCGCACCTCTAACAGTACCCCAGCTCTTGTATAAATAAATAAATCTTTAAAAAAATAAATGGGACTGAGGTGATGGTGCACAGGTGCATTGGTGAAGGAAACTCTATGGGGACTACACCTGAGGGGGTGAGGGGAAGCAAATATTATTTAAAAATGAACAATGATGTAAAAATAATAATAATAAAAAGTAAATGAATAAAATAAATAAAAAATAACCATGTGTGTCAACAGAAAAATCACAGGAGCATTAAAGAAACACAGTGTTGAGGTATTTAAAAACATGTCCACATTTTTAGTGGTTTCCTTAATGGAGGAGATAGAGATGTTGATTTATAATGGTGCACACCCCAACTAAGAATGGCAGAAGGTCAGCAGTGTCATTTTCAGTATTAGGTTATAAGAAGATTGTGGTGGCTTCTATCTTGCTTGGGGGGAAGTTGTGTTGTGAGCAGCCTTATGAAGAGTCCTGTGAACAGAAAATGAAGCCTTTTGCCAATGGCCAGCCAATTGAGGTGGAAGCAGATACCCCTGTCCCGTAAGAAGTTATGGTTCTGGGGCTTCCCTGGTGTCACAGGGGTTAAGTCTCAGCACTGTGAAGCTATTGGCAGCCACTGCAACATGAGTCTGATCCCTGGCCAGGGAACTGAACCACATGGAGAAGCAGACCTCTCCTGTCTTACCTGCTGCTCCCCTCAGCAGTATATTTCAGTAGATCTGCCTGTTCTGCTCCCCCACTCTGTCTCTGGTGAATCCTTTCACCCACCGCACCTGTGGCCTACACCCCTGCTCTTGTGTGCATAAATAAATAAATTTTTTAAAAAGGAAGAAGTTGTGTCTCTGTCTACAACTTGACCGAAAGGTTTGAGTGTATAAATATTTTGAACTGCTAAACCTGGGAGTAAATTGTTACATGAAGTTCAATAATAAAGTGTTTAAGTGAATAAATGTTTTGAACTGCTAATCTTGGGAGTAAATTGTTACATAAAGTTCAATAACTGCTATAATTAACCTCATTTGATATCATAGAAATGTAAAATACAACAAAGTCAGTCATTTCTTAATTAGAATGACCACATTTTAAAAGCAATCATCCTCACTATTTACTAGGGCACATAATTCTGATGGGTATTCAGTAAAACATGTTGTTTGGGGAATTTTTTCCCAATATACTATCTATAAAACTTTAACGCACACATATTTTTGATTCAAATCATTCTATTTCTAAAATTCTAACCTAAAGGAGAGTTTACAAATGTCCAAAATGGAGCATTTCTACTTCATGGTGAGCAATACTGAAAATAAAACTAACAACAATTAATTATATGTCAGACATTTTCCTTAATCTATGTCAGAGTCTATAATATAGACTCATTTTTTATCACCATTTTATAAATAAGGGAAGCTGGCATGCTAAGAAATGAAATAACTTCTTTGAGGTCAAAAAGCTGCTAAGTAACAGAGCAGAGATTCAGAGCCTTGCTCTAAACGATTACAATAGGCTGACTCATAAAAAGAAATATTTTGAATATATTTTAATAGAATGTTTAAATAAACAGTGTACTCCAATTATAGAATACTCCATGAGCATTTAAAATTAGATCTATCAATCTACAATTTGATGAAATGATATGCATGATTGTATTCCTGCAAGTTAAACTACACATCAAAGATTGCTAATGAAAATTACTGAAGTTAAAAGCAAAAAAAAGAAAGTCCCTGAAGTTGTTAATTGGATGATACTAATGAATACAGTGACCTGGATAACCATGAGTTTTTAAAATGTGAAATCTTACCATATAAAATGGATCGAAACAAATTAAAATTTTTTTAAATGCTAACATCAAATATTTCTGAATGCTGACTCCACCCGCAGTGTTCCAGGTTGAAATCTCTTTATAAATGAAAAATAATGGATTAAAGAAAGTTATTTGAAGCCACTTGGCCTATCTTCATTGAAACATGCTTGAACTCATTATTATAGTTAATGGGAAAAAGTGTTCATCAAAGGGACATCAGCCATGAGTGAAACATAGAAAAGTAGAGGGAAGTACCCAGTAATCTCAGTATCGGTTCTGCCTATCCTGAGAATTAATGTATCAGAATTAATGTTTCATCAGACGCTGGTCGACCTGACTCGACACAGTCCCATAGCAGAGCATCTGAATTCTTGGACTCCATGTGTGTGAATATCAGTTCTCCCACTTATTAGGTACTCAGACTCTCAGAGCTTCAGTTTCACTATTTGTAAAATAAGGTTTATTATAGTTTGTTCCACTGTGAGAAAGTAATGGCTTAATAAATATTAGCTATTATTGCTGTGGAGATGAAGCATTAGATTACAAGGGCCTGGTGCCAAAAACCATTCAAATCATGTAACAATTGTGCTGATTGCATTCTCAAAAAACAATTCCTTATTATAATGGACTGTTTTCAATGAAAAAAATGCCCTGGCCAGAGGATACAAGAGCAGACTCTGGCAGTTAGAGATCTTCGTATAAATTAAAGAATTGCTATTTTCATTAAAGCACTTTTTTCTTTGGCAAGTGCAGTTATCATGAATTAGTTGCCTATGATTTGATTATATCTGGAACTGAGATGATGTCCCTTACCCACAGCAAATTTGTTTAGATTCTAACTCTTGACGTCTAGGCGCTTGGAATGTTCTTTTCTTCACCATGAGAGTTTTTCCCAGACTTTATCTCTCCCAACCAAAACAAAAGGATCATGTCTCACTTATTCATTATTGGATCCCCAATTTTTAAAAAAGATTTATTTATTTATGCATGCAAGAGCTGGGGTACAGGCCAGAGATGCGGGGGTGAGAGGATTCACCAGAGACAGAGTGGGGAACAGAAGAGGCAGACTGAGTGAAATACACTGCTGAGGGGAGCAGCAGGCGAGACAAGACAGGTCTGCTGCACCATGTGGGCTGCTGCCTGGCCTGCCAGGGATCAAACTCGTGCTTCAGAGCTTCACAGTGTGGTGCCTAACCCCTTGAGCTATCAAGGAGGTCCCTGGATCCCCAATCTTGAACTCAGTGATGGATAAAAATAAATGTTCAATAAATGTAAATCAAATGAAAGAATCAAAAAGTGAATGAATAATTGATAAACAGATTTCTTTTTTAAGGTTGAGTTTTGCTATTTACCTTGTTTCAGCACAGAATTACTCTGAGAGTTATTCTGGTTCATTGATGGTCTGTCTCATTTAATTGAATTCCAAGCATTCAGTACTTTTTCATATCTTTCACAGTTCAAGCAGGAGAAAGAATAGAAAATGGGAATAGGGAGAAAAGGAAAAGCAACCAATTATATGAGAGAATAAGCTTTCATTCATTTGATTTATTTTTATATATGTATATATACACACCTATATTTGTATATATCTGTATATAGTAGTTTATATCATTTATTTGTATATAGATAACTATGTATAATCCATTATATATATATATGTATGTGTGTGTGTGTGTGTGTGTGTATCATTGATATCTCTATATCTCTCTAGCTCTCTAGTTATCTATCCTGCCAGGACTGGCCACAGCAGAGTAATGGATATCATGTTTATATCCCTCCCATCAAAATCAACAAAATATAGGATTAAAATGCATGAAAAAACTCCTTTCAGACTTTGGGGGAAACACAATATATAACTATAATTCCTGAAAAAAGGATAACAGTGGGTGAGTTCCACCATCACCTGGGTTTTCTGCCTGGGCACCTCTCAAACTGCAGCACAGGGAAGAAAGGCCCAAAACAAGGCAGCAGTATTGCTGGCAAAGAGTATTGGGATCCCTATTCTGGACATGTCAAGGCTGCTGAATTCTGTGGACAGGGTAGCAGAGATGAGAGGTTTACAAAGAGAACAAGCCTCAGAAATTTAAATAGTAGTTGCCTCAGCTGGATAAACACAAAGCAGTGCATTACAAGGCTTGACTCTACCACCTCCACAGAATAATTGCTGGAAGGATGAGGGTAGAACACTGATTCTGGAACTAGCAAGATAATGGAAAAATTGGATTCCAAACAGCTAGGTGAACAAACCTCAAAATGGCCACACCTTAAGAATAAGAATCATGCCTGAGAGCTGTGATCATTAAAGTCTGGTTTTCAGCACAGCAGCTTTAGCATCAGATGGGAACTTGCTGGAAATGTGAATTATCTGACCCCAATCTAATCTACTGATTCAGAAACTCTGGAGGTGGGATCCAGGGCTCTGCTGATCAGATTAAATTTCACAAGAAAATTAGAAAGTATTTTTAAATGAATGGTAATAAAAATACAGCTGATGAAAAACAGTGGGAAAAAATAGTGATCTGATGAAAACTTACAGACTTAAATTGTTCATGTTAGAAAAGGGAATAAGTTTGGAATCGAAGTCCTAAAACTACTACAGAGAAGGCAGAAAAAGAAGAGTAATTTAAGCCAAAAGTAGTAAAAGGACATAATGATAAGAATGAAAAATGAATAAGATAAGGAATAAACAATGGGAAAAATCAACAAAGGCAAAGTTGGGATTATTTTTTGTTTTTGTTTTTTTTTAAAGATGAATAACAGTTCTGAAAGCAAAGAGGAAAAAAGAATGTTCAACTTTGGGTTGGAAGAAAGAGGGTAAAGTCTACATAACATCTCTGAGATAGAGTCTAGTTTAAAACTTTGAATAAATATTGGAATTTTTTAAAATATTAAAGTATGTAAATGTAAAGTAGAAAGAAGAAAGGGGAAATAATAAATGGGAGGACTGTGTGTGGCTTACACTTCGATACATAAGCTAATAATTGAGTGCCTGTTACATACATACTTTGTGTTATACGCATACCATATGGGAAGAAATGCAACCCACATTATCAACTTTTAGAGAAAAAAATTATTTTATAGATGGTGAGAGAGACCCACAGAATTAAAATCTAAAGTCACAATGGTAGAAAGTTATAGGAATAAGGTTTCAACAAAGGACTAGGAAAATGGTGGATCTTGAGGCTGAGTAAAGTATATAGACATTTCAATTTATCTGCTGAATATTGCTGAAAAGAAAATTGAAGTAAATATTTACATTAAAAGATTGTGACATTTCCATAAAATACGAACTTCTGGAAAATTCAAAGATCCGCCAACTCAGGTCTATGTTTTCCCATGGAAAGGACACATCTGCAGATCCATAGCATACAAATGGCCTTCTTAAATAGGACACATTAGCTTTCTGGGCCCTGTAAGCATTTAAGTATGGATTCCTGATTTATGACCATATTCATCTGATTTCAAGGCAGACAGGACATAGAAAAAAATGTGTGAAATTTCACAGTGAAAAAAGGGACCAAAGGTCATATGACCAGAGAATCCATAAAGGAGGCGCTGAAGGGCTTGTGTTTACTGAAAGATAATCATGGGAACTGTTTATGCCAAAAAACAAGACCTTATATAACAGAAAAAAAATAAACAAAAAAGAGAGGCCTATCCAAAAGGAAAGTTCATTTAATGGTGACTAATACTTTGTTGGGTGTTTTCCAACTCGTTGTGGGATGCTGTACTAATAATAGCGAAACTCACAGAAGACAAATGAATTTCTCAAAATAGCTTGACTGATGTTGGATAATAACCTTACTTTTCTCTGGGAGAAGTAGGTTAAGCTAAATTTATCAGGACCAATGCGATTAAGAGTCCGAAGGTGGAGGACATTTGCAACCCACTTAGTGTCTGGGTTGTGTTTTCGTTCTCCATAAAATCAAATGTCAGACTAGTTGTTCCAAGTAGCTTTTTTCAATTCTAACATCCTTGGGTTTAATAAGTTTAAATGACATAAAATCTGACCTAGGACCCCATGAACATTTCGTGTTTTAATTCTACACATACTAGTGTCTCCACCTAGAGGACACTTTTCTCACTTCGATTCCCTTTGGGCTGCAACTTCACTTTCTCCCTGCTTCTTTCCATTAATATTTTCTAATTTTCTACTCCAGTTAAAGCAATTCATGCTGAGCCCATTTAGGTTCTAAATGTCTTTTAAAAATTAGGATTTCTAAGATAAAAGTTTATGACTTTGCTTAATGTTAACACACCTATATCCAAACAAGGTTAAACCGACCAATGAGAATCAATTAGAAAATAGAATCCAGTATGACTTTTTACTAGATGAACTTTGAGGTTAAAAGTATTAACTTGTTCTTTATTAGGCATAATATTTTCTACAACATGTTAATACAAGATTTTCTTTGACTTGTACTTGGATCTGGTATTAATATGAAAAAGATTAGCTGTTGCTTTAGAAATAAAAGCATTGTTCATTCCAATACAAGCTCTGTTTAGTAAGTCCCCTTATTCTTACTTAAACCCTCTACAGTTCTTTTTTTTTTTAATCCTACACAAAGGGAACAATATCGTTCTGTGAACCCTGATTCACAGTATGCTATGCTATACAAAATCAAAATAACCTGGCATAGTGCCTGTCAGAATGAGTTTTCAATAAATGAATTGCAGGTTAATGTTTAGGTTACTCGTTAGGCTATGGCATTGGTTGTAGTGGCTGTTTCTAGACTCTGAATGCTATATTGTTGACACTAGTCCTTGGTTTCTAACAAGTCTTCCATACCTATTCTTTCAAGCACAAAATGGCTCCCCAGATTGAAGGCACAAACACACACCTTTAAGATGGCCACACACATACTTTTCTTTGGTGTTAACTTATAAAATAAAAATCCAACTGCAATTTGAAAAAAATCAATATTCAGTCTCTCTTGAAAGGAAGCTCCCTCTAATACCATTAGAAAAATCTTCAAAAGAGATTTGCTTAACAGGTTTCATTGTTCACAGATTGAATAATAAAAATGTCCTTGTGTGAGGTGAGGTAAAGATAGCTATTCTAAAACTATCAGGGCAGGGGGCCTCCCCGGTGGTGCAGCGGTTGAGCGCTGGGTTGCGAAGCTGCCCGTGGCCTCTGCGGCGCCGGTTCGATCCCCGGCTGCTCCCCGGCCACCGGAGGAGGGTCCCACATGGTGCGCAGACCTCTCCTGCCGCCCGCTGCTCCCCCCAGCAGTGTACCTTGGTCCTTCTGCCTGCTCTGCTCCCCACTCTGGCTCTGGTGAATTCTCTCACCCTCCCGCGCTTCTGACTGTACCCAGTGCATGTATAAACAAAAACAAACAAACAAATAAATAAATAAATAAAACATGCCTCTATAAATAAAAAAAAAAAAAAAAAAAAACTATCAGGGCAGGATCCTTGGATTTCATTAGTTCATTAATTCTTCCATTTAACAATATTTACTGAGTGCATACTATAACGAAGCATTGTTTTATGTGCTGAGGGTATAAAAATCAAGACAAAAATAAGATTACTGTTTTGACTTTAAAAATACATTAACAGACAACTAATGACTAGAGAGATTGAATGGGGTAGTGGAGGAATGGATTTTTAAAATAGATGGTTGTGTTAGTCAGTTATTGCCTCAGAAATGTTGTGAAGCACAAGGGGTTAAGCACAGCACTGTGAAGCTATCACCAGCCTCTGCAGCACCAGTTCAATCCCTCTGGCCAGGGAGCTACCTACATGGCGCAGCAGACCTCTCCTGTCCTGCCCGCTGCTCCCCTCAGCAGTGTATTTCAGTCAACCTGTTTGTCCTCTTCCCCACTCTGTTTCTGGTGAATCCTCTCACACACCCCACCCCTGCATCTCTGGCCTATACCTCAGCTCTTGTATGCATACATAAATAAAATAACTTAAAAATAAAATATCTGGCTGCCATGTGGTGCTTGCTTTGACATGGATCAAGAATGATAGTGGGCGACTGGGAGAACATTTTTGCACACAACACTAATGATAAAGGACTGATCATAAAAATCTACAAAGAGCTGATGAAACTCAACAAAAGCAAAGAAAATAACCCAGTCAAAAAATGGCAGAAGAGCTAAAAGAAACTTCTCTGAAGGGGAAATGCAAATGGCCAACAGGCATATGAAAAAATGTTCAACATCACTTGTACTCAGAGAAATGCAAATTGAAACTACAATGAGATACCATCTTACACCAGTGAGAATGGCACATATTAAAAAAACTAGCAACAACAAATGTTTGCCAGGATGTGGAGAAAAAGGAACTTACCTGCACTGCTAATGGGAGTGCAAACTGGCCCAACCACTATGGAGAGCTGTGTGGAGATTTCTGGACCTACTAAAAATAGAGCTTCTATATGATCCAGCAATTCCACTCCTAGGTATTTACCCAAAGGACACAGAAACATCAATTCCAAAGAGCACCTGCACCCCTATGTTTATAGCAGCACTATTTACAATAGCTAAGCTTTGGAAACAACCCAAATGCCCAAAAATAGATGACTGGATCAAGAAGATGTGGTACATATATACCATGGAATATTACTCAGCATCAAAAAAGATAAACACATGCAATTTGCAGCAACATGGATGGAGCTGGAAGAGATCATGCTCAGCAAAATAAGCCAGAAAGAAAAAGAAAAATACTGGATGGTCTCACTCATAGCAGGAGTCTAGAAAACGTAAATAAGGGACCAGGAAAAAGAATAACTATAAGAAAGAAAATATCAAAATCAACAAACAACTATGAACCAGAGACACTCTATGGGGGTGGGGGGCGGGGAAAGGAGGGCTTGGGGTCAAAATAAGGGGGTTGTAATTGTAAGGGGAATATTAAAATAAAATTTAAATAATAAAAAAATAATTTAAATTAAAAAAATAATGATGGTGGGGAGATTGAGTAGCTGTGATGGTGGCTTAGACCTAGGAGGTAACAATACAGTGCAACCCAGTGAATTATGGTTCCAATACCTGAAACATAGCACACTCAAGGGGATATTTTCAGAAAGTTGATTGGAGGAATGAAATGCTTCATTTTGAAGAGCAAATTTACCTGGTGATCTTCCAAGTAGACATGCCTACCATGTGACTGGACATATCATTTGGGGAGCATGAAATGAAAATTGGGGGGATTACTAGGGAATAAATAAGATTCAAAGGTATGGGACAGAACAGGATCAGCAGTGAAAAAAAATTTGCAAAAATAATAACACCAAAAACTGCTATTAATAAAAGCAGTATGTTTAAAATTTAACGTAGGCTATCTTGTTAAAGAATTTTTATTGAATAAGTATGTGTTGTTGTTGTTGTTGTTGTTGTTGTTGTTGTTTTAATACACAGAAAGTGCTCAGGAATCTGCTCCTGGTTAATGGTAACTCAAGTTCTGTTTGGGGTATTACAAGCACAACAGAAATTTTCTTAGCTTCTGTAATAAAAAAAGTGAAACATTTTTTTTCAATGAAAACATCTTTTTTGTTACTGTAGGTAATTACCTTGTAATTTGTAAAACTGAGAAAAATGAAAGAAGAAAATTGTTGGGAACATTTTTTTTCCTGTAGTGCTTTTAGTTTGATTTTACTAAAAAGATACTTATAAGGACAATTACGTGAACATTACAAACAGTGGACAGTGATTTTTTGGGATATGAAAAACAAGACTATAAGTGAGATCAGCAGTAATATAGAACATCCTTCGATAAATACAACAGCTCATTAACATGTGAATCCCAGGCAGAGCTGAATGTTATAATTGGAGACTAAATTGCAAAATATGTTTTGATACAGAAATCCATTATCAATTTTTTCCAAGTTAATTACCTATAAAGATGCAAGAGTTGAGACAGAAAGAGTCAAAGGGAAATGAGCTGAGAATTTAAGGAGATTAAGGGCGAAGCATGGTTACATATAGATTGGGGAATTGGACATTTGGTTTACATTTACCTAAATCTCTAATGATTGGATTATATGCATTTTGTGTAAAGATAGTGTGTGTGGGTGTTACATGCACATGACTCTATCTCTAGAAAATGGACTTTAATTGAACAGAAAAATCAATTGAGTTTACATAAAGATTGACGTCATTGTTTGTTCAAATGAATCAGGATTATAGTTCTAAACCAGAAACTCATTTAGAGGAACAGATTAATCCCCAATTCCTTCTAATAAGCACACAAGTAATGAATGCATGATCATAGGGTGCTCTTCTTAAACAATTTTTTTAAGATTTATTTATTTATGCATACAAGAACTGGGGTATAGGCCAGAGGTATGGGGGGGTGAGAGGATTCACGAGAGACAGAGTGGGGAACAGAACAGGCAGATTGACTGAAATACTCTGCTGAGGGGAGCAGCGGGAGAGTCAGGAGAGGTCTGCTGTGCCATTTGGGTAGCTCATTGGCCGGCCGGGGATTGAACTCGTGCTGCAGAGGCTGTGGATAGTTTCATAGTGCTGTGATTAATAACCCCTTGCGCCATCAGGAGGCCCTTAAATAAATTTTTTAAAAGTTGACTTTCCCTGTTAAGGAAGAAAATAATGACTACAGCAAAGACTGAGAAAAGTGTATTAATGTAAATGCTCAAATCAAATATCAAGATTAGTGATAACAAAAGAATTAAAGGTAATTGTAATTAGAGCTATGGCTGAATGAAATATTACAAAAGGAAACATGGAAAAAAGTGCCCCAAATTTTAATTAATTAGTGCTTCAATTAAATCTAACTTAGTAAACATGTATTAGACATTTACACATTATAAATTTTGGGAGAAGAGGAAGTATAAGGATGAGTGAGAGTTCGTCTCAAAGTTTACAGTTTACTAAAAATGAATGAGCATTTAGTTGGAACTGAGAAGAGTTTAAATGAGACTTTCAGGGTCCAAACTTGAAAAAGTTCACATTGAGTAGGTTGTAAAATACAGTCTTTTAAAATGAGACATAATGTCAGTCAGAGACACAGAGGTCATTGGGAGCAGGAGGGAGATTCCAGACAGTAAATACACCACAGGCTAAATTTTAGGTATTAAGATGTAAAAAAGTTGGAAAATTATAAAGTGTTAATGAGGTGATGAAGCCTCCAAAGGTACAGGATAGGGAACTGAAGAACCACTGTTCATCAAGTTGTTCCTGAGCTTTTCCATCTCCAAATGAAGCAAATTTATAGGCCACTCTTGTAGTTGCCAATCCTTCAGGCATCTTTGTTGATTAATTTAATTATCTAATAAAGTTCTCATTAAGTCATAGTAGAAGCTCAGAAATCTGTGTATGGTAGAGATATTCCAATCTACAGGTACCCAGGTAAACCTATACAGAAAGATGAATAGACGTTTGAACTGTCTCCCGGATATTGACACTTAAGCTTTTTCTCAGTGTCCTCAGAGAGGGCCTCTTGTCACCTTGATATAGGAACGAGAGGCCAGTGGAAGCCTCCTAAGTCTGAGGAGATCTACTGCCGTTACTTAAAGAAGGCAAACTGTTTTGAGTTGAATGCAGTGAAGGCTTGGAGACAGAAGAGTTTTGGCCTTTCCCAAGCCCTTAGCCCTTCTCTCCTAAGCTGCTTCTCTTCAATTAATAAGGAAAAGCAGGGCCTCCCTGGTGGTGCAGGCGGTTGAGTGCTGCACTGTGTAGCTGTCTACAGCCTCTGCAGCGTGGGTTTGATCCCCAACCAGGGAGCTACCCACATGGCGTGGCAGACCTCTCCTGTCTTGCCCACTCTCCCCCTCAACAGTGTACTTTGGTCCTTCTCCCTGTTCTGTTCCCCGCTCTGTCTCTGGTGAATCCTCTCACCCTCCCGCACATCTGGCCTGTACCCCGCTTCTTGTATAAATAAATAAATCTTAAAAAAAAAAAGGAAAAGCAATTACTGCTCCTCTTTTTATGACTGTAAAGAATGTAATTTTTTGGGGGGTGGAGAGGCATCTCATGAAGTTATTGGTTTATCAGTGAGCATGTCCTCTCTGAGAATCTCATCTTTATTCTCAGAGTGAGGATGAGATAACCCCATCCTTTCCAGACATGTAAAGTCTCCCTTTCTCTCTGTGACACCTCAGGTCCCTGAACACAGAAGAAACATATAAACATCCCAGGTTCATTCTATTATTCTTTAGACTTTAAGTTCTGATGAGTATGCTATTAACTTTTATATGTGATAGTTGACATATCTGATGTGTATTTGTTCATCTCTCAAATCTCGTATAAACCCAGATGGAACGGAATATTTTCTCCTGCACCTTGATATAGATATACCAATAAAACCTATTTAGAGTTAACTCCATACTGACCTCAAACTGGAAAGCCAACATATGAACATAACGAAAGGATAAGGCTTTTAAGAGTTAATTTAAGTAAAAAAAAAAGGATTTTAGACATAAAGTCTTTAGAATAGATATTGTTCAGACATTTCCATTGAAAGGTGCCAAAAATTCTGCATTATAAGCATCAATCAGGCACTTTTTATAATAGTTTTTACATGCAAATGTCCATACATAACCTCCCCCTTTTGAAAAAAAATATTTTAATTGACTTTTCTATAGCTTGAAGGCTAAAAAGGAAAGCAGTAACAGATTTTTTAAAATACCCATTTGAGATCAGGTAAAATTTACTTACAGTAATGGTGTAGCAAGTCAGACATCTCCCCCCACCCCCAAATAGTGCATAGTATCTATTTGATTTTGAATTATTTATCACATTTCCCCCAGTTCCTTCAGATTTATCATATATTTAAAATAATTCTCACATTGACATTAACATTCAGATTACTTTCTTAAAACAAAATGAATTTCCTTTATTCCCTCTTTCAGCTTTTTCTAATTAATTAGGGTAAATTTTGTCAACATTTTCCCAAGTTTCACTTACTAAAGAAATCACTTGAGGAAAATAGTAATCACACATCTTTACTATTAGGTTATTTGCACACATTTTAAAGATTATTCTTTATATTTGCAATCCAAAAGATACAAAAGAACTAATTTTAAAACCATACAAAACAAAATAATACACTTTTTTTATTTCTTTATCAAAATTCCTTCAGAAAGGATTCTATCACTAAGGTGCTCTGATAGTGAGAACAGTTCTCTTCACAATCCTAACATGATCATTAAATAAAAGTGAATTCTTTTAAATTTCTCTTGCGCCTCCTTGTGGGTAGAAAGAGAAATCTAGATGTAGTGTATATACATTCCATATCTAACATTTACTCATTTAAAAAAACTTATCTCAGGCAAGTTGTGTTCATTTTTGTGTCATATATAAGTTTGTAAAACAAACTAAAAGTAAAAATGTCACCCAGGGTTAAATTTCTGAGTATTAAATTATATGATTAATCGCTTGCTCTTTTAAATAATTATAAAATGTAATCAATTCTTAAATTTAGGGTAAAAGATGTTAATCTCACAGAAATATACTCATAATATGTCAACTCAATAGAAATCAATCTAGATTTTTTTCTCAATTGTTACTACATTATTGATGTATTTAAAAAGTGTCGGACATCTCTACCTTCACATATCCATATTCCCAGCAGCATTGTCTTTTGAGATGATTCTGTATATCCAGAAATATTTAATACAAGAAGAAAACTTCATGCCAAAAAAACGTTTTGAACAATTTTCTTCTAATAACCTAGCCAGGAAATGAGTATCATTGTAATTCATGAAACACCTGAAGACACTGGCTTAAAATTATTTTGGTGGATGGTGGTTATTTAGAATTCCTTTCCAGAAGTACATTCATTTCTCTGAACTATAACAGAGAAAGATATTTGGTACAATGTGAAAACCAGTGAATGGGGCATTAGACAAAGAACAGGATATACTAGCAAGGATGCAGCCCAAGGAGGAGAGCAAAGCAGACAGAAAAAGGACACTATCAGAAAGCAGCAGTCAGTGATTTAATAATACTTACCCCTACCTGCTGATACAAATAATTTATAGCTGAATTTTGTAAACTTGAAATTGTTTCCCTCTGATATTCATAATTCAATCATTCCCCCAGTTAATTAATATAAACCTTTTCAATATGCTAGGAAATAATATTCTCTTCCTTAGCTATTAGCCTTCTATTTAAAAAAAAAAAAAAAGATTTGCTTTTCTTTCTCTAAATGCTTTTGCTTTACTCCTATGTTATATCTGATTCTCTGCTTATCTTCCACTTTCTTCTTCTAGCATATATTATCTAAAACCTGTATTAATTCCTAAACCAGAAAACATTTGCTCAAAAGTGTGGGCTATCAGTAAAGAATCTTCATTCTTTTAAAAAATTCCAAACTTAAGGAATCACTAATTTCCTGCACGCTTCCTGGAGATATTGCTAGCATTAGAAATAACAGAGCTCATGCTTCACAAAATCAAAAAGACAACTTCTCAGAATTGAGGAATGAGAGGAAATAGGGAAAGAATGGTACTGAAAGTTCTGTTCCAGTATACTCTACATAGAATTGCTTTTCAATGACTCCTCTGTGCGTCAGAAATCCATAGCAGCAGCAGCAGCAATTAAGGAAGATGTCACTTTCACTCCAGGTTCAGAAGTGGGGGAGGAAAATGAGGGACAAAAGAAAAGGGGAGGAGGAAGTGGAGGAGGAGAAGGGAAATACAGATAAAGGGAGGGTGCATCCTGAAGAGATAATCCCTGTGTACTTGTGACATCATCCTCCAGCATATATATATATATATAGGGAATGGCCAGAGCATCTCATGTAGTTCAGTCACTTTCCAAGTCAGCCGAAGGCGAGAGGAAGCACTGGAAAGAGTCCCCTTTTAGTGTGACTCTGGCGTTTGTGAACTTGGTTTGTTAGAAGGCTCAGAGATGATGGCAGGCGTGAAAATCCAGCTGGTGTGCATGATGCTCCTGGCTTTCAGCTCCTGGAGTCTATGCTCAGGTAAGCTCAGCTGCATTTCCTAAGTCCCTGAAGTGATTTCTTGTTCCTTTTTCCCCTGTGTGTTGTTACTTAAACATCCAGGATTTTCTCCGTATTCTGGATTTGCTTATTCGTGATAGCAACTGAGTATTTTCTCTCTCTGTCTTTATGATTACAAGAACTGAGAGCTTTCTTTACTCTTTATGTTTGAAAAATAATAAAAGGGACTTCGGTGAAAACTCCCTGACCTCCTTTGGAATGTAATCACTAGAGAAAAAAATTAACTGAACACAAAAAACTTAAATTTAGGCTGGTCTCTAGGTCATGTAAGTGCAGATTCTGTGCCTGTCAAAGTGGGAACCCACAATTAAAATTCATTCTATTAAAAATGCTTTATCTCATCCTCAGGCATTCTCTTAGAAAGCAGTGGCTTCTCCATCCCCCAACTTATTTTCTTAACTGTGTGTGTGTTAGGATAGCATGTGAAAATTGATTGAATAAATGAATCGAGCATTATTTTTAGAAAAAATATGAAAATATTCCAAGTTCTCTTGAGAATATATTTTATATACTCTATGTAACAAGCAGGCATACTGTTAATGTTTTTTGCATGTTATTTCATTTTATATAAGATATAATTGAAAAACTGGCATCTATGAATGAAAATTGTCTAACATTATAGTAGTTTGCATGTGATAATTAAGAAATCATGTAACTCTCACTGAAAATAAGATTTCAATTTAAAAAAGGTACACATAAAATTAGAATGATTACAATGTGCCACAACTAATGCTTGAAAAATAATTGAATTTTTGAATCAGAGTTTAAAGAAACGTGGAATAAATGCAGCAAGAATCAGTTATCTTGCTTTATACTTTTATGTTTTATAAATATGACACTGAAATGTGTAACTCAGATTCATGCTGTAATTTTTTTTTTAATGATGAAATTAGGTCGATTGGGACATATAATGTTATTTAGTAAAATCTTTTAATCATTATAAAAAGATCTTGAATTTCTAACTTTGAAAGTTTTCTAGTAGGTAAGTAATGACTTTTCTACAATTATGATTTATCTAACAGTTACGTAAGATTAAAGGAGTATTTTGAGAATGTGAGGAAAGCTGCATTATTGATGAAATATTTTGGTTATTAACTCTTGAAGCTTCTTGATGTGATAAATCAAAATTTATGGGGACTTTGCTCTACATTTTTTATAAATGACTAGTGGAATTTGTCTTACTTTTGAAAAACAGATTGGCTCCATGGCAAGTAGGAAATAAAGATTACAGGTATAATTTACTTCCTAGACGTACTTTAACCAATGGTTCCTACAAATGTGGCATGTCTTTTTAATGAGAGTGTGTAGTGCAATGAGAGATAGTCATTTTAACTTTTGCTTTGTTTTAGGACACATAGATCAGTGAGTGTTAAATGTCACTGATGAAGGTATTCTACAACTTCATATTACTTTATGGTATTTGTTAAAAAACTTTTCCCTGTAAAATAAGAAACTGGACAGGGTATTATAAAAAAAAAATCAGGAACTCATCCTTAATACAGTGTGCGTATGTCAATGACAACTCTACCTTTGCTAGAATAATTTCCTTAATTGCCTATCATAAAATTGCTAAGTACACATAATTCTAAATTCTTGTGTAAGATAGAAAAACAATTTTTCCGAAGTGTGTTTTGTAAAATGACATCTCAAGTTAAAGAAAAGTTTCTTTCTTATTCAAAATTTTCAGTAACCAATTTCCTTTGGTTTTGTCTTGAAAAGGTCTCTTGTATACATCTTTTTATTTTATGGTTTTAAATATCCACGTGCATATTTTCTACATATGTAACCTGTTGTTGGTAAAAAATTAACCTGTATATTTGGTGAAATCACTATTAATCTGATACAATCATATTTTTTAAAACTGAGATTCAGAAATGAAACAACTCCAAATCATCAATCTCTCTCTTGGTATATAATCTTGTGCTCCTTAAAAATGCTTCTATTATTTTACATGCCTGTTAGACTAAAATGAAACTATTATCGTTTGCTTTAAATAGTAGCGAAGGAGAATAAACACGAAAAGCAGTAAGTCTCTAAGACAATTTTCTTTTAGATTTATCTAAATCTCTAAGTTACAATATGATTATATATAGATATGAGTGTGATCATATAGTAAACATGTGGTTTTAATTTTACTCAGATTCAGAAGAGGAAATGAAGGCGTTAGAAGCAGATTTATTGGCCAATATGCACACATCAAAGGTATCTTTTTCTTTTCTTTAACCAAGATTGAAGAACAGATGAACTCTCATTATAAGCATGGCATCCTTTTCCTATGGTCATAACTTACCATCAAGACTGAAAAGTTCATTGGGAGGCATTTCCTTCTTGGGGAAACTTTCCTTAAGTTCAAAGGAGTTAAAGATGTGGATGTGACAGGGAAAGAAATTATGGTGACTATCAATCATTATATTGCAACTTTAATTAAGTAGTCACGTATTATTTATGTGGACATATAAATAAATGTATTTAAAGGAATCTTGTTTCCATTTCTACCACATTGTATATGGGGAGAGGTATAATGGCCTCAAGTTAAACACAGAAATGAAAACTCAGTGATATTTTTACCTTTTTTTATTACATTGGTGAAAGCAAAATGGAGCTCCTAAATTAAAAATGAAAGTTCATGACAATCCATGAAGAAAGGTGGTAGGGAGCAATAGAATGACAAACAGGAGCCTTGAGAGCTAATCCTGCAATTGGGATTTACGAACTACTTGAACTTAAGCAAGTGGGTTAGTTATCATTGCTTGCCTTTTCTTATTTTTAAATGTGGGAATTGGAGATCACGATTTCTAATTAATTTAATTCACATTGAATCCATGTTTGATTTTTTTTTAAAGATTTATTTTTATTTATACAAGAGCCGGGGTACAAGCCAGATGCATGGGAGGGTGAGAGGATTCACCAGAGACAGAGCAGGGAACAGAACAGGCAGACTGACAAAATACACTGCTGAGAGGAGCAGTGGGTGAGATGGGAGAAGTCTGCTCGCCATGTGGGTTGCTCCGAGGCCGGAGGGGATCAAACCAGCACTGCAGAGGTTGCAGACAGCTTCACAGCGCTGCGCTCAACCGCCTGCACCACCAGGGAGGCCCCATGCTTGATTTTTGAATAACAGAAATGTCATCTCTGTCTGCCCATTGTTTCCACTACACCAAATAAAACTTTGTATACTGAATCTTTTTATTCTTCTCTCAAGGCTTCAAAAGCAAGCTTCCTAGATCCCAACCTGTATGTAGGAATAAAGCTCCATTAGAAGATACCAGATTACCTTTCTCCTAACTTTTTTTTGATTTTTCTATTTTCCACATATAATCATTTCCAGCTCCATCCATGTTGCCTAAAATATACAGCAAGAGAGGGTGAGAAGGAAGGGTCAAAAGAGGGGAAGGAAGAGCATAAGGGACAGGGAGATGGACCACAGGGACTATGATGGTGGGAGAAATACCAGGATGACACCTGAAGCGAGAAATCAAATAATATCCAAAAATCAACAATAATGTAAGAAAATAATTAATTTTAAAAAAGAATATACCAGATTACCTTGCCATTGTGCAACACTGATTTACCCAGAATGAGTCAATCAGTATGCACCTAAAATGAAGGGTTAGAGCACAGGGTTCACAACCAAAAGATGTTTCTCAAAGAAAAACAAATCCTGAGGCAAGGCAGCCTCACAATCACTGCGAGAGCATTGTGACACCATCGCTGAGAAACAACAGATACAGTAAGAAAGGAAGTGCTTAAAATGTCCATCTGATTTCTCCAGCAATGCTCCAACTCAGGTTCTGCCACTGTAGATTATTCTATTGATAAACACATTCCTGGGGTAGCAACCTGTAGTATGCAAGTAGAATTATGTTTGATACTGGGTGTGCAGAGATACCTATTTTGGTACTTGCCTGAGAGTGGGCAAAATAGTAAAAGATAAGGGATTTTTTTCTTACAATATAATTGTCCTTATTACCAGTGTTACTGCTTTGGTACAGTACAGACCTTTTATGTTTTCTTCAAGCTTTCAAATAGCAGTCAGACTATTACGTTTTTCTCTGATCAAACTTAATGCCTTCTATGTAATAAAAGTTTAATGAATATTTATGACATAATAATGAGAATCTAAGATTTATTTTTATCTTGTCTTAAGTTTTTGAGGTAATGTTGGTTTATATCAAAGTTTGTGTTTAGAACTATAGGAACTCCCACCTCAGGTATTGTAACCACACCACACCCACCACAGTCCATTGTGTCCCCTCCCCAACTTTGTTGTCACCCCTCCTCCCATCCTCCTCTGGTGCCCTCAGTTCTATAGGCAGCTTTCTAAGGTTTGTTCTTAGTTTGAATTTTATCTGACCCGCCTTTGGTTTCTATATATTCCACAAGTAGTAACTCTATCCAGTATTGGTCTTTCTTTTTCTGATTTACTTCACTTAGCATAATCCCCTCCAGCTCCACCCATGTTGTTACAAATAGGGACATTTATCTTTTTTGATAGCAGTATTCTATTGTGTATACATACCACATCTTCCTGAACCCATTCATTTGTATTTGGGCACTTAGGTTGTTTGCATAGCTTGGCTCTTGAAAATAGTGCTGCAGTGAACATGGGGAGCTGCCTGTTTATCGTTGACTTACTGTTTTTGACTTCTTTGGTAGATATTGAGGAGTGGAATTGCTGGGTTATATGGTAGATTCATTTTTAATCTCTTGAGATTCCCTCATACTGTTCTTCATCAAGACTGGACCAGTCTATATTTCCCACCAACAGTGTAAGTGAGTTCATTTTCCTCCACGTCTTCACCAGCACTTGATATTTTTGTTCTTTTTGATATGAGTTATTCTCACAGGTGTGAGGTAGCCTTTCATTGACTTTTTGAATTGAATTTCCCTAATAATAAGTGATAATGACCATTTTTTCATGTGCCTGTTGGCCTTTGGAGAAATCTTCTTTGAAAAAATGCCTGTTTAGCTCTTTTGCCTATTTTTTGATTGGGCTATTTATTTTCTTATTGTTGACTTGTATGACTTTTTTATTGACCTTGGATATTAGCCACTTTTCAGATGCATGGATGCAAATGTTTTCTCCCAGTGGATAAGGTATATTTTTGTCTTAATTATAGTTTCTTTCACCATGCAAAAGCTTCTTAGTTTGATGCATTCCCACTTGTTTATTCTTGCTTTTGTTTCCCTTGTGCTTAGAGTCTATTTCCCAAAGACATTACTGAAACCAATGTTGTGGAGTGTTTTGCCTTTCTTTTCTTCTGTGTGTTTCTGGTCAGGTATACATTCAAGTCTTTAGTCCATTATGATTTGATTTTTGTGCATAATACTATTGTTACTAAATCTTTCAATCATGACTTTGTGGTCATTCAAATCTTTTCTTTATGACCTTTAGGAAAAAATCTATGCTTTCCTTCATCTATGACTCCCTTGAAAGTTTTGCTAATTTTTACTATTTCACATTTCATTTATTGTATGTCCTTATGCTTTCTTGTTGATTATTGTTGGCACATAGGAAAGTTGTTGATTATAGTAATAATGGTTACAGACAAGATCTTATTAGAAATGAATGGTAGTTCTAGGAAATATTATAATTTGTAAATAAATAAATTGGTCTGCTATTGGGCTGTCAGTGATGATTAATGTGTAGAATCTTTTTATTACTGGTATTGCACCACTGTAATTGTCCAAATCTATTAATATCATCTTAGGCCCTGCTCCACTAGACACTTAATTGAATTGTAATAGAGAATGGCATTTTTAATATTTTCCTCTGTGATGTGTACATATATCACCTGTCATTCTTATTTTCTTTTTTGCTTTGCTCATATATCTATGCATACATGAGTGTGTGAATATAATTGTATTGCATCTTTTGAATAAAGGATATGAGGTTTTGGCACTATTTAATTTTGTGATATGATGCTACTAAATTAATTACAGTATATTTATTAGACTTGAGTAACAGTTACACACTAAAATGTAACTACTTAACAAAGCAGAAATTTATTTCTTATATAATGCAAGTCTTAATTGCAACATCTGTTTTTTCCTATACTCCAGATCAGTAAAGCGAATGTTCCCACTTGGAAAATGACCCTGCTAAATGTTTGCAGTCTTATTAATAACATGAACAGCCAAACTGAGGAAACAGGAGAGTTTCGTGAAGAGGAGATTATTACAAGAAGGAAATTACCCATTGCCTTAGATGACTTTAGCTTGGAAGCAATGTTGACAATCTACCAGGTCCAAAAAATCTGTCATAGCAGGGCCTTTCAACACTGGGAGGTAAGACTAAAACAAAATATGAATATATAATTATTGTTTGTTCTAGTTAGTTTTCATTTTTACTTAAATTTTTATCTTGATTTTCATCGTAATAGGAACAGATGAAAATATAAAAGAAGAATAAAATGTGTTGAGGTTAACATTTGGAACTTCAAGGTGTCCTTCAAATATTTGGAGAATAGCAAATTATTTTTTCCTTGTTATTAAAAGAGGATATATCTTAAGGCATATATAAGCATATTTTAGTGTGTTTAAATAAATGAAGTGCTCAGGCAATTTTGGGTGGTTGCGGAGTGCCTAAATAATTTAGGAAAGTCAAAATGCTTTCTTTGAAACACTTAAGTCTTGTGTGTTCGTCTATAAACAAACACGAAAGGTCAAAAGGTTACTTTTGTCTTTGAATAGATTGTCCAAATAATATATTACACAAATTCTCTCTTTACATACATACACACACACACACACACACACACATATATTCCTACTTCAATTAAGTGTGTAGATTTTTTAAAATTTATCTATGCATAGGAGAACTGGGGTGTAGGCCAGAGATTTGGTGAGTGGGGGTAGTGTGAGAGGACTCACCAGAGACAGAGTGGTAAGCAGAAGAACAGGTAGATCCACTGAAATACACTGCTAAAGGGAGCAGTGGGTGAGACAGGAGAGTTACGCTATATCATGTAGGTCACCTCCCTGGCTAGGGATTGAACTCAGACTGAAGAGGTGATAGTGCAGAGACTTAACCTCTAGGCCACCAGGGATGCCCCTAAATGTGTAGATTTCAGGCATTCTTAGCAGTTCAACCTAGGCCCACCACAACCAGGACGGTCAAATTCCACTATACAGAACTTCAATGAGGGACTGCATGAATCAGTTTTATTCAATTTTAAATTAGTGTCACACCAGTTTTGTTTTAGAAATGTTTCTTTGTTTGGAAGAGGGAAAGAAAAGTGAAATTTCCCTAAAAAATAAAAGGAAGAAAAAAAACAAAAACATTTTTCTAGTAAAGTTAACATCTCTTTCAGATTCACCTTTAAGAGAAATTGTATATTGATAATTTCCAGTTAAAGAAATAGTATTTTTGAATCATTCATTAGTTTCCCTATCTTGGAAGTACTATGCACATGAAATTAAATTAGTCTTTTCTCCTGGTAATCTCCCTTGTATCAATTTATTGTGAGGCCAGTGAAAAGAACCAAAGGAAGTAAGAGGGAGATGCTCAAAAAATCTGCCCCCCCCCACTATTACAAGTATACCCTGTGGAAAACAGAAAATGCACAGCAGAACTTCTAGTATTTATCCTAACTTAAAAACAAAACATCAACAAAAAAAGGTAGTTTTGATTTTACTTGCTGGACAATTCACCTTTAATTCCAATTCCAGCCAACTGGCTTAGTCTTTAAAGTATTGTTTAAGTTAATATAATGTGAAAAGTACCAATTTTAGTATAAAGAAATAATCAATTTAGCTAGGAAAAAACCCTCAATAAACCATAATATCGACGTATTACGTGCACAAGAAATTTGAAGTCCTATTATTTTAAATGGTATTAAGTGATTGAAAATGAAGTGATAATGTCATTCAGAGCATAGAGCATAGTACAGATGCTTAGAAATTCTACACCTAGAGAAAACAAAAGATTACAAAGCTGGATAGTCTGACAGCTGTTTTTCCTTCTCTGGAATTGAATAGCTGTGGGTAGAAACAAAGTACTTGGTGATAGATTCAATGCATATGTATTATAATTTAGAAGTCTACTATCACAATTATAGTGACACCAAAATTTAGAATACAATTCTTGAGCATTTTTTAAAATTTCATGTGCATTATATGCAAAATTCTGGAAAGAGTTCTTAAATATTTTATGCTGGCTGAAATTTTTACATCAGTATTATTAGAACAGCATTATCAGGGCCTCCTTGGTGGCGCAAGGGGTTAAGACACAACCTGTGAACCTATCCACAGCCACTGCACACGAGTTTGATCCCTGGCCAGGGAGATACCCACATGGCACAGCAGACCTCTTCTGGCTCACCTGCTGCTCTCTCAGCAGTGTATCTCAGTCAGTCTTCCTGTTCTGTTCTCCAGTGTGTCTCTGGTGAATCCTCTCACCCTCCACACCTCTGGCCTGTACCCCAGTTCTTGTATGCATAAATAAATAAATCTTTAAAAAAATTAAAAAAAAACAGCATTATCAGAAAAGTTGGAACTCATTTTAGAATGTGCTATGTTCAATAAATTATTAGGCAAGATTCTAACTGGATATTAGCTCTCCTGAAATATTGAATTTGAATTTGCTTATAATTATTAAACATTACAATCTAAAGTGACTTTGCCGTCTAAGTAGAGCTATCACATATATTAGTTTCTACTACAACTGTGTAAGGTAGAGTACGTATTCCTATCTGATTTAGAAATGGATCTTTAGAATCACTTTTATGTCAAATAACTGATTGAATATAAAATCCTCTTGACCTTTGAGGTTAAACTTGTTTTCTTGAAATAAAATTCTGTATTTATTATTATCTATGACACATTTTCATTGCATTTCTATCTTTCTGTTATATATGGAAGCCTAAAAAATACTCAAAGGTCTAGTAGGTTATCTCCCTCAATTAGAAGAATGAGTTGATGGTCATAAAGACATTTTTTTAAAAGATGACTAGCCTGGTAAAATAGGAAGAACAGAAAAGAGAGAATTAAAAAAAAATCATATTCTCATTCTATCTCAGCTAATTGAAAGCCATTTGTCCTTGGGGTGAAACACATAATGCTTTCAAGCTCGTTATGTTACATCCGTGTGTGTCTGATGTCTTTCTGTCTAAATAGTAAATGAGAAAAAATATACAAAAAAACTCAGAAATGGGAGAGTTCATGTATGAACTTCATACATATTATGTCTTTTTTGCAGATTATGCAAGAAAATGTTCTTGATACTGGAAATGACAAAAATGAAAAGGAAGATGTTATAAAGAGAAAAATTCCTTATATTCTGAAACGGCAGCTATATGAGAATAAACCCAGAAGGCCCTACATTCTCAAAAGGGGTTCTTACTACTACTGAGTGAATAAATGTTTTATTTACATGTGATTGTGGTTTATCATCTTTTAATTAAATATAAAATTTATTTGTGTAGAAATGTGACACAAAATTATTTTGTCTCTTCTACTATAATGGTTTACTGGATGTGATTTTTCTGCATTAACATGAATTGGACTAAATGTTTTCAAATAAATCTAGATCTTGAGCATGATGTGTTGTGTATAATTGGAATAGATAAGTCACCTATAGGATGTTTTGTAATTTTACAAGCACTTAATGTATTGTTTAAACTGTCAAATGGATTGCTTAAACTATCAAGCATTTGACAGTTTAAACCAAATCATAAGAGATTATAACAGAGTCCTACAGCAAAGTCTAGTCTATGATATCATTGATGCAAAACAAAGTAATAGCACCCTCTTTTATTATTTGACTGAACATTTTAATACATTGAGGATCATACCTGCTCTTTTCCAAGACTCACTTGTGAATCTCTCAGATATGGGTAAGATAATAAGACCATTTAAAAAAAATGAATAATAATTATTATTAATTATGCCAATCCTAATGACTAACTTCAACTGAATTTACTTTTCTGTTCAATGAAATTAATAGCTAATAAAAAGCTGAGAAGTCATCAGAACCACATTTCACTGCAGATTTACTTCCACTAGAAAAGCTACCCTTTATTGACTTTTACCCTCTAACTTGTTGAACCAGTAAATGACAGTTTCATTTTTAACTTTATGAAAGAATTTTTGTGATTAACATTTTTCCCATTTGAGAGAGTACTTTTTTTTAAGATTTATTTATGCATACAAGAGTTGGGGTGCAGGTCAGAGGTGTGGGGGTGAGAGAATTCAGCAGAGACAGAGTGGGGAGTAGAATAGGCAGATGTACTGATACACACTCCTGAGGGGAGAAGTGGCAAGACAGGTGAGGTCTACTGTGCCATGTGGGTCACCTCCCTGGCTGGGGATCGAACTTGTGCTGCAGTGGCTGTGGATAGCTTCATAGTGCTGAGACTGAACCCCCTTGTGCCACTAGGGAGGCCCCAAGAAAGACTTTTTAATGTAAGAGGAATACTAGAAATAGCTCCTCATAAATTTCCTTTAGGAGCATACTATGTTCTCATTTAGCTCTCATGGCCTTTACATTCTACCAGTAGCACTAACTTCCTAGATTTTCACCTGCACAGGGATGTGTGAAGATATCTGCTGTCATGCCTGCAACCTGTCCATAGTCATCCACCCAGGAAGGTATAGGGCTTGCCTTGCTCTAGAATTAAGGAGCCTCAGAACTTCATGTCTTTCTGCTAAGATTGCTCCTCCCCCAGCTTAAATGCCACTCAAAAGGATTTAGAGTGACATTAAATCTCAGAATTTTTCTGCTAGCATTTGTATCCATCTACATGCACAAAGTATTAAAAATATTAATTAGATTATGCCACATATTCCTTCTCAAAAATTCCACAACGTCATTCCTTATACTTCGCATAAAATTCAGATTTTCTTTGAAGGCTTGAAATTCTCTGGCATTTGCCTTTTACTCCATTTACTTTTACTTATTCACCTGTCAATATTTGGGCTTGATATCCATTTCTGCCCCAGAACATTTAGAGTTGCTGAAACTACTTTTCCGGATTACTCTTCAGACACAAAATCCTTTTTCATGAGCATATGGGCCCCCCAGTTAGATACTACAATTCCAGTCTCCCTTATCACTACGGATGGCTAAGTTGAAACCAGCCAGGTATTGAGTACAAAAAATATGTACAATTGTTGGGTCTTCTATAATATAAAGAAAAGCCTCATTTCCTGAACATTGACTTTTTCCTAATGTTTTTTGTCTTGAATGTGAATTTTTAAATTATTATTTATTATTTATTTCTTTATAATTGACTCAACATTGGTTTACAACATTGCATATGATTGACAGGTATGGGATCACACCTCTTAACATGTATGTTATCACACCACACCCACCACCATGGCCCCTTCCCCTCTTTACTTTCTACCCTCCTTTTCCCTGTAGTAGTTTCAGTTTTACAATGAATGTAAATTTATATATTTTTTAATGATTTATTTATGCATACAAGAACTGGGGTGTAGGCCAGACATGCAGGGTGGTGAGAGGATTCACCAGAGTCAGAGTGGGGAGCTGAACAGGCAGACTGACTGAAATACACTGCTGAGGGGAGCAGCGGGTGAGTCAGGAGAGGTCTGCTGTGCCATGTGGGTTGCTCCCTGGTGGAGGATCAATCTCGTGCTGCAGTGGCTGGAGATAGTTTGATAGCACTGTCTTTAACCCTTGCGCCACCAGGGAGGCCCTGAAAGTGTATTTATATTAACTACACAAAGAATCGCCTTTTTAATATTGACTACTAAGGTATAAGTCCTGTAACAACTTTGTTAAGCACAGCTGACTCATTGCCCTATTCAAAACATACAGCTACTTGAAAAACAAATGCGGTTCTATGTTATTTAAGCCACTCTGTATTCCAACTTCATTGATAGCATTTAACCATTATTTGATCTGTTCTTCTCCAGGCCTTTGCGTAAGTTCATTTTTTCACATCATTTACATCTCTGCTCATATAGTAGATATTTATAATAAGGACATTTTTCTAAAATTCTCTATTTCAAATAGTCTTCATCCTTGAGGTATTACCTATCTATTTAATCTGCTTTTAACTTTTTTATATTAAAAACAGAAAGCGCTTTCTTCTCTTCCTCCTTGCTGCCTACGGAGGTAGCAACCGTCTTCCACAAAGCATCAGGGCCATCCTGGAACCCTCAGGAAGCCTAAAATGGTTAAAAGAGGATCAGGAAATTCATCTGGCACCAGTCAAATCCGTTATGCCAAAATTAAGAGTAAGTGGTGGAAACCCAAAGGCATGGATGACATGGAGCACAGAATATTCAATGGCCGGGTCTTGTTGCCCAACTGTTGGTTACAAGAGCAGCAAGAAAACAAAGCACACGCTGCCCGGTGGCTTTGGCAAGTTCCCAGTGCACAACATCAAGGAACTGTAAGTGCTGCTGATGGAAAACAAAGCTTCTGATCACTTGCAAAGTCTCCTAGAACAGCAAAGCCTCTGTGGTAAGTGCACACAACTGGCACTCCCTACCCATCCTAGTACCTTGCTGCGCAGCCAAGAGAGCGAATAGTCAGCTCGCAGGCGCGTTTTTGTGTTAATAAAACCATGAAACTGCCTTCCAAAAATTTTCCCTGGGCTTTGAAAAATAATAAAAAGAAAACAGAAAGAAAAGCACCCTCCGACAGCCATTAGCTGGAGCTGGCCTGACACTAACAACTAAACCACGATGTTCTGTTAACAGTTTCATAAAACAGGGTCACTCTAACCATGATGGCAAAACAATAAATAAATAAATAAACAAATCCATTCTATAATTATGTCTGAGCAAACACAAAGACAAGAACACTGCAACCACAGAAATGATCAAACATCCTCCACTCCCACATAATTTGAGTGACTGCTGATTCTTTACCAAAGACTGCTTTAGCTCAGCTCCATTTCTCCCACCTCCTGGCAAAAAAAAACTACTATAATCCTTAATTACAAAATTGCCCTTGCTTCATAAAACACCCACACCAGAGAAAACAACACTACGAGAATATTCCCGAAATCACCTAACAACCCCAAACCTGGAAAATTTCCTTTATTTATACCCTCTTACTGAAGGCCTATTAATTTTCTGTATAGTGAGATATCCAATACAAAAACCCATCATGTGTGAGCGTGTTCTGGGCAAACAGCATACAGAAAAACTGAAATTACATGGTTATTTGTTCATTTTCTTATAGTGTATCACCTCCACTAGGATGTGTTAACCCTGTTAATCCCCTGACGGGGATTTTCCATTCTTTCTTGTATCCTCAAGGTCAAGCAACAGGCCTGATAAAAGTCAGTAAAGATTCATTTCATGAATGATTCATTTAGCAGCAAAATAATTCTTCCTCTTAGAATATGAGGTCTTAGATATAGTTTCTACAGATTTTTAAGCCCCACCTCACAGATTATATTTCAGAAGGATTGGTATTGTGAAAAACAAATATAAGTGGAACATTTTAAAATAAGATAAGAATGATCATGGTGGAAGTGGGCCAAAGAACCCTTAGCCTGAGCCAGACAGCTATTTTTTCATGAATTCTTATTTGAAAACCCAGAAGAAGGACATCCACAAAGACCTAAATTATGTACCTAAATTCCAATTCTTTAATCTCAAATAAACACTTGACTGACCCTTATTTTGGTTTTGCATTTTGAGGCCAACAAAACCAGCCCAAGTATCTGTAAATGATTCCTGGTCTTATATGAAGCAACACAGAATCTAAGAGGTTGAAGCTCCTTTCAACAGTGACAACCTAGGAAGATTATCCCTCATTTTTTGTCTCTTGTGAGAAGGAAATAAAAGAAAAAAATGCATAAGTGAAATTGTGAACATTTTTGTTGTAGCAAAATTAATGTATTTGTAACAAAAATAACAAAAATTAAAAGGCTTGGGCCTCCCTGATGGCGCAAGGCATTAAGACCCGAACTATGAAGCTAACCGCAGTCACTGCAGCACAAGTTCAATCCCCAGCCAGGGAGAAACACACACGGCATAGCAGACCTCTCCTGACTTGCCCACTGCTCCCCCAGCAGTGTATTTCAGTCAATCTGCCTATTCTGTTCTCCTCCGTTTCTGGTGAATCCTCTCCCCCCCCATACCTCTGACCTGTACTCCAGTTCTTGTATGCATAAATAAATCTTTAAAAAAAATTAAAATGCTTAATCTTTTACCAAGCTTTTCATTGTGAAGCACAGTTAATACTAGAAAACATGTATCTTTCCAACACGTTACATTTTTCAAAAATTTTATATACTTAACCTAACTTTAATCTCCTGTTGAGATATTTGCTGCAAAGAAACAAAGTGAATTCTGCTCAGAAACTAATGATCAATGAAGGGAAAGGAACCAACACTTGCCTCTTCCTCTAAGTGTACAAACACACAAGAATAAGTCACATGATCCTCACACAGCCTCTTACCTCCTATCTCTACGGCCCTCAAGAGCACTCTCTGCATTTACAGTGATTCTTTTCCTTCTCTTCTTTGCTCACAAATCTTCTAATGCCATTTCTTCTACTTGGGGTTTACTTTTTACTCTTGTCCAATTGACCATGTCCATTCTTTTGGAAGAAATGCTACTTCTTGGGAGTATTTTCTAACCTACCAACTCACCACTCAAAGCTCAGTTAGACCTTCTTTGTGTTTCTCCCCTGCACCCCGATCAACAAATTGGTTCCCACTACTAGGCATTGCAACCCTGACCAGGAACAACACAAACCAGTTTTTCTCTGATTAAGAACATTTTAAATGCAGTTGGGCTTTCTGTGACAGAAAATCTTTCAGCGCTTTGAAGTATTTCGTAATGACTGCATCTGATTTTTACCTTGCTCCCATTTAATTTACTTCAGACTTTTATAGAGCATTCAATATGTGGACTTTCAGAAGAATTGAGGTAAATACTGAAATCTTAGTAGCAAGTGAAACTAAAAAGGTTTTGAGTGTTCTCATAGAAGAACTGAGGGAAAAAATTAAGTGAGGGAATTTAAGCCAATTTGTGTGGTGTTAGTATTGGCAACTTTTAAGAGGAAGCAAGAAACATCCATAAGGTTTGGCTGCATGCATAGGGCATAGCCTAATGAAAGACAAGGCATCTGACATTTACAGGAAAGGCTTCATGTTCCTGGATTTAAATTCAATGAGTGTTAAAGTACACTTAGTCTCATGCTTGTAAAACTAATTGCTGTTCACTTAAGAACTTACCACCTCTGTAGGAGCTAGAAGCCTGCTGTTTAACTGTCTTTAAGGCAGCACGCTGACTCACTTGTGGTTCCTAACCAATTTTTAATCAAGAAAAGCTGTCTACAGACAGAGCAGCTTTGAGATGTTCACTTTATTTCTTCCCGAAATGTCTCCCTGATACCGAAAATGTGCCAAAATGAAACTGTCAATGGGCTGCCAAAATATTTAGATGAACTCTCTGGAAAACCATCATAAAGACACCAGAGTAAGTTCCAGTGCGATATTTGCTCTTCGAGAACGTCATTCTTTTGGGGTTAAAGTCAACATTTTATTTCATTTTCAAAATATTTTCCAAAAACTCTGATCCTTATTTCATCAAATGAGAAAAGTGTCTACTCTCTGAGTAACTGTGCATAGCACTGGAAACACTATTTCTCACTGTGTACAATATCTTTCCAAATCCATACTATGTCTATGTGACTAAATACATTTCCTAGAATCTCCTGGAACAGATTACAGATGCAATTTTTTTGCACCTTATATTTGATATTTCCTCCATCTTGTCTCCTGGAACACAGACACCATTTTAGAAAAAGACTAAATGTGGCACAAAAGTGGCCTGGAGGGAGTGTAAGTCCCTGAGAAGCTGAGTCAATTTTCTAGCTCTAGGTCATGTCCTTCTGAATTTTTACATGAGGAAGAAATAAATGTTTATGCTTTGTTAAACTGCTGGTAATTTTAAGTTTTTCTGTCACTGCAGTTTAAATCAATCATGATCAAATTGATGTCCAATCTGTTCTGTTTTGTAAATTCTTCATGATGAAGGCCAGAAAACAAAAAGGAAACAATTTGACAGGGAAGTTAAGAAATACAGAGGATTGAGAAAAAAAAAAAAGAAGCAATGAAATATTTGAGATTTCCAAGAACTTAAATGAAGTTTAATGTAAAGGTAAAGTGATTCCCAAGATAAAGCAACATTTATATCTACGCAATTATTAGTGACACTTCCAAACACAAACAGAATATTTTAGGGGTACAAACAATTCCTACCTCTAAAAAATCCAATTCACTGAAAAAAAAGAGTAATAGAAGAGCTGAATTCTTGATAGCAACAATAGAATTTAGAAGATAATGAATGTCTTCAATGTACCAAAAGAAATAATTCTGGGCTAAACTTTCTATGCTCAATAATAAATTTCACAATCAAGTTTGAAAAAAAAGATAATTTATTTAATTTAGAGAACTTGGCACCATAGAAAATTATTTCAGAAAGATAATAAAAAGGTGAGTAGATATATCAGAAACTATAAATGTGTAAATCAAAGCACTGAGACATTATAAGAAGAAAAGTAGTAATATATATTTGAAGAACTAAAATTATAATAGAACAGAAATACTGGTAAATATTAGATTAGAAAGGAGGGGACATCGGTTAAAACATTTAAGGTCCTTGAATCTTTGAGAAGTAAAAGAACACTGATAAATGTGCAATTTTATTAAAGTACACTCTAAAGTAATAGGTATAAGGAGGGTAACTTCAAAGCTGAATGAAAGGGGGCTTATTGAATGGTAGAAAATATTTGTACATCATCCATCTGACAATGGGTTAATATTCAATATGGACAAGGAACCCATATAACTCAACAACTAAAAAATTAATAATTCAGTCAAAAATGGGCAAAATCTAAAATAGATACAAAGTAGGAACATAACACAGGCTGAACTTTACCCTTTTGTATATTGTTATATGCCTTCTCTCTCATTCCAATAACAACTAATTAAAAAATCAATTTCATACATAACCCTGTGTGGCTAGAGTTATAGAGGTAAAGATCTGGAGTAATGGTATTTGAATAAAAACATGTTTTAAAACTTTAAGTAAATGAATTGCTGGACTTATTCCAAAATAATTTTTGTTTTCCATTAGTCACCAATGAACTTTCAATTATGTGTTCAGTATTTCAGTCCTACTTTAGGAAATAATATAATAAGCAAACATGCTGAGACCAGAGTCAGAATCTCTAAATATTTATGAGCAAAGAACCAACATTTATTTTAGACATTTATATGACAACAAAGGAGCCTCAAAACCTCAAAAAAAATCTGTGATTTGATGCAAGAAACTGTTATGAATCTTATTTTTCCCTCTTCCCAGGAATCCAAACAGTCTTTGAAATAAGTACACAGTTGTATTTGCATCCTTCAGCAAAATACAAAGATGAAAGATACCCAGGACATCTTTGTCTACCTCTTTGAAAGGAATCTCTTCATCTTTCTCTGGTGGGTTATACTTGGAGCTCGTTTTTCCTGTGCTTTGGCTATAGATGATTTCTGAGAATCATTCTCACTGCAGTTTTTATTGAAGCCATCAGCATGCTGTACCAATCTAAAGGAGTAATTGGTAATCATGCAAAGTCTTCTGTAGCTTCCATTATTTGCGGCTAAAAGCTGGGAAAATGGCTCCTAAAAGCATTCAGTCTCTGTATATAGCAAGGTGTCACCCTCATTAAATGGAAAAGGGGTGGGATTATACATTTTGCTGAATGCTCTGGTTTGTGGGTCAGAAAGGTTGCCATAAATATGTAAAGGAAATAGTCTCTGTGATTTTATAAGGGAGTAAGAAAATGTATGCCAATTTGGAGTGACAGTAAAAGGCTTTTTTCCTTACTATAGTTCTATGACAGAAAGTGATAAAATAATTCAATATCAAAATATCAAAAGGGAATATCAAATCAATGCCTAAAGGAAAATTTAGTGAAATATGATTTTTTTCCTTTTAGGTTAGGATGACCTGAATACCAAGTTAACTAATACTGATGATATCTATATGCCACCTACATATATACATGAAAATTGAAACATTGTCAATGTATAGTTATCCAAGTTTTAAATAGAATAAATTTTCAGCAAAAATATTCAATGAACTACGCATTTATTAGATTGCCTAGCTGAGTGATCCCCATTTACATTAACACTAGTTCCCTGAGATATTAATTTGAAAATGAATTTTCTCGATGGAGTAAGCCACATGAGCCCCAGTGGGGTAACTGCCTTCAAGATATTGAGCAAAACAATTGCACATTTCCTAGGACTGCACATTGCATTAGAGGTTCAGTGGAATGACACAACGTTGATGCCTGGTCATTATTATAACTGACCTCTTACACCTGGGCCCATAGGAAGCAATTATAGCTCAAATCTGGATGTAAGATCCAGGAGCTACAGTTTGCAAAAGGGGTTTTTGCAACCATATATGGTGATTATACTCAGGTTTAACAGTGACATGTTTAGGAAGTAAGAGATAGGGAAATACCCACTGAGTTTCCTGTGACCTCAAGAACCTCTCTCAGGGCAGGTGAAATACTATAATGCTACTTCTTTTTGTCTTTTATAAGGAAATGAGAACTTGAGAAGCCATTTTTACCTACTATCTCCACAGCCTGATAATTCCTGTATGCTGTGTGAAGGCTTCAGGATTTATTGGTCAGGCTGCTTTATTATTATTATTATTATTTTCAGCTACTCTGAGGAAATATTTCATAAAATCAAAGTTTGGAAAATAGCCTGATAAGCATTGTTAAACGGTTTACCTTAGAATTCTTTATAGCCCTTAACATGCTAATATACATGGAAAATTACCACAAGGAAAATATAACATATAGGGTTCCCTGAATTTATTGAACAAGAGAACTCCTTTTACTGGAATATTTCTTGCGAATGTTCATGTACACATTTGGAGAAATATCATCTCCACCAAAACTAACATAATTATTTCCTACACTCCTAGTATATGCCAAGAACGGGTGCAGGGATTAGGACTGACTGGCTCTTCTGATCTTGTGTTGGGATTCAGAACTGCACATCACCAAAATGGCGGCCAAGCAGGCTGCTTAAGTCTAGCAGACCCACAAAGAGTTACATTTGCTGCCTTAAAACAGTAATACAACATCTTGCACTTTCTGCAATCACCACCTAGTTGGAGAAAGTGAATAATTCCAGAATGCAAGAAGCCACAGCCATGACATTTTTCCAAAAGGTAATCCTTCTGGTAATCACGTTTATTTTTTTCTTTATATCTTTATTACCAAAGTATGTTTCATTAAATTATATTGTACCTTTGCTGAACCTGTCTTATACATGGAATCACACACAAAAAACATGTGGTTATATGATACTATGATCCATTTACACTGAATTTATTACCACTCTCTTCCATATGTTTTTATGGCAGTGAAATTGGGTTAAAATGATATCATGGATGTAGGGTAAGTAAATGATATCAGGCTTTTCTGCCCTCCCGCCATTAGGATTTTTGGTGGATCCTTGTGGTCCTGAATGCATGCCTGATGGCAGGCACCTGGAGTAGGGTGTGGGCATGTGTAGATGGGATACACCTGGGCTGAGACTGGGCTTATAAGGGCGGTGTCACGGGGACGCCAGTAGAAGAACGAAAGAGAAGCCAAGAGAATGAGAGCGAAAGAGAAGCAGAGGCCACCAGAGAATGCCGGAGAGCCCAGACAGAGTGAAGACTTGCTGGGGGCTGGGTGGCCTGCCAGCCTCCCGGCACCCCTGCCTGCTGTGTACCTGGTAAATCCCAATAAAAGCCTGCAAAAGCCACTGAGGGCTCCAGGACTCTTTCCTCCTTTACTTCATCTGCTCGGATCATAGAGATCCTGCCCTGTGGCCTTTCCTGCCCTTACAATGGACAATTCCAAGGGGATAATAAACAATTCAAGTAATTTGAAGAATGTCGGAAGAAATGTGAGAACTATCCAAACATCTACTTTGTAGGTTAAGGATCTTCACGTAGGTCAGTTTAAAGCTTTGAACTTTTTGACTGTGGAGCTCAGTTGTGGGCCTCACTCAATTGACAGCTGTTTTGAATATTGTTAATCTTGAGGATTAATTCACAGTCATTCTGAAGGATCTCTAAGACACCCCTCTAGAATAAACAAGATGAGTTAAAGGAAAGACTATTCTTATAGCCTTTTAGTTATCTTGAGAATAGCCATATGTGTTTACTCTCTCAGAAACCAAAAATACAAACTTCAATTCTTTATCTTACTAGAAAAGATAGTCTGTGAGTTATCGCTACCTATTCCAGTATTATTTGTTAGATCATGATATATTCCATATTAGTATAACTTTCTATTTTATTGCATATATAAATAATTACATATTCCAATATATAAGGCAGATAGATGGTCTTTTTTACATATTTCATAATTTTAAGAACATGCCAGAAGAAAAAAAAAGACAAATATGGCAGCATTAATTATAAGATCTTATTCTTGAATTAAAAAGTAAATTACAAGGGGCCTCCCTGGTGGCATAGGGTCTAAAATCTTTGTACTATCAAACTCTCACTAGCCACTGTGGCGTGAGTTCAATCCTCGGCCAGGGAGATACCCACATGGCGCAGCAGACCTCTCCTGACTCTCCTGCTCCTCCCCTCAGCAGTGTATTGCAGTCAAATCCACCTATTCTGGTCCTCACTCTATCTCTGGTCAATCCTCTCACGGCTCCCCCCCAACACCTCTGGCATGTACCCCAGTTCATGTATGCACAAATAAATAAAAATAAATCCTTGTTTTGATTTATGTATCCTTTACATCATTGTTCATTTTTAAACAATGTTTGCTTCCCCTCCCCCCCCTCAGGTGTAGTCCCCATAGACTTTCCTTCACCAATGCCTCCATGCACCATCACCTCAGTCCCCTGAGCTCCTCCCTCCCTCCCTCTGATCCCTCTCCCTCCTCCTCCCCTGCAGGATGTCTCTGGTTTATAATTGTTCGTTTTTGTTTTGTTGTGTTGTGTTTTGTATTGTTATTATTTTAATAAAAATAAATCTTAAAAAAGAAAATAAATTTCAAAGCACAGAACATATTCCTAAGACTGAGGAAAAGCCAATCTAGCAAATCCTGCAACTTTTTAAAATTTTTTGCTTGATACTGCCACCTCGTGGTTACAAGTGGTATAAAAGTAAAGCGTTTAAAACACATTCACATCAGGATGTCAGTAAATACTGAAAAGAGATACGTATAATATCCAAAAATTAATCAAAGAATAGTTAAATGTTTCCATATTTGTTGGAGAATGATTCAAGTTTAGACTACACACAAATACAAATATATTTATGAATATGTTACTGTGTGCCCAGCTCTTAACTATCATAATAAAACTGGATCCTTGAATCTTAACCCAATACAGGAAGGAGAAAGATAAATAGATTAGAGGAGGTTGAAAACATGGTGATACTGCATTTAAATTTTAAATGCTTTTCTGATCCTTTTGAAATACTACTTCACTCAGTGAATTGCCGTGAGCACTTCCATATTTTAGCAGAGAATGAAATACATTTTAAGATAAACTCAAGCATTCCTGTGGAGAGCATATTAGTATAATTAAAGCCTATAATCAGCATTCTGTTAACTTTTCGCATATTTGCCTTTTAACTTTCTTTTGCTTTGCATTTAGAAAAAATGTCATTTATGAACCACTGAGACTTGTATTTTAGCTTAAATGGACCTGATCCAAAGTTTTATGACAAATTGTGCCACAGAAATCTTTTCACAGTTACCCCTAAGAGGATACAAAAGGGAATTTCAGAGAATGAGACTTAAAGATTCCCGGGCAAGGTCTTCTTTCCATGGGGATCTCTGAGATCCTTCTTGCTCAGCAAGATACAGAACTGACCCTATGGTTCACCAGCTGCTGAAGGTGAGCCCAACTCTGCTGCCTGCCTCACCCAGCCATTCCTCACAACTCTTCAATCATGCCATGGTCTTTTTGAGTACGCCATTGCTCTTCACATCGTAAAATGGGACCCAGTCTCATGTTCCTCTGTGGGTCTGCTAGATTTAAATGGCCCGCTCGGCAGCCATTTTGATGAAGTGCAGTTCTGAATTCTAATACAAGATCAGAACAGCCTGGTCAATCAGTTATATAGCCTAAAAGAATGTAGTATACCAGACCCTACAAGGATCCTTTCAAATGAAACAAAGAAGGATGTTTGATCACCCTGGGATAATGGGCATACATCAGGAGGTATCACCCGGAATGCCCAGGGGCCTTTGACTGAGGTTGGCTTTGCATTCCAGATACTGATCAGTGGAGCAACTTGTTGATTAGATTGGAACCTTGGGTGAGGGTTTTGATTACAATACCAGATCATCAAGGAGATAAAAAAATACCTGGTCAGCAGACTAATGATCTCCCACTGTACCCCTAGATTACATGAGCACATTTTCAATTTTCACCCATCCTTTCTCCTTGTTCTTCTACTGATACCAAAATTTCAGGTTTTCAGGCCTAGTCTGCCAGCCAGGACTGGGTAGCAGGTTGCAGCGGCAGCGCTGAGTTGCAGCCACTAGACACCACAGGTTGGTGTCTCACGAAGCCACAGCAGGAACTTCGCTGATGCTCAGGCAAACAAGTGAAAAGAGGCAGATTTGTTTAGAGAAAAAAAGTTTATTGAGGAGGAAAGGAATAGAAATAAAGTGGGACCCCCAGCCCAGGGAGGGGCAAAGAAACTGGAGTCTTGTCTCAGGGAATATACACCTTCTTCCCTAATTATTCTAAAGCTCCACCAGTCCCTTTGTGATTGGTTAGTTCTCAGTGGTCTCACTCACTGCCTAAATGTTTCTGTGCCCAGAACTAAGTCTCTGTGTCCCAGCCCTTAATCGTCCTTGTCCAGGAATGTCCTGTTGCTCCTAGTCCTGGGGAGTTTGATTAGTCCCCTTTGGAATTTGTTGCCCTTATCTCTGGAGCCTTCCTTAACTCTCCTGAAGTCCCTGCACTGCCCTTGAAGCTGCCTAATTATCCCTAATTTCCCCTAGGACTCACTACTCATTGTAATGGATGCTGTATGAAAATTCTATCAATAAAAAAGCCACCATCTTGTTCTTTTTGCAGCATCCTGAATTACACAGCTTGCTCCAGGATGCCCATTTCTTTGTCAGTGCAGTGTTGTCAAGGAAACAAGTTGCACCCAAACAGGGACCCCACACCCTATTTCTCCAGCCTGGAGAAGGGAATTGGACGTCCAAATCAGCCTGATCAAAAGCCCCGTAGACCCAGAGTCTGGGGCTAAGCAATAAGAAGGTATTTATATTTGCCACAATTAAATTCTCCTTTCTTTTGTGGCATCTGTAAGGTTTTTTCATAAATGTCCTTTTTCTTTCCTTTCTTCTCTATCTTTCTAAGAAACATGGGTAATATCCTCACATCTGCTCTCTCAGAGCAATTATGAAGAACAGCTTAGAGCTCCTCTACTAACCCAGGGATGTGAGTGCTGATAAAGAGCTCGCTCAGTTTTTTTTAAGGGTTTTTTTTTTTAAGATTTATTTTATTTATTTATGCATACAAGAGCTGGGGTGTAGTCCAGATGTATGCAGGAGGAGGGTGAGAAGATTCACCAGAGACAGAGTAGGGAGCAAAACAGGCAGATCCACTGAAATACACTGCTGAGGGGAGCAGCAGTCTTCTAAGGGACCTAACCACGTGAGTTAGCTCCCTGGCCAGGGATCAAACTTGTGCTGCAGTGGCTGCATGCAATAGCTTCATAGTGATGGAGTTTTGCAGAGTGTGGGTTGGGGTCCTTGTATTCACTCTGGGAAAGGTTTCACCAGAGCTCCCGTTTCAGCAGCACGTGGTGAGTTTCCCAGGCGAGTTTCTCCACGAGACAGAGATGTTAATGATTATAAAAGGGCAGGTTTGTTAGAAAAGGGAAAGGGACAGGTTTTGCTAAGAGAGGCCTGCATGGTTGCAGGCAGGCGACCTTGAGGAGAGCAGCCTCCACTGAGGGAGGTCAGTGAAGAGAAGCCACAGCATCTATAGGTCACGGGCAGGCAGGAGGCTGCTGCCCTGCAGAGGGAAAGAGTTGGTGAAAAGAGGCACCTACATAGTCACAGGTGGGCAGTGGGAGTGCTTCCCCGACCCTGTGCAGAGACTGTACTGATATAGCCCTTTTCTCTTTGGGAGGGGTCACTTCTCTGTGGAGTGGCTGCTTGTTGCTGATGTTGGGTAACAAGCAAAACTAGAAAGGGGCCAGAGATTCCTGGGTGGGCCCAATCTCCGTATCTTTCCCCGCAGGCCTGTGCTCCACTCCCTATAGCATCTGATCCTGCTTGGGTCTCATGCCTTGTGATAAGGCACTGGTACCTAAGGGTCCGACCTCTACAGCTGGGTTAATGGTCATGTTAACCCACCTCCTTGTGTGAGTCAGGTTTTAGTCTTGCGAGGCCTCCTTTCCAGTTTTTCTGTTCTTGTCCTCCATCAGAACCATGGTGAGGGTCTTGGGGATGGTTTTGATTACAACACCAGATCATCAAGCAGATAAGAAATACCTGATCAGCAGACTCATCTCCCCCCGTTGCCCTAGATGACATAAGCACATTTCTAATTTTCACCCACCCTTTTTCCTTGTTCTCTTACTCCATGTAATTAATGTTGTTTGATTATTCTATCAATAAAAGGGCCAGGATCTTTCTCTTTCTGCATCATCATGCACTGTGCAGCTTGCCCCATGACCCCTATTTCTTTGTCAGTGTGTTGTTTTCATCACAATGCCCCTCCTTGTCCCTTCTAATCCATCAAAATTAAATTACCTACACCAGAATTACAAGCCAAATATAACAGGCCGACATGAGTCATCTGCCTTAAAGAATGATGGAGGAAGTCTAAATATTTTTTTTAAATTTATTTATTTATTTATTCATACAAGAGCCGGGGTACAGGCCAGAGATGAGTGGGGGTAGGTGGGGGGGGTGAGAGGATTCACCAAAGACAGTGGGGAGCGGCGCAGCGGGTGTCAGGAGAGGTCTGCTGTGCCATGTGGGTAACTCCCTGGCTGGGGATTGAACTTGTGCTGCAGTGGCTGCAAGTAGCTTCATAGGTTGCACCGTAACCCCTTGTGCCATCAGAGAAGCCCAGGAAGTCTAAATATTTTTGACCACTAGGTGGCACTCCTCACCCACAAAACTAATAAAAAGCTCTTGAAACATTTATTTGGAGGTTTAGTCTTTTTATTATTTTTGGTCTAATTTTTAATGAAAGATTTAAATTAGACAATAATGATCTATTACATATCTTGTCATTAGATTTCAGTATCACATACACATAATTTACTTTATTCAGCTTTGCTTTTAAAATGCAGAAATATAACAGTGTTAGCAATATTTCCTCAGTTTTTCATTTTAAGTTTGTTGTGAAGTATCAAATCACTGTTACTTCAAATGATAATTATCTAAACTCATTTTAAAAAATATATAAACAAGTATCAATAGAGAAAAATTTATATTTTTTACTGAATGATATCCATGTGCCCAAATTTTCACACTAGTAATAGATCTTTTTTTTTTTTTTTTTTTTTTTTTTTTTTATAGAGGCATGCTTTATTTATTTGTTTGCTGGTTTGTTTGTTTGTTTTGTTTATACATGCACTGGGTACAGTCAGAAGCGCGGGAGGGCGAGAGAATTCACCAGAGCCAGAGCGGGGAGCAGAGCAGGCAGAAGGACCAAGGTACACTGCTGAGGGGAGCAGCGGGCGGCAGGAGAGGTCTGCGCGCCATGTGGGACCCTCCTCCGGTGGCCGGGGAGCAGCCGGGGATCGAACCGGCGCCACAGAGGCCGCGGGCAGCTTCGCAACCCAGCGCTCAACCGCTGCGCCACCGGGGAGGCCCTAGTAATAGATCTTGATATCATTAAGCATAATGATTTTGTTGTTTCAAGTGACTAATTTAAAAATCAGACCATAAAATATATAGCATATTTTTCCAATGCTGTCACAGCTTTAAAGTAGTACAGGACCATCATTTACAATAGGTCTTTGTACCACTATTAGAGCATTAATTATTAACATTGTATATATGTAAATTATAATAAACTTAGTTCATGCAGAGGCATTTAAACTAACATGTGCCGGGCCTCCCCGGTGGCGCAGCGGTTGAGCGCTGGGTTGCAAAGCTGCCCGCAGCCTCTGCGGTGCCGGTTCGATGCCCGGCTGCTCCCCGGCTACCGGAGGAGGGTCCCACATGGCGCGCAGACCTCTCCTGCCGCCCGCTGCTCCCCTCAGCAGTGTACTTCGGTCCTTCTGCCTGCTCTGCTCCCCGCTCTGGCTCTGGTGAATTCTCTCACCCTCCCGCGCTTCTGACTGTACCCAGTGCGTGTATAAACAAAACAAACAAATAAATAAAATAAATAAATAAAAGCATGCCTCTATTTAAAAAAAAAAAAAATTAAAAAAAAAATTAAACTAACATGTGCCTTAGAAGTCAGTGCATATCCTCAGGACTCATCCTAACCTTTCTTTTTCTTTCTTTTTTTAAAGGATTCATTTTTATTTATTAATGCATAGAACTGGGGTCTAGGCCAGAGGTGCAGGGGGTGAGAGGATTCACCAGAGACAGAACTGGCAGATATACTGAAATACACTGCTGAGGGGAGCAGAGGGTGAGACAGTAGAGGTCTGCTGAGGCTTGTGGGTTAGCTCCCTGGCCAGGGAATCATGACACAGTGGCTGGTGATAGCTTGATAGCCCTGAGACTTTTACCCCTGCATGACCAGGGACACCCCCCCAACCTTTCTTCTGACCATCATATCCATAACTAAACTAAACGCTCACCAAGATCTAACTGCAGAATCTGGTACCTGGACTAGGTAAAGGGTGAAAGGGATATTATGCCAGAGAGACTAGCAGACAGAGAATATGTCTAGAAGTGGATCCTGGGGTGTTGAAACAAGGGGGCATAATATAAAGCTACATGAGAGAACTTATCATTATGTGGGAGTCTCTTATGCCTGAGAATTCATTGTTATGCAAAGGCCTAGCTTTGCTTGCAAAGGTCCAGGGTTGCTTCTAATTTGCTGCTTGGAGAATTCTTGAAAGCATGAAAAAAGAGATGGCTCCCCTAAAAGATAAACAGATGCCAGGACTTCCATGGGGAAAAAAAAAAGGATGAAATGCCTCAAAGAGGCACACTAAAATAGATCTAATATAGAAGACCAAAAACCTCACCTGAATCAATGTTTCTTGAGATGGTGCTGAGAAGGATACACCTTTATGAAGGTGTTAAAGTACATTCTGTTGAAGAGGTAAAACATTCTAGCAGAATCCCTGAAAAGCTCAGGTTCAATTGTACTCCCATCTGGGGCTGGTAGAGAGTATACTCTTAGCATACACTGGCTCATAAGCAGCAAGGGGGATGATAGGGTCCAGGCATAATAGAGGCCAGGTGGCACCACTTAACTATCAGCAAAAGACTTGGTGTAATTCTCACAATAATCAGCAAGTCTGGAGAGGTGATTAGACTGACACATGGTGTCCATAAATAGAACACTTTTGGAATAAGTACTGGGGACAATATAGATGAGTAGCCAACAGTCTGTTATTTGAATCTCAAAAGAGATTCAAGATTGGTGAGCAGAGCCTGAGATAGGATTCCACAATAAAAATTCATGATCCCATATCTCTTTCCAGACCTCAAACATTTATCAGACCCAGAATCTGTCCCTAAACAAGAACCATGTGGCAAATGGCAATGTATATATCTCTTCCCATCCTTCCTCAAAGGATTTGCAGGCATTAATTCTTGTGATCATTGGGAAAAGAGAAATACCTGACTTCTGCAGATGATTTGACACAAATCTGATAGGATCATGTGTCGAGGGTGTTCAAAGCACTATCTTTTCTTCCCTTGTTAGATAAGGATGTGAAGGGGCCTGACCCAGGATAGCATGTCACAGTGCGTTCAGTGGTTCATGGAGCTGGTGGTGCTTTTGCCAATTGTCAAGTGATAATCTCAGTGAGCACATTCTGCAGTTGGCAGAAATATCACATTTTTTCTTGCTTTAATGCAGTAGAAGTTATAGCAGCTCTAAATGTCTAGTGCATGCTCCTGGATCTGCAAAATCAAGCTGAAATGGCAAATCAAAAACAATATTGGAACCCATAAAAATGACACAGATCGGTCCCACCCTCAAAGGCATAAAGAATACCAGGATGGCAATTCTCATCATAACTCTCTTTAATTCACCAGATAGGTCCCTGTAAGAATTGTATGGATTGTGGCAGGTAAAAGAGGATTATCACAAACTCAACCACGGAGAATCTTCAATCATAATTGCAGCTCTGGATGTGGTGTCTTAGCTAAAGTACATTAAAACAATTTCTGGTATGTCTTATTGATTTGTTCTTTTCAATCAAAAGTTCACATTCACTTGGAATGGACAACCCAATTGCCTTTGGGTTATATTTAACTCACCTGATCTCTGTCATGATATTGTCTAATGGAACTGGAACAATATGTATGTTCTCTTGAATATTAGGTTTTTGCACACAACAAGTAGTCACAAATACTCTGGCTGCCTTAGTAACACATAACTCTGGAGAGGGAGGGAGGTAAACCTTTAAAAGATTCAAAAGTCTGCCTCACTGATGATATTCTTAGGGGTTCGGTTATCTAGGATATACTGGGACCTCAATTCTAAGTTAAAGGCATATTATTGAGCCTTGAAACTTCTACTTATAAGAGAGACGTACAGTGACCGGTAGGTCTGTTGAAATTTGGAGTAAGCATACTGTATTCCTTGATTACCATATAACAAGGAAGGTTAATAGATCACTTACAAATTGGGCCTCCCTGGTGGCACAAGGGGTTAAGTCTCAGCACTATGAACATATCAGCAGCCACTGCAGCATGATCCCTAGCCAGGGAGCTAACTCACATGGTGCAGCAGACCTCTCCTGTCTCGCCTGCTTCTCCCCTCAGCAGTGTATTTCAGTCAGTCTGCCATTTCTGCTCCCCAGTCTGTCTCTGGAGAATCCTCTCAACCCCTCCACCCCACCCTCTTACCCTCCACCCCCACCCCCACCTCCCCGCCACCTCTGGTCTACACCCAGCTCTTGTATGCCTAAATAAATAAATATTAAAAAAAAAAAAAAAGAACAGATCACTTACAACAACAAAGCATGAAGCGGCATGACCAGAAAGCTGTGTAAGCACTTCTACTACCTGGGTCATACAGCTGTGTGGATCTCCTGGTACTTGAAGTGCCTTTGTTAGAGGACCACAGCATCAGAAGCCTCTGGCAAACTCCACTAGGAAAATTGTAGATTCTTGGGCACCTATTATCCAGCAGTCAAGGCTTGATGTTCTCCATCATGATTACCTCCAGCTACACATTTGTAATTTTGCAAATCTTTGTTTTCTGTTCCTGTTTTGGCCTTTTGGTCAGAAAGTCCTATACCCAGGGAAGAAAGCTTCCAACATGAAACATAGTAAAAGTGCAAGTCAAGTTCTGATTAACAGGGCTAACTTTGGGTTCATTGGCTCAGCAGCAGGCAAAGTACATCAGCAGGCAATGCTGCCATATCGTGAGAGATAAATGACTGCACTTTATGAGGTACCAGGGATGGATCTAGTTAATGCATGGTCTCCGTGTGACCTCTCAATAGTCCCTTGCCCAGCACACTGTCGGCAGCCATGTATTGACAGGAACAGGGGAATTAGGATTTTGGATTCCCTACCAGGTAGGTCCTCCTACCTAGTCATCCAGTCTGCTGAATCCAGCGAAGTGTCAGTAAAAGGGGAACTTATAAAGGTAGAAGAAATTAAATCAGTAACCACACTGCCAGTTGCAGGTGACAATAAAAGGGAAAAATTGTTCCATACTTTTCATATTTGGATACCTAATTTCACTAATCTGCAATCATATGTAAGTTGAGAATATGAAGTTATGTTTAATAGAACATAAATGGGTTTATTTCAAGGTGGGGGATATCGTGAATTATAGGAAGATGGGTAAATAAGACTTGATAAGACATTTAACTAGAGGAATAACATGATCTGGAAAAATAATATATATTGTGTTTTAAAAATAAGGGTTTTAAGAATCTTCTTATAGAAGCTTTTATGTCATTATTCAATAGCTCAACCAAAAACATCTAATGAATCAGTTTTAAAATAAAGGTCATAGTTAATAAATGTCTTAAACCTGGGATTTCATATTGCTGTGTAGGTACATGATATTCTAGTCTTGAAGGGAGATAAACCCTCTAAATACATGCCAGTAGTTTGAATAAACTGTTAAGACATTTAGGGCAGGCAGGGTGATGCCTAAAGAAAATTAAATGGTCAACTAAACCCAGGAAGCCAGGAAACATTTGTCAGACCTGATAACGTTCAGGGAGAGGCATGAAATATCCAGGGGGAAGAAAGGCAGCTCCCCACCCCAGGTAGGGATAAAGCCAGAGGAGAGCAAGAAGCAGGCAGAGAGGGGATTCCTTGAAATTAACTTGTTTTTGGACTATAAGGCATTTCCTCTATACAGGACAAGCAATACCTTAAAAACCCCTCAAAGCTTTCCCCTTCACAAGTGAAGGAAGTTGCTGGTTGACATCTGGGCAACTCAGACCATACGGTCTCCCTTGCCACAATCTGCTGCCTGGGCTGATAAAACTATACCCAGGGAGCACAGTAAAAGGGGGAGCGACTTAGAAACTGCTGCCTGGAGGAACCCTTGTGCAGTGCACCCCAGGAAGGGGCAGAGTGAACAGTTCTCAGCAGAGACCCCACAATTCCCTTGTAGTTGTCCTTCGGACTGTTCGCCTGCACCTCTTTCCAGGCATCATTTCATCCTGTCTCTAGATAAACTTACCTTTTGCTTCTGCTAAAGACATGACTATGATTTCTTTTCACACCATAGTCAAGAACTGAGGAACCACTAAAATCCAGGAACCCCCAAACTGGCAACAAAACAATGTATATTAAATATTCCTGTCATTTCTCAGTTGAACATGCATGACATGGTTTCTAGCAAGAGTATTTACTTCCCCTCACTTTGCTTAAATATTTGTTATTTAAAACTGTTATTAATATGCTATTTGAATCTTTTCAAGTGATTAATCATAATAGTTGTTAGACTAGTTACTAAGGTAAAGATTGTAGTTGCATATGTTGAAATTAGAGTAAAATTCTAGATTTTATTCACTATCAGAGTTCACTACTAACCTAATAATTATCATCCACTAATTTGCAGTTTTATAAATGTAATGAGGATGTTTCGTGGATGATCACTCAGTAGAAAAAACACTGAGAATCTTATTACTTCAATAAGGCTTAGTTATTTAAAACAGCGATAACTAGAACAAATTTAATATTTTTTCTTCCTAGACTGAGACGTGGACATTTGAACATGCTTTTCTTGAAATGAACATAATTTAATATGAATGTGTAATTTACATGTCATTTCCTCATGTAATGACTTTGTCTTTTGTTTAAAATTTCAAAGGGAGTTTCCAAAGAGAATATAATTAAAACAGTGGCAATATTTCAAATTGAGAAGTAGGTTGGCTTCAATTATCTACATTTCAGGGTAGATGTGTAGTAAAAGGACTTGGTTCTCTAATCATATGTGAAAGATGGTGAACTGTCTCGGAAGATTTAGTGAATAATGAGGTAGAAGCTGTTATGCTGTTTATTCTCAAGTGAGCTCTGTCTCTGCTATCCATAATTCTTGAACTCCTTTTGATGACTCGCCCCCTGCTGTATTTATTTTATTTTATTTTTTTTAAAGATTTATTTATTCATTTACACAAGGACCGGGGTACAGGCCAAATGCCCGGGAGGATGAGAGGATTCACCAGAGACAGAGTAGGGAACAGAACAGGCAGACTGACGAAATACACTGCTGAGGGGAGCAGCGGGTGAGACAGGAGAGGTCTGCTGCGCCATGTGGGACCCTCTTCTGCCCGGCCGGCTGGGATCGAACTGGCACTGCAGATGCTGCAGATGCTTCACAGTGGGGTTCTCAAGCGCCTGTGCCACCAGGCCCTCCCTATTGTATTTAATGAATACTAAAAGTAACAATAATATCGAAAAATAATTTTTTGTTTGTAGATTAACTCCGTTCTGGTTAGAGAGTAAATTCTGGCTCAAACTCTAGACTCGAATTTGGTTAGACTTGATTTTTGTTTTTGTCAGCCTATTGTTAATTCAGTGAATGTTCCACAGGAAGTTGAAGAGAATATTTTGCTCTATATTTGTTGTTGGGAAATTTTATTAATCTAACCATGAATCAGAAGAAACAAGACACGATTTTGCAGGTATTGATTGATGTTAAGTGTTCTAATCCTACAAAAGTATATCAGGAGTAAAGTTTTCAGTCCTTGTCTCTATTTTTTATTTTTTGTATTTAACAGTTTACGATGCTTCAATCATTGTTAAAACATTTGTCCATTAAACCATGTAGAAATAAGTATTAAAAAGTCTGCAAAATAAAACATACTTTAAACATGTTTAAGTAGAGACACTATTTAAAATCTCAGAGGTTTTAGTCACTTCATTACTACGCTGTGGAAGCCAAGTAATTCTTAACTTCCAGTTAAGAAGGTTTCCTAAATCCAGCTCCACTGCACATTCCCACTTCTGTCATCTTCTGTCACTTCAAAACTTTCATTAAGATGGCTGTATGAATTGCATCCTCTTGTTTCAGATCTTCATCCTACCATTTTTTTTTTTAAGATTTATTTATTTATGCATACAAGAACTGGGTTACAGGCCAGAGGTGGGGGGGCGAGGGGTGAGAGGATTCACCAGAGAGGGAGTGGGGAACAGAACAGGCAGACTGATGAAATACATTGCTGAGGGGAGTAGCAGTTGAGTCAGGAGAGGGCTGCTGAGCCATGTGAGTCAGCTTCTTGGCCGGGGATAGAACTCGTGCTGCAGTGGCTGCGGACAGCTACATAGGTTATGTCTTAAACTTGTACCACCAGGGAGGCCCTCATCCTATCATTTCTCAAGGAAAGTTTCCCCATCGACATAGTTCTTTGCCATGTCTGTGGTTTTCTAGGCCAAGTAAGCTCTGGATGGCTCTGACTGAAATAAATATGGCTGCTTCTCCAACCACAAATAAGTAAAGAAACTCAAAATGGTGGACCACTACGTGAGGGGCTGTATGCTTGCATCACAGAAGCTGCTCTGTACCCGCTGAGCTGTGGGCATGGGTTCTTTGTAAACAAGATAGTATTGCTGAGCTGGTTTCTGCCTCTATGACAAGCACTTTGCAATCTGGGCTCTCTGCTAGACACCAAACCTGTATGCTTGGTAATTGGTTCCACTTTGTGTACACTTTACTGTCATCAAACACCATAGATTTCTCTTTCTTTTCTTGCTAATACCACTCCGTGTGCGGCTTCAATTCCCACTAAAGGGGCTCCTCCAGCTACATGCCATGCTTCGTGTGTACAGTGTCATTCTCAAGTCCTCTTTAATATTTTAAAATAATAAAGATTATGCAAGAAAGAAAATGATAGGGACTGAAGCATTCTTTATTAGTATGGTGAGGATCCCTAGGCCAAAAGAGCTCTTTGGTTCCATAGATTGAATGTCAGAAACCTGGGTTTGAAATTCAGGCATTTTAAAGAGAGAAAATGAAAATTTATGTCAAATTCATAACATTTAATCTGATTTTGCTTTTATCATCAAGGAAAAACATTTACTGAGGGATTTCTATTTATTGAGTTAGGGGAATCATCTTAAAAATAACACTGAAACACCTTTAGGTATTTTACTTTTTAATTTACCTGTCAAAAATAAATTTCACTTTAATGAAATAATCAGATTTATAAAGAAATATACCATATGGAAGTTAAGGAAGCTGTATTATAGCAAATATTTAGCTTTCTGTTGACACATTCAAGATACATATTTTCTTGCAGTAGTCATTTTGAGGCAATTATCTAGGATTTATTTAGATGCAATAACAGTATCTCAAAGTATATACAAAAACATCCATAAAATCATGGGTCTATTATGAAGTGTATCTTATGACAAGGATGCCTTTAGATGATCAGTTGTATGTGAAAATTTATTGATAGCACAGTAAAACTGCGCTGTTCAATGTCTGCTACATATGTAAAATATTACATAACAAAAAATAAGAGATAGGTACATTATTGTGAATCTAGGAAAAATATATTTGGTCGTTTAGATGACCAGAGTATGTATTTCTCATATATATTTGGTCTTTCTCCAAAGTACATGACTCAGCTCCCAAAAACCTTGCAATTGCCTAAATGTTAAAGGTGTCTCCTATTATGTTAATGAGGTAACTTCTGGGGAAGTATTTAGGGATGGGGCTGGTTGCCAGGGCAGCCAACCATATGATTAGAGTGTTAGAACTTTCTTTACCACCCATTCACTGGTTTGCTTTGTGGTATTTTGAGTATTGCCATTTATAAATCTGTTTTGGGGCCTCCCCTGGTGACACAGCGGGATGCGGAAGCTGCCTGCAGCCTCTGCAGCACCGGTTCGATCCCGGCCACAGGTGAGGGTCACACATGGTGTGCAGACCTCTCCCCTCAGCAGATAATTTCGTCAGTCTGCCTATTCTGTTCCCCACTCTGGTTCTGGTGAATTCTCTCACCCTCCTGCACTTCTGACTATACCCAGTGCTTGTATAAATAAATCTTAAAAAAAAAAAAATCTGTTTTGGATTGTGGAAAAACTGGATATAAGAAATTACCAAGACTATGAAGAAGAAAAGCACATTAGAACTCTGTGGAGGACCTCCCCTGGTGGTGCAGGGGTTGAGCACTGGGCTGCGAAGCTGTGGCCGCTGGCGAGGATCCCAAATGGCGAGCAGACCTCTCCTGCCGCTTCTGCTGCTCCCCTCAGCAGTGTATTTTGTCAGTCGGCCTGCTCTGCTCTTCCCTCTGGCTCTGGTGAATTCTCTCACCCTCCCGTGCTTGACTGTACCCAGTGCTTGTATAAATAAAAAAATAAATCTTGAAAAAAAAAGAACTCTGGAACTGTATTATGGATCTAGTGTCTGTCAATAACTATTGCACATTTATTCATGTACCAAAACATATGTTTAAATTTGTGAGTGGAAATTCTATTCATCACCTAGGTTCACCTTTCCTTTCTCAATCAATAATTAAGACATTATGAAACCAGTCTTCATGATATACTGTCTCCTATATTGTGAAAATAATGTTGATAAAACTTTAGACCCTCAAAGTTAACTTAGTTAACTTGCTTCTAATTTGATTTATTAAGTCACAATGCAACATTAGAACAATAGAATATTTCAGGACTGATAAAATATTTATTACCATGATTCACTGAAGACATATACTAATGTTTCCTGAGACTAATGCAGTGAGCAAAGATACAAATCATTCACATCTATGGGAAATCATCAAAATACAAGGAAAAGATTACTAGACTGAGGATCAGAAATTTTCTTCAGAGTCTACTCTAAAAACAAACAAACAAAAAACCTCTTTGTGAGTTTTTCTTTCTCACTTTTATACTTCTTTTTCCAAGGGAAAAGGAAGTGTAGGCATTGAATTAATGCCTATTTGACTTTCAACAAAATATAAATTTTCTTAGAATAATTTCATTTAAATAACCATAATGATATGAACACAAAACTTAATCAATTCCAAATACTCTTACACTTATAATGAAAATGTAAGAAATTTCTGTAAGAACTAGGTATGTGTAGACTTTTCCAACTAGCTTTCTTTATTAACATAGATCACTACTTTTAATCTATAATAACCCATGAACAAATGATATGAAGAAAATATTACCATCCTTATTTTGGAGATGACAAATTTGAGTTGCAGAGACATTAGACAATGTGCTCAAATCTGATTAACAGCACTCAAATGCAAGCAATACAACTCTAATTCCATGCTCTTTCCACTTTAATACATCCTTTAAAATATTTAGAAACAGTCCACGCTTTCATTTTTTGGTATCTGAAAGGACAGGATTGCTTTACTGAGAAAATAGAACAGATTTTTAATGTGTTCAGTTTAATAAGCTTTGACAGTTCTATACACTCCTGCAGTTCTACTGGGAACATGACAAAGAATACTTATTTCCATGGCCCCAGGAAGTTCCCTCAAGCCCTTTCCTAGTCAATGTCTCATCTTCAAAAGAATTGACTTAATGACGACCATCATTGCAGATTAATTTTGCTTTTTTTGTACATGATATCATACAGAACTTATTTTTTTGTTCTTGATTTGGGTGCAGTCATCTAGCATCTTTTCTTTCACATAATACTCTTAAATTTTATCCATTTCACATGTATGAATAGTTCATTAGTTTTTACATTGCTGGGTATGATTTTGTAGTATGCATAATCACAACCTATCTATCTGTAGTCTTTCTTGTTGGTGACATTTGATTCTTCCAGTTTTAAGTTATTTTAAATAGTGTGCCAAGGATATTCTTGTACAATTATTTTTGAAATCAATGCTTTTAAATTTTACTCGAAACAATTAAATTTAATTTATACCTAAGAACAAATTTAATCTGTCAAAGTTTAGAGGTATTTTGGTTGCAATTGCAGCAACTCACCTTGAGGAAAAAAAAAAAAAGTTTCTCTTTCTGGGACAAAAATCAAGCTTGCTTACTGCTTTCCATAAAAGTAGTGGGTCCTTTAGCTGCTATATAAACCTACTACATAAGCAACTTCTACTTGGGTCCTTCCATTTCAGTTCCATGATGACATGGCAATGAAGGATTTGCCAGGATCCCAAGGCCTCCATAGCCCCAGCAAGTCTTCACTCAGGGCTTCTCTCTCTCTTCTAGCTTTCTTCTCCTGCTTCTCTCTCCTGCCTCTCTTCCTGCTTTTCTCTGTGACTATCCCAATACTCCTCCCACGGCCCACAGAAGTAAATAAGACATTTTGCAACAATGTAACAACTGCAGGAATCCCATCAGCCAGGGCAATCCTAATGGTGGGAGAGCACAAAGGTCTGAAAACCATTTACCCTACACTGTCCCACCAGATAAGCTTTCCCACTTCCTTTAGTTACCCTCTTGCTTAACAAAATTTGTTTTCTTACATTCTGAGGGAAAAAGAGCATCACTAGGAAGATAGCATTTCAATTGCTGGCAAAAGCAAGATGGTGTCAACCAAAACCTCCAGAGGTTTACGTTGCAAGGATGGGCATGCTGACACTTGTCCACTCCCCCCTTCTCCCTTGTAATCTTGGATAAATACCCTTGTCCTCTGCCAAAGTGCAGGCCAGTGGTCTCTCAGACACAAAGATGCCCTCCTCATTATGTTGACAAAGTAAACTACTTTCCTTCTCCTCAAACTGTTTCCTTTCATTGACTAAGGGAACTGAGAGACCAGCAGCATTTTTGTACCAATTGGACTTGGGGGGCAAGGAAGGCTGGTGTTCACACTAGCTGTTATGCTTTGAGTATAAAAACCCTTAGTCTCTGAACTGGCAGTTTCATTCTTCTTGCCATCATCCATGAAGCAATTAGCTAAGATTAGCTAACTTGGTCATAAGGAAGCTAAAATCAAATCTCAGCCACGGACAACTAGAAAACATTTGACAAATTTCCCAAATCTAACCGTTATAATTTTTAGAAGAAATAAATAATAGAGTTACTAGCTTTCTAAAGATATCTGAACAGCCAGAATCTTTCTGGATACTTTCCTTCTAAAGTGATGCTATTGTGTATATCTAAGCAATTGAGCAAAATTTTACAACAGCCGTTTTCTGGATGGGAAGACAATTCAATGGACTGCCTAGAAGCCCAAATACATACCTTAGAAGCGATTTTGAAGTTGAGGTTAAGTTGAGGCTTTCAGTGTCTCTACTACTTTGCCATATAAAGTTGCTTATCTCTCAATGGCTTCAGATTCTTTTCCCAAAAGAGGCACATATGTTTCTAATATATAAGCAAATCCATTGCTTCTTAAAAAATATCGATAATTAGCCTCATACAAGTTTTATACATGCTCATAATCCCAGGTTACTTTGTGATAGTTTAAGTTTAGCTAATAAAAACCTGCAACATGCAATTGTATGGGGAATATAAAAATGAAATTTATTATTTAAAAAAACCTGCAACATAGAGAATGGTCACAGATGAAAGTCTTAAGTGATGCTTAAATGATTTCTAAAAATATTAACAGGGAAATAGAAAAAGTCATTTCTATCATTGGTGCTTAAAATATGGCATGCCTAGTAGCATTTTGAATGTGGACAGAATTCAGTTAAAGATATAAAGCAAAGTATTATAGCAAAGAGTTGAGAGAGAGGAGTATATAAAAAATGATATATAAGGCAGGTATTTTTCTTTAAGAAAGTTAAGATTATTTTAATATATCCCTATATAAGATAATTTTAAAACATGCTATTAAAAATTTAAGAGCTATTTATTAACATTACACATTAATTATTGCAGTGAGAATTTAATTATAAGTAAAATTATTTTGGATTAGAAATACTGATATTTTGAAATTAGACTAAACAGTATTTTTCCAATTAATTCATAAGAGGTTGATCCACTTTTAATAACATAATTCTTTTATCTTAATTTTCAATTAGTGGAAGTATACAAAGTTGATTTAATTTTTTAAAGACCAGGAATAAGCTCTTTGTATTTGAGTTGATGTTACCTGCTAATTTACAAATATGATGATATGCATGTTCATTATAGTGAGGGATTTATAATTCAGAAAGAACACAATCAGAATAAGAGCTACACCCTTAAAGGTTATTTTACATTAGGATTTATGCTATGATTATACATGATTGTATTAAACTTCAAACTGATAATAGCATTTACTTTTCCCATGGATAGTTTCTTCACTATGTTTTATATACTCAGCTTACAGAAACATCATGGCATAAATATTCCAGAAAAAAAATCAATGTAAAGATTTTACTGTAAAGAAAGATTCTTTGTAACTTGAAAATGAAACAAAACAAAACTTAAGGATCCAACCTGTCTTAGGAGCTTTTGTTCAAATGTGAATGTCATTTTAATCTATATACATATCTTGTGACTTTTTTCCCCAAATAATTTTTCTTGGTCAAGATTGCCTCTAGATGATGTATAATGCTTTTTATCTATCAGGCAGAGGAAAACTGATTAGCCACATTGGTTTAGCTTATGTACTTAGTAGATTTTCCATGGCACTTACTGAAGTGGAAGAAAAAATGAAAAAAATAGAAATGAAAATAATCTTTGACCAGTTATTCCAATATGTTGTCACTATACAATAAATCACAGCTACGCAAGTAATAGAAATAGCCCTAATGCCCCCAAACAGGTGTCACTTATATGTGGAATTCAGAAAAACAAAATAAAGGGTCAGATAAAGTGAAACTAAAAAACATAACCTTTGAAACCTAACAGTGGAAAAGAAGGCAGGTGGACTGTGGGGTCTTTGGTGGAAGTGCACTGTGGCAACAATACCTGAAGGGGGAAATCCTACGCTTCTATTACAGAAGCAATGATGTCAACCAATATTAATTCAATAAAAATATTAAAATTAATTAGTTAATTAAAATTAAAACTACAAAAAAAATCATAGCTACTTGCAGTGGCAGGAAGGGCACAGTGCTGTTTCTCTATGATTGGAGCAGACGGGTAAAGGAGGAATCCTGGAGCCCTTGGTGGCTTTTTCAGGCTTTTATTGGGTTTTTGCCAGGTACACAGAAGGCAGGGGAGGGGTGGTGGGTGTGGGGTGGCTGGTGAGCTTCCCAGCCCCTGGCGAATTTTCACTCTTTTCTGGGCTCTCTCTCTTTCCCCTTCTGGTCTCTGGTATCTCTTTTGCTCTACTGGTGTCCCAGTGACGCCGCCCTTATAAGCCCCGTCTCAGCCCAGGTGTACCCACCTATGTATGCCCACACCCTACACCAGGTACCCGTCATCAGGCATGCATTCAGGACCGTAGGGATCCATCATCAATCCTAATGGTGGGAGGGCAGAAAAGCCTGACAATCATTTACCCTACACTACTGAAATTCTTTCAACCTGTAATAATTTCAGTGACCACGCAATTAACTTCCAGTAATAGCATATAGGAATTCTAAAATCTGTAACCAACACATGGGAATTACAGGTACCATACAAACATTACTCAATAAAAATGCTTAAGCTCCAGGATCCAGGGATCTTAGAATTTATACTAACAAAGACATAGCTTAGAATTTATACTAACAAAGAACATAGGACAGGGGAGAGGGGTACCCCAGAACCCTAAACCCACCTGCTCTAAATAGATTCTGCCATCCAAATATTAAGACAAAACATGCTCTAGTGCGTAAGACCTTTAATTGAAAGGAACTTTAAAACAATTAATGTGCAATAAGGAAAAGACAAAGAATATAGTTTCCAAATCAAGCACCCGAAGTTACCCATCCCCTTATGGGTAAATGACCAGCCAAATGGGGTTGGCTCAAAGCAGGGCCACTGAGGCCTGACAGCCTGCCACAAGTCTAAATCACCTTCCTATGGAATCCATAGAAAAGGGTCAGAGAGAGCCAGACAATCTGGGAGGAAAAGAGCAAAATCAAAATCAAGGTAAAACCTGCCATTGTTAACATCCCCACTGGTCTCTCACTCACATCTTTTTCAACTAGTCTAGACCAAGAAGCAAGTGCAGCTTCTGCATATGTCTCTCCACTCCATGTGCCTTCTCCAGGTCTCCTTCTGGCTTTGCATCTGCTTCCTTCTGTCTCCAGTCTACTCTCCAGCTTCCTCTCCTCCCTGCTCAGCCCCACCCTTCTTTGGGTGGGGCAGGGAACCTAGAATCTCCTCTTTTCCTGGGTACCACCGTGTTAGAGTTCTGCCATCCATTACATCCAGGCAAAACATACTCTAGTCTGTAAGACCCATAATGGAAAGGAACCTTAATACAATTAATGTGCAACAAAGAAAAGACAAAGAATATAGTTTCCAAATCCAGCACCTGAAGTTACCAATCCCTTCCTGGGTAAATGTCCAGACAAACAGGTTTCACCCAAAGCAAGGCCAATGGGGCCTGAAATCCTGTCACAAGTCTAAGGCAGCTCCTGGTGGAGACCCATAGAAAAGGGTCAGAAAGAGCCAGACAATCTGGGAGGAGAAGAGCAAAATCAAAATCAAGATAAAAGCTGCCATTGTTAACCTCCCCAAGAGTCTCTCACCTACATCTGTTTCAACCAGTCCAAGACCAGAAAGGAAGCGTAGTTCCTTCAAGTCTCTCTGCTCCATGCACCTCCTCCAGTTCTCCTTCTGGCTCCACATCCTTCCTCCTCCAATCTCCTGGCCAACTTTTCTTCTCTCTGCTCAGCTCCCCCCTTTCCTGGGTGGGGTGGGGAACCCGGAAACTCCCCTTTTCTTGGGGACCATTCTATTACATTCTGCAACGTCAAAGGAAACAGGGGATAATTAGCCTCCTGTATTGAATGTCCTACTACTAAATACAACGACTCATAAATTATAATCTAAAATATTCTTCTAATAATGTGTTTTCCTCAAAGGATCAGGCTGGAATTCTTGTCTCAGGAGTTATTTGGTCAGGGAGAAGCAATGTGGGTTTTCACTCTTTATTTTATGACCTTACATTGTTTTCCAACCAAGAATTATCCAACTCAAATGAATTTGTTAGCAAATAACCAAGCATTTTGAATATTTAGGGATGTATAAGTATCAAACCTATCAAATCTAAAAAGATAATGAAAATATAAGTACAGAATAAAATTGTTTGTATTTTTGTATTAAATTGTCCAAATAATGCTGTAAATCAGGTAATGCTATACTGAGATGTGAACTAGAACATATATTAGCATTTTATTTTGAACATAAAGTAGAAACATTGTTTATTGATGATACACCATTTTCTCCATTAACATATTTAATGCCTACCAGGTGCTATGTGCTTTGGATAGAAATGTAGATAAGTAAGAACTTCTGCCCTAGAAGAGTATATTTTAAGGGAACAGATAATAAAAAATATTTTAAAATCTAAAATATTTAATATTTTAAAATACAAGTACAGTATATATAAAGGAAGAAAGATGGAGTAAATGAAATTCAAATTTTTAAGACTAACTTGCATACTCATTCATTAAATCTGTACAGTCATACAATTTACATGTTAATTTTCTAATATTTGCAGATAGGAAAACACATCTCCTTATTTTAGAAAAGAGCCAGGGATAAGTTTCTATATAATTCTAGCACACACTTCTACTATTCTTCAGATTACAATAGTTGACCTTGAAATAAAAAATTGCAAATAGTGAATTCCTGTTGTAATCAATTACAATAATCGATTCCTGTACTTTTTATAATACAAGACAATTTATCCTATTACGTAACATACTTAAAAGACATACTAGGAAAATAGTTATGAAAAACAGAGCTCCATTTATGAGTCAAATTCACAAGATAAAAGTAAATACATGTGATGAAATGAAACTAGAAAAACAATTCACCAAAAAAAAGTGAAATTTTTTTGGTCTTGCTTTTAATTTGTGTTATAGTGCCATCTAGTGACTTAAACAGATATTAAAAATAATATTATAGATAAAAGGCTGCTATCCAAAATTGATGAAGAACTAATATATATCAGCTAAAAGAAAAAAATAAAAAAAACCCAGTTGGAAAATGGGAAGAGTTGCTAAATAAACACTTCTGCAAAGAAGACATACAAATGGCCAACGGGCTCATGAAAAAATGCTCATCATCACTTACCATCATGGAAACACAAACCCAAATCACAGTCATTTTACTTCATATAGTAGATCTTTTTTAAACATTTTGAGAAATCTCCATATTGCCTTTCATAGGGGAAGGACAGTATATATTTCCACCAACACTGTATGAAGTTTCCTTTTTCTCCACATCCTTACCAACGTTTGTTACTGGTCTTTTTGATGTGGGTTGTTCTCATAGTTGTAAGTTGATATCTCAGTGGTTTTGATTTGTTGATTGCTGGTTCATTTATTGAATTGATTCCCCATTAGTTAGCAATTATTCTCAGCCCTAATTATTCTCAGCCCTACTCTCATATTAATGAGACTAGACATTTTTTTCTGGAATATTAAAGCTGGTCTTTTGAGAATCTCCCAGAACATTTAGAACATCACTAGTAACATACGTCTACTTGAATGTTATAAGATAGCCTTGAGAATAGTGAATCTTTTGCATTTTTTGGATGTTGCTATTTACTTGTGCTGGTTTTGCTTACACTAGTGCAGTAAGTATCACTTGTTATCTGAAATATCAAGATGAAAAATAAAATCTGAGGGCAAGTGACAAGCAATGCTATTGTCAGGATAAGGGACTTTAAGGGTGTGAGTGTGTTTTGTCTTTCTCAGAACTAGGTGGCTTTAACCCCAGTTGCTAATTCCATGAAGGTCTCCGTGATGTGAGAAGTTGGACTCTGCAGACAATATTTAAGGAATAGGACTACATATGCCTAACGTTAGAGTTGGCAGGATCTGAATCATTGGGCCATTTCTTTCTGGAATATGTTAAGAAAGTGTAATACAACTTTATCATTAAGAGAGAGCTAAGCTTATAATTCTGTTAATAATTGAAATTTCTTGAGGTAGGTTTCTTAGTTAAAAACAATGTGAATTTTTTTTTCTGAAACATTGATGATGAAATTTAACCTTCAGTTTAAAATTGAAAATATTATTGATGATACAGATTCAATTTTGTCTGTTTCTATATCTACTCAGATATAGTTCTATATCTACACTTTCAAAAAAGCATCCACAGATTCACAAATGGTTAGTCCATGATGTGTAAAAGAATCACTTTAAGTAGCATTAACTAATATTACTATCAAGGAAAAAATGCTTTTTGAGTTAACTTATTCTTTTTTTTTTGAAAGATTTATTTCATTTATACAAGAGCCAAGGTACAGACCAGATGCGCGGGAGGGTGAGAAGTTACACCAGAGACAGAGCGGGGAACAGAACAGGCAGATCTACTGAAATACACTGATGAGGGGAGCAGCGGGCGAGACAGGAGAGGTCTGATCACCATGTGGGTTGCTCTGAGGTCGGTGGGGATTGAACCCGCATTGCAGAGGCTGTGAACAGCTTCACAGCGCTGTGCTCAACCACCTGTGCCACCAGGGAGGCCCTTGAATTAACTTATTCTTGACTAGCACAATTACCTTAATGAAATTTCATACATAATACTGTGATGTCAAACTCCACTAGTATTTTGTTTAAACTTTGAATCGCACATGCCAGTGTTGTATGTTATTAGTGTTTTCAGGCCATACTCTTTTCATCTTTCTGTTATTTTTCTTTATTAATATGTAAATGAGAAAAGTGGAATGAAACAAAACAAAATCTTTGTTTTGATGCATGCTTTTCTCTTTTTATATGTAACTATGTGTCCATAGGATTTGAATATTTTGGGAAACTTTTACAGAAAATTCAGACTTTAGAAGTGATGCATGAAAAATGTATTCAAACTGCAACTCTGGGAACAGGATCTTCAGGGCACTCGTATCGCGAGATGTGAAATCTGGGCACCAGATGGCGCACGTAACCCACATATCTGTGATTGAATAGTCTGCACAAACTCTACCGTAATTTTTGGAAGTTCAGTCAAAAATAATAACATTTTTGAGTCAACTTTTTACCTTTTATTTTAAAAACAATTTTATTCAGAATATTAGCCATTTATAGCCATATTTTCCATCACTTTTAACCTCAATTGAAGTGTTTAGGTTTATATGTCCACACGATTTAAATGGAAAAAAAAAAAAAAAGAAAAGATATTTTCTTCCATTTCAATTCGTAAGATTCTCTTACTGATCACCTCTAAAATTATGCTTATGACAAATGACTTTTTTTTTCTTCTGGGTACAAGATTCAGTTGATGAAAACAAATTTTTTTAAAAATGTGCACAAAGTTTCCATGCTGCTTAGTCTCAGAATTTTGAATTATTCTCTATTTACTGCTTCAAAGGAATAAAAAATTGCAAGCACAAGTATAAGGACTGCAAGCATACCACTTCACAATGTTCCAGACACTAAAAATACAGGACCAAGATTTACAATAACTATTTGTGCTTTCTAATGAAGAAACATCTGGATCAATAGTTTTTTAAACATGTTCTATATATATATATATATATATATATACATAATTCAATCCATAAATATTGACTTTGAGTTCAGTATGACACTCTGTAGGGCACCATGAGTATTACTATTTTTTTATGAAGTACAAGAATACAAAAGAGACTTTTTCAATTAGCTTATCAGAGGCCTGATTTTTACAAAAACAGATCCATGTAAAAAACAAAATACAAAATTTGTTCTCCCAGATGATAAAGGATAGATTTAAATAGTGGGTAGTTCTGATGAATTGCATATTTTTTCATAATTTGGACATGATCTTCAACTTTGTGTGGAGAAGAACAGTGGGAATTGCAATTATTTTCTCTGAACACTCTGGTTATACAAACATAAAGCATCACATTTTCCATTAAACCAATTGGATGCCATCTGTGACACTGGCAGAGAACTGAAAATATGGATTGCTGTATTACTCAGCTTTGTAGAAGAAACTAGATGAATTGTTGACACCAACTTGGGCATCTCTTTCCAATAGCCTTACTATTTTGTTTGTACCGAGAAAAGAGAAACAACATATGCATGATGTTTGCATTTTAGTTACCCCAAGGTAAAATTTTTAAAATTGTTCAAACAATTTGATGACCTTACTAAAATATGATTTTGAGATTTGAGACTATTCAGAGCCCTGTTCTGGTTATACATAATCATTAGGAAAAATCTAATTCCATCAAACGACAATCCTTGAAGTTATATAGAAAAAACAAAAGTTTCATTAACATTTTCAGATTTCAGCTTATTGTATAAGATTTAACTCAAACAACAGGGGGCAAATGATATAATTAGACAATGAGTCATGAGATCTAGTACTATCCTCAGTCAATGCTAATCATGCAAATATGAAACATCATCAAAGACTGGGAAAACACATAACTTATGACAGGAGATTAAAAAAGATTCTGAATCACGGAGGTTTTATTTTTTGTTACTATTCCCCAAATTATACTTGGGGAGCTTTATTAAGTTGACACACAGAAAGCACAGAAATATACTCATAAGCAAATACCAAAATCAATTTTGAAATAAGTTACAAGATCACTCAGTGGAGGTCTTATTGTGAAAGCTGATTTCATGGTTATAGGTCGAGGCAGGCATGGAATCATTGGTTGGTCAGACAAAATGATGACAGAATGTAGGAGAAACCACTTGGTCAGTGTCAAAGGTCAAGAAATATAAGGTGCTATTTTGTTGCCATGTAAATTACCCTAAAGCAGTCTGCTTAAATCTTGTTATTCAGAATTCACTTATTATTCAAAGAAACAGTAAATTTCATTCTACCAGGCTCAAGGCAGGGGGAGGAACTATCTTTATGCTTAAGTTCTATTTTTTTTTGTTTTCTGAGTTATGTTTGAGAGCAATCCTTATTTAAATTCTCTCTTCATCTGTCACTGAAGGTATATTATTTGTAAAGGACCAAAGTCAAAAATATGCAAATTATTCTGTAATCTGGACATATCACTATATTCATTGCAAACATTGCAGAAATTAGTTATGTTTAGGTGTTTTGGGATGACTTAGGTCAGAAGTCTGTGCACAAAAGCTGTCCTTCTAGTCTTTCTCACCACACACGTGAATTTCAGTAGCAGCAAGAAAGGAATGAACTGTTTTGGAAGTTGAGAACAGTCCTTAAGAGATACGTTTAAGTGTCCTGCAAATATCAGTTAGCTATGAACGCAGAAGAAAAGGGACCTTCATACTAGTATCCTTCCTCTAAATATAGCTGAAGATAGCTCTGTTGTGTCAAAGAAAACCATGAATTTTCTTTTTATTGCAGACTTGAAGGAGAAAGCAAAAAGCCTATCAATCATGTAAGGAGCAAATCCAGACAGCTCATACAGTAAAGATACAAACTGAAATTCCACAGCTAAAGATTTCATCAGTTCAGAGAGGTGCAGAAGCTAAAAGACTGAAGATAATCTGAGGAGTGCCATCGCAGTGGTGATGTTTATTGTTTCTTGGCTTCTATTGATTTTTTCCATGTAAATTTGAACTTCTTCAATTGGCAGAAATTATTTCATTTGAATTATGTGTATCCAACTGTGAGAAACTTGTCATTAGCCTATGGCAAAATCCTGAACTCAACATTCTTCCAAATATCAGATTGAAACAAGTGTTCAATTTTTTAAGATGTTTTACAACATGTACTTTAAGAAGTCAAATATACTCACATCACAAATTTATTTAATGTCTCCTAGGGATCAATCATTTATTTCTTCAGAGATTGAAATGATCATAACACTTCATATTGAGTGTCTACAATTGACTTTCTACAGAAATACATATGAAGAACAGTTGATATTTTAGAACTAATGAGTAAATATCAAGTTATTTAATAGCTCAATAAGCAAGGAGAGTTCTATTGTCCAGTGAGAGTTGGCAAGTAAGAATTAATCTGAAAAATTTATTTGGAACTAACAGCTTTAAAGATTTTACTAAATGGAACCACTTTCAAAAGCTGGTGATTATATTCATGAGACTTAAAAACAAGTGTCAATGCAGGGATATTCAGTGTAGCTGAGCTTAATAATCAAGTGCCCAAACTGTCAGATTTTAGATGTACATAACCTTACAAAACCTTTGTTCTTATATATACTAATGTTCCTCAAAATTTAGAATTAAAAAAAAAATACAAGTGAATGGTCCTGAAGAGAAAGTTAAGTTACTTTTATTGTCGTTAAATCTCTGCTATTCACTTACCAGAATATTTATGGACTCAGTTTCCAAGCTATCGTCTTATTCTTCAAGTGCTACCTGGTAATGTGGTAGATAAATAATAACTTCTCTATCACTTTATACTCACTTGATTCATAGTCAAGTAATGAGAATGTATAAGCAGCTTGAAATATCAATATAGAAGGCAGAAAAGCTGGAAAATACCATGAGGATGAGAAAATCTACACGTCTAAGAAATTCTTTTGATTTCTTTAGGTATGCTTACAAAAGAAGGGGCATGAAATTTAAAATTTGGCAAGCGTATAAACATCTTTCTTTTTTAGGCTTCAAGTTAAAGATTTTCTTCCTCTCCAGCTCTCTTCTCTCTTTCCCTTCATTCCTATGTATTTTTTGCCATTTCTTATCAGGAAGCCTATAAATTTTACCCTTGAAATCAAATTGGATTTGTGTCTTTACGCAATATTAATTTTACTGTTTAGACAAAAAGAGAAAACTTTATACAAAAATTTTATTGAAGCCATATATTTAAACTTCACACTGACATTTGAATACTTTAAGTCATGTCGTTTCTCAGAGCAACCTCTGACTATCCCTCATTCACCTTAACTATTTCTCATGGTTTCTGAAGTTTTTTTAGATTTGTTTATTTATGCATACAAGAGCTGGGGTACAGGCCAGAGGTGTGGGGGGTGAGAGAATTTACCAGAGACAGAATGGGGAACAGAACAGGCAGATAGACGGGAAGTACACTGCTAAGGGGAGCAGTAGGCAAGTCAGAAGAGGTCTACTGTGCCATGTAGGTTGCTCCCTGGCTGGCAGGGGATCGAACTAGCGCTGCAAAGGCTGCGGACAGCTTCACAGGCTGCATTTTAACCCTTTGCACCACCAGGAAGTCACCTGGTTTCTGAATTTTTTTTTTTTTTTAAAGGAATGTCTCTTTTCTTTCTTTTTTTTTTTTTAAGATTTATTTACTGATAGAAGAACTGGGGTACAGTCAGAGGCATGGGAGGGTGAGAGAATTCACCAGGACAGAGTGGGGAGCAGAACAGGTGGGTTGACTGAAATACACTGCTGAGGGGAGCAGCGGGTGAGACAGGAGAGGTCTGCCCTGCCATGTGGGATTCTCCCTGGCGGGTTGGTAATCTAACTGGCGCTAGGGAGGCTGCGGACAGCTTCACAGCGTGGTGCTCAACCTGCCGCACCACCACTGGGGAGGCCCGGTTTCTGAATTTTAAAACAATTTTTCCTTGCTGACTTTGAGATCGTAATTTTTTCCCTTTTAGGCTAACTCTCCTTAAAGTTAACTGAAACAATTTGGACTTTGTTATATTATGGAATTACTTTCAAGTAATTGTTGATGTTGATTTATTAATTCTATTATGCCTTGAGCTTATTAAAGGATTAAGATACACCACTAAACCACTTTAGCTCAGCACAAATTTTTCACTACTCTTTGTAAAACTGTGAAAATAATATCCCACTCTCCCAATTTTACATTGTGAAGATCAGTGTAAAATTACTATATAAATTGCAATTCAGTATGGAAGGAAATGATCGCACTGATGAGGGAGTGAGGTTAGTGAAAAACAGCTTGTTTCAATTTTTTTTATTTTACTGTGTAGTGGCAGGATGAGCCCAGAGCAGGTTTTCTGATCCAGCAGACGGGGCAAAGGAGAGTCCTGGGGCCTCGGTGGCTTTCTCAGGCCTTTACTGAGCTTTACATGTAGTGTGGCAAACAGGTACACAGCAGGCAGGGGTGCCTGAGGGCCAGGAGTCCGGTAGGCCTCCAAGCCCCCAGCAAGTCCTCACTGTGGGCTTCGCTGGCTTCTCTCTCTCCTTCTCTCTCCTGCCTCTCTCCTACTTCTGCTTCTCTTGGTGTCTCTCTCAATACCCCTCCCATGGCCCACAGACGTAAACAAGGCAGTTTACAACAATGTAACAACTGCAGGTGCCCCATCAGACAGGGCAATTCTAATTGTGGGAGGGCAAGAAAGCCTGAAAACCATTTACCAAACCATTTACCCTACATACTGTTTCTGGTTGCCACAGCCTATCACTAGCTAGCGTCATAAAGACTTATAAAGGACTACCCGTTGAGCACAAATAGGTAATGCAACTGAAAGATATTTTCATCCGATGTCTTTGTCCTATTCCCTTATTATGCAATGACAGCAAGGATCAAAAAAGAGGTGATTTTCATATTCGGTAACAAAATTAAATGAAGCATATAGGATATCTCACTTTGGGAGAAAATTGACTGAGGAAGCAGGTAGAATCTTATATTTGAATTCCGCTTCCATTACTAAGTCCTCCTTGGCAGAATAAGTATAACGATGCTATGTTAAACTTCATTTTATTATTTTTTTGAGGACAGATGCACAGAGAAAAGACTCCCTTCCCTTCTCCTCATGAAATCCTGAACACGCTCCATGATATCTAGCCTCTGCTGCATTGTTACTTCAATTTACAGAAAGAAAGAAAGAAACACCCCCCCCCAAAAAAAGGGCTAACAATACTTACCACATAAATTTGTGGTTTCAATCAGGTGAAAGAAATAGCCGAAAAAATCTAGAACCAGATACATTATAAGGCAGACTTTCAAGAAATGATCCTTTACTCTGTTACTTCAAAGAATTTAGATGATGGCTGTTGTTCTGTATTCAGTCCATAATCACATGTAGAATGAGCTGCATTGTTCTGTATTTGGAAATATTTTGCAAAGTAATAGAGAAACTACTTTGAAGACTGTCCTGAACTAATTAGGTGGATAACTTAGTCACTGCTGTTTCTTTTGCATTTGGCATGAACTTGCCTACATGGTAGACTCTTACTAAAATGAATTGCCAAAAATTAATAATTTGATGTAAAAGTGATGCAGTGAAGAATTCCTTCTTACTACTGGTTTCATTTTCACTGAACCTCTAAGCATTTATTTATTTAGATAAGATGTGACATTTTATAAAACTACACTTAGAAAAGCTGAAATTATTTTATTCACATTTCCTTCTGGGACAAGATGCATTTTAGAATCAGACATTAAACTTATTATCTACTTAAAGAACAGAGTCATAGTCACGCCAATGACTTTCTGACTGTAAATTGGAAAACAATATTCTTTCTGCAATATACGTGCCATCAGGGCAAGAGTTACAAATCAGAGCAGGTAGGGAAATTGGTTGTTGACTTTTGTTAGTATCCTAGTTCCGCTGCCACCAGATTTGTCAAATGTGACCCAAAGCATCAAATCCACTGTTTTCTAATCACCCATGAAAATGTCATCTCTATCGGCATTGTTTAGCAGCATCAAAACTCTAAGATTTTTATTGTCTTACTATGGAGAAAAGCCAATTAAAATATAAAATAAACTTTCATGAGTGCAGGAAAAAAGACACCTAACACGTGCATTTAGATATCACCTTTTCTCTGATTATTTCCATCTCAGAGAGTGAGAAAAGTTAAAAAACAATGAGAATGGGTCTGGTTATGACACTAGTGAACAACAGAATTATACAACTTAGATTATAATCAAAAGAATATGTTGGTACACATATACACACATGTACATATATATTAAAAGCTAAATCAGGTATGTATATGTATACATATATATATATTTAGTTTTTAATTTAAAATCAACATTCTCCACCAAATAGTTCCTCCCATATTCTCTTTTTATGGCTATATCTTAATACCTCAAATATTTCAAGTGCTTGTTTCTATATAATCTTTACCCGGCTGATATTTCTATGCCAGATACAATAAAAGTTGTTGAAGTAAAGAGCAAAAATACTATCTCCTATTTTCTGGAGTTTCTTATTTTTAGATTGACCTTGCTTTCATGCAAGTTCCTCCTTCATTCTATGTGTGGACAAATTGATACACACATTTCATTCACCCTAAAATGTTAGTTTAACACAGCCAGGATGTCAGACTTGACAACATGAAGCACAATTTGAAGTCCCAGGAATTTATTACGTCTCTATAGTTTTTCTGTGATGATGTATCTCATGAAGCAATAACTCATTACCAATAGTCAAAAATCATTTCCCATCATCAGAGTAGTAAGTCTGTGAGCTATGCCCAGTTTTATTCACTCTTTTTGTATACACAAATGATACATGTGAAAAACACAACAGTAGACTATATGGACGATCCCCTTAGTAACTCAGAATTGTAATTTATGAGTCATGCAAAGCCCTTAAAAGAGTTGTTGAGGAAACAATAAGTTACCATGTCAATGAATTTCCTATATTCTAACTGGTATATATTGCAGAGAATGTGGAAGGTTTTTGAGTTAGTATAGCACTAAAGTATGTTGTCTTAAGACAAATATCAAGTATCTTCTGATTTATGCTATTAACATACATTTTCTGTTTTAAATATTCCACCATATTATCTCTGTGTGTGTGATATTCAGAACAAAGTCAGTATCTGACCTTAGATAAGTTTGCTCTAACATTTTAATTCAACATGTAGTCACTCAACCAGTGAATTAAATCCTCAAAATAATTTGCAAGGTCCAAAGAAATAAATTGCAGTATGCAATTAAATAAATTGCAGTATGCAATTATTTAGATAATGAAATGTTGAATCAATTTGGGATAAGCTGTAAGTTGCATCGTAACATTCACATATCTACATTTTATAAGGGGTGAAAATAAGATATCATTAATTAATCCTAAAAGATTTGATTTCTTCTTAGAAATAATATAATTTATTAATTATAAGAAATTTTTACTTGTTTAATTCAATAAATTTTTTTTAACTGTCATGGAATTAACCAAGTAAATTAAAATGTTTATCTGTTTATATTAGCATTGTGAAGCATTTATTTGCTAATTAAGTTCATTACCTTCTGTCACAGAAACGTATAAAAAACAAATATTTTACTATAGTTAAAATATTGATCCTGTCAATAGCAAAGTGTTCTATGAAAAGGGAATTAATATATATTTAAAAATTCACTAGAGCAGTTTGCCCATGTGCTAAAGAAATATTTATTTTGCATCATCACTGGAAAAATAGTTTTGCTTCTAGGGCTGTAAACAACTTTTATTATTTATATGCTTCCAAATGGTTTTTATTACAAAAATCAAATCCTGAAAATTTTAAATGGAAGATTTGAAAGAATTGAATTTTGGATTTTTCATAATTACTTGAAAAACACAGAATGTTCCATTGGGTTTTGTTTATGAAATAAATACAGCATGTCTGTGTAGAAAATATTTGTTATGTGATTACATACCAGTTTTTCCACCATTTTGGGGTTCTAAAAACTTTTGCAAGTGTGATGGAAGTACAGACATTCTATCCTCTCTGTCTCTTTGTCTCTCTCTTTCTCTCTCTCTCTCTCTCACACACACACATACACAGTTTTCTTATAATTTCAATGAGTTTAAAGATCCACTAACCACTAAATATTATGCTTGGATTTACCTTAAGTATAAACACCAGTCAAAGGTCTTTGGATTTGATTCTTAGCAAATACTTATGGGTAAGTAGCTGTTAGAATATTGGTTATCAGTACTCAAATGTTGCCAGAATATAGTAATCATGAAACAATGTCTGTGAAAAAGATATTAATAGAAATTACCAAGGTTCAAAGTTGTTTGGTGGCACAAACAATAAAATTCAGATCATGGTCACAGAAATAGCAAAGGAAACCTTACTTTAATGTGTATGTGAGTGCTGGCAGAGAAAATGAACTAAAATGTGTCTTAAATCACATAAATAGCAAAATCATCAGAATAATAAAATAGGAGCAAGTGGTCAGCTAGGAGGGAATTTGTTTAAAATGCACAGTGGTGTGTACAAGAAAGAGAAAGTTACTGGATATAAAAGGGGAAAAATCATATTAGAAATAGACTAGTCATAGCAATTGCCCCAATGTAATCCTCTTAAAGTTAGCATTGTGTGTAGCTTCCAAGTTTTAAATAACATTAGAATTTAGCAAAATTAGTTATAAAATTGAACTATGGCAAAAAGTCAAAGTAATATAGAAGAATTAATAGTGTTTCAATAGAAAGAAAAGAAATATCAATATTTATCAAATGTATGAAAATTATAAAAGATGGCAAAAAATTTGAAAGATCATAAAACTCCAATGGTTAGATTCTGTAATTACATAAAGATGTTACAAATAGATACTAAGTAGTAGGGCTCTTCATCTGTTGCACCACTGATAAAATTTCTCATGGTAATTTTCAGATTTCAACATTAATTTAACTCCAAGATATTCTATCTCCATTTAATTTCTAAGAAACAGCTATTTCCTGTTTGGTCACCATAGAATCACAGAATTCTAGTTATGAAGGTAATTTTAGAGATTTTTTTATACTTAGTATGAACTAAAAGTATCTTCTTTTTCAGGACCTTAAGCAATATTCTCCAAGACTAGACATTTATCTTGAATAAACTATGCTTTTAACCACAGAACATTTATCTTGAATAAACTATTCTTTTAACTATGCTTTTAACCATAAATCCAGGTGAACAAAATTTACTGGATTAGGGCAAGTAAATTTACTGAATAAGAAGGTATTTGCTATTCACGGAAGGTCATAAAGCCTTATTTGATATACAGGCCAGAAAAACTGCTTCTCTTCCAAAAACTACAATTTTTCCCCTATATTGTACCTTGATTTTAAACTTTCACCTCCTATTTCTTCTGAGATTTCTATGATAAAGCAAAAATTATTACTAGCAACAATTTTTTCCCCCTACAGTCAGCCATATGGATAAGTAGAATTAGTTGCCACCTAGGTAGTGTGATTTGTTGAAAGTCTTCCTTCCCAAAATAGATACCCCATCTGTGGACTGATGCCTGAAATTCCAATTATTAAACTTACTTTTCAGGTAAGAGAGTGAGGCTCCAGAAAGCCCTTGAGAAATGCAAATAAACCATCACTGAACTTCCTTGGATTATTATGTAGATCCTGGGAGCCTTTTTTGCTCTGTCAAATGTAGAGGTCATGAATCTTGCCTGGCGCCTACGGTGCAAGCTCATGAAATGTGCATTAACCTCTGGAACATATTTTCTTTCAATTAAAGAGGGTTGTGGAATGTTGAGAGAGTATGCATCATAAAATCTATTGCTTTTAACATTTCTTGTTGCTTTCTTACTATGACGAGAATGATGAACTTGGGAAAAGGACACTGAATGCGTGGACAAGCACCACACTGTGAGCCAAAGAAGGAATAATTATGAATAAATGTGACTTTCATGAAGTGAAGACTTGAATTTGAAATGGAACTTTACCTAGATTCTGAACATTTGCAAATTTCAGCTTTGTCATCACTAAAATTGGGCAAATTAGGTCCAATTATTTGAGCATGGATTTTTTTTTTATTTTATTTTTTTTTATAGAGGCATGTTTTATTTATTTATTTATTATTTGTTTGTTTGTTTGTTTATACATTCACTGGGTACAGTCAGAAGGCGGGAGGGTGAGAGAATTCACCAGAGCCAGAGCGGGGAGCAGAGCAGGCAGAAGGACCAAAGTACACTGCTGAGGGGAGCAGCAGGCGGCAGGAGAGGTCTGCGTGCCATGTGGGACCCTCCTCTGGTGGCCGGGGAGCAGCCTGGGATTGAATCGGCGCCCCAGAGGCTGCGGGCAGCTTCTCAACCCAGCGCTCAACCTCTGCGCCACCGGGGAGGCCCTGAGCATGGATTTTTGACAAACCCACAGATCTAAAATTATCAGAGTTATCACTTTACTTTTACTGAGATTTCCTACATATTTTCATAAAACATTTCTAACTAATAAAGCTGCCCAAAACTGGCTTATAAGATTTTGGTTAAAAAGAGGATGAGCCTGATAATACAGGTGGCAATAACTAAGTAGTTGATAAACAACGTTTAGTAACATTGAACAATTGAAAGTGTCAGTGCTTATATTTTCCTATTAATCAGACATTTTGTATTATGGTTATATCATCTATGATTGTATCCAAAATCATATACAAAACATTCATTCTTTATATTATCAAAAGTCTAAACAATAATATCAAGAAAGAAAGAGGTGATAACCTCTTAATGAATTTTAAGAATATTTTCTAAGTGTTTGGTTATATTTACCCCTGATTTGGTCTCACTTCTCTCATGGTCTCTTATTTTTGCTAAACACATGAATGGAATGGAAGCTTTCTTTTTTTCTGAAATTGATGTGTAACTATCTCTATCAACCATTACCCATCTTCTACTTAATTTGCAACTTCTGGGTTTGCATAAGGACAAGTGTACTTAATCAAGATAAACTTTTTATCACTTGCTTGTAAAACTATTAAGCCCAACTATGCACCATAATTACACAACTAAAGATAATTAAAAAAACTTAGTGTTTTAAATGCATCTTTTTTTAAATTTATAAACTTGAATGGTAGAAGAAACATCAATGGATTTGGGTTTTTGTCTTTCATATTAACTAGCCATAAAACTTCAAACAAATTTGTTAACTCTATTGGCATTTAAGTTTCATAATGTATCAATTGAGAGTATTCAACTACACATCCTTCGATTTAAATGGTGTATGACAAAGAACAAGTTTTGATTAATCTTAGAGGAAAATGTTAATTATTTTATACTAATCAATGGAACATTTAAAGATATAATTGGTTATCTTGAGGTTATCAAACAACTATATGATATATATTACATGTTAAGTATGTGAAATCCACAAATTCAAGCTTAACACTGGCATTCTCAGTGATGTTTAGAAAAAGCACGTAGGTGGTACACATGAGTATTCCTGAAATTCTAATTTATGTAGATCAAATCTAAAAATCATGTGAGTTCAAAGTAAAGATTGGTCTCCGTATATTATCCATGTGATATTTCCATTCACAAAAAATACTTCATTTTAGCTAGAGATCCTGTGCAAAAAATAATTGCATTTTGGAATATGGTAGAAAATATCAAAATATGAATGCATTTATTGGTCTCATTAAGATTAGGTGGCAAGTTTGAATTTCTACAAGGGAATTTAGATAGATTTGTTTCTATTTTGTCTGATAACACTGAGAATTTGTAAGTTGGAATTGATGTGGTGGATTTTTTGAAATTATGTGAGAATATAAATATGTGTAGGTACATTATTTATTCTAGTCATTGTCTTTGCTCTTTTGACTCAGCCATCATTAAGGTAACAACATTAAACACTTTGATTCTTCTGTCAACTCTCTAAACACTCAGCAAGTCACTCTGTTTTCTGAAATTTGAAAACTTGAGAAGTAGCCATTTTCTGGAAAAAGAAAAAAAAGTCAATTACAGGTTTAGCTAATACAGGATATGACTGCAAGATTAAAGATATATATCTTGATATCTGGAGGTTTTGTGGTAACAAAAATGTCCACTAAGAAAAAGCTAAAACAAAGCTTAAATAAGTGCCAGTTTTTCTCCCTCCTTTTTGAATGTTTATTGAAATTCATGGAGGTAGAAAGATACTTCATTTTATACATAACACTGCTGCTATTTGTATTCTAATAAACTAAAAGTTTGTATTTTAACACACTAAAAATATGGCACCATTAGATTTTGTGTATTAAAACAAATACTTCTAGGTTCTAATTATTATAAAGATGTTTATGGGAAGACACATTAAAAAAAAAGATTACTTATTCAGTGCTCCAAAAAGTAAAATTCCAGGTTTAATAATGCATGTTTAGACATCTTTATAGGCCTACAAATCCTACAAGGAAGTTGATGGCAGGTTTTTTTTTTTTTTCCCCAATACATCACTAACAGTATTGAAAAAATCTAAAAGTGCAGAGAATAATAAAAGATAATGTATAGCTTCCATCTCATCTCCTAATCTATGCTCTCTTCAGCTTGAGTGAGAAACTGGAATTTTACTGTGGTAAAGTGATTTTCATTTGTACAGTGGTTCCTAATTTTGTTTGCATAGAGCAATGACTTTTACTAATTCCTGGAAACTCCAAAACAGTTAGATTCTGAGAGTAGAGTTCAGGAGTGGGTAAAATGTCCCCTCTGATGTTAGCAACCAGACAAAACTGCTAATTTAGATGAATATGAGTGGAGAATAATTCTGATGAGATTTAGACTTAGAATTTTATTAATAAAATCAGAGCTTTGCTGAATTTCTACTATGTGGCCTTAAGCAATTAACGTAATATAACCCTGAGAAACCTCATTTGTGAAGCAGAAACAATTTCATTTCTACTTGATAGAGCTGCTTGAGGATTTTATGCAGTATTTTTGAAAGGAGTTCTTGATACCATCAACAATCACGTTAATTGAAATATAACATGTTAATTCCTAGACATCCCAATTTGTTGTAAGAATCCAATGATCAGATATATACATTTTCAATAAACTAGGTGATTCTTTTGAACGAATTGTGATAACCATTATTTTAAGGGGTAATAGATACCCATCAAGAGAATATCCATTCATGTAAGCAAGTAAGCTACAAGCTGATAAATTCAACTTTAAGGTTTGTTCGTTTTTTTCACTTATGTAAGTTATTAGAGGAAAAATTTTAAATTAAGTAAATCAAACAAAAGTGTTGCATATATCTTGCTAAATTATCAATTTGGCAAATTTGGGGCTGAGTTATAAAAGACCAACATTTAATATATTACTTCAAATTTAAAATTTTTGGAGTCTTTTAAAGTTTTCAAGGTCTATAAATTTTGTCTCTTCTCTTAAATAACTGAAATTAGGGGAAAAAGTAAGATCTTACAAGTTTCTAAACTCATCCTATCAGCTCTTTAGGTTTAATCGTTATTCATACCTCATATGACTGTTTCATTTATAAAGTACGATAATGAAATGAATGTGAAGCCTTTCTCATGTCTTGTAACTGCTCCAAACATATTTATGTGCAAACACTTTTCTACATAGTGAGTCTACAAAAATGATCTGTAAATTAAGAGATGATATTTTTGCCATCTTGTAAGTTCAGTTGACTTTTCTTTGAAAGTAGATAATTTAGTTTCACTCTATGGGTTCCATTTCACCTCCACTAGCAAGAATTATTAGCATTGTGATCTAAGTACTCAATTTCTAAGGAAACATTATTAATTCATTACATTAATTGTCAATAGATGGAACCGAATAGCTTTCCATTCAGGTCACTCCAACTGATAAAATTCAATAATTCTTTCAATGATTTTTATTTGCAATGTGACCAACATCTGATTTATTATATTTTTATTACTCTCTAATAGGTTGATAGGAGAGTTCATTAAGAAATGAATTAACTGGTATATTTTGAAACATCTGATATATTCACAAATGTAATTCATAATGTAATAAACTTGAATTTTTCTGAAAAATCTGACAAATTATTTTTTGTTTTATTTCTTTATTTTCTTGAAACTATAACCTGAATTGCTGGATCAAGCCTATGAAAATGTGGATATAAATGTCAGACATCTAAAAATCTGCCTAGACATAGACAACTTTAAAATCCGCGCATGTTTAGTCAGTAAAATCCAGCTATGACATTACCTTATATTTCTTGGTATTTTTAAGTGTATATGCACATAATGACTTTCATCTTGTACACTCATTTTAATTATTTTTCCTGAACATACCATGAAGAAAAATAGTGATTTAACTAATCACATTTATTGTACTTAGACCCAAATTCATAGTGCTCTAACTTCCCAGATATTATTTTGCCTTGCAATTAAATCAAGAGATTTTAAACAATTTAAATAAAAATGATTATTGTTTGGGATTGTATTTTATATAGTAAGACCAATCAATTGACTAATCAAGAATGTTGACATAATATAGAGTTGGTTTCCTAACTTGCTGAAAACATATTTTTGTATCTATGCCATGTCTATCTTCTTGACTCCCAAAACAGAGAAGAAAGCAAAATGAATCACATAAGATTAAAATAAGATGAAGCTGTGGTGTTGTAATTGTTGTTTGTGTTAAGTAAAGCTGTGCCATGAAAAATCTTACATTGTGGAGGTATGGCACAGTTTTTGTAACAATGATTAAATTTGTTGGTGAAAACCAGAAAAATGGTAGCAAGTTAATATATCTATAATAACTATCGTAAAAAAATTACAGTAATAGTAAGTGTATTTGCAATAGGTGTTATCAAAATAATTTAATATATATCACTTTTTTTTTTTTTGGAAAACCAAGCACTAAACCATTGGGTAATACTGACTGAATGGCATACATGATAGCTATTTTTATTAATGCATCAGATCACTGCTTATAAGCACCTGCTTATTTTGTGGACTGGATTCACAATGTATTGTTTTGTCTATATTTAAGTATTTGACCAGTTGAGAGATTTGTTAGAAAAAAAAATACAAAATATCTATTAACTTTTAAAAGATGATCAGTTTGTGTTGCTTTAACTAGAAAAACATTTGAAGTTTTATCAGTGTTATAGAAAAACATGACTCAGATACTTCATTTCCAAATTACCTCAGACATCTTGTGGTAGGGTCCCAAGTCAGAAGAGTTTATCCATTTTGTAGCACGTCAAAGAAAAAGAGCATCAGGTGTAATCTGGAATTTTGACTTCTTTAAGTGTAAGCTTAATCCATTTGGTCAACTAAGTAAAAATCCTAAGATGTGCACCTAAATTTTCACTTGACACTCTTCAAGAATCAAATTTTGATTTGTTGAATCAATTTGAAGGATGCAATAGACTAAAAAATTGAGCCACAGTAACTTGTAATGCTGAGAGCAAAGGTAAGAACTGCTTTAGGCAATATTATGAAGTAAAAAGCTCTTCCTTCTACATCCCTCCAGCTCACGTATGTAACATTTCCCCTGTTATGATATTTGCGCGCCCTGGGAGCTCAGCAAGTGCTCCTTACCACAATATTTGAGACAAGTCTCTCATCAGCATTCAGAGTTAAATAAACCGTAGGTTGTTATGGCTCATTTGATAGTGATTGGAAATGATAGGGGATATTCAGAGTGGGTGTTTTTTGCCTTGTCTGTGTTTAGGAGTGGTTACAGTAAATCAGCAGAAAGTTAAAGGATAGAAAAATATAATTTGGTTTATGGACTTAACTGAACATATCTCCAACCATTAAATTATATATATGTCAAATACACATTTATGTCACAGAAATTTTCTTGACTATTAACAAAAATTTCCAAGTATTTTCCCAAAATAATTGCTTTCTTTAAGTGATTTTAAGGACATTAATGAGGTCATGCTTGATTACCAAATTGGGGTGGAAAAGATGTCACATGTAATAAACACATTTTTTATGCCCAGTTACTTTTGATTTAGAGCTTAAGAAATGTTGAGGATAGAAGCTAGCTTTACATTAACAGGATTTCAAAAAAGTTAATTTGGCTATTTACTTCGAATGGGAAAGCTTCTTTATTGTAACTGCACAAAGTTAAAGTCATAGATGGTTTGTTTTTAGGGGGAAAAAAATCACTCATTGTTCATTTTATTAGCACAGATCATTTTTCCCTTTTGAAAATAATTGTCTTAAGTAAGCTGATTTATAAATCAAGGAAATGGCTTTTTATTGAACTCTCCTTTTTATATTTATACTTTTACTGATAGTATAATTTTTGTTGGTAAGGAAATGTAATTTTGGAATAGGTCCAATGCAATATTAAAAGAGAAAAAGGTGTAAAACTTTAACACCTATGAAAATTGCTAATTTTTAAAGTGTAAGATCAATGAAATATTAAGAAAAAGGTATAAAATTTCAATACCTTCTAAAAGTACTAATTTTTAAAGTGCAAGATTTAGTTTTAGTTATTGTGTTTATACTTTCCAGTAGTAGTGAATAACTCTTGGCAATTGTTGTGCTCCAAAAATAACCAATAATACACACTTGTAAGATTCCCAGACATAACCTAGACTCAAAACCTTGTTACTTTGAAAGACAGGCAATAGTAAAAGATCCAAAATTATTATTTTAACTTTCTGGAAAAATTCTCTCACTCTTGAAGTAAGTAAACAATGTGAAATAAGACTTTGTGTGGGAGAATATAAATCTATTTAGAAGTAGGAGGGAGCTATACATATCACTAAAGAAAAGAAAATAAGACATGTCAGATAGTTAAATGTGGGTATTGCATGGGGAAATGATGCATGCAGTATTTCAAAAGTTTTTCAAATAAGGACATATTGCGGAGAAAAATGATAGATACTTATTCAACAATAAAAGTGACTCAGATGAAATTACAATAAAAGCATTTTTAAAGTTTGCTTTGTAATAGAGCTTAAAACCTTGGAGACTGCAAATGGGATTGTCATATTTCTTTTGTATTACTTCAGAGATTCTATTTCCTCGGACAGATGGTGAATTAAGGGAGAAGGTAAAATAGAAAAATTCCCTACAACTCCTGCAGACCTTTGAATATACCATTAGTATTTTAAATGTTTGCAATAGTTAGCTATAATGAATACTAATGGCCTCCAGTGCTTTATTTATGCATTGGTTGCTTTTTAAAATCATTTTTGTATACTAAAATTGCACTTATCTGCAGTTAGAATGAATTGTAGGACATGCTGGCCATTTTGGTTTATGATGTCATAGCAGGATATTGAAAGAATAGACAAAATATCTGAATGTTGCTTATTCACGGTCATTGCTCACCCTTAAAAAACATCAAATAGAGTGATAAAATAATTTGTATGCCTTGTGGAAAATTTCATTAATAGAAAAAAATATTGAGAATAATTATCACAACATATGCATTTACCTATTTAAGAGATTACTATTTAGACTATTCTCTGATAAGACATGAAGTTCAAACACGCTAAATTCTTATAATGATTGTACTTTTCTATGAGAACATATCATTTTCAAATTTTCTCACATAAATAATAAATTTAACTTTTTAATCTTTGGGTAAATCTTTGGATGAAAACATCTAGACAGAGTGAAATTGAAAGCAACTTCAAATAATAACTTTTTTGATCTCAAATATGTATGCTTTTAAGAATGTTCAGATCCAATTGTCTGGAAAATGGCCTCTAATTTAAATTTCAATATTCAAAATACAGCATTTAAGAATCTCAGAAGATTTTGCAATTAATGAGGTGAATTCTGCTCTGTACTTAAATCAGAGTAATAATGATGAACAGATTAATAAGGTGGAGGAGACAAGAATTTTGGGAAAGTGTGACCTTCTTATCTTTATATCTTCATAGTTTAGAATGCCATGATACTCATATTTTAACTTTTCATTCCTAATGAATTAAAAAAATAAACTTGACATGTTAAAATTATCATTTGAAATATATGGAATCCTCTAATAAATAAGAGTTTAAGGAAGTGAAAAAATTTAATGTTGCACAAAAATCTCTAATGAAATTCAACAGAGATATGAATTTCAGAATATGTCATTTGTAAAATATGTAAAGGTGTGTAATAAAAAATCCAATTCAGAAGGGGGTCATAACCAGGAAGATAGCGTTTCAGAAAAGTTAAAGTCCAGAATAAGTATCGCTGTGGGATTTCAAAATAATGCTGAAGAACACACAAAACATCTTTCTTTCATCTGTAACTTATATATAACTATATATATATATATATACACATTATATACATGTACACACATGCAAATACATATACAGACATTAATATATAGATGTGAATGTTTATACGTACATAAACACATATATGTATGCACATGTGTGTATACACACATGCACACACATTTATGTGTGCTTATATGTACACATGTGCATATATACACACACACACACAAGAGAGAGAATGGAGAAAGGGTATAATTTATAATGAGATATTAAGACACATCACATTATACAATGATGCAATGATTTTGGAGAATATAAAAATATGTTAAAATGATCCCTTTCTTTAGCGTAGATAAAAAATGTTAAAAGCAAACAAAAGGGAAGAACTAATCAAGTTATGTTGTTACTCTTAGAGGTGTTATTGCTTTTTTCTTTATAACAAGAATAATGCTAAAATTAACAGAGACGAAAGTCAAAACAGCAGAAATCTAAACATTAAAACTCAGCATAGAAAGGATATAAGCTGCCTGTTTCCAAATTTGAATGTCACAGTTCCAGTAATATTTTTCAGTGATGAAAGATAGTGGAGAACAGGAAGTTTACATTAAAATTTTTTAAAAAAAATTCAAAAATTGCTGCTCTGTGAGTTTAATGTTGATTCTGGCAAAATTTTAGAAATGAAAAGATGCTTTCTTTTTCTTTGCTTTTCAAAATAAATGGAGTTAGAGTTCTTAAAAAAATAGAAATTATTAATGTTCATACTGGGAACTTGATAACAAATGTTATACATTTTGGATAAAGTTTCTATAGTAATTGATGAGAATGGCAGGAATATATCTTGATTTTAGGAAAGGATTCACATAATTTTATGTGATTTTTTTTGGATAAAATATCAAAAGTGTGCTGGGTGACATTCTTAATAGGTAGTGAAGTTAATCATTGTTACTGGTCAGGATGAAGTGTTTTATGGGGACATATCTTTTACATATACATAACATGATTAATAAAAAAGGAAATATATTTCTTGATGGGCTAGTTCATGTTATCTCATTTCAGTTTATAATGCAACAACTGATAATGTAAAATTATTACAATTTCATAGATGCTGAACTGAGTTTCAAAGAGCTTAAGTAACTTGCTTTATATTTAGAGGCCAGTAATTACAGCTTGAGTTCCAAAGTCAGGTGTACATGACCCTTCTGATACATGTACCATGATGACAAAAGGTGTACATGTTGAATTTGTGGTAACATAAAACTGGGAAACTGTTAACATACTCAATGACAAGCCAAGACCTGCAGTGTGGGATCATGGATGAGAAGAAACAAGATGACATTCTCTTGAAACACTGTCTTCAAAGAAGCCTTCAAAAAATCAATTGAACTTGTGCAGAATAGTAAATCATATTTTACTAGTAGACCTTGTAATAAATATCATAAAGTGTTTAACTGGATTTCTATTAGCCAGTAGTACGGTGATAGAATTAAATGCAATCTTAGGTTGTATTAATGCATGTACTGGCAAGGCAAAGGGAGAAAAGTGCACTGTTTTCTTATTTCATTAGAGGACAGAAAGTAGTGTTTTCAGTGTTAGGCATGGGTTTTATGTTCTAAAGGATGTGTTGACAAATATTGGCAAATCTTGGCAAATATTGGGTAAAGTCTGCCATATGGGCTTTGAAGATTAAGTGCCTTTCCTGCATACCTTATAATTTGTAAATCTTTGTTATAGTTATACGTAATTACTGTACAGCACAGTTTTTCTATGGTAGCTTTATAAGAACTTCCCAAGAAACTGACTCAGTAAGATATGGAATATTTCTGATTCATAAATGTAGCTATATCAGAGAAATAGTTCTACATGACACAATCATTTCCACATTATATTTTTATAACTGGAAAATATCTAAATAAATTGCACAAGGCTATAATTTTTCAATGATAATGCAAAAGTACATGAACACCTTTTATACATTTTTTATATCCACATTTGTTATTGCTACTAAAATGTGTATTTTCAAAAAAATGTATATTTTCCAAATTTTTATTGTGCTTTTTACAAGATGCTTTCCTGTGCTGTCCATAAATTTTGAAAAGATACCCTTAAGGAAAATAAGTTTAAAAGTAAAAACATTTTTGGTCTTAACGTATACAAATTGAGATACTACTTTAGATAGATACCACATGTTGTGCTTGAGACCGGTCAGTCTCTTACTTTCATATCAATAAAATATCTTAATTATTTATGTCCTATTCTAGTTTTTTTCAATATCTATTTGTAGCAAGGAAAATAATGTATATACTAAAATAAGTATTGTAAAGAGATATAATGCTTCCTAGAAGATTGAATATAATTATTTTTTTGATTTATGCCTCTGAGATAAGGTTACTGGAATCTTATTAAATATTTTTTTAAATGTATGAAATATGATATTGAAACATGTAAGGAATGTTTGGTCAGATTTTCTTTTGAAAGAGAAAGGTTATTCACCACCCCCACCCCCACTTTAATGTAATGGAGAAGTTCTCCTTGTCAAATATTTTTCTTAGAAAGTTGATCCACAGTCAACTTTTAAAGAAAACATAAACATAACCTAAGTGATTGATAAGCTCATTCAAACCTGGTCTCAGTAGTGAAAGGATCAAATTTAAGATGAAATGTGACTTTTTGGATCACATTTTGGATTATCATTTGCAATTATAATTCATTAGTAGACATTCAACTTCACTGTTATCCTCAGTAATCTTTCTTGAAGAGTTTTCCAGAAGTAGATGTCAATGACTAGCCTTTGGAAACACTCCCAGAAAAATATTTAAAATTTTATAACTCACTTAAAGAAGTCTGCCTACATCCTGACATTATATATTGTTGTTGTGTAACTTTTATCATTGAAAGTGCAGAGATTACTTGTAATTTTTGAGATAAATAAAGAATATTATGCAACTAGACAGTTAATAAAAGAGAATCAGAAAAAATATGAAAATACAATATTTTTAAGTCTGTCAAATATCCAAGTCAAAACAAAGATAATAACTTAGTGTCAGTGCTCATAATTTTGTATGACATTAAGATTTTGCTGGTCCACAAAAAAATTTATATTTATATATTTATCTTTTTTCTATTTAACATTAAAGCAACTGTGTACAAAGAAAATACACAATAGATTTTATATCAACAAAAGAAAAATATTCCCTAATTTTTAACCTGAGTTTCTCATTTAAATGATTTGGACAGAATTAATAAAATATTTCCTAATTATTTTTGGACTGCAACAATTCAGTGAGTCCTAAGGATTTTGTTTCAGTGTGTAGGGAGGAGCAGGAAGAATTCCCCCTTCCTTCTCAACATCACAAGTCTAGTCTTTAACACATGTAGATGTTCACAGTATTCATCCATATAAAAAGAGCTGAATCTCCCTGTCAACACTTACGAAATATTCTTCATTTTTCTTTGTAATCAAATATTTCATTTTGGTTGTTTGTCAAAAATAAAAAGAATGAGACAAGCTCAGGGGGTTTTTAAAGACCAATATTTTTAGGATTCACTAAGATGTCCTAAATTGCTTTAATGGACACAGGGTGTAGATGCAATTGCCTACTTTTATATAAAATTAGTCATTTGCGGGGCTCTCCCTGGTGGCATAAGGGGTTAAGACATAACCTATAAAGCTGTCCACAGTCACTGCAGCAAGAGTTCAATTCCCCAGCCAGCCAGGGAGATAGCCACATGGTGTAGCAGACCTCTCCTGTCTCGCCCGCTGCTCCCCTCAGCAATGTATTTTGTCAGTCTGCCTTTTCTGTTCCCCGCTCTGTCTCTGGTGAATCCTCTCACACACACCTCCCCGCCCCCACACACACTTCTGGCCTGTACCCCAGTGCTTGTATGCATAAATAACTAAATCTTTAAAAAATTCTTAAAATAAAATTAGGCATTTACTTTCTAGTTGGGTACATATATCACCAGAGCATTACTCAGGAACATGAGGATTATTCCACAGAACAATAGCATGACTTGTGAAAGAATTATACTCGCTATTTTCAGATAGCATAACTTAATATCTGAGACTCATATAGTAATAGAGAACAGAAAACATAAATTATGTGAGGGAAAGAACATTGTCCTGATAGCAGAACACATGATCTCTCATTTTGGCTTTGCTCTGAACCTTCTCTGAGTATAAAAATGTCAACTAGTTTTTATGTTTTTTAATGTTTCTCCTTTATGAGATGTCCAATTGAACTCCAAAAAAGTATATGCTAAATCACAATGATTTCAATCACATGAATTTTAATACAAAACATATAAAATCAATTTCAAAATTCTTCTGCATATACTGAAAATGTCTGTAAGAATGTACTAACTACAAGCCCTCTCTAATTTTTTTTTTCTCTTAAATGCAGTTACCCAATGTAACCTGAAAATATTGAGCATAACTACTTTTTTGCAAAAGGGAAACTAGAAAAAGACTGCTTCCCACAGAAAATTTATTAACAATAGGTGCTCAATTAAATTTTTTTAATACAATGAACAATGTCCCCTTTAATATAAATAATCAGGGGAGAGATACTTTTTAAGTCTTTTTTTTTTTTCTTTCCATCATCCACCTACACACACAATCCTTTTGAAAAGACATCACTTCTATGAGGAGGTATTCATTGTAGAGGAACAGAAGTCTATAGAAACCTAGGTTAACAAGATAAAAAAAAACAAATTATCATTCTAATTAACTGCATATTCACATAGATACTTACTAAAAGCTATCTGATGATAACTTAAATGAGCAATTCTTGAGGAGGTGTGTACAGTTGGTAGTTATTATTCAAGACTCACCATCCAATAAACTAAATGTTCTCATTTTAAATCTCCATGTCACAGTTTTGACATTCAATTGAAAATTTGAAACTAATATGATAACATTAAAAATATAAATAACAGTAGTAATAACTATGGACTGATATTAAACTTCAGATGTAAAAATAAATACAAATGTGTATCAGTGTAAAATTAAGTTGACCATGTTTAACTCAAAACTGCCGAGATTACTGATGTTTCTTTTAAAGTATCCCATCTATTGCTTTCCCTCCAAAGGGCAAAGGTAGCAAACAGGAAGGTAGCAAGAAAGGAAACAGGAAGACCTGCTTCAGTTACTGATTGTATGGATTTAATTAGCTAAGAAGTCCAAATGCTAATACTCCTAATGATCAGCCACTCTTTTTGTGTTTTTGTAACATATATCCTTATACAATGGATATCAAATGGAACTTTCTGATTTACATCTGACATTTCAAAGTTTCCATTTTTGAATTCCCCTAGTCTTAAGTAAGTAAGACATTGTCTACTTTGTTTGAAAGGTACAACATTTTCCCCAACATCTAGGGCTCCATGATGTAAAATGTCATTTTGCCGATCTTCTGTTCCAGTATTCACTTTAATTTTTTTAATTATAATTGGATTTTCAAATATAATCACAAAGACATCTCCTGTTAATGGTGGTTTTCCCCAAAAATACTCATCAACACTACTATAAGCCTTGCTTGCTTCATAATTTTCAAAAACATTGATGTTGGTATATAGACTTGCAGGAGGGTTATCAGGAATGTCAAATGACTCATCTTCAAAATCATCATCCTTCAGCTTATTCTCAGTCCCTTTGTATGATGAATAATAGCCCATGTGTTGAAAGAGAGATGGTTTAAAACGAATCACATTTTTCTGAGCCAACAAGCCCCGGAAATGAGTCAATAGCCAATCACAAGGCATTTCTTGATAAAACATTAATAAAAAATGTGCCAAACGTGGGAGATCATGAGAATGATAAAGTTTTCCAATGTATCCAAGCTTGGAGAACTCAAGAGTGACCCAGTAAGTTCCTTCTAGGGAGGTAATGACTTTCTTGATGGCAGTTAAGAAATTTTTTGAACATCGAACATCATCTTCAAGCATTACATAATAGTCCGAAGTATTGGCACAAAAATTAAGTAGAAAAGCATAATCTACATTTTGCTTGGATCGAAATCTCACTCTATCTTCTGGATCATTGTAATTTCTTTTAAGGCCATCCAGAATTGGGTAATATTCCTCGGGAGCATGTATAACCATTAATCTTCCAGCAATAATATGGTGGGCAAATTTTTGTGTAATATCCTGGACCATGACCTCACGCCAGGATGAATTAAACTCTGCAAGATGAACCACCACTGAAATTTCCTTCAGCTCTTCGTAGCTGGATTGCTCAAAAATTGACTTGATTGTCTCAAGTAAATAGTTTCCTTTTTTTCTTTTCACAGATGAAAGTCCAATTGTAAGAAACCCTGAGCAAAAGAATTCAAAAGGAAGACAAATTAAATATGAATAGGTTTTGAATAACACTGAAAAAGGAAAAAAAAAGCTATTTTTACTTAGGCCTGCTACTATATTAGATGAACCTAGTGAATGCTGATGAATAGAACATTTTGTGATTAAATTTTTATGCTAAAGATATAAAGTTTATAGGACCTTATACATAATTTATATTTTCTATGGAAAATACATTGCATCTTAAGCACAATGATGCATGAACCTTATAGCTGTTAACATGTTTATTAAATAAAATATTTAGTGTCATGCAGTTTAATATTCTCATATATGCCCATTAGAAAATAGCCATATTACAAATATTTAGATAATAGCCATACAACAAATATTAAAAACAAAACCTGCAAAAGGAAAAGGATATTCACAGTAGAGGATGACAAACTAGTCTCAGATGATGAAAAAGAAAATTAGGGTAACTCATTCTTTTAAACAAATTAGAATTTTTTATAGAAAACATGTTTTCATTTCTCTTTGATCACTTTCTTTATCTTATACAAAAATAAATCACAATTGGACTTCAGTTATATTTTGAAATTTACCTAGAAAGTTAGAATGCAAAAATATAAGTTTTTTTAAAAACTGTAATTGTTGAAATACATGATACATTGTTGCAAGACATGAATATTATGGTTTTATTTACTTTAAAATCACATTTTATAATAATTATGTGGGGAGAAATTTTTAGTCATGTTCTTAAATATGCAATTAGAAATTGGATATTTTCAGGGAATAAAATAAAACCCTGTGAAATGACAGTTCGCCTGTGAAAAGTGTTAGATGAGATGTCTTTCTATTGAAATATTTTCACTTTTTAAAGCTCTCATTCTTACTGAGACCCAACTGAATGGAATTTCAGAAATACCATTTGGAAAATGGAAAAGATCACTGTAGTAATACAGACACCCACTTGATGTGATTTATATGATATTGAAAAAGCCCAGACCAAGAAACATCTTTAGATTTTTTGAGTGGTATTTATGCAATTCATTTAAATACCTAGGCTTACAACCTTGGCTTCTACTGACAAGTATGCTATCTGATTGCAACAAACTGAAGTCAGCAGCTTCCACATATGTTATATAAAAGCCAATACTTATAGAACACATATTAAATAAAAGGAGTAGTCTATGCATTTTATCATGTTCATTACAGTTTTGGGAGGAAAGGTTTATTCTCTGTCATCCCTACAATATAGGTGAGGAAACCAAATAACAGTGAGGTGAAGCAACTCTGGCAAAGCATAACACATTGTATGGTGCTGAGATTCCAACCTCCTTGTTCTTATTTTCTGTTTTCTGTGCTACATTGCCTCTTCAGTATAAAAGCAGATGACATACTGTATCATTACATTTTTGTAAACTTGGATTGGAAAAGGGGAATTAGTAATGTTTGCACAATTATAATGGTTGGAGAAGAAATAGTAGCAGTCTTATACAAATGGAAGAAAGCTTAAGAGAAGTAGACATTTGAAAGGGTTAAAAATGAAAATGAAAGATCTAAAAAACGCAATATGGAAATGACAATTTCATCAAACTGGTGATCACAAACTCACTTGCATAAACATTTTTTTTTAAGATTTATTTATTTATGCATACAAGAACCAGAGTACAGGCCAGAGGTGCGGGGGATGAGAGGATTCTCCAGAGACAGGTGGGGAAAGAACAGGCAGATTGAAATACACTGCTGAGGGGAGCAGCAGACTAGACAGGAGAGTCTGCACCATGTGGGCAGCTCCCTGGCTGGGGATCGAACTCGTGCTGTGGACAGGTTCATAGGTTGTGTCTCAACCCCCTATGCCACCAGCGTGGCCCCATAAACACTTTTAAACAGAAGTTCACTGTATTTCATTGATTCTAAGATTCACTTTTTTCCCCACAGAAATATTTTAAAATCAGGTTTGCATGTTACATTTGATGGTATCTAGCCATTAAAATTGGTGTATTTTCTTATTGGCACATCATGATACTGTCAATAGTCCAGTGTCTCAGAATCCATGAAATAGTGTGTTACATCTTGAATTTAGACTGCCTGCAGAGAATCCAATATCTTCCTCCAAAAATACATGCTTGCCTGGAACCTCAGAATGTGACCTTAAGTGGAATAGGGTCTTGGCAGATAGTATTAGTTAAGGATCTCAAAATGAAATCATATTGGATTTAGAGTGGGTGTTAGAGTTAATGACTGGGGTCCTTATAAAAAGAGTAGAAAACAGGGAAACAGAGGAAGAAAAGCCTGAGAGGATGGAAGCAGAAATTGTAATTATGTTGTTAGAAACCAAGAAATGAAAAAGAGCTACCAGGAGATGGAAGTGGTGAGGAAAGATTCTTCTCTCAAACTTTGAGAGGGTGATGCTGCCAGCAACTTGATTTCAGACTCTGGTCAAAGAAATGTGAGAGAACAAATTTCGGTTGCTTCAAACCACCTAGTTTGTGGTCAATTGTTATGGCACCTAGTTTGTGGTCAATTGTTATGGAGACTAATAAATTGATTTTCACTACTTCATATCTACTGGCAAGTCATAAAACCAAAGCATGAGTTTGAAAATAATTAGTAAATGTGTTAATCATTAATATGGGCATAATGATTCTATTTATTTATATATTTATTTTTTATTGGGTCAAAATTTTAATTTTTGAATTATTTTTGTATTTACCTATTTACTTACTTTCCAAAGCTACTAAAATTTTAGATTTACAATTTCACACACCTCAATATATACATATCTCACCACACCCAATTCCTACTATCAAGTTCACACTTTTTACACCTTCCTTCCACTCCACTTTCCTTTTCCATCTGATAACCACCAGATTTTGTTATTTTTGTTGTATTTTATTAGTTCATTTGCTTTCTTTATTATATTACACATATCAAAGATACTATCCAGTAATTATTTTTTACTTTCTGTCTTAACATAATCATGGAAATAGTTATGTTTCATAGATGATTTTTAAAAATATACTGTCTTTTTTTAGTCCCTCTGTATGATTCTACAACAAACTATTGTAAGTTCATGTTATACTTAGCCATTTTATTTATTTTTTTTCTTACTAATGGAATTGAACCAGGGATTAGTCACAAAAGTAAAGAAACATTGAAATATTTACCAAAGACTATATTATATTAACAAAGCACTTAAACTTTTATTACTATACAAATGAAATAAGTTATTCTTTAAAACCAAATTTTTTTTTTTATGTATTCTTGCTTTAAAAGTTTAAGAATACTTACGTTTTCTTTGTAGAGGTGTGGCAGCTAGGTAGCGATAAGTAACATTTATGGCTCCTGAGAAATTAGATAAATCTTTGAAAGTGTGCACGTAACGTTCTGAATTCAGTTGATGTGTAGATGTTTCCCTTATAAGTTGTTTATCTCCTTCCTAAGTGCCAAGGAGGCAGAAAAAATATGTATTAAATAAAGTTTTTCCTTACACAATAATATATGGTGTCATAGAAGTCTCAATTACCTGTACTGCAACCTATAAAAATCATTAACATTTTAAAATAAATTTAGGATTGCCAAAAGTAGACGGGGAACTCAGTTGCACATTGACTACATTTAATGTGATGGTGACCATAGGATCTAAAAGAAAAAGCTATAAAAATCACAATACTGAATTAATTTCATCACTCTGTTCTTGTGTGATGTTACATTTTAAAGAAAGTACAGGATATTGCATATCTTTTTTTTTAATTTTTTTTTTTAATTTTATAGAGGCATGTTTATTTATATTTATTTATTTGTTTGTTTGTTTTGTTTATACATGCACTGGGTACAGTCAGAAGCGTGGGAGGGTGAGAAAATTCACCAGAGCCAGAGCGGGGAGCAGAGCAGGCAGAAGGGCCGAAGTACACTGCTGAGGGGAGCAGCGGGCGGCAGGAGAGGTCTGCGCGCCATGTGGGACCCTCCTCCGGTGGCCGGGGAGCAGCCGGGGTTCGAACCGGCGCCGCAGAGGCTGCGGGCAGCTTCGCAACCCAGCGCTCAACCTCTGCGCCACCGGGGAGGCCCGAGCATATCTTTTTGATAATTCTAACATGGACACATAAAATTTCAATTTTTTTTTCAGTGATAAGACAGAGTATATTCATTCTGATTGAAGGATGTAACAGAATATAAAATGAAACAAAACTTATATGAAAGCACTTTATTAAATTCTCAAGAACAAGCTTCTACACACTTTTCAACATAAATAAATAATGTAATTTTTACTGGATTCTGTCTTATTGGCTGCTTTCCAGAGGTATCTACCTGAACAGTGATAGGTATCCCTGGATACCTTCTTCCTGTAGCTACTATACAACAGTGAATTTTCTCAATAATAAAACAAAGCTTTATGACAATCATTTTCTGGATCAGAATGCAATTCAATGGACTAGCTACAAACTAAATATATACTCTTGTGGCTACTTTGACGATGATCACATTTGAGGAGCTAAGTTGATTGGGCATGTAGCATCTGTTCTACTTAAGTTTGCCTTGTAATAGTATTTGTCTCTTACACTGAACCTACTTCTGTTCTCACTGAAAGATACATATATCCTTAATATGTATGTAATAGTCTTAACTGTTATATGCTCAGGATTTCAGGTCACAATCGATTTTTTTTTCAGCAAAAAGAGTAGAATAGAATGTACTAAGTAATTCCAGAGACCTTACTACTTTTAATTGTTTATCTGATTTCTCTGAATTATAACTATTATTTCTCCCTGAAATAAAAGAAACGGAAAAAAGAGGAACCTACTAATTTCTCAATAATGTCTGTACTGAGAAAATTGCACACATTGTGCCAATCTGCAGCAAAGAAAGAAAATCAAGCCAGATAATTTTATGAAAAGTGAAAATAAGAGGTTAAAAACATTAAAAAGAAGCAAATAAGCTGTATTATATCCTACAAGGGGGGCAGTTTTACATGATATGAAACATTTTTAGAAGACAATTTTAAATTTAATTCTACATTAATGGTTTAAAAATTTTAAAATCATCATACATATTAGTCCTTGGGATAAATTTACCTCAAAAATGCAATTTAGGTAGAATACATCATCTAGTAAATAGTGAAAAATTAAACTAATAAAATACTGTCATTGAATTTACAATAATGGGAGTGGCTATAGTTGACAATCATTTTAAGTCACTTTTTCCAAGTTAATGTATGTATTTAAAAATAATTCAATTTTACATACTTCTGTATACCTGTGTCAAATTGCAAATTTAACTAAATATATGCCTAGTATATTCAGAGAAAATTACATTGAGAAATTACTCTTTAGCAAATGTAAACTTCATTTATATCTTTTACATTTGATGGCTAGGACTGATGTTTTAGATAGGAACATATAAAATTTCACAAAACAGAGTAATGGTATTTGATCTTTTATGGATATATACTCTATTACTTCCTACACATTTTACAGTGAATTTGATGAGGCTCTATTTCAAGACTGTTTGCTGCATACAATGGTCTTTTCTGTTTAATATGACAATGTTGAAACTGCACTTTAAAGTGTCTCATAAATGCAGAAAGTCATTGAACAACAAGCATCCTGACAATGCTATGTGTTTGATTTAGAAGATGTGATTTATTTCTACTGGTAAACACAGATGTGAGAAATAAATTTTTGTTACAAAATTAAATCATTAATCAAGAACCTTCTAGTTAATTTATGATCTCTAACTCTATAAAGAAAAGAATAGCTGAATCACATGAGACTTATTCTGTTGTCCTTACATTTCATAAACTTAAAAGTTGGATTCTTGAAAATCCAAAATGCATATCATTAAGTTTCTTCAGTTGGCTATGTTTATGTAAAACATGCTTGGTAAAATTCTATTAATCTATGGTGATTTTAGTCATTGTGGATTGACAGTAGATGGAAGAATAAAAGGATCACAAGATCAAAACCTATAATTGATGTACAAAGCCAAAGCAGAGTCAAGATCTAGGAATCTGACAGAATTTCACCATAAAAGATCAATGTTAATGGTAAGCAAGGTGTTTGACAGATCTCTAAAAGGATTCGTATCAACTAAGATTATATAGCTGGTCCACAGGATATATAGTAGCATCTGGCAAATACTAGGTAGCTAATAAATCATGTTCAATTAATAAAATAAAATATTGTATGGGGAAACATTCTTTGTGGTGATTGTCAAATTTCTTTTTTTGCAAAGATAAACACATGCAATTTGCAGCAACATGGATGGCGCTGGAAGGGATCATGCTCAGCGAAATAAGCCAAAAAGAAAAAGAAAAATACCAGATGGTCTCACTCATAGCAGGAATCTAGAAAACTTAAATAAGGGACCAGGAAAATAAATAACTATAAGAAAGTGAAAATCAAAATCAACAAAAAACTATGAACCAGAGACACTTTTAGGGGGGCGGGGGCGGGAGGGGAGGGATTGGGGTCAGAATGGGGGGCTGCAATTGTATGGGGAATATAAAAATAAAATTTATTATTTAAAAAAAATAAAAAATAAAAACATGTAAAAAAAATTTCTTTTTTGCTAAGACAATAATTAAAACTAAGACAATAATTTAAGCATTTTGCATGATGGAAAATACTTCTTAGTCCTCTGTGAATCAAAAGGTTTTGATTTTTGGAAATATGTGATTAGGAATAATCACATAAAGGTTAGGATTTTTCAGCTATCTTTAGTTCAATTCAGATAGAAAAAATAATATCCATTCATTCTTATCATACATGAAATGATGTGATAATTATAATGACAATAAATAATAGCAACAAATTAATTTCTCATGATTTTCCAGATTGTCCTAATAGTTCCATAATTCCCTTAAAAATCATTCATATATCATTATTTAGTAATTTTAATATTTTTTCTAACTACTGAATAGTTTCCACATTAATAACAGCTTTAGTTTTTGAACGTCTAAATTACTTTTCAGTGACTATAAATATGTATCCTGGTTGTGATTTAGGATTATTCAAAATCCAAATGGGGTGCACACATTATAATAAAATATCACATCTTAACAAATAGCACGATTAGCATCACTAATTAGACAATGGGATTGTAAAAATTTTTATTATTACATAGAAACATAGAAAAAGTAAAAAGAAATACCTTTAAGTTTATTTTATTACATATATTTAAAATTAAAGCTCAAAAATATTTTTGCATAATATTAATTCAACAGTCATAGCTTCTTTGAAATTATATACACATATTTAAAACAGAATATATATATATATATAGCATTAAAGAAAAAAATTGTAACACAAATTAAAACACTTCTGATATTAGTGATATATAACTGATACAAAAATTAGATACAAATTATACAAGTTATAACTTTGCTCAAACTAATGGATGCTATTCAACATCCTCAATTTTAATTATATTACAATTAGGTTGCAACTAAACAATCTAAGCCTAGTTTTATTTAAAGCCCTGTTTAAAACACAAAATAAACAACCTCAATTACTTACCAGAACATAGCTATCTTCAATGTACAAGTTCATAAATAGAAGGAAAATGACAAGAACTCCCAAGAATGATACTGTAGAACGTTTTCGCAGGCATCTCATTTTATCCAGTATTTCAAAGATATGTTTTACTTGATAAAATTTAAACATTCTCTCCTGTAGATAAGAGGCACAGAATTACTAATAACTAATTTTAGATTCAAAACTTTCTTTATCATATATATATCAAAAGGCAGACCTTTCAAAATCTCACTCTTCAATTGTTTGAATTAAAATTCAGTTTCCAATTTCACACATAAAGTTGACAGATTATATTGTTAATATAGTAACATAAGATCAGTGTGGTGGTTCATACTGATGTGGAGTAAATGAAAATGAAAAGCAAGTCTTGTTAGTATTTCTGAGCATATGGGTATCAGCAACAAGAGTAGAAGAAAAAAACTCTGGAAAAAATAGTTCTTTAATGAGAAACAAAAAGAAAAGCAAATGTTAAGGCATTATTATAGTTATAGCATTAAAGTTTAGGTTATGAATCATATTAAATTAATTTCCATTATTGTGTGAGGAAGAGATTAAGTTATCTTATAGATTTATCCATTTGGTCAACATTACTGATAGACTGGCGCTTTATTGAAAATCAACTGGATGTAAATATATGCTTACATATTTATTATATATATGTAACCTCTCTTTCATACATTAATCTATTTGTTGATCTTAATGCTAATACCACACTATCTGTATTTCTGTGACATTACTATCTATTTATGGTAAATCATTTTTTTTTAAGTTGAGGAAACATTGGTTATGGTAAGTCTTGAAATGAGATAATGTGAATATGCTAACTTAACTCTTTTTTTCAAGATTCTTTTGGCTATTTTAGGTCATCTGTATTTTAATATAAATTTTACAGTAACTATCAATTTCGACAGAGATAAATGGATCTTTACTATAAATCTGTTGGATCTGCAAATAAATTATCATTAATACATTATAATCAACACAATGTCAATTGAAACATAGCTATATAGTATGTAGAAATTTGTTGAATGCACAAATTATTTAGATCTACGAATATAGTCTTTTGAATGAACACTGATTGCACTTACTCATTTTTCAAGATCATCTTTAATTTCTGAGAAATGTTTTTATTTTATCGGCAATGTTGATGCCTTTCCTATTTTCTCTAAAATTCATTCCTAACAGGTTTCTTCTTGATGTTATTACAAAGAGTTTTTGGAAACTTCATTTTGAATAGTTTAATTCAAATCCATAGAGAAACAATGCATATGTAAATGCTGATACCTTTAATCATGTAATCTTATTAAGCTAAAGAGTCACTGCATCTGTAAGCAGTTTTAAAACTTTTTCCAATTTATAAGCTATTAATATTTGTTGATGCTGCAGCTGCCTTACTCCATGGACATGAGTTGTTGTCTATGGAAACACTAAATAGAAGGTGTTAAAGCAAACATCTGTGCCTTGTTCTGATGTTAAAGAGATGCATCTAATCTCTCCGAATTGTTCCCTTCTGTTCCTAGATGTTTGAGAATCTTTGTCATGAATGAGTGTTGAATTTCATCAAATATACTTTCTCCATCTATTGAGTTGATCATATGAAGTTTTTATCTTTATTCTTTTAATCTTTTGGTATGCTGATTATGGAATCTAAACCGAATATAATTATATATTATATTTTAAGTAATTCTACAATGAATTTTATACACTATCGGTTTTATTTGCTAACACTTCTGCATTTATAAGAACATGGCTCTGAAATTTTTCTTTCTTTTTTAATATCTTCACCTTTTAATATCAGAGTGCTGATCTCAGAACAGCCTTCATTCTACAACTAATTTTGCCTCACTGCTCAGGCAATATCCTGAGTACTCTATCAGATGCTCAGTATATTACAAAGTTTTTCCATTCTGGGTAATGGAAACATGAGTTATTACCATCATTACATTCCAGGAATTGTTTCAACTGTGATTTTCCAGGGATTCTTTACCAACCCTAAAGAGTTTTCTCACACACATCACCTGATGAGTGTTCAGATGAAGACATGAGGATCCTTTGTACATCTCTGGAGTTTCTCTCTGTTCATCTGTCTCTGTCTGTCTCTTCTGCAATTGTGCCCTCCACCTACCTATGTAGCTTTTTCCTCTCTACATGTGAACTCTAGTCACCTGAAGTCCAAATAATTTCAATTCTATCAAAAACTAGTCTGGAAGTTATTGTTTCCCTTTTATCAGAGATCATTGTCAGAATTTGCTTGTTGTTCAATGTTTGAAAACTATCATTTTACATATTTAGTTAAAAATTTTAGGTTCTTGAAAAGGAATGGATAAATCTGCTTCCAATTTCTCTATCATGATCAGAAAATCTGGGTCATTTTAAAATTCTTTGTCCACATTTTCTATATTTTTTGAAAAAAATTGTTGCCTTATTGTTTTGCTTGTAAAGTTAGTGCTGAAACAACAAATGCAACTTGCTTTTCTTTCTATTATAAATGACTTATCAAAGGTAAATGATTTGTCTGTGTTGCACAGATTTACTATTTTCTTTACCTATAAGATTGAATTAGAAATGTCTTGAAATTATCCACATGTGGTCACTGGCCAAGGTTACTGACTCAGGAATTATTGGGGAAACCAGAAAAAAAACCAGTTTTTGATCACTTGATATATTTAAATGTAGATCTAATATTTAAATAATAGTACAGAATAGGTGGAAGAACGGTGTGCAAATGTCATTTACTCTGACAATGCAAAAATTAACCAGTAATAATGAGAAAAGAGAGAGGAAGGTGTATATATAACAAGCTCATCTATATCTACACTGAGGGGTTAATAGATGAGCCATAGTCTTGATTTAAAGAAAACAAAACACACATAAGAATAAAAAATAAGGAAACGGACTGTGGAATAATTAGAGTTATTAGAGAAAACAAAATAACAAAAATTCCTAAATACCAACAGAAGTTATAGAAAAATATCAGTAAATAGGATTAACTAATTTTGATAAAACTATGATTTTCAAATTAGTGTGGGAGTATGCGAAGGCATACATATGTAAACCCTAATGTAAACTGTATCAAAAATATCTAAAATAAAGTGTGAGTAGGTGTTCTGGTGAAAGTGTTAAAAAAAAAAAAATACAAACTGGGAAAAGGCCTCTGCCTCAGTCATTACTCTACCCTTTAAAATACTCAGTTGCGTCTTAGATCATCTACAAATTAACTCCCTTAAAAGGCCTTAAGAAAACCTCCATCATTCCCTGCTCCATCATTCTTTGTTGACAGATGAATCTTGGAGAAAGAAAACCAGACCACCCATTCCAATCTAACAGACTGGCTGAAATGGAAATTTGCAAACAATGGCTAAAGATAACAGAGGGAACTTGCTGAAACTCTGCTTTTTTTCCTCAAGACATCCTTACAAAAACCCTATCAAAGCTCCAAGATGGTTTCTCTAGGTTGTGAGGCAGCCATCTCCCAGAATAGGTCTTGTCTCTTGTGTTTGACTTCTGAGTGGTTTGAGACTGAACTTGGATACTCAACACCAGGACTCAAATTTCCAACGTGTGTGGAGGGGGATTTCCCACATCACCAACAAGCAATTCTCTTGTGTTCTATGATTCAACTCAATTCAAAAACCATTTACAAAGACACAATGACAGATGACACAGGTTAGGGGTTTAGATCTACAAGATGCTTCCTGGGATAACCTTCTTACACTTCCATACCTTTCAGTCACAGTTGCCAGCCTGGTTATTTATTACCATGCTTTTCACTGACCAGCTGTAAACTGGAGATTTTAATTGCAATCTTAAGCTGCCAAATCTAAGTTCAGATTGTTATCTGTACCTCTGATGGACTAGTTAAAAATGAGAGGTTCCCACACTCCCTCCTTTGGTTCCAATACTTTTCTAGAGTCACTCAAAGAACTAAGAGAAACATTTTACATAGGAGATAACTGAACTCTGTCCTTTTGCATTTTTTAGGAAGTTTCATTACAACCATTGTAACAGGGTGGTCCCCAGGAAAGAGGGAGGTTTCAGATTTCCTGCCCCACCCAAAAGTAGGGTGGAGCTGAGCGGGGAGAAGAAGCAGCTGCCGAGGAGACTGAGGAAGAAAGGAAGCAGGATGGAGCCAAAAGGAGACCTAGAGGAGGCACATGGAGCCAAGAGACACGTGAAAAAAATTATACTTGCCTCTTTGTCTTGGACTAGGTGACACATGTGGATGAGAGACCTGTGGGGAGGTGATAATGGCAGCCTTTGCCTTGATTTTGATTTTGCTCTTTTCCTTCCGGATTTCTCTGGTTGTTTCTGATCCTTTTCTGTGGGTCTCCACTGGAAGATGCTTTAGACTTGTGACAGGCTCCGGGGCCTTGTTCTGGGCCAATCCTACTTGGGTGGACTTTTACCCACGAGGGGACGGTAACTTTGGGTACTTGATATAGAAACTATAGTCTTTGCCTTTCCAGTATTGTTTCCTAATTGTATTAAAGTTTCTTCCAATTAAAGTCTCATATGTTTTGTTGACGCAGCAGATGGCAGACTCTATTTAGAGCTTACAGGTTTGCGGGGTCTAGGGTGCCCCTCTTCCTGCCCTGTAACACCATGATTGACTAAATCATTGACAATTGATTTCACCTCCAAACCTGTCCACCTGGAGATGGGGGGGGGTTGTTACTTAAAGTTTCAACTCTCTAAAATCACATGGTTGGTTATCCTGGCAACTGGTTCCAATGCTCTTTAAGATAAAACACACCATTATCTCTCTTGACACTTAAAAATTTCAAGAATTTGGGAATCTGTGGGCCAGGAACTCTGAAGAAAGAACAAATATTACGAGCAATATATTTTGGTCACTGAATGACTAACTTATATGTTTTCCTATAGATCATTCAATTATAAAGTGACTTATAAAGGGTAATAATTTAAAAAAGGCTAATGATAAAATGAACTAAGCATGTTAAGCAAGTTCAAACAATGAGATACTATAATTTGCAATTCTGATATAAAATGCAGGTGGATTTAATTTGGGCCATAAAAGCATATGACTACACAATTAAAATCACTTTATAATACTATATGCTAAAATTGTCAAGAAAATATGACCAAATTGTACAATAAGTAAATTCAAGATAAGTCAAAAGATCAAAAACTGTCAAAAATTACAGTGGAAAAATGTATTCTTCTGAGCAACTCTTAGAAACGTAAGCACACGTTTATGGATCCACAAACACAGTGCGAGATAACACTATTTTGCTTCATGGAATAAATGATAAAAAATTAGAAAGAAAATAGATTCTGAATAATTCTATGTTATCTGTTGATTTTTTTGTTTGTTTTAGTCAACAAAGTATATATGATAAGCATGAAGTTTAAAGGATGTTTCCTATCTCGACATACATCAATATACTTAAAAATCATCCAATAAAGGGAGAAAGAACAAGATTCTTTCACAGGCGCTGGTGGCCTAAAATAGTAAGGTGCACATTAAATGGAGAGAAATAAGATTAAAAAGCAAGGTAGTTCCTAGATATCAAGAAAGCATTACCAGGTAACTACTTACTCCATAATTATTTACTCTAAAGATGCACTTGGAAAAGCACAAGTCTCTCAGGACCTCAGTATTCAAACAAAGCATGTTAATAAAGCCCAATAAATACTAATTATTTGTTGACAACCACTAATTTGTACATGCCTGACACAGATCACCATCCTTTACACTTGAAAGTATTAAAAGAAAGTAAAATTTTGGTTTCACATTTTAAATCAGTTGAACACAACCTGATAATAATCTTCTATAGCATATTCCTACTTAAAAACTACCAGTTGTGAACAACCAAACTGGCTCTTTTCCTCATGCTCAGAAAGCCAAATGATAATTATAAGAAATGTCTTTACACAGAGGAGTTTCTTGGAGATCATCATCAAGGTGGGACAGCTGGCTCCCTGAAGGGCAGGAGAGCTGGGGTTATATTAGAGGTGAAAGTTGTGAGGGAGGTGCTGGTTTTCACATTTCCAAATCTGAGGAGGTGCGTGAGGTCCAGGTCACATAAGTTAAGGTGTCTGACTTCCTAGCAGTGTGTTTTCTCAGCAAACAACAGACATTTGTTTCTGATGCCACAGCAACCTCAGAGGGAAACAGGGAATTCTATTATGGATGTAACATAATTTCCCAAATTCCCAGGAACGCAGGTGAAGCCATTTAATGGTTAATCATGAGAAGGGTGAAGAGGGAAGAGGGACCAAAGGGTGGTTAGAATTTAATTCCATTTAACAATAAAAGTTTTTTGTTATTATTGCAAAATGGAAAGGATTCAACTAGACAGTCACGTAAATGAGAACAAATTACTTGAGCAGTATTTTGGATCCAAGTTCAAACAGTGTATTATTTGATAGAAAATTTCTACTTAGTCTTGGAGTAATTTTAGAAAGAGTGAAAGGTGTTTTTCAAAGGTCATTGGTTGATTAATATAGATTAGGCTGATTCAGAAAAATGATAACTCATTTTATAGTTTGAGTGAATTATTTGGTTAGGTTGACATATCATCTGTATAAACCCTAAATATCATGAGATTTATTTGCTAACAACATATGTTACAAGGCAGTTTATTACTTACATGAGCAATGGGAAATACTGAACAAGTTTTGTTTAGCAGTTTTATTGCAAGTGCTTGAAAAATATCTTTGTCAAAAGTTTATAACACAGCAGTGTTGATTGTGAATACAGTTTTGGAAATAAGGGTATTTAATAACCCTACTCCCCCATCTAAAATATATTCAAAGTTAGCACATCTGGTTCAATAAAGCTTAAAGTTCAAAGTTTTGGTTAGGGTAGAATTACATTCTGTTTAGAAACACAGGTGCTGAATGTTCACATATAATGAAACTGCTATAAAAAAACTTCAAAGACATAGCTATTTAAAATAATTTTTAGATGACATCAAATAATTACTTTTTAAAGTGGAATGAAACAATTTCTCTTTTTTTTAAGATTTATTTATTTTTTTATGCATACAAGAATGGGGTATAGGCCAAAGGTGTGGGTAGGGAGGGTGAAAGGATTCACCAGAGACAGAGTGGGGAGCAGAACAGGTGGATCTACTGAAATACACTGCTGAGGGCAACAGCGGGCAAGACAGGAGGTCTGCTGTGCCATGTGGGTCAGCTCCCTGGTGGGGGATCCAACTCAGTGATGGCTTGATAATGCTGAGACTTTAACCCCTGTGTCACCAGGGAGGCCCAGAGCAAAGAAATAATTTCACTCAAAAATTTCTTTCATAAAGATTTTATACATGAATTTAAGGCTAAATATATTCACGTATATGATGTATATTATATATTCATATATTTATATGCAATTTTGAAATTAAAAATCATGTGACATTATTATTCAAATTATACACACAATTACACAAACACACAGAACTCTGTATTCACTAAACAAAGAAACAGGTAAATTAATGAAAAAGTACCATTTTTTCCTCACATTTCCTCACATACTTATCTTACCTGATTTTGTCTTCTCAAGTTTGCAAAACATCACCAAAGAGAAAACAAGATTTTTTTTCTAATCTCTTCTCTCTCCTATAATATTGCTCTTTCTTACCGTTCTATCCAGCCTGATCTTTTTCTCTTTACAACCTTTTGACACTACATGACATTCTCTACAAACACTTTCTGTAAAAAAGTATTAAAAAATTCAATATCTGACCAGGACTCTCTTCTGAACCCAATTAAATTTTTTTTAAATAATGACTGTGAGCTCTATCTAAATTTCTTGATGACTATTCAATCATAAGGAACCTAAAAGTATGGGATGATTTTTCCTTCCAGCCTCTTCAGCATGTCATTTTTTGAAGGCCTACATTTCTAATTGTCAAGTCATTTAAAAAAATGTTTGCCACTTGCTCCCCCACAGAAACATTCTGAACCCCTTCTCAACTTGTCTCTGGCCTACTGCAATTTCTCTCACTTGTTTCTCACTGTTGTTAGAAGAGTTCACTCTAATACTTCCTTCATCGCTGGTAACAATAGATTACTGATAGTTTTTCCTGCCTTTCAACTATCATTTCTTTTTCCTCAAAAGTACCAGTCCCGGGTCTCCCTGGTGGCACAAGAGCTTAAGCACAGCACTGTGAAGCTATCTGCCCTCTCTGCAGAGTGAGTTCCATACCTGGCTGGTCAGGGAGCTACCCACATGGCACAGCAGACCTCTCCTGCCTCGCCCGCTACTTCCCTCAGCAGTGTAGTTCAGTCTGTCTGCCTGTTCTGCTCCCCACTCTGTCTCTGGTGAATCTTCTCACCCCCTACCTCCTGCACCTCTGGTCTGCACCCTAGTTCTTATATGCATAAAATAAGTAAATCTTCAAAAAAAAAATCAGTCCCTCAGGACTCCCCAGTGGTGCAAGGGGTTAAGCGTCAGCAATATGAAGCTGTCTGCAGCAGCTGTGGCAAGAGTTCCATCCCCAGCAGGGAGCTACCCACATGGTGCAGCAGACCTCTCTTGTCTCACCCACTGCTTCCCTTAACAGTGTATTTCAGTAGATCTGCCTGTTCTGCTCCCCACTCTGTCTCTGGTGAATCCTCTCACCCTGCGCCTCTGGCCTACACCCTATGTCCTGTATGCATAAAATAAGTAAATCTTAAAAAAAAAAAAAAACAACAAAAAACTATCAGTCCCTAAAACAAAAACTGGAAGTTAGTTTTTGAAGTTCTCCTCCTAAACCAGAAGTGGGAAGAACTGCACTAGAGATAACTGGTTGCAATTCCAACCCAGGACGGTGTTCTGAAGATGCCCACTTGACAAGGTTAGAAGGGAAAAGGTAACAATAGATCCCGCTGTATCGTAGGGCAGAAACCAGGAAAGCTGCCTAAAAAATGATCTGTCATCCGAATGATAAATCATGCTCTCAGGCAAACCCCACATTAGCCAGGAAGCACCTCTAGCCCTGCACAGGGCTCAAGGGGTTCTGTTCAGACCTGACTTCACCTGAGGCTTGTTTTACTCCCGATCTTCGCAAACAATAGGGAAAGGAAAACTAATGCCTCCTCAAAAGTATTTTACTTATTTATTTTTCAAGTTATAGAATTTGTTTAGTAGAGCTTCTGTTTGTCCTCTGCTTTCCATGAGCAAATGAGGACAACTTGGGCTGGTAGAGAAGGGAAGGGGTCTGGAGAATACTTTTGAATCCATACTACAATGTCTGCACTTTGCACCCTACTTCCGCTTTTACCTTTCCCTACAGTACAAGCAAAGCTTGCTCTGTTTTGTAATAATAACAATAGTTTCGTAGTAAAGTAAAAACAATATTTTTTTTTCTACAGGAATTTAAAAAAAAACAAAACAAAACTGGGAACCACGAGGTGGGAGTCCTAGTGTTTGGCCACTGTCTTCCTTTACTCTCTGCTGCATATACTGATCCTATATTACCAAAATTCAACATTTGAAATTTAATTTTGATATCCCCAAAATGGTATTTTCTTGCTGATGATTTTTCTGAAGCCCATTTTAAGTCAAAAGTGGTTTTCACTTTTAAAAATCTTTATTTTATCTATATTTCTCTTTATTTACTAGTTACTTTCTACTTGACATCACATTTATGTTTTATTTCCATTTACATTCTGATCTTATGTGTAGAATATATTTTAAAAGTTCTTACATCACTTGGGTACTTGTGGAGTGTTTCCTTAAAAGATAAACTACTATGACCTAGGTTTGTGTGTGTGTGTGTGTGTGTGTGTTTGTATTTTTGCATTGCAGAAATTCTAGAACAGGAAAAATTACTAGCCCATGAATATTCCTATTGTCTCCCTATAGCACAGCACTCTTAGTTTGTCTAAGATCTGCCTTACCCAGACCTACAATATAATCTGTGGACTTTTGGAATGCAAAAATGGAAATAAGCATGTCAAACTTAATTTTGCCAATTATTAAAGCACCACAGATTCTTTTTTGTTTGCTTTATTTAAGTGAGAAGTGAGAATAATACTAAGAAATGCAGAAAAATTTAATGTTGACATCATGATACTTAGAAGACTAGCAGCAAGATAGAATAATTAGGCACCAGAAGGGCAGCAGATGATGTAATCTTATCTAATACCAGAATTCAGATTTCATGTAAAGTTTTGGGGACAGAGTTTCTTTGGATATATTGGACTACTGACTTATTTTTACTACCTCATGCATATGCAAATACATGTATAGAAATAAAGATTCTATAATTGCAAGTATAAATGTCTATTACTTGTCTCAAATCTTTGCTCATAGGGGCAGACAAAATATTTAGTTGTACAAACTCTTCATTCTTTCTTGGGAGACACTGTGTGGGTATTTGTATGCTAGTTTTCATCAATTCAAGAAAAAAATGCTCTCTTATTAAATAATTGATGCTGATATGAAGTGACAAGTGAATTATTACACTATAGGAATGAGTGCATATGCTTGTACATGTATCACAAATTCTCCATGTTTCTGCCTGTTAGTTGGGCTTCAGGCAACAAAACACCAAATGTTAATGAACTCAGTTCTCTCCCTCCAGCTATTTATGGTAAAATCACACTTTCCTAATGCAAACTATTCCATGGCCATGTAAAAAGATGGAAATCATCTGAATGAATATAGATACATTAATCTCCCCCAAGGCACTAAGCTGTAACTTATATTTTATTTAATAGTCAATTTAAAAATCAACAGTTAGAGTGCAAAAGTAAATTACATTCTCCAACTCACATGGGCTTGTATACAACACTTAACTTGCAGTCAACTCTTCATCTTTCTGACATGTGCCACTATGTGCATCTGACTTGCTTGGCTTGCTTTTTTTAATGCTTGCCCGATTTGTTTTTCCACTTTGCATTGTGGAAGACTGCACATGCCCTCAAGGCAGTATTCAATACTTTCTGATGAACAGTAAGAATGTTGCTGATATATCAAAAACTTCAGGAAACCACACAAGTGAAAATGGTTTTACAAAACATAATTATTATTACATTTTGTACAAAGGACACAGATATTGATAGGAGCAAATGTAATTGTTTCTCCATTTGAGATTTTCTTTTTAACAGTTCCTATGTGGACTGTCTCTTTGTGGTTATACGTGGTAGCGAAGTGGAAAATTATAGAGGCTAGACTATTCCATAGGGTTCACGGTGCTAACCAGCAAGATTTATTTTCTGGTACACTTTAAACTTCAACACAGATTGAAAATGTGTAGCATTGACAAGTTAGAGGTTTCCTGCCACAGAGTATAAAAATAGCAAAACTTGATATGAGGATAGGAAAGAAATGCAATCTTTCTAAACTTTGATGCTAAGTCAAGAAATGTACTTTATTTACCAACTTCTCTTTTCAAATATCATGCTCTTATAGATAGCTTAGTTTAGTTCCAGTGAACTGAAGAAAATCTGACTAGTGTGGAACCAATAACATTGAACTAATTAGCAAGAATACAGGAGTAAGTGCTAAGGAAAGTTACAGCCATGAAAACTCCTTTGAGTTGTGATGGTGAAGCAAGGAATGATAATGATGATGATAATGACAGCTAACTCATTCAGAGGGCTATAAAGTACATTTTGTTAAATTGCCGCAAAACCCATAAATAGATAAGAATATATTTATGATTATCCTCACATTACCAATAAGGAATCTGAAGATCAGATGGGTTAAGTGACACCTCCACAGAATATATGGCATCGACAATGGCAGTTAGGTAGTCTTTCTAAAAATCTAACTTTTTATGCATACTAGCCTATTCAAACAGTTTATCAGAAAACGTTAAAAATTAGGTCCTTCCAAACCAAGTCAAAATTTTATTGAAGCGATAATTATTGAAGAACATTAATAATCATATTTCTATTACTAATATGAAGAGATATACACTGATGATTATTTTTCTCCAAAGAGACTGTACAAAGTTATGCACAAATACAGGCATAGTTAGTATAGAAGAGTATTATATATTATCTCAATAATATTGGCATAAATTTTGTATAGTAATATATCAGATAAACTATCTGAATTCAGTGCAAAATTAAATTACATTCTCCAACTCACATGGACTTGTATACAACACTTAACTTCCAAATACCTATTTAAGTAGATAAATATGATTTATGCATATATTTTGTTATTTAAATAATATGCACAGTAGAAATACTAATTGTTATCCATTTTAAGTAAGGATTGTCTTTCTTAAGTTTGCTATTGAATTGCAAATCTCTGAAAGAATAGGCCTTAGGAATAATTGATTACCATTTATTTATCCTTTCATTCATTCATATATAGTGCTCACATCAACTACATGTATCTATGCTAGGCCCAATGACTGCAATTTCATATATAGCTTAACTAGAACAGGAAAAAAAAAAAAAACTTATGAAGTGAAGCACATTTAAAAACACATAGTGGTTAGAAATGCTTTCCTGGTAGCAGTTATCAAGACATTTTACTAATTTTCTTCTTTTAACATTTATTGATTCTTTACTATCTACAAGACATTGTGCTATAAAGAAAAGATGAAGTCATTGTTCTTGCACTAATATTTAGCTTAAGATAAATGGAAAGAAAATGTGTAAAAATTCAATTAATAAAGTGCTACAGGTATGACCTTAGAAATGTGCATAGATTATACAGAAACATAAAACAGAAAAAGAAGGGCGGTATCCTGTCTAATCAGGAGTGACTTTCTTTAGGAAATATTCCAAAAAGTATGTAGTGGTGGAGAGGGGTAAGGTGAGTAAGTTTTTAGATAGAAGGTATAGCAGGAAGCAGCATGTACAGAGTAACATTGCTGTATTATTACAAAGTTATTTATTTTTCTTAAAATCTACTCACCATATAAGCATAAATATGTCATATGTATAAGTATAAATATGTCATTAACATTATAATGATCCTTACTGATCAGGAAATTGGTGTAACTGAAATGGAGAAACTTATCTTAACAATTACTATTATTAAAGTGATCGCTCGTTTATAAGGGCATGGATAAACAGACAAGAGGTCAGAAACAGATGAAAGTCTAGCTGTGCTCAAAAATCAAGCTAAAATACCAACAGGTGATATAGATACACCTCCATGAAAGGGGGAGGTGCCATTTTCCCTGCCCCCACATTCAATCCACATGTACCCATCTTGGATTGAAAGCCCCAGGTTGCCATGAACTGGACTTCCTGAGTGAGAGGCAACTGGGAATGAGTCTGGTGCATATGTAAAAGGATGAGGAATGAAGGAAGGGAAAGATCATGTGGGAGGAAAAGTATCAAGGAAAGACATTTAGAGGTACTTGAAAGAGATACTTGGGAGAGACACATAGTGAAAGACACATAGGGAGGCTGCTACTTGTCTCTGGTAGAGATCACGCCCGTTATTACCTTGACTTTATGTTGGATTATGTGGCATATATTCAAGTTTGCATCTTCCCTTCTGTTCCAGCTCTCTGGGATCTGCCTAACCCCTTTCTTGTGGTTCTCCACTAGAAGGTAACTTAGACTTGTGGCAAGCTTTTGGATCTCAGTGTTTCTGCTTTGGGTTAAGCCTGTTTAGCTAGGCATATGCCCAGGAGGGAATGAGTAATTTTTGAGTTTAATTGGGTAACTATTCTTTGAAATCCTTTCTCCCCACCCCCTCTCTCTCCACACCAATTCTATTAAATATCCACCAGAGCACAGTCTGCTCCTTTTATCTTGTGTGTAGATGGCCAAATCTCTTATAGAGCATGCAAATTTTATCAGGCTGGGATCCCTAACACTGGCTCTGACAAATACACCTCTGAAGCAGTATAAGTATAGAAGCTAACATAAGCTAATCTGAGATGCTTAGAACTCCATGCCTATGGATCCTTGAAAGCCTACTCCAGAGTTGGCTCTACAATTCTGTCAGAGAATCAGTATTCTCCTCGCTCAGTACCATCTCCTCAGACTAATATTGCAAGGTAAGTTAGAACCTCAGGTGCCACCATTCTCATACTGGTATCCTGAACCTCACCTTAGTAGTTTGCTATTCCCCCCTTTTAAATGCCTATTGAATTGCATGCTTATATTATTGTAATGTGAATTTCCTCCAATAAATCCTATTAGAATTACATGTGATTTTCTTGAGTTGTAAAGGAAACATCTCCAGTCAGTTGGGAATTAGCATGTTGAGATCTAATACACTGCAAAATAATATAAATTAGCGCACTACAAAAATCTTGATAAATTAAGCAAACTGGTTTCAGACTTCTACTTCATAATAATTTTATTAAAAAGGAAGACTTATGAATGGAAATGTTACTATTCCACATCAACCATTTACAAAGATTCTCTTTACTTTCTAGACAAAAAATATTTTATTGTGATATGTAACACCTTGGGTAATGAAAAATTTTTATAAGTGACCTGATTTTTTGTATGATATAAAATATTAAAAATATTTAAAGGTCTATGATAAGTCATTGTAGAAATATTATAAATATAAATATGTAGTCTAGCATCTATAAATATTTTTGTCTACTATTATGGACTATACATAAAATTATTCAGATACCAAGTATCTGAAAGGACAACTTAGCCCATACAATTCTATATCATAGAATTTGATTGATAGATAATTACAGGTTGACTAATGGTATTAATTCATACATAAGAAAAAGTTATTAACTAGCTTTCATCCTGCTTTTGGTAGTCTTACTCTTAATTTTCATAGATAAATGCCTGAAATAGGAAGTCTATGAGCATTAGTGGCCTTGGGATATCTACAGCAATGGTATACTTGACATTTTAAAGTCTCAATTCCCTTTATTCACAATGTAATCAGGAGTCTTAAAAATTTCTAATAGATCAGCTTAATTGTTTTAAATCCCCAGACTCTTAAAGTTAGGATTTAGTCTAGTTATATTAACAGTTGTATGACAGTCTTAGTTCATTACACTCAAATGGAAATAGAGTCAAGACTGTGTTTTTGCCCCTGGTTACAGGTTTCTTAAAGTAGATTGTCAATTGGTTTTAAAAAGAAATAAATGAATTTAAACATAGACATATTAACCTAGATTCATTACCAGTTCCTTATAAACCAAACTTTCAGTCTCTCCTCTTTTTCATTCTCCCATGTATGAATTACTTTATTGATTAGGAAGCTATGACCTGAGTGCATAATGAAAATCTGTAATGAAAAACTCGTTTTAGAAAGAAATTAATAATTTCAACAGTGAAAACCAATTTTCTTATTTTTAATCTTATAATCGATCTTGCATCCTTTTCCATGTGTGCCCCAAACATCACTAAGATGTGGCCCAGTACACACCATCAATTAAAATGAAAGAATTATATAAAATGTGTCTCTAAGATTAACTTTCAGCTTTTCTCATACAAAAATTGTTACATTTCTCTGCTCAATAGCTAAAGATATTATTAAAGAATTAAGCAGTTTTGAAAATATATTTATTGTTGAAAAATTCATAGAATGATGTTTCCATATGTTGTTTCAAGAATCATGTAATTTATTGATGAAAACCAGTAATTAATATAAACTGAAACAGCACTAAGAAATTCTAAATTTTAGGGGAACCTGTTATGTAATAGACATTGTGCTACAATGTACATTGTGGTACAAGGTACACAATGTACATTGTGTATATACACAAACAAAGCTTTCTTTTATATATATATATAACATATATATTATATATATGAGGGAATGTCTTCCATCTCACTTCTAAGCTCCTGCTAGAAATAACCAGTTCTAATAATTTAATTTTCTAGGACTTTTTCTTCATATGCTCATGCAAATATGTACACACTTAATACACAAAAACTAATTCTTGAAAGTAGATTATAGAACTGAATCATCCAAAGGGATAGGGGGTAGCAGAGGAATGAGAACAAAGAACAAAGTGGTGGGCTAAGGGTGATTTGGTATTGGGTGCACTATGGTGGCAATATCTGATGGGGACATTCAAATATTACTGCAATTAAAAATTAATTAATTGAAAAAATAATACACACATTGAACCACATTATGTGTATTGCTCTGTGTCTTCTTGCCATCAATAGATGTTGAAAAATCTTTCCATGAAGTGCGAATAGAATACTTCATTCTGTTAAATTATCAAAATCTAATTGAAACACTTATTCATTTGACCCTCTATAGATCTATGGTTGTTTTCAAACATTCTCTATTACAAAAATGCTATATAATATAATGCTTATAATATATTTTTGTTCATATTTTTCAGATAGAAGCCTATAGGCATAATTGCTGGGTAAAGTGTAGGTACATTTATTACAAATACTGCCAACTCCCTTTAACCTTATAATATATTCCTGTGTATTATATGTAACATGATTATAACTAGCTCTGTATTTATTGTTCACATTTCAAATATATCTCCCTGCCTCCCAATAAATGTAAGCAGATATGAGAGATTGCTGTTGACAGCTTAGTTAAATTAGCTTTTTTAGTTCTTTCAATCTGTGTTTATAATTCCTCCAGGACTGTAGAATTGCTGAAAGAGGTCCTTTTCTCATTAAAGTAGCAACAACAATGTTTTAGTCTGTGAAGCCATTTACTAAGTAGAAGGCACGGTCCATAGAAAATGTGCATGCTTCAATCTAAATTGGATTTGATTTCGAGAATCATTACTAACCAGTTCTCAGTATATTCTGAATAGATATTTCCACATTTTTAAAAGGAAAATAATAACAAAACAAAGTTAGAATGAAGAATTACAAGCATACAGGACTTCTGACAAACATTTAAAGAACACATTTTCTATATCTCATGTATCCTCAAAAATAATGGTGACTGAATTGAAATCTCCTAGCAAGGAATAGTTATTTATTTATATATATTTAATTTCTTTTTATTAATTATTTTTTACATCAATGTTCATTTTTAAACAATATTTGCTTCCCCCTACCCCCTCAGTGTAGTCCCCATAGAGTTTCCCCCACCAATGCACCCGTGCACCATCACCTCAGTTCCCTGGGCTCCTCCCTCCCTCCCTCTGATCCCTCTCCCTCCTCCCCCGCAGCAAGGAATATTTAAATTAAAAATTTATGAATTTTTATAATTTTCCTTTTATTATTACTTTATTTTGAAAAGTATAACTTTAAAGTCACTAGTTTCTTATTTGTGCTTTACTGGCTACTGTAATAGTTAATATTTAATTAATTGCTTAGATCAAATCTCCACTACCCCCTATCCCTCTGGATGATTTAGTTCTATAATCTACTTTAAAGGATTAGTTTTTGTGTATTAAATATGTACATATTTGCATGAGCATATGAAGAAAAAGTCCTAGAAAATTTTGCCCAGAATTTAAAACGTACATAGTTTTCCACAACATACATATGATGTAAATGTTAATTGAAAATATAGGTTATTACAGACTATACGTTTGAACTGTTTTCTATTAGGTGAAGAAATCTGGTCTTGTAATAGAATATATTGGCTAATGGGAAATTTCCCATTTAAAATGTTAATAAAAATTTTGGAATTTGTATATATATGTAACAGTGAAAGTATGTACAACATAATATTTCATAATTCATTAAACAGTTCAGAATGTTTCAATGTTGCATGATCATCATGTAACTTTAATTTCCCAGAGATTTGACTCATTCCAAAACTCACTTCACTTTCCTTACTTTTTTTTTTTAAAGATTTATTTATTTATTTATTTATTTATTTATTTATTTATTTATTTATACAAGCACTGGGTACAGTCAGAAGCGCGGGAGGGTGAGAGAATTCACCAGAGCCAGAGGGGAGAGTAGAGCAGGCAGACTGATGAAATACACTGTTGAGGGGAGCAGCAGGCGGCAGGAGAGGTCTGTCACGCCATGTGGGACCCTCGCCTGGAGGCTGGGGATCAAACCGGTGCTGCAGAGGCTGTGGGCAGCTTCGCAACTCAGTGCTCGACCACTGCGCCACGGGGGAGGTCCCTCACTCTTCTTTGAAATAACCATTTTAGACTTTAATGTGCTTATTTATTTCTCCTAGAAAAATACTGTATGTGTGTATAATAATTTGTTAATGTGAACATATATAGCTAGTAATGACTTAAAATAAACATATCAGCCTTTATGATTCTCTTTGTATATTTTTAAATTGTATTTTATTGAGATAACTTTGGTGTACAACACCATATGATTAAGAAGTATAGGTTCACACCTCTTCAGATGTATGTAAATTGTATGTTACCACATCACACCCATCACCAAGGCATCCATAGTCTATTGGGCCCCTATCAAACATACTCACTCTGGAAGCCTCATTTTTAGTCATATTTCTAGAGTTTGTATTGATTTATTTTGTCTATTTTTCCCCCCTCCATATACAGTGTTTGAAAGCAACTATATTACTTGAGCAAGAATCAAAAATATGCTATTAAAAGTCTTCATTGATGGCAATCTCTACAGAATATCTTGCATTATTCAAATTTTTCTGCTACACTCTTCTGCTTAGTCTTTCTTATGACAAATCTGATGGTGTCATTCCAAAGCATGAAACATTCCATAATTCCATTTGCTTAAGGCACAATATTCAAATTATTCTGCATGTCATTAAAAGCTCCTGGTGTCTTCTCTTTCCCTAGTAGTTAGTTGACAGCACTCACCTCTAACAACAAATTCTATGTCTACTCAAATGCTTCACACTCCCCAACTCAAGTGATGCTTCCCCTATGAAACACTGTTGATTTTCTTCCTCTTCTAGTTAGAAGTGACCCATACTTTCTTTGGGTCCTGTGTGTAACTTGTAATTGTCCATCACATCACCTTTAACACTTTATTACAATTATTTCTTAATACGTGCAGTTTTTCCTTCTAATAAATTATAGGCTCATAAAAGGCAAGGAAAATGTCTTTACATTTTCTTTTTTGGGGGGAAATATATGCTTCAGTAATATTATTCAACATCTTTGAATGGGTTTTTAATTGATGAATTTACCATTTGATAGCACAGACTTCTGTTTAATTAAAATTTGAGAAAACTTCAGAAAAAAACTTTGGAAGTGTTTCTAATGGCAAAGTGCCATTTTACTATTTTGTTTATTATGTCATAAGCAAAAGTGTGGGTTTGTTCCTGCCAGTAGAAACTGGAATTTGGGGATAGAATCATAACCTTAAAATAAAAGTTGTGGTGAAGGAAATACCAGGGAAATGACTTTCTGAGCTAAAAAATGACCTAAGAGATCTCATAACAAACCCTCATTTATCTATATTTTTAGTTCACATTCAATTATTACAAACGTTTGCTATTATTATAACTTTGATCATTCAAATTGGAGTACCAAACACCGTATTTCTGATTTTCCATTTACTGTCTGCAGCATTTAACACAGTGATAGTCATATGACTGGTACTTACAACAGACTTTTAAGAGGCTGAACTAATTAAAAACAAGAAATAGTAAAATGCTGATGCTTTTTAATGGATAATGGTATAAACATCAGAAGTAGATATTCTCCAAATTTATGCACAGCCAGCATATTGAACTTTTAGTAAGTGTTAGGCTCCGTTTTAAGAATTTTATGTGCTATAATTCATCTAATATTCATAGCAAACTTGTAAGATTGCCACCAGTACTATCTTTGTAATGTTGCAAATGTGGAATCAAGCTGATTGAGATTAAATGACTTCTTAAAGATATAAAACCTGGAAGTGATACGGGTAGGACTTGAACCTAAGGTAGCTGCTTCTGGCCCACAATCTTTTTTTTTTTTTTAAAGATTTATTTATTCATGCATACAAAAACTGGGGTACAGGCCAGATGTGTGAGAGGGTGAGAGGATTCACCAGAGACAGAGCGGGGAATAGAACAGGCAGACTGACGGAAATACACTGCTGAGGGGAGCAGCGGGCGCGGGAGGAGAGGTCTGCCACACCCGTGGGTATCTCCGCAGCAGGCCAGGATTGAAGCCGCGCTGCAGAGGCTGTGAACAGCTTCACAGCGCTGCGCTCAACCATCTGCACCACCAGGGAGGCTCTGAGCCCAAAATCTTAATCTAAAACGTCTTCCTACTTTGAATTTAGGATGAAAGGAGCATTCTGGTTATTTCAACATAGAATGACACACTGCAAGACCCTTTTATCTTGTATAGTATTGAAACTGGAAATTAATTTGGGGAAGGAGAAATGAATTCAAATGAAAAATAGATTTAATAAATTAGGCTCTAATGCGGAGATGTAGGGAAATCACTCTCAGAATCCTGACTATGAGTTAGTAATGGAGCAACCATATACATGAGGATATGCCTTCTAAAAATAAATTGGATAAATGGGAAGATAAGGAAAAGCATGTCTGTTAATGAAGATAAACTGTTTTTATTGGAAAATGAGATGTCTCTATAGTATGTTTGCAAATGTACAGGAAGGTAGATCAACTGTATAAAAAAAAAATCAAAGTTCCAGTGCCAATTGGATATTTTTGGTGCTTTCAGAGAATTGAAAATATTATAAAATCAGTTTAAATAATCCAAAGTTGCTGCATCTTACTCCTACATTATCATATATATATTTAATGGAGAAGTAGGCTGTGCTATGGTAAAATTATTTTAAATTAGTTGTTTTATATAATTTAAATTGAAAAAGTTCATTGTCATATACATACAATCTTTAAATGTAAAACCTCTCAATAAAACACACTCATTTATTTTAAAATAGTTAAATTTAATATCAGAATTATATTTCTAGAAAGGATATTTGGAATTACATAGTTGATCATGGATATTAGCCCCTTGTCAAAAGTGTTATTTGTAAATATTTTTTCCCACTCAGTAGAGTGTCTTTTGCTTTTTGCGATAGTTTCTTTCATTGCACAGAAACTTTTTAATTTGATTTTGTCCCATATGTTTAAATTCCCTTTGTTTCTCCTGCTATTGGAGACAAATTCACAAAGACATCACTGAAATCAATGTTATTGCGTGTTTTCTCTCTGTTTCCTTCTATGTATTTTATGGTTTCAGCAGGTATACTCATCATCGCTTATCATCATAGAAATGCAAATCAAATCTACAATGAGATACCACTTCACACCTGTGAGAATGGCTCATCTTAAAAAGACAGAATTAAGTGTTAACAAAACTGTGGAGAAAGAGGAAACTTCATACAATACTGGTGAGAATTAGCTATTATATAACTATGAACAACAGTCTACTGGCTTCTCAAAAAAGATATGGTCCAGAAATTTTACTTCTAGGTATCTACTGGGAGAATGCAAAAATACTAATTTAAAGAGACACATTACTCCTATGTTCACTGAAGCACTATTTACAATAGCCAAACTATGGAAATTACCTAAGAGGCCAAGGACAAATAACTATATGAAGAATATGTGGCATACTCTGGTGAGAAAACCTATACTGTCAAAAAATTAACAAGGATGTAAAGTAATGGTATATCATTAAAAAATAAAAAAAGAAAGAAAAAAATGCAGAATATAGATGATCTTCCAGTATTGGTTCTTGATAATACTACATCTTAATCAAAATAATTTGAAAAATGAAGTAACATTTATATGTCACATATGTTTTAGAAACTGTAAAGTTATAAAAAGATTATCAAAAAAATTAAAAAGATGTACATACACATAATGGGATACTACTCAGCTATAAAAATACAAATGTGTGCCATTTTGACAACATGGATCAAACTAGGGGGGATGTATTAAATAAAAAGTCAGAAAGAAAAATAAAAGTACTAGATGGTGTCACTTATATGTGGAATATAGAGAAACAAAATACAGGGACAGATAAACCAAACCAATAATAAACCCTAGATCATCCTCCAGAACTGATGCTTTCAGAGAGGTAGAGAAGAAACGGGGAGGGTGCCCAATGGACTTGGTGGGTGTGGTGTGATAACACATCTCAAGAGGTATGATCCTGTGACTCTGAATCATATACAGCATGGTAAACCATGACTACCTTAAAAAAAAATTCTCTCCAGTTTCTTGTGGCATTCACTATTTCCTGTTTTCAAAGTGTCAGGAGGTTAGGTCAAAAAAGAAAAGGGGAGAATAGAACATCTGGAAATATTTATTTTAGATTATTAATTAATTTATTGTTTTCTTTGGATTCCTTTTCTTCAGAGAGGAGGGAGCCCCTTATTTAATTTAAAACTGTTACCCATGATATTAGTAATAACAATTTATTTGTACCTAATAGGGGGCTTTACAAGACAGCTGCATTGCAATTAAATTCTGGCTCAGAGTTTTCCTTTTTATTCATTGATGGATGTGTGTAGCTCTCATTAACATGAAAAAGAACTGTGAAAGTGTAATGATTACAGAATAGAACATGTCCAGGGGTTAATTTTAATTGCATAGAATTGTATTTGGATGGACAGTTTAGAGACAATCATTTAATGATAATACCCAAGTTTCTTAATTACAAGTAGCAATTGGCTTCAGCACACATTTGTGGTGTGTATAATCCTATTAAAAAGAGCACTTTGGAAATCAGAGTTTATTTTTTCCTGTGTTGGAAATGTCATTCTTCATGACAATGACTTGTAAAGAAGGAAAGGAGAGAGATGACAGTAATTGAAACCATGAGCTGGTTACAAAAAAGGCAAGGTGGCTCAGAGATTTAGATAATTTGTCCATATCACACAACTGTTATGTTACAGAATCAAAATGTATATTTAGGTTTGTATATTTTGAAATTCATGATAATTGGTGAAATGAAAAACTACTGTGATCAATTCATATATTAGTGTGCTGAGGTTTGAATGTTTGCATCACTCACTCCTCCAAAATTCATAACGGCCAAGGTGATGGTTTTAGGACATGGGGCCTTGCAAGGTGATTCAGTATTTGGATCAGAGCCCTCACAAATAGGATTAGAGCCCTTAAAAAGGAGAAGCCCCCAAAAGTCAATGTTCTGCAACATGAGGACAAACAGGAAGTTTGCAATCCTGAAAAGACCCTCAATCCACCCAAGCTTCGGCTTCTAGAACTATGCATATATAACTAGATTAAATAATATTTATATTTCTTGTATTAAAATTTCTTATATTGTAAATTAAAAAATAAGCAAAGTGATTATAAATATCTTATGTGTTCTTTTTTTTTAAAGATTTATTTTTTATTCATACAAGTGCTGGGGTACAGGCCAGATGTGCGTGAGGGTGAGAGGATTCACCAGAGACAGAGCGGGGAACAGAATAGGCAGCCTCACGAAAACACACTGCTAAGGGGAGCAGCGGGTGAGATAGGAGAGGTCTGCCGCACCCTGTGGGATTCTCGCCAGCTGGCTGGGATCGAACCCGCGCTGCAGGGGCTGTGAACAGCTTCATAGTGAGGCGTTCAACTGCCTGCACTATCAGAGAGGCCCTATCTTACGTGTTTTACTTAGTGAGAATCCATTTCTAAGGATCTGTTATAACTGAGGTCCTAGTTATATCTCAGCACTGACAGTATAGGACCAAAATGATAAATTTTATATGATAGCACTCTTCTAAATATATCCTTATAGATTTCCAGTATATGTAAGAGAGTTAAATCAATTAAGAATGGATGAAAGATTTGCTTTTACCTTCTATTTTTGTTGGAAGCTTGGATGGTTGGCAAAATGTTTCAAATCCTTCAGCCTTCCTTAGATGTACCTCCATTTCAGCATGACTTTGTAATTTTACCCATCAGAAGGTGAAGTCTGTTTTACACAAATGAATGTAGGTTAACTTTTTTTTTTAAGAATTTTTTTTTGTTTTAAGATTTATTTTTATTTATTTATACAAGCACTGGGTACAGTGAGCAGCGCGGGAGGGTGAGAGAAATCACCAGAGCCAGAGCGGGGAGCAGAGCAGGCAGACTGACTGAGTACACTGCTGAGGGGAGCAGTGGGCGGCAGGAGGGGTCTGCGTGCCATGTGGGAGTCTCACCCAGTGGCTGGGGATCGAACTGGCGCTGCAGAGGCTGCGGGCAGCTTCGCAACCCAGCGCTCAACTGCTGCGCCACCGGGGAGGCCCTATAGGTTAACTTTTAAATATACTTTGACCAAAAGAATATGGTGGAATTGATTGTGTGCAATTCTAAGCCTAGCAATCAAGAGGTCTTTCATACTGTAATATTCAGTACTGGAACCTGCTCTGACCTGGCTCCTTTGATAGAGGTTCAGAGGAGAAATATCCCCACCAACTCAGTGAAAGCCAACCTAGAACAGCCAGCTTCCAAGCAAGCTAGCAGTTGACTGCAAAAAACCAGAGTAAAGCAAGTGAACTCCTCAATTCAGCCCAGATTAGTAGAATTACTTCGGCAACCTTAGGCAAGACTCACCCGGAGAATTGTTTTAAGTCAGCAGTTTTGAAAGTGTTGTCTGGGGTCACCCTGGAATCACCAACACTTTTCTGGGTAACTGTAATATCAAAACTACCTTCAGAGTTATATTAAGACATTATTTGTTTCTTAATTCTCATTTGGTCAAAAGTATATAGGGGCTTTTCTCAAAGGTCACAAAATGTTCGATATCAATAGAGTGAATATGAAAGTGGGTATTAGGATCCAACAGTCATTTATTGAACATTAAAGTGATTAGAAAAAGGTGAAACAGTGCTATCTTTTCACTGAATTTTACTTTGATTAGAAAATGCACTTACTATTCACAAAAATGTTTATGTTACAAGTAATGGGTTTATTGTTAATGTGAAAGGAATTGATAAACATCTTAAACTTGAGATTTTAGTTTCTGATGCATTAAATAGCAATATGCAATGCATCTAAACAAATTTCTTTGGCATCACTCATACTTTTAAGACATTAAATATCCTGAGAACAAAAAGTCTGAGACCCACTATAATTTTTTCCTACAGTATTTCTCAATTATGAGAATAGCAGTTGCTCAGGTAAAAATCACTGTTCTTTGTCCCTTGTGACAAATTCCCCTAGCACACTGTGTAGTTCTAAAGCCTTGAAATCCATAAGCTGTGGATATATGTTCATTTCCTCAGAAATACTGATTTATTCTCAGTCTTATTGTTTTAGACTTGAAAAATGGGGCTTCTCTCCTTTCTAAAACACCCAGAGAAATATTGGTCAATATTAATTTATCTAGTATATAAGCAAATACTTACAGGCTGATTTTACACAAAGTAGTAATTTTCATGGAACAAAGTGCTAAGAATTTTAACTAAGAGAACATCCATTCACTGTTTTGGCAAATTTAGCTTGAGGTTGAAGATTGAAATATCCCAATGGAGTTGTGATAATGATGCACTCGGGGAGGTTAAGTTGCTTGCAAACTTTATCATACTAAGATTAAAAACTAAAGCATTTTGAAAGTGACACAGAAAGTGTCTCAGTACTCTAATATATAAAGAAAGGAAATTAACAAGACAATGACTCCTCAATTCCTGAGAAGTCATATTTACCAGGTGAAGATAGGTAATATGGAATCACCCATCTGTTATGATGAAAGGATTATGAAGAGTGCAATTGTATGTGGACTAGTCTTGCACACTACAATCTACAGTAACTCACTAAAATACCTCATAGGAAGCTGTCCAGTAACTGTATTTGAACAAAACAGCTTTTGCTTTGTTTTTAACTCTATGGCATAGCTGAAACAGTGGAGATGCAGGAAGTAGAAGATGTAATTAAAGAAACCCACCTCTTAGTGTATTAAAAAGACAAATGAATGACATATACACAAATATTTGGGAAGATATAAATTGCTGTGAATTCCGACTGCTTGTGGATGTTGTTGGAAAAATAACAAAAAATAAAACTATTGCTTTATGCACGTGTCTTTTTTTGAATTGTTAAAAAAATATTTTTCTTTCTTTCCTTTTTTTTAATAATTTATTTATGCATACATACAGGAACAGGGGTCAGACGTGCGGGAGGGTAAGAGGATTCATCAGAGACAGAGCGGCGAACAGAACAGGCAGACAGACTGAAATACACTGCTGAGGGGAGCAGTGGGCGAGACAGGAAAGGTCTGCCACGCCGTGTGGGTTTCTCACCCGCCACCCAGGATTGAACCTGCATTGCAGAGGCTGCAGACGGCTTCACAGCGCTGCGCTCAACTGCCTGTGCCACCAGGGGAAGCCCTATACATGTCTTTTCTATGTATAAAGAAATGAAAAAGATTTATATGTGTCCTGTCCAATTTTAACCCAGATAGCCCGAATGGACATTTTATCAATTGCTTACTTACATTGTAAGCATTAATGATAATTACAAGAATTCTAAAGGTTATGAAATTAATATTGTGTGTTTCAGGAGACTTTTGAAAAGAATAACACAAATTAGGCTTTTTAAACTTTATTCAAAGGCAGAATCAAAGACCATACCCATTTTCTTTGTTGATAGGGTCTAACAGTTTAGTAAGATTAATTTGATGAAGTCCTTGCTTCAGGGAATAGAAAAAAGTAACAGAGGCTTATAAAAATTATAGAAGGAAAAGGTTGGGGAACAAAGAGGTAGAAAATTAGTTTGAATTAAAGTTTTAGCATAGGTTAATTATTTGAGTCAAAAGAAAAAATATCATTGTTTATACTGTTGACAAAATGTAAGGAATTCAGTATTAGTATCTTTATAGACACCAATGCATTCAATATTTCTGCTTTCACACCAGTGTATTGTATCTCTATAGCACAACAAACTTCTTGATGAAAACAAAATAAACCCATTTACACACACATATGTATGCACTTTTAAAAGTGTCTTTAATATGAAAGAAAAAGTCTGCAGAGATTAAGATCAAAGTAAAGCCAGGAACCCTGAGAGGCAACTAATTACCAAAGTCAGTTTTCAACATCAGAACTTCTAGTAATCCTTGGAAGGTTCAGACTTCCCTTTGACTGTTTCATGAGGAAAGCATTGGAATGTATAATGGAGGACCTCCCTCACCATAAAATGAAAAATAAATTTTATGGGAAAAAAACATTTTGAAAGGAAATAAAGTCTTGTTCTTAGTGTTGGCTGGAGAGAAAAAAAATCTTAACAAAAATTTGGTCCCCATCGTAGATCTAACATTTAAATTCACACTATTTGGTCAAAAACCTAAACTAAAGCATTTAACTTAAAAGTGGTCCTGGGTTGACAATGCCTTTGGGATGACTGATAGAAGTAAATAGTGTAAAAAGAGAATTTTAAATCCAGCCTTCAAGAATTCTCAGAGATAGCATTCTACATACATGAAATCATAGTTAAAAACAAAAACACACAGGAATATAAGACTCATGAGTGATAGCAAATAGCAACAACACACAGTTCCATCAGAAACACAAAAATGAAAAAAGAGATTTGACTGGAACATAAGAACAAGAGACAAGAGACTGTTAAAATTGTAAAAGACACTAATGTACTTTCTTAACACAAAAATTATAAAAATCATCATCACAAGAGATTAATTTAAAAGAACTTGCAAATACAGATAAAATCAGTGAATTGGATATAGTTTCATAATTTAGTGTTATGTAACTATGAAGTGATATGAAAAAAATTAAGACATAATAAAAGATAGCAAAAAATGGAGGAAGTCACATTAAAAGAGAGAATGACTGAGGATTCCAGAAGTCCTGAAAATTATTCAGGAAGGCCAACAAATCTAAAGTGGGATGCATAAAATCCACATCTAGCTACATCAGGCAGATAGATTCAGGCAGATAAGGTGGAAGGTCTAGTAAGAAAGAATGTTGGGAAAAAAAGTAATAAAAATTTGAATAAATCCAATACAATATTATTTTAATATAATAATATCGGAATAATAGAGTAAAAGTACCCAAAATATTAACACACAAGGCTGTATGGCTCTTTAGAATTAAATAGTTTAAAATTTGCTTTTTAGAAAGACATAAAAGACATTAATGTGTGTGTGTGTGTGTGTGACTTTACTCTGGAAAAAAATCCTCATTCTGTCAGTATATTTATTTTTGTTTATGACTTTTTCTTGTCATGTTAATAAATTTCAATGGCTTAATAACCATATTGAGTCATATTCTTTGATAAATCCAGAAATTTCCAGTAAATATCCTGTAGTACTTATGGTGAAATCAGTACTGCTGAAAACATTAAACTTATGTACATAAAACTAATGAGTAAATATCCTCATTTTAATGAGGATAATTTTAACCCTCATTTGGGTATAGCTACCCCAAACACTTGACTTATAGGACATTTTTAATAATTTATAAAAAAATTGGTGGTCCTCAGAATTCCATGATGAATGACACCCAATCTCACCTTAAGAAAGCAGCTGTCATACTCCTTCTGGTATAGAACTTGTTCATACACTGAAAAAAAGGAAAGTTCAATATTATTCATACAATTTTCTGATAAAATGAAAATATTCTAAATAATTTGTTATCATTATGCAACTGTATTTTGCTTCTAAAGATTAAAACTTTCTAAATTGACAGAAAAATACAGAATAAACATTAGCATCCTTTTCATATATATCTCACAGACCATCCCTTTATATTAAAATCTGTCATTAAATGTTTGAAGTATATAACATAAAGCTATATGTTTATCTTTTAATAACAATAATTTATCTTCTAATATGCATTTTATTTTATTATATGGATATATTTCATTATATTCCGCTTAAGCACATGATTATTTTCCCAGAGAAAGTGACTTTTTCTAGCTTTACTTCACCTGAAAAATGCACTGGTTAGTTTGTTAGAGGCTTATCCATGTTATTGATTTTTCCATCACATGTAAAGACAACATTCAAGAGATTCCACCTGCTACAACTTTATAAATTCGCTGCCTGAAATTAAGTTTGCTATTGAATAGTTGCCAAACTATGTTAACAAGGATATTCAGAAGGAAATGGGTAGCTCTACCACAATGAATACAGGAAAAAACATCATTATAGATGTCCTTATAATCATATTCATACTTTAAGCAAAGGTAGCCTGAGGCATAAACATGTTATTTTTCTTTAATTTTCTCCACCATACTTAAAAGCACAATTTATATTTTTTTAAAACGCAGTCTAGGTGTCTCTAAGGAACCAATGATGTTATTTTCTGGAGTTTGATGCTTTGTAAACATTCTTTTGGACAATGGCTAATTGTGAAAATCCATATGCTCTTGAGGCTGAAATTGCTTTATGTCTCCTAATACCTCCATCAGCTTTCTTTATCTCTACTTAGGTATGTAGAGGTCAGCTTCTTGGTCAACAATTACCTTATTGTGATTTCTGTAGTTTTTACATATAGCAAGAATTCTTGCATTTGGAGAATGATATCTTAAAATGGTAGTGATCATGTTGGAATTCTCTTTTCAAAAAAATAATTTCTCAATATAGAACTATTACTATTACAGTTAATCAGTTATATTTTAGCACTGAGAGGTCAGGACCTATACGGAGACCCAATTTTTGTCAAGGGGCAGAAAGCAAGTAGGACTTAGAGGTCTAGATGTAGATTCCAAGGAATTTAGAAGGTTGTAGCAAAAGAGTCAAATTCTAGACTTTATTTATTTATTTAAGATTTATTTATTTATTTATACAAGCACTGGGTACAGTCAGAAGCGCGGAAGGGTGTGAGAATTCACCAGAGCCAGAGTGGGAAACAAAACAGGCAGACTGACGACATACACTGCTGAGGGGAGCAGTGGGCACAGCAGGAGAGGTCTGTACGCCACGTGGGGCCTTCTCTGGTGGCTGGGGATAAACTGGCGCTGCAGAGGTTGTGGGCAGCTTTGCAGCCCAGCACACAACCGCTGTGCCCCTGGGGGAGGACAAAATTCTAGACTTTAAAATTGATATGATTTAATCATACTAATTAATTTGGGGGTTATTGCCTCCTCTGAAGCATTATTATGCACAATAGTTGAATCACACTACACTTATTTTATTATAAAACATTTCAAAGAATTTTAAAAATTATTGCAAATATTGCTTTACATGTATTTTTCTCTAAGTTATTTGATGGAACATTTTAAATGTCAACATGTTTCCAATACACAAATTTCAACTATCCAAATATTTAGCTACTATCAGTAGATTGAAATAGATGATATGTAAATATATGTATATAATCAGGTTGCCATAATAAGGTGATGGTAAATTGCCATCATCTTTACATTTTATAAATGTAAACTTTGTTTCCGTATAAAAATAAAAATATATTTGTGGGAACTATCTCAGGGTAATGGTAATTGTCTAAGAATTCTACAAAGATAGAATACTTAAAATAATTATAGATTTGTAATGGTTAATGAAAGATTTAAGATAACAAAATCTAAGCAAGTCTCAAACTTTATTGTACTATAAACTAATGGTAAATCAATAAAAAGCACTAAAGTTAAAAAAAAAACTGTATTATTAGACTTTCTGAAGACTACGAGCCTACATTAATATGATACATATTTAAATACACATTCAATATACCCCTAATTTTTGGATAAGTAAATTTCTCAATCACACAAATGTTAGCTATTGCTGTATTGTGCAATAAATTTACTAGTAAGACATGTACTTTCTGTATTGTTCTTAAGTCATCTTCACCGACATGAGCAGCTTCAAGAATCAAATCAACTATACCAGGTCATGCAGCAGAATTTATGGCTGATAAGGAACACAAAACATGAGAGAAAATGAAAGACAGAAAAATTACCTTTCACAGAAAATCTATGCTCATCTCAATCTCACATCATGTATTCCCTTCCCTTCATTTGATTTTTATGGGAATCTTACAAAAAAAAAAAAAAAAAGAACAGAAAATAGGCTAAATTGTGCTTCACTGTCAAGAGAAATCTTTGGTCAGGGATATAGCTAACGCCCTGAGCTTTCATCATTAATGTTTTATGAGTCTTATGATCTGTCCTATGTAGAAGAAAAATTTATCTTTCATTTGTGCAAGCACTGCCTGCCGAGTAATAGATTTCATCTCTGTAAGTTGAGTGGTGAAATGCAAACGGCAGCAAAGGTAAGAGAAGGCAGACCCTTAACTTGGCTTCTTTTACTGGAGTCTGCCTGCACTTTACTGGAATTGCTGAGTCAGCCAAAAAAAGTGAAAGATCTCTGGGGAACTGTGAAGATGGTCAGTTCTTTGCCAATATATTTTCACCTACACGTTGAATGGTCACCTGTTGGAGTTGACCTCTAAATGAAATGATTCGCTAAGGGGACATTTTTCAAGCATAAACATTTAGAAAGAAATTTGATGTTTTCAAGGATGGAAAATCATTAACTTAAACTTGAAAATCTCCATTATAGATGAGATGACTAAAGACCAATTTATGATCTTTGAATGCTTTGAACTGAAAAGCAGGATGTTTTGGTCCTTGGTTGAGCATGACTCAGCATTGCTGAAAGGAGACTGTGTAAGCACAGCCCATCCACAACATAAAAGGGTTTAATAGTCTTGGACAGTATCATCTACAGTCATAGTCAAAAACACAATGGGTGTCTGACTCTGAGGTCCACTACCTAGACACAGGGCCATCTGAGTCACAGATACTGGAGTGTGGTTCTCTCCTGTGGCTGAAAAGCTAAGTTCTAGAGAAATGCATTTCTTGTATAATCAGAAAAAAGAATTCTGGTTTTAAGTAAGTGTTTTCCCTTGCTAGATAATTTGGAATTTAAAACTATATGAAACATATTTGCTGCTACCATATTCCATGCAATAATCCTTAATAACGTTTGTGGCTGAGTGATGATTTATTCAAATTAAAGCATCTAATCATAAATTTACATAAAGTACCACTTTAGAGATCACTTGATAATAAAATGACAAAGATTAATTTACAGAACTCGAAGGTTGACCACTTAGTTGAAGGTATAGCATATATGCATAAAAATAATACAAAACAAAATACCAAGTGATAAGAATATAGGTATTAGATGCATAGAAATAAAAGGACAACTCTTTTGGGAGTTCTCTTTCTGCAGCTTCCCTTTTGAATTTTCAGTAGAGCCTTATTTAAAAGACATCTATTGTCCCTCTAGCCAATTAGATAAGAAAATCAGATGACTTTTCTTCCAAACAATACCCTAAAATGCAAATCTGGTCTTATCACTCTTAACTCTGACCTCTTCATTGGTGTCTGTTGGTCTGTTTGTGAAATACATTTTTTTTTTTTTTTAAAGATTTATTTATTTATTTATTATTTATTATTTTTTTATACAAGCACTGGGTACAGTCAGAAGCGTAGGGTGAGAGAATTAGCTCGCAACCCAGCGCTCAACCGCTCAGTTTGTGAAATACATTTTAAGCCATATATTTTACTTCACTAAGAATCTTACATCTCTGCCACACTAAACTACTTGCCATTTTTCAAACAGATTTCATGTGAACTTTCAAGCTTCAGTGCTTTTGCACATATATTCCATTTTCCTAGACAAAACTCTGATCAAGTGTCACCTCTGTTATAACAACTATAACCCTTTCAGTAACACTGGTATCTTCTCTTGAGATTATAATTAGAGGATTAACAACATTTTATTGCATTCTTTCTGAGTGTCTGTATTTTCCGAATGCTATAAACTTAGGACAGAGATCACATCATGTCATCATCGTGTTTGGAATATAATACATTCAAATAATTGTTAAATGACTAATATAATTAAATGATAATGGCATCATTATGCTAATGGGAGCTTTTAGGGGAAAATAATGCAAGATTTCTTTTGCAGACAGAATTCTTTTATTTTTTTAATTTTTAAATGCAGTACTTTTTTTTTACATTGTTAATTTTTGGACAATATATTATTTCTCCCCTCAGTTGTGGTCACTGCAGTTCTTTCATCACCACAGCACCCATCACAGACAAAATTTTAAATTCTATGCACTAAGATTTGAGGAAGTAGTTTTGATCTGGCAGTTCTTTGTGGACCTCTTAAATAGTAGATTATTATAGATTTACCTCAATGTAAGAACTTTTAAAATCTAGATTTTAATATATTTGCTGGCTTCTTTGCTTAGTTGTTAACTAAATCTTTGCTTAGGTAGATTCTTTTTAAGAGAGGCTAGCTATGAAAATCCACAATTTACATTAAATAGAAGTATATTTTTATCTATATATTTTTATTACTAATAGAATATTGGGTTCTAACTTATCCATAAAATTATAATATTTCTTTGCAACATATAAATGCTATAACAATTATGCTAGAAAAATAGTGCATCAAACTAAAAATCCTCATCACAATATCACAGCTCTATTATAATTCCTTTGAATAAATAATATAAATAAATAGTATAAATCTTCCAAAATCTATAAAAATGCTTTGTGTCATACCAAATAAAATATACATCCTCCTCTCATCATGTCTTTCAGCATTAAAAAAACTCATTAGTTTATTAATAGTGGTTAATTTTCCCCCAATTATTTACACAATACAAAATCCAAAAAATGCTTTAAATACATTTGTGTCATGGATTCTTAAAATAGTCTTCTGAAACAAGCATAACAACTTTGATTTTACCTTTACCTTTCATATTAGAAGAGTGAGTCCACAAGAGATTTTATAATTCCGCCAATGTAACACATATAATCGGTTTTCCAGTATTGAATTCAAATTAATTGATGGAATATAATGTGGAAAAATGTCTCTCTGTGATTTTATTATGCAGTCTTTTCTTATTTTAATACATAGTTATAAGTTCATTCAACTGTAGCAAAGTATGTTTTAGCATCTAATATAATATTTATATTTTAGATGTAAAGACACATTCTATTCATATTATTTTTAAGGGGTTCCACAGATTTACAGTTTTTTATTTAAATGTGTAAAAATGTATTAGGTAAAGTTGATGCAACTTATGCAATTATGTCATTAGTTTTTAAAAAACAGATATGACTTATAAAGTTTAAAATCTAAGTTGCTCAATTACTCATGCAAAATGCCTTTTATAGTGTGTTATTATTGGCGATTTAATCACATGATACAAAGCTGACACAGAATCCAATAAAGTGGAAATATTAATTCAGATAATTCTAATTAAAAAGTTACCTTTAATTATAATTCCTATGCTAAGAATTATAATGCTATCAAGCAAGGAATTGAACAAATTGAACAACTCACTTAATTCACAGCTGTGAAAATAAAAGATATCAGATAGAAAAATATCTTTTGCTTGTATTCTGGATCTTCAGAAGAATATTGCCATGATGATTTCATTCCAACAGGGGATTCATTTCTTTTTTCAGGAGGTGGTTTTAGGGAATGAATTTCTGGGTTTGGACGGATAAAGAATGTCCTTAGTGGATTAACAGTTCTCACTGCTGTGAGGGAAAGGGATTGGCCAGGAAAAGTCCAGTGTATAAAGTAATGAGATAGGGTGAGGACAGACTTCATAAGTTTCCTGTGGAAAGATTGGGGAATAAGGAGATTCTTCTTTCATCTGTTTCCCCCATTGCACCATTCCCAATAGGTGCCTCTAACTTGGCAGTGGGATAAAGGAAGACAGCCTGGGTCCAGTGTTTCACATTCAAGTAATGAGTCGAATACAATAGTGAAAATGCAAATTGCCAAGTTTCTTATTGAGTGTTTAGCCAAACTACTCCATAATATTGCTGCTTCAGCATGTGTTTTGACTGTCTAAGCAGGCTAAATAGGTTTTGACGTGATGCTAGACTTCCCCATAAGTACATGTCTGTAAAACCTATAGGGTTAAAATTGAATGTAAGTTTTTGATATAATACCCCAACAGACCCTGTGATAAAGAATTTTCCTGCCTTCTAGAGCCTGTCCCTTATAAGACCCCTGTAAAATCTACCAAAATCTAGCTCTTTTTGGTTTGAATTGACCAATCTGGACTTAACCCTGGAATACCAAAGCATGCCATCTGTTAGCCCTGATCTGGGTATATACTCTGGTCCTTCCATACTATCTCTACCCAGCTTTTCTGTGTGGTTTCTGGGCATGATAGGACTTATGGGTACTAAACTTCTCCATTCCAATTTCCTGTTGTTGAATGGAAACTTACATGCAATACACTGGATTCTACTCAACAAATAATTGAACAAAGGCACAACACATCTTTAATGTAGATTTCCCTTGGGCTAGAGGATACTACTGTATCATCTCTTTTGTTAAGAGAAGGCATGTAATAGGTTATAAATCCTGCTATTACAGGTTGATGATCAGAGGCAAAGCAGAAGGGAACTTCCTTGCCATGCAGAACGAGGGTGGGGACAGAAGTATATAGCTGGTTAATACAGGACATAGATCCTGAATTCCTAGTTACTCCCAGCTCGTTATGTCTCTTAGGAATAACTCAAAGGATTCCCAGATCTTCTTGGGCCTCTACCAAATGCGACAATTAAGTTACTGCTCTAAAATTTCAGTTTTAATATCCATTTCAGATCCTTTTGGTCTATGCATGTTCATTTCTCTTAAGTCAAAGTTTCTCAGATTAATTTGAGCCATCCAACCATTTGTCACCTGCTAGTACACTAATAATTCACTTATATATTATCTGTCATCTCACACAAGATTGCAAATTTACAAGAACAGAATATTTTGTTTCCTAATTATTTGCAAGTACCTCGTAGTTAATAGATATAATAAATGAAGGAAGAATGAAACAACATGAGGGAAAAACCCAGCCAACCTATCTATTTCTGTGTGTTGATCGATCAAGATATTTACCAACATATTTTCCCCTAAATTTCAACTTTAGTGTAAGTTGATTGCCCACAGTAAAAATTTCCACAGTAATGTTTATTCATATAGATGGCAAAAGGTTTTAAGGATTATAGAGCTTGCTTGCTTTCTTTTTTGTTTTTAAGTAAGCCAGGATTTTAAAGCTCTATCCACCTTAAAGAGGCTTTTAGAATGATAACAAAATATTACAAGAATATATGGAAGTATACTTATGTGACACAGTAGACATATCTCATCATGTCCATAAACATTCATATTTGGAATCATGTTTTTTTCTGAGTTCTAATAATTCAGCTTATTAATAATCTTTAAACATTGTCCAAAAACAAACTCATTGTTTTGTCAAACCCTATGGGAAAAAAATGTACCTAACTTGCTTATTGAAGAATATGCTGGTATTTCCAAACAAGGCTGAAATCTAGATTATCTTGTTAAATATTGCCATTTACTCTAAATTTTAATGAAAAAAAGAAGCTCAAAGCTTATGAAATAATACAGATAGTACCAAGTTAAAATTCCAAAGCAATATTATTTTTAAATGGAGAGGCAGGCAATGGATAATAGTCATATTAAATGCATTATGAAAATACCACAGCAAGAAACTATTTGATTTTTGGAGGTTAGGAAAGTACCAAGGCACCCTGGGAATATGCAGACTTACAAATAATATAGACCCAAAAAACAAAATAGTCAGTTACAAAAGGTAATCTGTTACAGAGAAAAGAAAACCAACCAGAAACCAAATAGGCACTAGAAGGCAAAATTCAGAGGATCAAACAAGGTAGAAAAAATTTAATAGCAATGGTCCCAATTATTTTTTGAGGAATAATATAGCTATGTAAATAATTTACAAGACACGCTTTGCAGTTGGCTTTTAACAGTCTCATTTAAGCCATAAAATATTTATTAACTCTGCTTCTGCTTATCAACAATAGCAATAACGGTTAGCATTTATATAGTTCTCATGAGAACTGCTGGGTTGTGCAACTCTAGGGAACATATTTTATTCACATATAACAGCATGTGAGTGATTTCTCTTAGCATCAGGTGATGTGGTAGGAAGGGAACTATGTGTCAGGCTTGCACACATATTACCAACTTCTTTAATCTTAATAACTGCATCAATTAGAAACTATACCCCTATTATTATCCTATTATTAATTTCTTTCCAGAGAGACAGAACCAAGAGAATATTCTCTATATGATAATGTTATATGAACACACACACACACACATATTTATAGAAAGAGAGTGGGAGAGACAGAGATAGAGAGACAAAGACAGAGAAAGACAGTGACAGAGACAGAGATACACACAGACAAAGACACACATGGGTGGTGAGGAGAGAGAAATGTTTTATTAGGAATTGATTTATGTAGTTACAGAAGTTTACAATTTCCATCATCTGAACTTCCACAGGTGAGCTAGATACCCAGGAAAGCTGATGTTTTGTTTCTACTTTGGGTCCAAAGGTCCAAGAAGGACATCCAATAGTATAAAATGGAAGTACTGGTTTGAGTGCGGGATAAAATGATATCCCAGCTCAGTCAAAGTGACCCAATTCTCCCTTCCTTTCCCTTTTTGTCCTGTTCATATTCTCAATGGATTAGATGAGACCCATCCTTATTGGGGAGGGCAATCTGCTGTATTCATGTGTTAATCTTCTCTGGAAATACTCAACAGACATATCCTGAAATATTGATTAGTCAAATATCTGGGTATCCTGTGATTCCATCAAGCTGACATAAAATTAGCCATCATATCTCAGTTTTACACATTTGGTGATTAAAGAATGGCATTAGCTAAATTGCACAAGTAAAGCAGCTAATAAGTTTGGGAACCTGGATTTTAATGTTAGGAATCTGTCTTTATGATCGCTGTTATTAAGTAGGACATTGTGCTGCATCTTCAATGCAGACTTGACTATCATCATTGCTTTGGGTACTATTCTTAGTGGTAGTGAACAGCAATAAGCATAAAAGCAAATTTCTCACCCTCCCTAGCTATCATTTCTTTAAGTGTATCCAGACAATAAGTAACAGCTAATGCATGGGTGTTTATTGGTTGCTAACCACTGTTCAGAGCATTTGTAAGTATTAATGCACTCAATCCTTCAACAACTCTATGAAATAATTACCATTATTATTCCTTTTTTATGGCAGATAGAACTGAGGACAAAAGGTTTAAGTGATTTGCCTAAGGTTATAAAGCTAGTAAATGGTGTTTTTCCCTACTCTTAAATACTTTGCTACACTGTTGTAGCTTGATTGCAATAACCCAAACATACTCTATTAATGAACTGTTTAGAGAAGACTCTGAAGCAAACAAACTCAGAACTATTTTTAAAAATTCTTGAATTTCTCTTATTATATTGTTTTTTTCCACCATACTTAAAAAATCCCAAATCAGATCAATGCTTTTGTTGTTGTTCCATCTGAAGCAGCAGAAGTTGATATAACTGCAGATAAATAATAAAAATTAAAATAAAGAGCCAAATATGTCTGTAGTATATATGTTGCTGGGGTACAATTTAATAATATTAAAAAGCCAACCCCACCCCAAGATTTCTCCCCATACATATGTGTCTCTACATAATTAGTTTGTGTCATGACAGATAGCTAAATTAATGGATAGGTCCAATGTTAGATACACACAGACAGTAACACATATTATACATGTGTTTTCTTTACTCCTCTTTCTCATTTCATAAATTTTGAGCATAAAGCAGAGGATGGATAGAAATGGAAGGGGGAGGACAAAGAGAGTGAGAAGTGAAGAAATTGAATAAAAAGAAGTATGTAACTGAAGAGAATTGAAATTGAGTAAAAAAAGAGAATATTGTGCCAAGATATGTGCTGCAGGAGGCCTTGTTGCCCCAGCCAGATAGGATACTGACAAGCAGCTAAGAGAAAGGGCCTCACACCGTGGGGCTGAAGATCTGGCATCCCTTTGCTTTTTGTTCTTGGTCATAGAGAGAGAAAAATTTATCAAAAAGTATATTAGGCAATAAATTATATGTATCAGCATACTGTAAGTAAATAGCACAAAAAATTGTTTGTTTAGAAATTAGTTGTTGGGCTGTTTGGCTCACTTGACAGTGGGAGATGGTTTATTGAACATACCTGACATGCATTACAATACAATAATTATAGGGGGTCCTTCTTTTGCCTTCCCTTGAAGTTTCTTGGGAAAGTTCTTAAATGAAGCTATTTGAGTTAAGGAGTTTCTAGGTAGAGGAAGTTCTGATAGCTGAGTAGCAGCCGGCCCCTGGTGTGAAGGCCATGAGAATAAGAAAAGTTCTTTCTTTACTTAGGCTTTAGCTGATGGGCATGTTCCGGTGGCTATCAATTGTCTTAGGTTATTGTTTAGCTGAAACAATGAATTTTAGTGTAAGACTTAGTTTTTTATTAACCTTGAAGGTTGCCTTCTTGCTGAGGGGGGGGGGAAGGAGATGCACTAATTGTTTCTGCTTTGTTTCTATGCACTTGATAATGTAATCTCAATGCTTGCAAAAAATGTATAAATAAAGAACCTGCTGAGCCTTTCGGCAGAAGATACTAGCACCTCACCAAGTGTGGGTGTCTTCTCATTCCCTTCCCCTCAGCCCCTAAGTTTCAGATCATTCGTATTCGCTGAGGCCATCTCATCCTTTCAGGAACCCTGACATGACATTTTGCCGGAGGCTGGTCCCCGGCAGATATGTATTCCTTTTGTTTTCCTGATGATATTGGATCCAGAAGAATTACCAGTTTTTAAATTCTTACCAAGTTAGTTTTTTTCTTTGGACCAGAAAAAAAATCTAAGACTTTTTAACCTTTATTTGAAGTTTCATATTGTTAATAATATTATGGTATTGGAACATCTGAGAGGACTAGGAGTTACATATCATTTCCTAATGAAAGGTACACCTCAAAACAAGTTCATAGGAAAGGATAAAAAAAAATCAGTCAATAATTCAGTTTTTGAGGGCTCTGAAGAATATAAAGAAACATATACATAGAGTACCCACATCCTCAACATGCAACACTGATGTCTCTGAAAATATGGATTATTCAACAAAGTACAGCCCCCCAAGTACTTATTGATTCTAATATACTGTTCATTACTGAAGAGGGAAAAGCAAGTGTTTTCATTTTCAATAGATACTTCTACTAATGAAGTTCTTGAGATTTATATAGGATTCTTTCTATTTGATTAGAAAGTACTTTTTCAGAAATAATGTATTGAGAAATATGCATTCTATTATCAGAATAATGCATTTGCTCACATGGAAAGTTACCAGATAGTCCAAAGATCTTATTTCTATAACCATTTCTGTTTTAAACTGAAAATGGGAACAAGGAAGTAGACATTGGACCCTCAAAATACTGAGCAATAGTTTCAAGTAGCTCTAGAGCTCTAGACCTTACAGAAGTTTCCAGGTAGAAACTACCTCACTGTATTGTCAGGTTACTGTTACAGCCCACCAAATTCTTACAGCCAGAAGTATGGTGGCCTGAACAGAATCCGCATAAACTAGACTGTGGAACACATACAGGAAAGAGTGAAATGACCTGTATTATCTACAAATTCATCATAATATTAAGATCTCTGCCTCTGGGAGGAATTTGCCTTCCATTTCTAAACATGTGAGGGATAAAGAAACATGATTTGCAACTGAACATTTATATAAAAAAACCTTATATAGAAACATCCATTGATAGAATGTAGCTGGAACCCTTTTCTGCCAATATCTTAATACTATATAAACTGAAACTAGCATTTGTTTAGAGATCCTCCTTGTTTAAGAATGTCTACCTGGAGCTCTGTCTCTTGCCATATTGTTTTTCTATATAAATTTTTTTCATTAATAACAGAGTTCCTCATTCTACTATCCTTGACATATTTTGGGCCCAATTTTCAGGAATTGGGAGCCAGTTCTTACAGGCACCCCTAGACATTCAGCCTGGACCAGGTTCCTTGGTTTCTGGCAGTGAAGCAGTAGGGGGGCATGTTCATGTTGCCAAGGACCAGGGTGACATTATTCTGGTCACAAAATTACAAAGGGACAAAGGGAGGTGATAAATTGGTTATTTGCCAATTCAAAGATAAGAATGTGTATGTCTATTCAGTTTAAACTTCCAACACGTTCCACAGTTGAGGCCGGTGTGGATTTATATTTTCTTTCTGGAATGAATTATATAATTCAAAAAAGGATGAGTCATCTTTCTTGGTAATGAACATCAGTTCTTTAGATTTTAAAGTTTTATTTAACAGTTCATCTAAAAAAACATAAATTATTTGACCTGTTAACTAAATGAGAAAGCACTTTATATTAAATATAAAAAAAAATTCTTTTTTATTTTCCTGTAGACTGAAGATTACCCAAAGGAAATTGACTGGACTATAATCTATTCAACAGGCCTTAACCCACTGACCATCTTATTGTCCTTATGTCTTCACCCTGGTTCTTCTAATCTTGCTCATGCCAAAATAGAAAGATAAAATTTTAATAGTTCTCCCATAGGCTGTGTTCCTCAAAGTGATTTCCCAACTGACATGAAAACCTCACTAAGGAAATAGTTCTTGAACTTTTTTCTGCCTCAACATACTTGAAAGCTAGTACATAATTCTCTCAGTAATAGTGGTAAAGCAAGGATTTCCTAAAGAGTGAGACAATGCATACTGAAGGGTGAGGTTTCTAAAACCTTGATGAAAGTCTGCCTTGCATGTTATCCTTTCTTTTTATTAATATTTTAAATAAAATATTATTTTTCTTAATTAGTCCTATAGGATACCAGGGTTCAGAAGTCTGTACAAGATAGAAGAGGTTTAATAAGGAGAATGTAGTGTATAAAAACTGTGTGTTTTGCTTGCTGAGGGGATTCATGTAGGGGCAGTGGTATGAAGCGGTGGAAGCTTTGACTGACAAGAACAACATTTGTACATTGGATATCCAGTCAATTGTGACAGAGAGGGTACTCAATACATGTTTTTTCAAATGAATGGGAATAGAAGGGATTCACTCACAAGAGAAAAAGAACACAAAAACTAACCTTAGTATCTCTTATAAATATAAAGGACCCAAAAGACCACTAATCCCATTATTCCATTTAAGAATTTTGTCTAAATACTATCAAAAACAAAGCAAAAGTGTGGCTATTATAGCTAATTTGCTGCCATTTCACAGAGCAGCTTCAAATACTGAACTTGAAAACCAAAACAGTCATACTACATTAAAGAATGGTATGTTTAGCAGTTTTCTCTTTGAGATATCTAAGGACATCCAACAGTCATTATCAAATATCTCCATATAATATGACCTTGTTTGATGGGACGAGGAAGTTTAGAATATAGCAGAAGAAAGAAAAATGGGAATTTCCCTGGAAAATTACTCTGAAAATACCCTTATTTACTCAGTAACTAACGTATAAATGACTCAGACACATAACTCTGAACAATGATTCATAACATGTATGGAGAAATGGACAATTGTATATATGCAATATGCAAAATATATAAGGATTAGACATATATGTGTGTGTATGTATGCATGCTATAATTACAATTGCATTTGTGATTTATATAATGGGAATGTTTAAAATCTGAGACTGAGAGTAAAGTAAAATGGAGACAATAACAGGCTCACAGCTCTCAACTGGGTATGTGCTCACTGAATGGAATGGCTAAGTCTTCAGGTCTCTGCTTCTGGCCTCCCTTTCCTTTTTATCCTTGCTTTTTTTCTTTCTAGTTGATGTCCTTTTTAGTTGATCATTCTCACCAAAAAGGCTCCGATACTCTTCCCTTTGTGTTCTCAGTTTAGGGCCTGGGTGATCATAGCTAAGCCTTTCCAGATGCTTCTTTGCCAGGACTGACTTGCTGCCAGTGCCACACTGCCAGGCCACTGTTTGACACCTGTGTTGGTAGATGCTGTTGAAAAGGCATCTCTGGGCATGTTTCTCCTCCTTTCACCCCCATCTCTTCTTTTTTCTTTTCTTTTTTTTTGCCATGTGCCAAGTATAAGTATTCTGGATTTAGATAAAGTTACTGCTTTGCCTGACTGAATTCACCTCTTTTCCTCTGACTGGGAAAGCAGTTGTAACCACTGTTTGGGCAATTTATTTGGGTTAATTTACTTTTTAGCAACTGACTCAAGTTTTTATTGCAGACCATGTCTCTTTAATTTTCCTTTATGTATTTTTCCGTTTTTATTTTATTTTGATTATCATGGACAATAGGTATTGTAACAGCGGGGTCCCCAGGAAAGGGGGAGGTTCCAGGTTTCCTGACTCACCCAAAAGGAGGGTGGAGCTGAGTAGACAGAGAAGAAGCTGCAGAGGAGACTGAGGAAGGAAGCAGGATGGAGGGCCAGGAGGAGACCTGGAGGAGGCGCATGGAGCCTAGAGACACGTGAAGAAACTGCGCTTGCCTTTTGGTCATGGACTGGGTGACACAGATGTGGGTGAGACCCATGGGGAGGTGACAATGGCAGCTTTTATCTTGATTTTGATTTTTCTCCTTTCCTTCCGGGCTTGTCTGGCTGTTTCTGACCCTTTTCTGTGGGTCCCCACTGGAAGATGCTTTAGACTTCTGGCAGACTTTGGGAAATTGCTCTGGGCCAATCCCATCTGGATGGAGTTTTACCCACGAGGGGACAGGTAACTTTGGGTGCTTGATATAGAAACTATAGTCTTTGCCTTTCCAGTATTGTTTCCTAATTGTATTAAAGTTCCTTCCCATTAATGTCTTATATGTTTTGTTTTGATGCGGCAGATGGCAGAACCCATTTAGAATAGGCAGGTTTGCGGGGTTTGGGCTGCCCCTCTCCCTGCCCTGTAACAGTATCACATATTATCATATTGTAAATAATCAAATAGAATATTTGAAATATTTGAAAATATATGAAGTGCTATTATAGCAGCATCCCACAAGTCAAAGGATTATCTCACCTGTCTATACCTCTATCTGGTTAAAAAAAATTGTCAGCAAATACAACACACACAGAGATACACACACACACATACGTACGCTTCATTGTACCATAAATTCAAGTGGACTCAGGACATTATAAGCAGAGTTTCACGTCTATTGTTGTAATGATGGCAGGAAGTTGGAGTTACATATTCTATTAAAAATTGATAGGAGAAAGTGAGGTTTATTAACTGGAGGGAGAACATATTCAAATAAATAGGTTACCCCATAAAGCTAGCTTCCCAGTGTGAGCATGATTAAAAGTACAATTATGTTTTTTCTTTACTATAGGAATTTTGGGTAACAAAATTAAAGTATTTAATTTTTAGAATAGGCTGATGGTTTCAGCATAGAAATATCTTTTTAAAAAGAAATCATATCTGAAATCAAGGTTTTAAACAATGTTCATGTTTCTAGCCATTCAACTTAACATGAAAAAAAATTAAGTGAGTGAAATTTAGTTGATGTGAACAAAACCATTGTTTTTTCTGTTATTCATTGGAATGTGGAGAGGCAGAGTATATTTTGTAATGTAACAATTTTAGTACTCCATGTGGTTAATGTAGGTAAGAAAGAAATAATAGTGAAATATAAAAATATAAAAAAAATAGAAAATTTCCTAGATGATGGATTTTGTTCCAAAAAAGATATCCTACTAACCTACAAACCTTAAAGAACAATAATAAATTGGTTTTTTGTCATTGGCTTATTGCCAATTGACTTTAGGGATGATAGGAAGACCACAGTCAAAGTGGTTGAACTCGTGTCTATGATCCAAACAAATGATGAGTGTTCACTGGACAGAAATTAGGATCTCAATTTAATCACCTGTATACTCTATTTTGGATAGCATTTCAATAGCTATCTTTTGCTCATACAAATTGTACAAACTCAACATGAATCTGATGGAGGACAAGAATAGAAAAACTGGAAAGGAGGCCTCACAAGATTAAAACCTGACTCACACAAGGAGGTAGGGGTCGAGGGGAATAACAGGTCCATTAACCCAGCTGTAAATGCCGTGACTTAGGCATCAGTGCCTTATCACAAAGCATGAGAATCAAGCAGGATCAGTTGCTATAGGGAGTGGAGCACAGGCCTGAGGGTAATGATATGGAGATTGGGCCCACCCTGGAATCTCCAGCCCCTTTCTAGTTTTGCTTGTTACCCAACATCAGCAACAAGCAGCCACTCCACAGAGGAGTGACCCCTCCCAAAGAGAAAAGGGCTGTATCTCTGCACAGGGTCAGGGCAGCACTCCTACTGCCCACCTGTGACTATGCAGGTACCTCTTTTCACCAACTCTCTCCCTCTGCAGGGTAGCAGCTTCCTGCCTGCCTGTGACCTGTCAAGGACGCCTGCCTGCAACCATACAGGCCTCTCTTAGCAAAACCTTTCCCTTCTCCTTTTGTGAGACTTAGCCACTGTTCCTCCATCTTGTATATAACCACCATTTTAGTATTTCAAGTTTTGCTTACTCAAGACTAAATAGCCTGCATTCCAGAGAAGGTTTCGACCCCCACCCCACTCTGGTCTTATCTCAGACGGCCAGCCACAGTGGAACTGAGCAATTCGGGCCACTAATGGGGTCAAACTAGCGATAAAATAGAGCCGCATCTCAATGTGACCAATCAGCACAAAAACTGAAACCGTGCACCCACCGTTGTTAGGAAATGCACCTGTGTAACCAATGAATGGTTGCCAACATGATTTAATTTTTAGAAATTTGCTTGTAACCCTATGTAAGATCCCTGTTCCCTTTGTTCAGGGCTCTCAACCTCTGCTGTTGCATCCGTGCTTGTCGTGAGCCCGGACTTGAGCCCGTAATAAACTCCTTTGTGTTCTTGCATCGGCTGTCTGTGTGTCCTTGGGGGCTGCACTAGTCAACGTTGGGCACAACACTTTCCCTAATAAATCTGCTCTTTACATAGAACTAATGTCTGTCTCTTGGAGAAACTCGTCTGGGAAACGAGCCGCATGCCGCTGAAACGGGGCTCTGATGAAACCTTTCCCAGAGTGAACCCAAGGACCCTGCACTCACTCCAAAAACGACATCAAATCCATATAACTCTAATATTCCAAATATAGTATTTATGTGACACGACTGATAATAGTAGGGAACAATGTTTAATACAACTACTGAAAGGCAAAATGGAGAATATTTGTTAGAGGAACTGGATAAATTCTGGAGGCGATACCTCAGTGACATTTTGCCCTACTAATATGAATACAACTTTCAAATTGGGATCCTGTCAATTGAGCAGTTATAGCAAGGACCTGAGAGACCATGTTAATTTCTGAAAGGAAAAAGAAAAGAAACAGGGTGTACACAGACAAGGTCAGTTTTCTTGAAAAGTCCTCTGTTGTCCTGATACATCACCTTGTTTATGCATGTTGTGAGACATGGCATGGAGGGCTGGACAACAAAAATGCTTCCTTAAAATTTGTATTTAAAAAAATAGCATATATTGTGAAGTCCCCATGTCACTTGAGAGTGGAAACATTCTACAACGCCTTACAGTTTGTGCTGTGCTGTCTAGGGACCTCTTCCCCAATGGGAATTCTCAGTAGCAGAATCCCTGGCAGGCATTTTTCTGCAGGAAAAGTACTTCCATTAAAAATGCTGAGTCATGCATAGAGAGACTTTATGAGAATCTTTTTCAGAGGTGTCACAAAGTGGACCACAGCACAGTATAATAAAAAGAGCACTAGACTGAGAACCAGGTGATGGTGGTTTTAATTCTGCCAGTGCCATAAAACCAGTCCTGTAAACTTAGGTGGCCTTAAAAGGGAACTGCTAAGAAAAGGAAATCGTTCCCTGTTCAAGAGACATAGACATGGAAATGTAAGTAAATAACAAGTTTGTTTCTTTAATAAGCATATCTAAACAAGGTCTGGAAGCCTGCTAGGCTGATTGATCTCCCCAAGACCATCCTCAAAGATCTGCATCCTTCAGCTTTGTGTCAAAAATCTGTATGCTAACTAAGCAATGTTATCAATGTAAAATGGTTATGTATAAAAGAAACTCTTTGTCTCTAGACCGGTGCCCAGACCTTACCAGGCTACCCAGGTCTGGGACCTCATGCATGAGTAATTAAAGCTTCTACTGACCTTACCATTCCTGAAGTACTGCTTGTTCTTCCCTTGCCTGGCTAAAAGGCTAGAATTTATTTCTGCAACAGCCTCAATTTTCTCATCTGCAAAATGAGGATTTTGAACCAACCCATCTCTAAAGACTTTTTACTTCTAAAACCCTATGATTCTTTTCAACACAACTGTGTGTCTTTATTTTCCCAGACCAACTGGAAACAGAGTGAAAACCTACACTGAAAAAAGGAATTGGTAGGCAACAACTCATTTGTCTTACTATATTTCTTCAGGGACAGTGTGAAGCATATCTTTTTGTCAAAGAGAGTTCCTTTTAAATGAAATTTGGTACTAACATATATCAACCAGAATTTAAGCATTTTCAGAAAAGAAAAAATAAAACCCAGTGGAGTTGTAAATGGTCAATTGTATGTTTTGGTATAAAAGTATCAAGAGGAGGGGGCCTCCCTGATGGTGCAGGGGCTAAGGTATTAACGCTGTGAAGCTAGCGCCGGCTACTGGGTTCAATCCCCCATACTATCATAATTCACTTAACTTCACTCTTTTGAGAAAGGAGGGAAAAAGAAGGGATAATTAGCATGTTCTTGGGCTGCCTTCCTAGATTTTTCTTAAAAGTATATTTTTCTATTCCTAGTAGAAACAAATGATTTCTTAATATATCACTGGAGAACTAAAACTCAGGGCAAAGTGCAACTCAATTTATTTACTTGTTTCAATGATTTATCTAAAGTGTTAAACATGTATCACTCTCCTTTTCTTCTTTCCTATAAAATATCATATAAAGTACCAAACCAAATAGCAAACAATACAAATACTAAAAGACAAGAACACAATTTAAAACAAGTTGAAATACCCATAGCAGAGTCTATTCTAATTCTTGTGTTTAAATAGTCATATTTTATAAGGAAAAAAAAATTGCCTCAAATGTTTTTTGAAAAAGAGATTTAGTAGGAGAGAAAGAACAAAAACAATAGTCTTGAATAACACCTACTTCCTAAGAATTGAGTAAATGAGGCAGAAACAAAACCTCAATGTGTAATTGTCTAAATTCTTTAACATGAATATAGTGATGGGTTGTTAACCATTTCTCCCCGCTGGCTCCATATATTAACATTACTATGGGAATCCTTAGGATATTTTGTTATATATGAAGCATCAATGCATTTTGATATCACTAGCCAAATGCAAAAGAAAGCAGAGCATAAAATGGCTAATCAGGCAGGAGGAATTTAAGTATAAATGACAGTACCTAGAAACTGGTAGACCTTGTCCTGAAATGGCTTAGGCAAATAATAAACAGCAAGCTCAAAGAAATAATGAGTGCTTGAAACTCACAGCTTTAAAATTCCTCTTATTTTATGTGGTTCCAGTGAAAAGTGACTTAAATACAGAATTGCAGAAGAAAATAAAGTGAAGTTCCTTGACACAAAGGTGTGTTCCTGTGTATCTCTCAACTCAATGGAGAGCCCTTGAAGTGTATCATAATATCTCTATGTTACCATAGAAGTTTCACATAACCTGAAAATGCCTGTGTCTGGCATTCACCAGATACACAGACATTATGAGAGGGAAACTGGCCTTCTCTTTATCTAATAACAACACCCTGGAGAGAATCTCAAAGGCATGTTTGTTGGTATCACAGAAAGAACTAGAAATCATCTTTCCTTGTCTTAACTCCATTCTCTGAAGCCAAGCAGTAAGGACATTTTTTCTTGTTGCCCTGCAATAACCCTTGGCCCTCCAGTTTTCTGATATATGATAGGATGAAAATGCCTGCAAAAATGTCAAGGGACCCTTGGGTTTTTCACTGCATCTCACATTCTCTCAAATAGCCACATGGCTACCTCAATCTCCCATAATTCATATAGATTCATTTTAATGAAGATCTCAGCGATTTGACACTATAAGCACAAATTTAAAAATTGCCTTTTTGACCTGTAAAAGCAATGGTTCCATTTAGTTGAACTGAATCTTTAACTGTCAGCACTATGTAGAAATCTGAAGTATGACAAAAACACATTATCTAGAAGGCATACGATTGCCCCTAACCTCAAATATGAAGCTATGCTTCCTTTCTCCCTGGGAACCTCATCAAACCTTTGTCTTTATCTGTTCTCTCATCCACTATATGTCAAAGGAAAATTAGATGTCCTTCTTTCAAGGCTAACTCTGAGCTCTACCTGAATTCTCCTTTAAAACCTGTTTTCTTCTTATTAAATCTCTTCCTTTAAATCTTCTCAATAAGTCCCATTCTATTGATGCTTTACGCTGTCATGGTATAACTAAAGTTCTCAAATTTCTTAAGATTTTTCTTTGACATTTTTGATTCTGCATAAATAGTTTCTCTACCCTGCATTTTATTTAATCTTTTGACAATATTTTTCTAGGATTTTCTTCCCTCTTGGCTGGCTCCTGAAATTTCTAATAAACCAGAATTTTCCAATTTCCATTCTTTTGTATTTCTCTAATGCATTTGGTAGAGTTGACACAGAAAACACAAGATCCATTTAAAATTCTCATTGTTCTTCAATTAATTGTTTGTTTGGAGTTTATTATGTGAAATCTCTATGCTATGTCCTATGAATTACAGTATGTGGATGAAAACCAGTCAAGGACAATGCACATATTATAGTATAAATGTTTCTTGTTTTAAGGAACTGTATTGAGCACAAATCTTTGGGAGCTCTGGCTGCTTTTGAATACAATCTAGTTTCTAAATTTATTCCTTTTGCAATTTCCAGAATGCTACTGTCTTCTTGATACACTCATATTTTATTACCCCTTTAATAATTTTGATTTTTTTGCCACTTCATTTTTAGCTGGCAAAGGATTCTAGATCTTATTTTTTCCCTGCTCTACTTATGCTGTTTGTATCACTATCTCTATACTGTATCAAGTAGTATCTAGATGTTGATTTCTGTGTAGCTATCCACATCATCTATTTATAGCTCTTATTATTTCACATAGGGCATATTTTTAACTCCTTTAAGATATATTATATTCTAATCTGGACTAGATCCTACCTAAAAACCTCAAATATGATAATTTCCTAGTCCACTGCTACTAAATTCATTCAACCCACATAATTCATTACCTGATATTATGTGAAATTTTATTTTTAAATTTAACTTTGACTATGTTGCTAGGTAGTACATTCACATCATCAAAAATTCAAAAAGTACAAAATGATATACTGGGGAAAATTTCCCTTCATTACTTGTTTCCTAGCTACCTAAATTTTGCCTAAGACACAAAAACTCTTTGTTTCTACAATTACTCCATACTTATAGTAGCAAATAATTATATTCTCATTCATTTTTCTTTGCTTTTATTTTAACAAAGTATTACCATGCTATACACACTTTTGTATCATTTTTCTTTTACTAAATGCATACTGGAGATTGTTTGATATCACTCAACAAAGGTATTTCTTAATTTTTTTTAATGCATGTAGTTCTATTGTGTGGATGCATCGCATTTTATTTAACCAGAAACCTACTGATGTGACACTTTGGTAAGGTAGATGTGACACTTAAGTAAGGGAAATCTTTTTGCTAATATTTGAGAAATAACCTTTCACATGAGATTTCAATGGATATATCTAATAGGTAATTTTTTTAGAATAGAATTTCAGGATCAAAGAATATTTGCAGATACAATTAAGGTTGAAAATGAAAATTGTCCTCCCTAGAGACTATTCCAATCTAAAATCACAGTAGCAATGATTAAGGGTAACTTTGTTTCCCCTACTTCCTTACTAATAGATTAAAAAAAATCTTTTAATCTGTGACAATCTGAGTTTTAAATGTTATTTCACAATGGTTTTTAATTTTATTTATAGTAACTAATTGAGCTCTCCTGTCCCTATCATAAAATACTTTTGACCTTTCTAAATTTGACTGTAGTATTTGTTTCTAGTTTCATCACTTGTGATTACCCTCCCTGAATTTCCCAGCTCCAGTTTTCTCCAAAGTTACTATGTTTTCTCATGAAATTCTAAATTTATGTTCTTGTTTCTCTCCCACATAATATCCTGTCAATTCCTCTCATTTACATAGGAAACATCTACTCACTTTATTAATCGACCATGTCACCTCCTTAAATGTAGTTTTCTTGACTTCCTTAGACAATATTAGTTGCTCCTATTTATATACTTTTTTAATGTTGGAAATATTATAGTTCTTGCATACTCTTCTAATGACCAGTTTACATATGTTAAACTCAAAGATATTGCAGTTTTTTGTGTGTCAAACATTCTTAATAAAATCAAATTGCAAAGTGATTAGGGTAACGTCTACTTTAGTTATGTAAAAATTTATTCAATTAGGGGAGATAAGAATAGGGATAACAGGTAATTTGTATAGGTAAGACTTCAATTAAATGATGTGTCAATGGTGAAAGAACAGATGAATTGGACAGTGTGATAGATGCAAGCCAAAGGACAAGAAATGAAGCTATAAAACTATTGCACATTGGGTAAGAGAGTCTTGAATGCTGACCAACAAACAGAACTGTAATCTCAGCATGTTGTGATTTTTGCACCAAGTAATTTACTGAAAAGGCCAGTACATAAATTAAATGCTCCTAAATGGGTGGAAGGGAAATTAGTATGTAGTATATATTATTCTCCATTTAAAGTAAATAAGGGTGAAAATGACTATGTTTTATTTCTTTAAATAGCAAGTACACATGTTAGTAATATTGGTGAGTATATTCACATACAGACAAAAATATGTATGTTTTATACTTCTAAGTATTTTAGCTACTATTTTAGAAATATAAATTTAAAATATAATACATAACATCTTTGAAACCAAGCTATTCATTTAAATGCATTGGGCAGGTATTTCAAACTTCTTCATTCTTCTATTACAATAAAAAGCACTGTTACAAAGTAGTCTGTTCTGTTGAATTTTGCAATTTTTTAAATAAAATTCTTATAATTATCTGCCTTCCTCCTTTTTTTTCCCTAGAAATTTGTTGTCATCAATATTTGTTTAGTAAAATATTATGCATTTTTGTTGTCATGAAGAATGACAGGGATTTGGTATTCTTATAAAAGCTTCATTAGCTCACTAACTCTAACTCCTTTTAAATTTCCCTTACATTATGTTGTAGATTAAAGGATTAAAAAAAACAATCTTTTCCCTAGAAAGAGGGAAGAGGAGAAACCCAAGTCACTTACTTAATGTCACAGTGTAAAAGGGTGGTCCCCAGGAAAGGGGGAAGTTCCAGGTTTGGGTGGGGCAGGGAACCTGGAACCTCCCCTTTTCCTGGGGACCACCCTGTTACACTAGCACTTAACGAACAAAATTTGTGCTGGAAGACAATGTTAGCTATAAGCCCCAGACTCCATTCTCTTCCTTTCCTTAGTTTTAGAACTCCAGTTTGGGGAGATAGTGGCAATGTGACCAGATTTAAGAACAATATATTTGCTAGATTTACATACTGAAAGAAATGACACATGTTGACATTCTAGCCACTGAGATATAAGTGTAAGTTATTGGCTACAGTTTTGGAAAAAAAGTTTTTTAGAGACTTGATAGCCAGGACCTACACTATTAATAATGAGTGGTGGCTGGAGCCAGCAAAAATCTTGACAAGGGCCTCCCCAATGGCGCAAGGGGTTGAGATGCAACCTATGAAGCTGTCTGCAGCCACTGCAGCACAAGTTCGATCCCCAGCCAGGGAGCAACCCACATGGCACAGCAGACCTCTGCTGACTCGCCCTCTGCTCCCCTCGGCAGTATATTTCAGTCAATCTGCCTGTTCTGTTCCCACTCTCTCTGGTGAATCTTCTCACCCCCTGCATCTTTGGCCTGTACCCCAGTTCTTGTGTGCATAAATAAATGGATCTTTAAAAAAAAATCTTGACAATATGAAGACATATACCCTACTTTGGATAAATTGGAGGTAAATGCCATCATTTTATGTATGTACTTCTATGAATATTTAAATTCATTTGAAAAAATTTCCTCTGGTATGGTGCTGAATGCCCATCTAAGTTAATATCTGTCATCTTTTGATTTTGAATGAATATTTTTAATGGCTTTTTATAATAATGTTCAATGATTACCTGGCTTTAAAGTCTTAGCAGCTAGTCTAATTCTTTAAACCTATTATTACTTTTTGGCTACTCTTTTTAGAAATTATATAAACAAATGCCTGCACACACATACATAAATGCTTTCATGAATACTTTTATTTTCTTATTTTTTGGGGGGATGAAGAGGTAGGGAAACCTATTTTCTATTTTTCCCCATCTTTTGAGCAATATTGAAATTTGCTAGACATCTTTTGCTACTTCTCCAATTTTATATGAACTTTCAGGGTCATATATCCATGTCCCAGCCATTTTATAACCGAAACTTGGACTTCACTCCAAGTTCAAGTTTATCACATTATCTCCAGTTGATATCTTGATCTTACAATTTCTTAATCTCAATTCTTTTGCCACCAAATAAGTACTGATTCGGATAGTCCCTTGCTTTGTAGAGTTGCAGTTTACTATGTGGATATTTGATTAAAAGATCATAGTGGAAAAGCCATAGGTAGGAGGGAAGGGGAAAGGAAAGTAGAACATATGTTAAGTTTTATAAAATAATAATTTCACTTGAATTGATCATTTGATTGCCAGAAAAATCTTCACACTGACTTTGGAATAACAGTATAATTGACTTCACTGCTACAACGTTGGCACTAATATAATATCCATATTATTTACTCTATCTTCTTCCCTTATCCTTTTCAACACCACAATGCACAAAATCTTGTTATAGTTTTGTTTTGTTCAATAGCAAGCCATCACATGAAGATACTGCATGTGCAGTCACTCTTTTGAAGATCTCCATAGCAATGCATACTGAAAATTACAACAGGAGTAGAGAGCTTAGGCCTTTAAGTTTATTTGTCCCATATTTAATTTATCAGGGATATTTATTAATAAGAAAAGACACTGCATAGATATATTCAATACAATTAATCCATTTGAGATGATGCCATTTTTCCTTATTAAGACTCATTTCATTTAAAAAAGTTGTATTCAAACTAGCTTCTGCAATAATGGAAAACTTCAGTCCCTATTAAGTAAGGACTATTCTCTACTTTGAGCAGCTTTTATTATATGTATGCCCCAACTGCAAAACGGTGTCTTCCTCTAAACAAACCTCTTTGCTTTTCAACCAGCTAATGTTTCATTTCCAAGCTAATTCTAATTAGAATTTTAGTAAAATAGAGGGCATCAACCTGTCATTTGACATGTATACTAATGGAAAAAACACCTGCCTGAATTACATTTGGTATCAGCTAATAGACTAATTTTTTTCTACACTTTTCAAATGACTGCATTTAAAAAGCATTTGCTAGGAGACACATTTCTTTTACTTACTTAGGTCATATTGTATATAATCTAGACACTATAATTGAAAGTATCAAATTTACTAATTTGCAATATGTAATATGCTAATGCTAGAGAGATGAAAAAATCAAGAGTTGAAATGATTCGCTTATTGTCCTCAATTCTGTTTTTATAGAACCTTTATCATCTTCCCCTTGCCCAAATTTTAATTCTAGGACATAAATACCATGCTGTTGTATTTTCAAAATAATTTTTAATTTTGTTCCTTTCTAGCTATCAGTTATAAAACTATCCAAAATGATTTTGACCACATGCTGTGGGGAAAGTCTGAAACAACCTCTTGGGAGTTTACATTAAGTTGGAATCTCTGAGGCATGCGTGATGGAGTGCCAAAGAGGCAGATACTGGCACAGTCACACAGAACCTCTGTTTCGTGGATTGTTTCATTTAGGTTTGCAAAATGGCCAGAAGACAGACTATATATTAGGTACTTTCTGTAACTCCACTGGTTTTACTGCAGCTTCAGGAAACACATAAAACACTCAATCCTCTGTCACTTCTCCTTGATCACTGAAATCTCTCCATGCCAATCATTCTGGTACTTTTGCTATACACGAGCAAACACTGATCTTTTTAAATAAAAATGGCATTCAAATATCTATTTATTTTTATTTATTTATTTTATTTTTAAATTTTTTTTTACAAATATTATAAACTCTTTGCTTTTTTTAAACCTATTTATATTGCATGTATTCTTCAGAATAGCTACAAATTGTCTCATGACATTTTTGTGAATTGCTATATTTATAAGTATATACATAAACTTATTTTTTCCAGTGTAAATAACATTGTTTTGTAAATTATTCTTTTTTGAATGAAGTTTTGCTTTATTTATTTATTTTAAAGATTTATTTATTTATTTATTTATTTATTTATTTGTACAAGCACTGGGTACAGTCAGAAGTGCGGGAGGGTGAGAGAATTCACCAGAGCCAGAGCGGGGAACAGAACAGGCAGACCGACAAAATATACTGCTGAGGGGAGCAGCAGACGAGACAGGAGAGGTCTGCATCGCAATGTGGGACACTCGCCAGGGATCGAACTGGCGCTGCAGAGGCTGTGGGCAGACTCACAGCCCAGCGCTCAACCGCTGCGCCACCAGGGGAGGCCCTATAAATTATTCTTTTTACAGAAATCATGCATACCTATGCTAAGAAAACTCAAATATTAAAATATTGTATTATGAAAGGTAACTTTCCTTATCACTTAAAATCATTTATAGATAAATCCAGTATTTGTTAAATTCTAGTCCTTTTTATGAATTGTACTTTATATGAGGACAATGTATGAATTTTCTATTTAAAAAAAAACTGTGTATAGCATATTTATTAGTTATATGTTACAAACATTATTTTATGGTTTGTGCTTAGACAAATTTATACTGCTTGCCAAGATTGACAGGAAAGTAATTATTTGCCATTTTAAGATCATTTTGTGTCTATTAAGATGAACTATTTGTTTATTAATTTATTTTTCTAATAAGACTTGTCTTTTTCTTTTGAGACTTATTCTCAACTATTTTATGCTTTGAATGAAGTGGATATTTTTTGAAGCATTTGTCATTTATGTGTAAAGAATTTGTTACCTTAGTTTTTCTATTCTCTTATAAAAACTAATTCTTTATATATAAGAGAATTTCCCCTTGAATTTTTTTAATGTCTACACTTTTCTTTATTTTTATAACCCCAATTTTAATATTTCATAGATTTTTTGCAAAAAAATAGCCTAATACATGGGCAATTTTCATTAATATTTCATGATGTATTTAAAATGCATATTTCTATAAGCTATATTTTTCTTTTTTGTCTTTGCTAATTTGTGAGAAGCTTGTTGAGCTTTTTCTGTTAAACATAGTGTATCACTTAGCAAATTCTCCTTTCATTTATATTAGTTCTCTACCCTTTAAAGGTACATTTTCAAAGCATAAACAAATCTTTACTACTATAGGTTCTTTCATTCCATCAGATTTTTACTGTTATGTCTTATTCTTCATTGTCAATCTTTGGATCACTTTATTTTATGCACTTATCTAAAAATAGTGTAAATCAGAATATTTAATAATATAAGATTACATATTAAGGGAATTTATACATATATACTTTGCTACTCTAACACACTGAATTTAGCAATGACACCTTTTCTAGCATTTACTTGCACTTTTTCACTGTTTTCGTCTTTCCTAATTTTGCTCGATTGATTGAAGATTTGAGATAAGATTTCCTTTTACTTGAATAATTTAGAATTTCTCCAAATAATTTACTTTTTCTGAGATCGGCCATTTAATTATTAAACATTAAATTTAAATAGTTTTCATCAATGTTCAAAGTTAATCACTATCTATTGTCCCTTTCCAAAATTTATAAAAACCTACCCTGTTCCCTGTCACTGATGCACGACACCTACTTCCATATTGAAATCACCAAGACCATTTGTTAATTTTAAAAATATCACAATTACTTTGACATATAGTAATATTTTCTAACTTTAACTGCTCTTTACCATACTTTGTGCGGAGTGTATATTCCTTATAGTTGATAAAATCAGTGAGCATAAATTTGAGTTTTTTTATGATTTGATTTATTTTTAATCCTAAGGCACCAATTCTAAGTAAGAAATAATCTAGTCACTTTCAGATAAACTTAGTGAAATAAAATTTTGGAATTGTTTTAATTTCTTTCCCAATTTAAACATTAATTACTAGGAATTCTGTGGTAGTAGAAAGTAAGGAGATGAGACGGGGTGGGAAAGAAAAGACTGTCTGCTTCTATATATTTTGGATGTACAGAACTGTAAGGTGGTCGGTCCTCAAGATTTCTGCATCAAACTATAAACTACTGAATGAAAATTCAATTATTATTGTTGTAAACTATGATAACTACTAACATGGAAATGTATTATTGTTAGTGCCAATTTTCCATTCACTTGCCAACTGTACAGTAGAAAGACATTTTATATTCTTTTTTCATTCTTTATAGTGACATCTATTTTTCCTTTTCAGTAATTCATTAAAAAATTGATACTCATTGTCAGTTCAAAATGCTTAGACCTTAAATAGTGAAATGAGGTAAGATTTTGAAAAGTTAAATTAATAGTTTAAGTATTTTGTCTTAAGTAAATAACATATAATAGGTTGGAATGTCAATGACAAAAGTCATATATCTTCAAAACTTACTGTCATGTATTATTTACACAGAAGGGCACTATTTAGTGGAGCTTTTAAGAGGGAAAGATCATTTTACTTTCACCCCCCAGAAAGAATATAAATTTTGGCAGCAAAAATCTCAACTATACCTTGAAATATACAACAGTGAGGACAGGGTGGGTAGGTAAAATAAAAGCAAAAGCAAAGAGATACAAAATAGTCAAGAGACAGAAAGTAAATCTCCATCATGTACAGTATAAAATTATCTTTTAAAGTGATAGCTTGCTAAACTTAGTGATAGCTAATTATGCATAGCTCTCCTTTGAGACTCATAATGTCAACTTGACTGCTCCAGTCAGGCTAAATCACAGTGGGGACTTCCAAACCATCTATTTAGGTAGCCAAAATTGCAGTACAGTAAAGGTACATTTACTTTAGGGTGGTGCTTGTGTGAGAGAGGTGTAACCATGATGTGATTTAGTGGAAATCCTGGGATATAAATGAATCCCTACTTCGCTACCAGTTGTCTATGGTTTAATGAGAATGTGGGTACATACAGCTTCCAAGATTGTGTGCACATTATAATTTTGTCTTTATGCAATAACATTAATGTTATCAATGTCTGAAATCCCCAAGCAGAAAGCCTCCATGTTGAATATGTTAAATAATACTTTTTCCAAAAATCTTACCCTGATGAAAAGTTCACTTTCTAAAGAATATTTCTTACTCAAAATATGTGTTGTTCAGCAGCTTAATTAATCATGAAATGACATTAAAAAGAAATAAAAATTATTAATTTTATAGGACTATTTAATGCTTTCTAATTTTTTTAAAAGATTTATTTATTTATGCATACAAGAACTGGGGTACAGGCCAGAGATACGGGTGGTGAGAGGATTCACCAGAGACAGAGTGGGGAACAGAACAGGCAGACCAGCTGAAGTACACTGCTGAGAGGAGCAGTGGGCGAGTCAGGAGAGGCCTGCCTCGCAATGTGGGTAGCTCCCTGGCTGGCTGGGGACCGAACCCATGCTGCAGAGGCTGCAGACTGCCTCATAATGCTGTGCCCAACCACTTGTGCCACCAGGGAGGCCCTAATTTTTTTTTTTTTTATTTAACCATCACACTTCTTTGGAATAAAAATGATTAGTGGGGGGAGGAGACACATGGTGACGTACATGTGAATACTAAAATAAATAAGAAATAAAGAATCATGTTTATTGAAACAGAAAGAAAATGCAATGTATATTTTTGTTGTATCAACAAGGGTAATTTTAACTATTTTAACCCTTGTTGTATCAACAAGGGTAATTTTAACTATTTTCCTAGTTGTATTAGTGCTTCTCTTTACCTAGGAAAATTGCATTAAATGTTTCATACATTATTACTATAATAAGTATTATATAAAACTAAATTATGCTAGTAAAAAAATAAAATAGATTTACTTTTACTAGTAATTTTAAGAGCAATTTAAAAGTAATGCCTATTAAATTGAAAAATTAATATATGAAACGTATTGTAGTAGGCCAAGGAGGTCATATTAGCCATCCAAGTGATTTGAAAATGAAGTATTTTCAGTTTTATGAATTCTTTTATCTGACTATGATAGAGAAGGAAGAGATATCATGATATAATTATTCCTAGTAGTGTTACCTAACACATCTATTTTAAGCAAAATTGTAATTTTTTTCACTTTAAGGAAAGGACACATTGAAATTTTTATAGATTTGTTTACCAACTTTTTTTTAGAATAGCTTTTTAAATTTATTAATAGTATTTCGCTACAACAAAGCAAAGGACGAATAAGAAAGTTAATTAATTTTGTCTGTCTATCACGTATCTGTTAAAAAAGTAGTATTTCCTTATTGCACAAGAAATTCTATTACATATGTAATAGAAATACAAATGTATCAATAAACTAACTAGAAGTAAGTGGCATTAGAACTGAACAAAATGACAGAAATTTTTGTAGAGTCTATCAAATTTTTAGCAGAAATCTGTAATTATATAAGTATGGTTTTTATTTGTGGCTCTCTTTTAATCTGCAGAGACTGTGGAAAAGAATTTAGCAATGGTATATCTATATATCTATATAATGAGATTATGGAATAAGAATTTGGCACTTCACATTTTAAATAATATAAAGTCAGATTTAACTTCTAGATTTTTCAGAGAGATGACAAGTACTTTTAAGAGTCTTCTATTTAATTATTTTAGAAAAAGGGATTTTAGATAATCTTTGAAACAAAAGAACTAAAGATTATTCTTTCTTGTGTATATGTGTTTAATTCCCTTTAAGATTAGTGGGAATTATCTGTGCACATTAAGTAAAGACTATAACCTAAGCCTCAATTTCAAACATTTCCTAAAAGTACTTTTTTAAAGCTTAACTAGAGTGGCTACATATTTTTCACCCACACTGATGCACAAATACTTCCAAGGGGACTGCATTTACTTTAAAAACCTAAAATCACAGAAGCGTGTTACATTAACCAAGCTCAATAAAAGCCATGTTCAAAAAAACCACAAATGGAATGCAAATATATTTTCGATATTTCTGTAATCACTTCTGAATGGAAAAGAGAGCCACCTGGGGCAAAAAGTATATTACCAGTCATTTTAGTAATGCAATTATTTCACAAATAAAACTACTGAAAAATACTGTTGACAAAAAATACCAAATGTGTATGCACATGTATAAACTGTAGAGTATACATATGTATATAAGAAGAATCCACATATTTCAGTATATTTATAGGTGAATATTAGATAAATACAATGAAAGAGATGAAGACTACAGAGTATATTATTCATGTATGGAAAATCTTATAATCAATGGAAATAATGAAATGAGTTTCAGGTTTGTGGCAACATTTAGTTCTTAAACTAAGATGACTATCACCTTGAATGTTAGATGACATTTCACCATTCCCTAAGTGGTGCTATGTAGCCTTCTTTTCTGTTCTTTCTAACTACCAGCATTTTTTTTTTTTTGGTTACATTAAATGCTAAGGATGTAAGGAATGCCCTTGTAAAACTCATCTTTCTCTACAGAAATAGCTGGAAAATGCTATGACCATCTTGGGAAAGATTAGTAGTGATGAGAACACTATCTCCTTTCTTAGTCACATTTGCATGGAAAGGTAAAATTGATTACTTAGCCAGAAGTTATTACACATCTATTAATGCCTCCTACTGTGCTAACCACTGGCAGCAATACAAAAACAATGACTTTTATTACATGAATTTTGTTGCTACTATTTATTTGTAATAAATGAATATACCTATAATAAAGACCAATTAAGGTTTAATTTGGTTCATAAAGATGATAAAGGCAACAAAAGTTTAACATTAGGGAGATCATTGTGGACTGTGTAGGACATGAAATAATTCATGAATTTGGGTTTTTCCAAATAGGAAGAACAGACAGTGATACTGTAGGAAAGGAATGGACATGGTATTTGTGAGTGATGATAGAGAGAGAAACCTATTTGGAACAAAACATAAGTTGGGGAACATGATATGGTGAGGAATAAGTAGAAAGATAAGGATAGGAATAATTATGTGGGTCTTGAAGTATTTGAGAATAAATCAAAATGAATGGAAACACATTATGTTGTATTTTACAATAATTCATGGAAGAGTATAAAAAACATATAATTAAGTGGGGTGATGCTGGAAACAAATCCAAGACCATGGTAATGGTCTAGATATGATACAGTGAGATCCTGTTTTCTGGTGGAATTAACAGTAATTGCCAATTATGAGATTGATTGATAACCAAATTCTGTAACTACCTGCTTAGGGATTATCAAAACCCCTTATTTTTAACATTTTACATTTAGATTCAAAAGCATAATCAAATAAATCCATGAATTTTCAGAAAAAATTTAAAAAAATGGATCCTAAGAATTATCAATTAACAAGAGTGATGTAAGCAATAGTAATGCAGAGGTAATATTATCATGACTCTACATGCTGTGTAATATTTGCTTTGCTGTCTGTATTGATTAGGAGTCATCAATTGCTATGAAGGAAGCCTAGTAAGTGGTAGCATGGTGGATGCCGAGATTGACTGTGATGGGCCAAATGTCCTAGGGCCTTAGAGTGAAGAGTACGGAGTTTGCAATTTGTTTTATTTACAGTGGGAAGCAAGTGTGAGTATAGAAGCAGGATGAATCTGAGATATGTGTTAATGGGCCCTTTGGTTTTTCTGTGGTGTGAAGGGCAACAGAAAGAGCAAGGAGGTTATTTAGAAGCTTTAACAGTAAGTAGTCTGGACAAAAGAAGATGCTATCTTTGACTAGGAAGATACAAATTTGATGAGAAGCAATTAGCTTTGGGATTTTTAAAATTGTTTGGAGATAAAACCAAAGGGACATATAATAGATTGGATTTTGGTGGGAAGGACAAGAATGAAAATTAGTCATTGCATTTTCTTTCAGTTTTTAAATTGGAGACAGAAGCAACATTCTGGATCACTGTAGAAAATGTAATGAGGATTAATGTATAAATTGTATAGAAGTAGATTTAATAAGAATTTAGGGAAAACACTTCAATTAGAAAGGTCCTATATCAGAATGGGTTGTCTTATGGGAAAACAAACATCTGTCACTTGAATTGAACAAGTTGGAAGATTAAAGGACTAGATAGTAACATTTTAAAGCTATAAGCATAGTTAAATAATTTCTGATTTTAATACTAAATATATGAATGAAAGAAATCTTTCTAGGTATAATATTAGCAAAGACTTACAGGCTTATGGATATAACCATTTGTGACTTAATTGTTACAAATGATAGTTACTAGTGCTTTGGGGAACATATTCCAATGCATACATATCAATGCCATTGAATTTCAGAAGAACAAATCTCAATTTCTAAACTAAATCATGGAAACAGTTCTAATTTAAACATTATTGCATAAGTAAATTTATATTTACCATCATTGTTAGGGGAGCAATTTTATCAAAGTAATATTTATAATAATTATTTATAGAGAACTCTGAGGCTCTCTGTATTATAATCTCACCTTCATAACTATAAAAAACTTGCCCAATATCAGCTTCTGGTAACGATGATTAAGGATGTTGACTGAGAGAATCAAACTTCATTGTGGCCCCAAAGTGGAATTTTAGAGTTGTGTTAGCATTTGAAATTCAAGACTGAATGAGTGTGCTTGGGCAACCATTATAAAGTCATGTAATAGATTCACAGTGGAGACTCTTCAGGCATAATACGATTGTAGAAATACAGGATATTGTATAGACAACATCAGGGAGTATTTGATAGTTCATTTCTCTCTGGGATATAAAATAGAAATCATAAATGCAATTTTGACCTCCTTTTGAGATTGTGTTCTGTTTGCTTCATAAGAATGTCCCAGTGGAATCAAACCCCAGTTACCTCGCTTAGTAACTAACTTAACGGTGTACATTTGCATTGGCTTTTCCTCCTGTTTTACTCTTGTTTTTTTCCCTCATGTTCCTGTGGATCAATTAAAATAAGTTAGTGGTTCAAAAACAATTGCTTTTAAACGGTAGTGGGTGGAGGGGTGAAAAATTCAGGTTAAGAGATGTATTAGAAGTGGCTATAGAAAACAAATTTAATTATGGGAGCGAATACTAGATTACTCACCATTCAGAGCAAAATGGACCTCTTTGTTAATGATAAGGAAGGTGATTTTAATTTCTTCAATGACAGTATCTCAATTCCAAAGAAAATTATTAGGCTAGATTGGAATCAAGATGTTGAATGACATATTGACTTAAATGATTGCAGTGGCACCAAAATGACACAAGATGACAGAAATTATAATGAAATGGGATTTGTTAGCATTAGGACTGAAGAAAATGACAAAAATTTTTGTAGAGTCCATCAAATATTGGAAAACAGAGAATAATTGTCTTTCTAATATTTTATGCAAATCTGAAATAGTAGTCGAAAAGATTTGTAATTTCAATAATAAGACATTTTCAGTGATAAACTTGGATTCATTATTTCCTAAAAATCAACTGAAACATGTGGAGAATATGAATGTCCACATTAATAGTGGGCCCAATAAAATCTAATTCATATGATGAAAAATAATGAGTTATGCAATATTTTTCTTTAAGTGATATGAACAAAATGTGAGATGAAACAGATTTAAAAGAGTGAACAAAAAACAACTTTAAATTATAATCATTTGTTAATAAAATTGTGAGCCTGAAAAAAAAAAACTTCATCTTTTTCTACATCACTAATAAATATGCAGGGTGGGAGATGAGGGTCACAAGATGTAAAGGGCCACTATCTAGAGCAAAGTTACTAAAGGAAGACATTTTCTTTATATTGAATTTATGAACTTCGTTACTAAAACGACCCTGCCAGAATTTTCTCTACACTGTCTACTGAGGTAATTAAAAAAAAAAAATCTCATTTTCATTACCTAATCCTTTAATAGTGTTACAGTATAAAAAATTAGGTTTAAAGAAAGGTCAGGGCCTCCCCAGTGGCACAGCAGTTGAGCGCTGGGCTGAAAAGCTGCCCGCAGTCTTTGCAGTGCTGGTTCAATCCCCGGCCGGCCACCGGCGAGGGTCCCACATGGCGCGACAGATCTCTCCTGCCATGCCCGCTGCTTCCCTTAGCAGTGTATTTTGTTAGTCTGCCTGTTCTGCTCCCTGCTCTGGCTCTGGTAAATTCTCTCACCCTCCCACACTTCTGACTGTACCCAATGCTTGTATAAATAAATAAATAAATCTTTAAAAAAAAAACAAAAACAAGAAGTCAGAAGACTTCATTTAAAAAAATAAATAAAGGTCAAATGGCAGTGTAAATTGAATATCATTGTAATAATTTTTTTTTAAGATTTATTTATTTATTTATACAAGCACTGGGTACAGTCAGAAGTGCAGGAGGGTGAGAGAATTTACCAGAGCCAGATCAGGGAGCAGAACAGGCAGACTGACAAAATACACTGCTGAGGGAGCAGTGGGCGTGGCAGGAGAGGTCTGTCGTGCCATGTGGGACCCTCTCAGTGGCCAGGGATGGAACCGGCAGTGCAGAGGCTGCAGCCAATTCCCAGCCCAGCGCTCAACCACTGCACCACCAGGAGAGGCCCTGTAATAATATTATTTTTAACTTGGCTATATTTAATGATTTAAACTGCTCAAAACCTGTCAGCTACAAAAAAGTTTTTGAGTGTGTTTTGTTTGTTTTACCACGCAAATAATTAATACAAACTCTACTTCAAGGAACTCAGTCTTAGAATTAAATATATATTTTCTTTACAGGAAAAGGTAGGTAAGACTATAGACTACATTCTCATACCCAGGGGAAAAAAAAATGTTAACAATAGGCAACAATTATTTAAAAGAAAAGTAGATCACATTTTAAAATCTTATATATGTACATATAAGCAAATTGATGCCACTTCATTAATGAAACTACTTATAGTTTTAGAACAGAATTCTTCTCAAGGGTTATAAAAATTAGTAATTTTAGCAATATAGTACAATGGTGATTACAAGCATCATAGCTAAAAACAAATGGATACTGCATTGAGTCATATAAGACACTAATACAAATATATTCTTAAAATTTTTAATTTTTTGTTGACCAATTTAATTGAAATTGCTCAGAAATAATTTAAAAATTGTGAAATAACTACAATCTTCAAATTTTAGTAGCTATTATTGCTATAAAATATTGAAGTACAATGTGATTGCTCATAGCTATTAGAAATTCATACCATGTTTCCTGAAGGACACTGTAATTGTTGTAGTAATTATAAACACAGGTTTATAAGCTATGAATTATAAAGACTTACTTAAATGCATTTATATTTTAAACAAATGTTTTATTAGTAAAATTATATTTTACTTTTTTAATGTAAAAAGAAAGAAAACTAGGAATTTAATCAAGCATGATGGAAATAAGGTCACTTCTTTTTTGCTTACATTACTTTTATTTCTTTCAACATCCTGACATGCAAAATTTAATAAATGTTTGTCATTGCAATTGTCTATTTTCTATAATATTTTTTATATAATAATTTTATATTTTTCATATACACTTTCTTTTACAATTACGGCTCTGCAAGAAGTCACTCTGATTGAAGTATTTAAAATTTATATGGCGCTTTTCCTCTTATCTGAGTTATAACTGATTAAATAAGTAATTAATCTATAACATCTCTGAAATAACATGCAAGCATTTCATCTAAGTTAATTATATAAATTAAGAAAGTAAATATACCAGAAATATAAACATTGCAAGATGATGATAGTCAGATGGAAATGGTTCCATTAAGCTTCCAATTAATCTGCTAAGAGATGCTATAAAGTGTGCAAAAGAGAAATAAACAAAACACTAAACAGAAATAAGCAAAAATAGTTTTAAGTTCTTATTTTATGTATATGTGTAAATTTGCACAGTATTATATTACTCTTATTTGGAAATAATTTCCTTCATCATGGATACAGCATTCTACCTGTCCCGTTATTAAAACAGTGAGTTACCTGACATGTCAATCCTCATCTAGAAATAGATAATTTAAAACTAAAAGATTGTTAATCTTCAAATTACATCTCACACATAGTAATATATACCCAAAGTTACCTTTTGCGCTTTGCACCTTCCAAATATTGCTCTGTGTAAATGACTTGTGATAATATTTAATAATGAGAAAATGCTGATTTCCAGCACTGATGTCATGAAGTAACTGAATGATGACAAAATACCCTGGAAAATCTTAAAATGTTTAAAGAGAAATGAAACAATGATTTCAACTTGATTATTTTTTATGCTATCACTTTGTAGGAGGTTATCTGTGAAAGTATCTGTGAAATTTTCAGATAAAACCATAATAAGAATGGTGATGGGGGGTGGAGGAGAACAAAATGGACTTTGGGCCAAGACTATGGGTGCTTTGGTGGTGGGAAAGGTATAGTGACCACATTTGAGGGGAGAAATTCTATGCTGTCAAAAAATTAATAAGGATGTAAAGCAATGGCACTTCATTAAAAAAACAAAAATAAAAACAAACAAAATTCCCAGAGTAAGGTGTCATTAGACTCAATAAAGCATCAGAATTTATGATTTATGTCAACACAAATTTTTACAAATGTTTTAATTTTTACATTTCAAGCTAATTTCAAAAAGAAATTTAAGTTCATAATATCATTCCTATATTAAATATCTATTATGGGAAAAGATTATGGGAAAAGATGCCCAGTAAGATGTCACTGGCATTGCTTGTATATAGGTAGCTGGGTACTACGGCGTGATTCAGACATTCATTCCATAAATATTCAATGACAATATCTACTCTGTGCTGGACTCAATTATATATGATGAACAAAGTATGTGATCACATAGTAAATCTTGGTTAAATGCTCTCAATATCTTTGTTACTTGTTAAATTTTCAAGTCATATAAGAAATTTTGTAATGCCTCATTCAGTATGTTTAAAAAAACTTAGAGGATTAGCCTTATTATAAATTACAAAACAACTATAAAGTTACTTCACCTCTGTGTTTCCTTATTTAATCCACATATGAATTTAGATAGTGAAAGAAAAATCCCCTTACTACCCTTAAAATCCACTGTGAGTCACTCTCATCAAACAAAAACTGGGTCTGTACAACTCCATAAATAGAAAGTTCAGAGTCACAATAAATTAAACTAAAGAAATTAAGTGTAAGCCTTTCCCTAGGTTCTACAGATCTGAGAGTGATTTAATATTTTTTTCCAAGGATAATCTTGCTTATTCTTATTGTTTTATTTTTTAAAAAGATTTATTTATTTATACGAGAACTGGGGTATAGGCCGGAGGCGGGGGAGGGTGAGAAAATTCACCAGAGACAGAGCAGGGAGCAGAACAGGCAGACAACTGAAAACACTGCTGATAAGAGCAGTGGGGTGAGACCGGATAGGTCTGCCGCACCATGTGGGTATCTCCCTGGCTGGCTGGGAATCAAAAGCTGCACTGCAGAGGCTGTGGACAGCTTCAGAGTGCTGCACTCAAACAGCTACGCCACCGGGGAGGCCCCCTATTCACTTTTAAATTGTGAACTGATTTAAAAAAAAACCTCTGAATTATATGTAATCTACCTTTTGTGTCAAAAGTATTTGCTGCTTTTGAAAACATTTTCATTTTTCACATCATTAGGCTATGATATGCACTTAAATTTAGTCATAAAATGTAAAATATTAGCTGTGAATAGTTACTAATATTTTCATTACTGGAATGTTAACTGCTGTGCTAAATACAGAAAAGATCAAGAAAATTCAGAAAAATGGAAAAGGTAATAACATTGTAAATTAGTGGAATGTATATTTTACAGTCTAGAATAAGTAATTTTTGATAGAAGTAAAAATAATGAAAAAAGTGTGAAGCATAAAGTATTTAAAAATATTTTCTCACTGTAGAAGCAATAATATCACTAAGAATATCACTAAGAAATAAGTCCTATTCTAAAAATCTGACAAAACAATGGTAATTTGTATGGGGATTGCCAATAACCAGTGGAACAGATGTGTATCAGAAAATTTGGGCTCAAAATCAATTTCCTCATTACTTTTTGAAAATAGTAGCCTCTGTGGTCTACAGAAAATACGCTATTCAAAAAGCTGGAAGAGGATGTATCAGGCATGAGGATGGAACTTTGGAAGACTAGCAGTTTCTACCCAGCAGAGCAGGGTTACATAGCAGGGCTGGTATGCTCCACTTCAGGCAATGTCTTTACCAGACATGGAGAAGATACAGTGCTGGAACAAATTTCCCTTTGGAAATAACAGCATATCTCTGGAGCCATTCCTATTTTCTTTCAATTTTTGGAAAAATCTGTTAGTCTAAAAACTGGAAAAATATGATATACATACTCTTCCTACCGAATATGTTTGAAGGAATTTCTACAAGAGAGCATAGAAGTAGCCCAGAATAATGACTGGATTTACACAATCCAGAACTCCTTGTTTACATAAGATAATTTTTCTTATTAGTAGCGTGGGCCAGTTTCTAATTAAAATCCATTAATTACCTTATTTAGAAGGATGAATGTCTGGTATGACATTGTTCTTGGTGTGTGCATGAGAGGAATTGTGGGAACAAGGTTGGGTGTTCGATGTCAAATTTGAATCTCACCAGCCCCTCACATACATCATAGCCGGCAGGATTACTCCTTGTTATAGTGGACCTGTCAAAGGACAAATAGCATTTTGCCTGTGGTTGTTCTAGGCTATCACATCTATACAGGAAAGAATTTTATGGAAAATCATAAAAGCTCCCTGTTTATGGTGCCTTTGGGTCTTATTCATTCTCTTGTTACTGCATCTCTGAATTAATAAGGTTCCACCAAGTAAATTAACTATTCCCACTTTTTCTTTTTGACCCATATAATGTTTTACATAACATCTCAATATATTAGATCACTTAATAAGCAAGGCTAAGAATCAGCAACAGGGAAAGACAAGCAAACATGGTAAAATTGCCATGTAAATAAATACAGTGACTATACTGTGAAAGAAGAATAGGCACCTTTCTATGAAGGTATAAGGATATTTTCAAAAATACCGAATTGTCTTTGAAAATGTATCTGGAGAGGACGCTGTATCATGAAACTTAGAGCAAATTATGTGATAAAATAGAATTTTGAAATGTAAAGACTTCATGGAGACAGGAAAAGTAACATCAAATGTATATAATAACAATAGTCCAAAATAGATGCAATGAAAGACAGCCCTTTTTTTGATTAAAAGAAAGGTTGAATATGTCAAGAAATTTCTACTGAATATCAGAAAAGGTTATTCATTCATTCAAAGATATTATATGTAATAGTAATTAGAAACAAAAGAAAGAAAATAAATCTAAAAACCAGAAATTAAATAAGATGATAGAACGTATTATTTTTATTGCAAAGGAATCAGTTAAAATTACTTATGAAAAGACCTATTTTAGATTTATCACTAAGCAAAATTTACTTATATGCCACTAATAGAGTCAAAGTGGAATAATATTTACAAACACCAACTTTAAATACCTTTCTAAAATCCCTTATGTAACTCAAAGAATAAGAGAGTGAAAACTTAACTCATTGAACTACAAAAGACCAAATCAACACAAATGCTTTATTTAAAATATGTGCCAGAATTTAGGACCTTTGCTGCATTTTGTAAAGGATTGTAAAAAAATTACAAAGCAAGTGATACAGAAGATTACTAATTTTTAAATAATTTGTATTGCTAAGGAAACCAGGAAAATGCCCTAAACTTCTTCACTGCTGAACATTAAAATGTTATATTTCTCATACAGTCTTGGTGTTAGGTGTAGCTATGTGATTGAGTTCTACCTATTTGCAATGAGAGTAGGAGTTATATGTGTTAATTCTATTACTGAACCATGAAACTATCTATGGGCCTTCTGCAATTGATTTTCCTTTCCCCATCTGGATACAAAATTTTCTAAGTGACCAAAATAATGACTTGCAATTACAAATTAGAAGGAGCTTGGGGTCCTGATCAAAACTTTTAGGACAATTTACTGACTTATTCAATTAAATTTTAGAAATCATCTGTAATGTTGGTCTTGTACATATGTGAATCTACATTTGTTACAGGACTTTGGTGTACCTTTGATAATGAACTGGGCAAAAAGAAATAGACAAATATATAGTCTTACAAAATACAGACAAAATGCAATTCTCAACTAAACAGCATTATATTAACTAAGACACTAAAGAAAGAATCATATGCAATGAGAAAGTAGAGTTTATTCCAGGGGTATTTTTGTATCATGTATGCAAATGCCTCATGCTTATATCTCTAAGAAGCATCTTAAACTAATAACATCCATAACAAAACTCATATTTTCTCAATATTTTCTCCTCTTCCAAAATTTTCCCTTTTCTGTTGATTAATCTCTAGTGCATCAACTGGTTAAGCAAAAATTATGATGTCATCCTTGACTCCTTTTGTTCTCTTAAATCTCATATCTATCCAAAGTTAATGTCTGGTCCACATGCAAAATACATTTGATCTGACCATTTTCATAATGGCTCAGTCCCCACTCTGTTCCAAGATATTCCCATATCTCACCTGTATTATTCCTTAATTTTTTTTTAAAGATTTACTTATGCCTACAAGAACTGGGGTGCAGGCCAGAGGTGCAGGGGGTGAGAGGATTTACCAGAGACAGAGTGGGGAGTAGAACAGGCTGACTGACTGAAACACACTGCTGAGGGGAGCAGCTGGCATGACAGGAGAGGTCTGCTGCGCCATGTAGATATCTCCCTGGCCGGCTGGGAATTGAACTCATGCTGCAGTGGCTGGTGATAGCTTGATAGCATTGTCTTTAACCCCTGCACCACCAGGGAGGCCCTCACCTGTATTATTCTTTATTAATTGCCTCTCACATTTCTTCCCTGCCACTAGAGCACACAGAGTAGTCAAACACTCTTCCAAAACAGGTTAGATTGTTATTTGTTAGTTCAATGATTCCTCATGTCACCCAGATAAAAGATAAAAACCTTCCAGAGACCCACAAGGCTCTATATGATCTGGATCACTCCTTCACTCCACCTCTCAGACTTTCTTCTTCTCTCTCTTGTGCCATAGGCTTCAGTACCTCTGCTTTCATTGTTATTTCAATATTAAGTCACCCATGCTCCTTCTTTAGGACATTTGAATTTGTTTCTCTTTCTGTCTTGAATGATCTTGCTCCATATATCCTCATTTCTGACTCTTTCACTTCATTCACCTATCTAGTCACCTTTCCAAAAATAACTATTTTCTTTTTGGGTGCTTCAGTCACAGTTTTTCATTGCTTAAGTATCTTTTGTCTTTTCCTACTTTTGAAATGAGCTCTTGATTACAAAATATCAAACTATACTCTAAGATGCCAGTCACTGGTACAGTATGGAGGAGCCCACAAGTAAGGACAGAACAGCAGCAGGTGGCAAGAGGTGGGAAGTGATTGAAACAGCAGTTACATATGTCTAGAAGACAATAAAATTAGTCAACAGGTTGTGCTCCAATGTTAGCACAAGTTACTCTAGTCACTACTTTGTGGGTAACCTTAGTGTGCTTGGGTTCAGCTTCTACAAGGCAATACAATCTCTAAGCATTAAGAGTTCTTGGTATTCACTGATCACACACTTCTTCAAAGTGTTGTCATAGACCTTAGAGTTGTACTAAGAGGCTCCAGGAGCTCAATGTTTTAGTGGCAACCTATGCTTTGGATTCCTGACTGACTACATAGCTTAGCAAAAATCCATCAGTGGATTTACCATAAGCATGTCCTCTTCCCTTTTCATATTCCTCTTGGCAAAGCATAAAAATTGCTGTTCTGCAAATTGCTGGATACAGTGTCAGCATTTAAATGGCATTAATCTGAAATTGAAGGTCATTTTCATTGGAAATATCCTTCCCTATTGCACTCCATTTTGCCACCTTCTACAAACATAGTGAGATGAAGCAGCTGAAGTAGAAGATATCAATATTGCTTTTCACAGCCACCTGCAGGTTATTCAGAGGTTCCACCCTCATGACTTGGCACAAGGTGTTAGAAGCAGGGAAACATCAGCGCTGTGGTTTGGCATCAGTGGTACAGAGATGGCCAGAGGACTGTGGGGCATGACACCAAAGCTATTTTTATTAAATTGGATGGCAAAGTCTGTCATATGCTGCAGATGTTTGCTGGTGAAGTTCATTTCCATATAGATGTGCTCTTGGCAAGTGAGTAAATGTTCCTGCAATTGTCAGGCCTTTAGCATTTACTGCAGGAGCCCAGACAGCCGCAGGAACCACAAATCTACCAGGTGCCATGCCTATCCTTATGGAGAATTCAGATAGGTCATTCAGACCATTGCTGACAACACTAAGATGATGTGACAGAGCAAGGATTTCGGGCCCTCATGATGGGATGGTAGATTGGTCCCTAGGACTGTCTACTGCTCCTCTCAAGTTACCCACCACACCAGTCTGCATGGAGGAAATCTGAGGCACATTGCCTGACTAATGGTACACAGAGGCCAGAGATTCAATGTAGCAGCTTCTCTCACCCAGACAGAGTTAGTCCAATAAGATCTGCCTCCTGAGAAATCAGTGGCTTCTCTGATAAGTATTCTTTAGGTGTGGCAAGATCTGTTGAGAGAAGATACCAATAAATAATAGCACCAGTCTTGAAAGTCACGGTTATCATAATGCTGTGTTAACAAACTCAAAACTTGCTGCACCAGCTCCAGAGTTTCTAGTGGTTCCTTGAGAAATAGCTTCACTATGGCACAAGCACAGTAGGTTGTCGCTGGGCATTTTCATCATGAAAACTCTTGAAGTAGCTCTCTAGTAACTTATGTTCATTTTCAATTCTTTCAGCATATTCTCCCACAATCCAAGTCATGTGAGTCAAGTGTCTGACTCATGAAATGAGTCTAATTTCTCAAATAGAGTGCCAATGGTACTTTCTTACTTATTGTGGTATTGGTGGAAGATTTTCCTGATGACAACTGGCACATGATGTGCTTTGGCGAAGATAAGAACAAGCACAGAACTCTACAGATTGCTCCGTCATGATGGCATACTGTCCAGTGAGCTACACAGCTTTGAGAACAACAACATCCAGCTCTGTGAACATATGCTTTCAATTTTGCAAGAACCTGAGCAAATGGCGTGGACTGCCAAATAAATCATGATGGCCAACTTCTCCAGTTTAACATTGATAGATCATTTTAATTCCCAAAGAATAGGTTGATTTTCAGTGTGGCTATTCCAGGTCCTTTTTGTACAGTTGAGATTCTTCATGGTGATGTACTGCAGCTTTGGTTTAATATCCAGCAAAGTGACAAGTGGAGGGGTTGGCTTTTTCAACAGCATATTGCCATAGTCAGTGTCATTGAGTAAAAATTAGAATTTTATGAGGTCTTTTACTGTTGCAAACACCACTGCTGGATTGACATGAGATAGCTGGGGAGTGATCTGCTCACAGTTGCGCTCAGCCTTCCTGCCATTTTAAGGTTGTTATTAGACAGGCAATCTAGATGAAAAGCTGTCCCCATTTAGTGCATTCATTCAGGGTTGTTAGAAGCTTATTAACATTCTGTGGGTTCAGATCAAGTATATTGCTGTTTGGGTGAGACTCAGTGATTTCAGATAATGCTGCTACAATATGAGCCACCAGCATTAGAATTGGACCTGCTATGAGATCCCACAGAGAATCCAGAAATACCTAATCTTCCAACATTTGGGCATTGATAACATGAAGTTTTGCCATGCAGTCTAGTTTTGTGTTTCAGACAAAGAGATCTTCATCTTTAAAGCACTTGGAGTGGAGCTCAGAGAAATATTTTGTCATCTTATCCACTGGATTCACCCCAGGTTTCTGACTGCCACGGACAGAATGAGAGAATTGGAGTTTCAGAGTCTTCCACAAAGTTGTTCACAGCCATAATCGCCATGTCTGACTGACTCTTGGCATTGTTCATGAAGTAGAGATACACCTATGAGCTTCTTAAGTTTCAGATTTTCAGACAGCCTGCAGTTCACTGTATCTGGAAAGAGAACTAACAGTCTTCTCCACAGACATAGTAGCAACCATTTTTTCCACAGCTTCCTTTCTCTGTTCTTTTGTTTCATTGTTGAGTTCAACTTTTTTTTTTTTTTTTTAATAGAGGCATGTTTATTTATTTATTTGTTTGTTTGTTTGTTTGTTTGTTCTGTTTACACATGCACTGGGTACAGTCAGAAGCGCGGGAGGGTGAGAGAATTCACCAGAGCCAGAGCGGGGAGCAGAGCAGGCAGAAGGACCGAAGTACACTGCTGAGGGGAGCAGCGGGCGGCAGGAGAGGTCTGTGCGCCATGTGGGACCCTCCTCCGGTGGCCGGGGAGCAGCCGGGGATTGAACCGGCGCTGCAGAGGCTGAGGGCAGCTTCGCAACCCAGCGCTCAACCGCTGCGCCACCGGGGAGGCCCTGTTGAGTTCAACTTTTAATTAAATAATTTCTCCCTTTTTTATGGTTGTGAAATAGGTTGGACTCAGTCATGGTTTGGAATCTTTTTTTGGGTAACTTTTTAAAATAAGTTAATATTGACTTAACATTCTATATAATTTAGGGGTATAGGTTCACACCTCAGATATATTATATTTTACCACATTATGCCCAACACTCAAACAACCATAATCTTCCACAAGAGAGCACGGGGCCTCCTCTCTGCTTTTTTCTCCCCCCCACCCTGCCCTCTCTCTTTTCAATTCTGCAGTTATATTTCTAAGGATAGTTTTGGGTTTAGTTTTGTCTGTCCTTTTGTTTGTTTCTTAATACTATACATATGAGAAAACTCATCCAGTATTTGTCATTTTCCTTCAAATTTATTTCACGTAGCAATATACCCTCCCGTTACATGCAAGTTGTCACAAATGACAAGACTTCATCTTTTTTTTTTTTTTTAAGAGCTGAGTATTATTTTGTGTGCATCTGGTACATCTTCATACACTCATCCATTAGGCACTTGGTTCTTTTCATAACTTGGTTACTATAAGTAGTACTGCAAAGGACCTAAGATTGCAATTATCACTTTGAATTCATGTGTACCACAGACAATGGCAGGGGTAGGGGTGGCAATCAGAGAATATGTCCTGAATGCTATTTTCTTCATATTTCTCTTATTTTGCATTGTTTTTCTCCATAAAAATTATCACTACTTAACATACTTATTACTTATATGTCCTCTTCACTATTACAATGTACTCTACAAAGTCAAGGATATTTGGCTGTTTACTTGAGAAAATGAATAAAAACTTAATCAGGAAATCCATTTGTGTAATTTAACACAGTAATAAGTATATGGAAAGAGAAAAATATCTTTTGGAAGTTTCAAAACAAAAGATTTTAGGTAAAATTTATTATTACCAATATCGACTCAATAAGCTATCAGAATTCTTTCTTAATATGATAAAGACTATTAATCTTAAAATAAGGACTAATGAATGCTAAAACAGAAGAGGCAACCAGCTTAATTTCAAAAGCTTGCTAAAACTATTCCATTTAACACTAAATTTTAACATTTGTCTGAAAGTCATAACCAATGCAGTATGGATGAAGAGGCATAAATAAAATAAAGAACAACTTCCTGTTTTTTACATTTGTTTGCTAAACAAGAAAATCTAAAAAATTAGCTGAAAATATATTGGCTATTTTGGGAAAGCAGTTGGAAATATCTCCACTTTCTTTCTTCTTCCTTTTTGCTGATCAATTTTTTTGTCACCATAACTGTTTAAGCTACTTGTCAGGGTTATCAATATTATCCACAATTCCATTTAAATGGCCACAGAAATTTCAGAACTCACAACTACATTTTACCCCATGTAGAGAAAAAGTGTGTGTCTCTCTGGATAGATTCCAGAAGTTTCTTGCAAATATTGCTTTACAGTTGTGTTATGAGAGGGTTTCTGGATGAATCCTTAAATCAGAGTGGATAGGATATGTTGATTGGTTTAAGAAAGCTGGGTCCATTAGTAAAATGAAAACTCAATGTACTGTGAAAAAAAAGGGTTGGGCCCTTGGAATCAGTTATTATTTTTTAAGATTTATTTATTTATTTATACAAGAACTGGGGTACAGTCTAGATGCACAGGAGGGTGAGAGGATTCACCAGAGACAGAGTGGGGAACAGAACAGGCAGACTGATGAAATACACTGCTGAGGGGAGCAGTGGGTGAGGCAGGAGAGGTCTGCAGCACCATGTAGGACCCTTGCCGGCCAGGATCCAACCAGTGCTGCAGAGGCTGTGGACACCTTCACAGCACAGTGCTCAACCGCCTGCGCCACCAGGGGAGGCCCTGGAATCAGTTATTTTATTATGAGAAAGGAGACATTAATGCTAAAGGGTTATGAAAATTGTTGATTTATATACTATGTTTAAGTTAAATTCTCTTAGTGACAAGACTTCCTGTAGTGACAAAATTGTATTTCCCCCAAGGCACAGAGATCATTGCATTTTATTCCTATAGCTCAGGTAATTGCTGACTTCTAAGTTTATATATTTCTTAATGAATAGCTTTTATCAAAAATGTCAAATGCTTAAAATTAGTTTCCTTGACAATGCTAGTTAGTTCTGTTAAGTAAATATTAGAGATTGTTAAAACAAAAATAAAGGAAAAATCCTACATAAATTCATACTGAATATGAAGTATAAGAAATATGGGAATGATCATTTCTTGGTCAAATATAATAGCTCACAGTGAAATTTTACAAGGGCAAAATAATATTTTTTATCTCAAAATCTGTTTTAGAACTCAGAATTTCCTAAGGTAACTATGTCAAAGAAAAAAAATCTCTATATTATAAAAATGGAAAATACAAGGCAATATGTTCCTCATTCAATACAAATGGTTTAATTGAATGTGGTATATGAATAAGGAAATAAGATCACAACCTCTTTCTTTATTAAGAATGCCAGTACAGGGCCTCCCCGGTGGCGCAGCAGTTGAGCGCTGGGTTGCGAAGCTGCCCGCGGCCTCTGCAGTGCCTGTTCAATCCCCGGCTGCTCCCCGGCCACTGGAGGAGGGTCCCGCATGGCGCGCAGACCTCTCCTGCTGCCCGCTGCTCCCCTCAGCAGTGTACTTCGGTCCTTCTGCCTGCTCTGCTCCCTGCTCTGGCTCTGGTGAATTCTCTCAACCTCCCACGCTTCTGACTATACCCAGTGCTTGTATAAATAAATAAATACATCTTTAAAAAAAAAAAAAGAACAATCTTTAAAAAAAAAAAGAATGCCAGTACATTTTCATATGTATAGAGTACATACAAGACTATGATATCAGTTTAGACTATAGCATAAAGAATGTCTCTAATTATGTTTTCTTTGAAATTGATATTAAGTTTAATACACACATATATAATAGTAATATATATATAACACATCATTTAATATTACAATTTCTATTAATATCTGAAAATAATGCTCATTTGAAGTTTACAAAACCCCAGTAGTCAAAAGTTTCCCCCACCTGAATTAAAATTATCACTGAGCTATAGCTATGTACTTCTATTGCACTACTTATTTTTGACATTTCACAATTTATATGTGAAACTTTGTATATATTTTTGGGAGCATATCTCTCTCTGTCTCAAAGTGTATTAATTTTTCACAATAGAGTCTCTATTCATTGAAATTGTTGATAAAACATCAAAGCAAAGGAGATATTTCGTGTGTTCCTTTAAAAATAACTTCTCACGTGAAATCAACTCTATTTTCTCCCAGGGGAAGTATTTCCCTAAAAAAATTTGCATTTTACAGAACAGTTGGCTGCATGAGCCTTCTGTCTCTGTAAGTGAGCTATAATTATGATAAAGTGCAGGTAAATGGAATAGCATTTTACTTTATTTTGATAGACATTGAACCTAGTTATCCTGATCTTTAAAACTTACAACGTACAATTAATTATTTATTATTTTATATCCCTTCCCCCAGTGCCTTTCTCCCTCCTGCTTAACTTTAGAGTCATTGATTTTTTACATCATTTTACATTATGGATTGTACAAGCTGCCTATAGAAGAGCTGCTGTAAAACAAACGCAGGGCCTCTCTGGTGGTGCAAGGGGTTAAGTCTCAGCACTATGAGGCAAGCTATCAGCAGCCACTGCAGCACGAGTTCGATCCCTGGCCAGGGAGTTGACCCACATGGCGCAGCATTCCTGTCCTATCTTTCTCGCTACTCCCCTCAGCAGTGTATTTCAGTCATTCCCTGCCTGGTCTGCACCCTACTCTGTCTCTGGTGAATCCTCTCACCCTCGCCTCCCCCACACCTCTGGCCTGTACCCCAGCTATTTTATGCATAAATAACTAAAATAAATCTTAAAAAATAAAACAAATGCAAAATGCTATTGTTGCTTTTCAACGTTTATCATAAACACCAAAATCTTCTTTCATTTCATAAAAACAGGTACTATTGTGGACTTTTTATGAACGTGATGTGGTATAAACTTTTGAAAAACAATGGATACCTGTATCCCAATACTCACAACTTCAGTTCAGCTGTCTTTGCTCAAATGTCCATTTCCAGGGAAACCTTTCCAAATCACTCTATTTTAAATTGCACCACTTTCCCTGCTTTGGTTTTCTCTTTAGCACTCATCACCCTCTCATTCATATATTATGTGTTTTCTTTTCTTGTCAATCTCTCTACATTGACGCAGGTGAAACAGAATGAACATTCTGGGAAGTTAGGACGGCTTTATTCATTGCTTTCTTCCCAGTGCCTAGAACATGCCTGAAACATGTGAACATTCAATTAAATATTTGAGTGAATATTATTTATGAATTAACGAAATCATGACATTAACAAGTGGAGAACATTTATTTTTTTTTTATATTTTAAAGATTTATTTATTTATTTATACAAGCACTGGGTACAGTCAGAGCACAGGAGGGTGAGAGAATCCACCAGAGCCAGAACAGAGTGCAGAACAGGCAGACTGACAAAGTACACTGCTGAGGGGAGCAGCGGATGGCAGGGGAGGTCTGCGCACCATGTGGACCCTCGCCCGTTGACCGGGGATGGAACCGGCGTTGCACAGGCTGCGGGCAGCTTCACAACCCAGCGCTCAACCGCTGCGCCACTGGGTAGGCCCGAGAATGTTTATTTTTTAATTTGTTACAACTGAGGTTTGCCCTTCCTCTAATGCGATTGCCAAGTTCTTTAGTGTAAATTTTAAAATAACTGAGAAATCACGGCAAAAATTTGTTTTATATGACTGAGTACTAGAATTGTATGTATCAGAAAATGTTTCCTACCTCCCTGGTGTAACAGTGTTAGTATTATAACACCTGATAGACTATTATGCTTGGCCCATGATTATCTTCTGAAAAAGGATCAAAAACTGATGGACAGATTAATGAATATTGTCCTTTAGTGTATTTTCACTAAACACTACAGAGTCGGAAAAAGTCATAAGAAATAGCTGTGCATAAATACTACTTTTTTCTCTAGCAAAATATTAGATTGTCACCTAATCTCTTAAATTTTTAGAAGAAAAGTGAATGAGATTTTCAACTGGATATCTACCAGCAGAACAAACTCTCAGCCGTGAGACAAGTGGAGGAGAAAGGAGAGGACAGAGCATCCCCAACTGTTTGGGTCTTGCTTTAGGAAGGAATATTGTTTCTTATGATTAACCCAGAAAAATGGAATTATTTGTGCAACTGAGATGTCACCATCAAATGAACTAAAAATAGCAATAACCAAGGCAGAGAGAAATATAACACTAAGAGGCAAATTTAGGAGTCCCTTTCAAGATCTGGAGTGTGAGGTGGGTTCTTATAGTCATATTAGAGGAGAAGAAAGGAGCTTTAGGCAGAATAAAATTACCTATGCTTATCAAATTGCACTCACTCATTTAGACCTTGTAACTTTAACTATATAGTCTTACCACCGCTGAGGTTATTTGGGTCTGAATTAGAAATGCCCTGCTCTGATATATTCATCTAGACAGAGAAATTTTCTTTCTCTGGTGGTAGACCCATCCTAGTCAATTGCTACCATGTAGTTACAGCATATTCCACTGAAAATATGACGACCTATTTAGTGAATAAGCAATTGATCCCTGTAATCAAAATCCTCCTGGATTTCCTTTCACCATTTGGCTTGTCATCAGTGGTAATTTATGCCTCGAATATTTCACTTGCAAAATCCATACCATGTGCACCAATAATATTCCAACACCTTCTTCAGTAATTGTCTGTAATGACAACCTGAAGCCTTTCTGTGGGATTTATTGATCCAATTTCAGAAAGGATAAATTGTTGAAAATGATTCAATCTAATATGTGGAATAAGAGCATGTTACATGCATCTCTAAAGCTTTGGAAAGTTGTCCTGCTGTCATTGTTGGGGTTTGGGTACTTTTGAAGGAAATATATATAAAAGAGCATTTAAAAGTAAAATACTCATGAAACTATGACCCAGGGCCTCCCTGGTGGTACAGGGGATAAAGTCTCAGTGCTATCAAGCTATTACCAGCCACTGCAGAATGAGTTTGATCTCCCGCCAGGGAGGTGATCCACATGCCACTGCAGACCTCTCCTGTCTCACCTGCTGCTCCTCTCAGCAGTGTATTTCAGTAGATCTGCCTGCTCTGCTCAATGCTCTTTCTCTGGTGAATCCTCTCACCCCCCCACACCTGTAGCCTACACCCCAGTTCTTATATGCATAAATAAAAATAAATCTATAAAAAAAAACTATGACCCAGAGTTAATGATTTTTATTATTGTTGAAATTTTACGAGGATACAGTTTGTGTTTGTGGGAGGGGGTTGGGGAGAGTATTTTAATAAAAATACAATCTCTCCTCTTTCTTCCTCCTTTCTCTTGCTCTCCTTCCCCATCCTTTTCCCTCTGAGATTATATATCAAACCATGGGAAAAAGATGACAGACAAATTTCCTAATACTCATGTATGATTCCCTGGATTATTGGGCTGTATAAACTGAAACTATTGCCAAAATCACCAGACAACATCAGTGCTTCTCAATAGTCAACACATCTTAGGGTGGAACTAAGAAAACAAAGTAGATATCAAATTTAAGTTGTAGAGTAGTAAAATTTTAAGAGAATCTGAATGGTGAAGGACTAATGGCATTTCTATAACCAATAAAAGTCAAATATGTTTTATCTAAATCTAAGGAACCTAAAAAGTGGTACAATTGAGACAGTATAATTAGATTATCTTATGGAAAATGCTTGTAGAACAAGATAGAACTTGTTTAATATTTTAGCTCTAACACCCACCAATGATGTAATGATGTGACAATGATTAAGTTGCGAGGTCCTTTGAGATGCCATTTCCTCATCTATAAAATAGGGATAATGATAGCAGCAACACCGCATGGCTGATTTTCACTGTTGCGGGCACACATTTAGTGTTCCATAAATGTCTGATGCTGTTACTGTGTTTTAATAATCATCTGTGCAGGACTGCTAATTGTCTACGAATGCCCAATCCTCTTCTTTCAGTTTTTTTAATATTTATTTATTTATGCAGACAAGAACTGGGGTACAGGCCAGAGGTGTGGGGGTGAGAGGATTCACCAGAGACAGAGTGGGGAACAGAACATGCAGACTGACTGAAATATACTGCTGAGGGGAGCAGCAGGCGAGACAGGAGAGGTCTGGTGTGCCATGTGGGTAGCTCCCTGGCTGGCCGGGATCAAACCCACGCTGCAGAGGCTGCAGACAGCTTCACAATGCTGTGTTTAACCCCTTGTGCCACCAGGGAGACCCATTCCAGGCTGTTTTACAGCACTAGAAATGGGCACTGACTGTAGTTGATAGGTGGTCACCAGTTGTCTTTTCCTGGAGTGTTTGCGCCTGTTATTAGCAGGTGCTTGACCTCCAGTTTGTTCCAGTGTTCCTTTGTTTTGGTTTTAGGCCTGAAGTGGGTGGTGGCAGGTGACTAGCCCAGACTTGGCTTTGAGTTGTATCCTCTTCTAGGTGGGGACTCAGGTGCTCTGACCTGCTGATTCAGGCTCCAGCCGTTCTATGTTGACAACCTCTGGCTTGAGATTGGAGGCCTGACTCTGCACTCCCACCTCTGTAGTTATTTAACACTGGACACGCCATCCTGGTGCCAACTTGTACACCCCCTTCCAAATGCAGTGCCAGGCCTCAGGAGTCCCTGAGGTTGGCATGTGTCTGAGTCAGTAGATGTGGGGGTCTCTGTAGCAGCCACCCCCCTCTCTCGTGGTTGTACAGCCCAGCATTACTATACACAGACTTCACTTAAGGTGTTTCCTACTCATTTCCACAGGAATATTGCTCCTAGTGTGTGCTGTAGTTTTCTGTTTTTCTTAGGGGTTTTGGCTTTTACTGCTATCTAGTTATGAGTACCTGAAGTAGGCAATCCAGGTCTTTGCCACCATCTTGCCAGACTCCCCTAAAACTATAGTTTATTTAGTTTGCATATATGTTGAGCCAGTCAGCACTGCACATTATCATTTTACTTTCTATCACCTTACCAGTACTATTGTTGTAGAAATGAATTCTAGCCTTTTACCAGGCAGAGGAAAAACAAACAGTACTTCAGGAATGGTGAGGTCAGGAGAAGCTTTATTACTCATGCATTAGGTCCCAGACCTGGATAGCCCCGTAAGGTCTGAGCAATGGTTTAAAGACCAAGTGTTCCTTTTATACACAACTGTCTCTATATCTGTTACATTGATAGCATCGTTTTTCAGCAGGCACAACCATTAGTGGCAAAGTCCCCAGACAAGGGGGGAAAGATGCAGGCATTCAGGGATGGCCTTGGAGAGATAGACCAGCTGCCCAACCTTGTAGAAAAGAGTGCTGAGGCCCTGGCCATGAATCTTGAAAGGAAAAAAACTGTAAGTAAGCAAACTTGTTAATTATTTCTGCATTGGAATGTTCATTGCACTTGGGCTGGAAGTTCTGCTGTAATCTTTATTATATTCATTTGCTCAATAATATATTTTTGCTTCACTATCACTATAATATTTAATATTTTTGCTGCCACAAAATTGTAATGAAAATTGTGGTAATTCACTGAACAATTTATACTTTGTTAGTTCTTTAGTGATTTCTCTCACATGTATCAAATCTCACTGATTATATCTGTATGTGGTTGAATGGTATAGGGGAAAAAAACCGAGGATTAAAAACACACAGATCTTGACCAATTCCTAGCTATGTAACATATCAATTTTCTTTGAGCCTCAGTTTACTCTCCCATAAAGTACAATTATATGTATCTCTTAGCTTGGTTAAGTATTTTATGATCTGTATATGAAGACATGAATACTGTATCTCAGAATTGATATTGTATATATTATTATATTATGCTCAAGGGGCTGAATTCCAATTCATTGCTGTCTTACATAGGCAGTTGATTCTTATGATCTAGTCCCTATTTTAAGATGATCTTGATACAAAGTTTTTGCAACTTTATATATCCACACTTGGGCATTATCTAGGTCTGTTATATTTCTCTTGAGGAAAAAATTCTGAATAATAATGGATGTGATTGACATATATATTCATCAATATTAGGACATTTTGCGGCAAATCAAACTTACAATGAATTCAGCATTTTTTGTTATGTATAATTTTTTTTTCATTATAAATCATTGTTAATAGTCTCCAGAATAATGAGCTGAAATATTTTAGTTAATTTTTATTGGCTTCATGTCAATTATCAGCTTTTGGTGTTTATCTTTCCAAACTCCTAATTCTTTAATGATAATTTACTAATAAGGAAGTTAGTAGTAAAGTACCCCGTCTCTCTCTCTCTCTCTGTATGTGTGTGTGTGTGTATATATATATAACAATTAATTTTTTTCAGTCTGTATATCACAATTATTAAGATAATGCTCAATTTAATTTGAAAATATAAACAATGTAGGCTGTATATTAGGTAGGTAAAATTTTGGATTAATTAACATAGTAGTCATAGTTAAAGCATTCTTTACATATAAACTATTGTGTGGCTTCTTTGATTCAATGATAAGAATTAAGCCATGTAGAACATTTAAAAATCAGTTTAATACTAAGGGCAGTAAAACTGTATGTGGCATGAATGACTAAAATGATTAATTCTACAAATTCCTTTGGTTGTAAGAAGTTGATCTTTTCCTGGACAGTTTTCAATGCTGTTATTTCATGAGCTGCTAGTCTGTGTAGGTTAATAAATTTTTATTGTAATTCTGAAGTTAAAAACACCTTTATCCTGTAGCTAGCATCAATGTATTCAATGAATACTCAACAAATACTTCCTGATTTACTGGCTGAAAAATTAGAAAGAGTTGTATTATTTAGAGGCAAATGTAATAAGTAACTTTTAATAGGATGGAAAGAGCAGCTTCATGCTAAGTAGAATATGAACTTTCTTTTTGTCAATATAAATTGATTCTAGAATTCAATAATGTCTGGACTTTTTTTTTTTTTACCTGAAGTTTCCTATTGAACTTGTGCCCTAGAATAATTCTTCCTCTCACCGGATCTTTCACAATTTAATGAAATCTATAAAATGATCACACTACTTGTAGAAATTACTTGTAAATGGAACACAAATGAAAATTGACAGTGTTAAATGCTATTATTTTCACTCTCAAAAAGATTCCAATTAGAAATTTCAAATTTAGTTAAAATACATGATAACACTAAATATGGCATTCACTTTTTCAGTATCTTAATAGACTCAGTTTATTTTTTTAGCCTACATGTTTCCTTAGTTCTGGAACAGAGTGACCTCTTCTCTACACTTCTCTGCATTAGAGAAATCATCTGCTATCTGCCTGAGATTCAAGTATTTTTCTAAATGTGAAAGAGGCACCTTTATTAATGATTTTTCTATAGTCAAGTTTGTAAAATTTTGTTTAAAAGATGTGCAGAAAGTCAGAAATAATGGCACTGATTTTTTTTTTTTGCTCAGTTATGAGAGACACTATTGAAAAATTGGGAGAAACTGACACTATAAAAATTGATACTAGACTATATAATGTATTATTGTAAAATAAAAGAAAAGCAATAGCATTTAGGAATAGGAAATACTACAGAAAAATTAAAGAAAAATATTAATGTGAAATACACTGAAGTGGAAACATGAATGGCTAATCAGTATACAGAGATATTCAGTTCACGATTACTGAAACAATCTAAAAATTAATAATGTACTGATCAAATCACCAAAATTATTTAAAAATCCAATACTACCAAATTTTGTTTGCATTGGAATCAGTAGTCTACTGTTTGTAGCTATGTGATTTAGTGTAAATTTTTTGAAAAAAAAATTGGTGATTTTTAAATTAAGTATATTTACACCCATGACCAAAAACCTTCTGTTCATTCTTCAGAGATGGTTGACCAAAGGCCCTTGAAGAAGTATTTATACAGAATTTCCTTTGGTAGCAGGGACCTGAGTTAGAAGCCTACATGTCCATATGTATGGGAAATGAAATATCTTGCAAATACTTAAGATAGCATGAAAAATTGTTCCTTAAAAAAATTACGGGATTTATTTATTTAAAATATGCCCCTTTCCCCCAAAGCAAAAGAGATATAGAAATTTGATTAGTTGTTATCTAGGACTGGCATTAGGAATGGGGACTTACTATAAGTGGGCACATACATTTTTTAGGATTGATTGAAATGTCTTAAATTAGATTATAGTGATGACTTCACAACTGTACATACATACTAAAATTCACTGACTTGCACTGAGAATAGGTGAATTTTATGGTATGTAAATCATATCACAAAAAGTGGAAAAACATGGAATTAAAACGACACAATAGTATTATAATATAATACTATTTACCTTTACTAAGGCAAATACATATAAGATTCATGCAAAGATAACAAATTTATCTTTGTAAAGATAACCAACTACCTTAATTTTATTCTTATAAAGAGAAGGAAAATAGAGAATTGGATAGGGGCTCCAAAAGACCTTACAGCTGGTCTTCAAATTATTTCATTTAATGTAATTTCATTATAACTTTACTTAAAAGAAAAATCCCCTTTCAGTGTATGTTCTTTTGGCTAAAGTCACAATTTCCAAGAGAACTTAAGGGAGGACTCACTACCATTCTTGATAACAAAGAAATTTTGTGTATGCAAATGTGAAGTACCTTACTGATGATGAACCCCAAGTCCCTGGGGGGAAAATTAAATAAGTAAAGCAGCTATCAAAAAAGTTACTGGACGAAAAACCAGGAGAGGGTAAGGCATAAGCTTTTGAAAATTCAAAGTGCTATACTGGCTATTAGTATATCCAGACAGGCTTGGAAGAGAAGGTAATGATTTTATATACAGTGGAGCTCAGAAGGCAATAATGAGCCAGGAGACTAAGAAGGTGGGGAAGGCACATCACTTTACATGTAAACTCTATATTTTTGTTTTTGTTACCTTAATTGCATTAGCTTTCATAGCCGCCAAAATGTCAGCAGGAATCGGAAATATTCAACTATTTAAATGACAGGTCTTTCTTTTATATTTTTTTAATGTCTTAGAAAATAGCCTCTAACCAAGAAGCTTCTGAAGACTACTGTTTTTTAAAAAATAAATTATGATAGGACATAGATTTTAACACTTAGGCTATAGAATATTTTGGGCATAAAAACTGAAATTGTTCAGATTATCAGCAAATAAATTCATGAATATGATGGTAGCTACTTTACATTCAATAAAGAAAATTCACATTTTCTCAATCACTTAATTTACAATTTGCATATTTTCCCCACCTTGTTAAATTTTTTCTTACAGAAAGCATTGTACCTGAATCTTTGACTTAGTTTTTCTAGGTAATTCTGCTGACAGTAAAATGTACCTTCAATAAATTCTGATAAAAGCACAATGCAAAGCCTCTTTCTTCTATAGTTACTACCTATTAGAAATAAACTGAATAGATAATATGTACTTAGAAAGTTCAGGTTGATTGATTTACTCAATATTATTTGATTATATTGTCTTTCAAATATATCTGAAAGAACTTAGAGCAGAAAGATTGGGGGATATTTAAGCATCCATGTGGTCATACTTCTTAAAGTCAAACTTTCTAATTTGTTAATGAAGGCATTAATACCTGCCCTGCCTTCTAAATTTTTAGAAGCTTTTTGGGAAAAATGAGTTTACATTATAAAGCACTGAAATCAGAGATTATTTTGAAGATTGATAAAGTGTGAAAGTCTAGTTGGTTAAATTATTTTTTTAACATACTCTAAGATTCTTTATGCACAATCAAGGTTACTGTCATAGAGTAATAAATAGAATTAAGCTTGTGCTGATTGTACTGCCTTATTATGCTTATTAGGATATAGGTTATTCTTGGAAGTACCTATGTTTCTCCTCTTGTAAGTGGTTTAAAAATCCTTATATGTGAAGATCCAAAAGGAAAATGGAATTGGCAATGAAAAGCAAAATATATCTTATTTAATAAGCATTCAGGTAAGCAAAATAAGATGAAATCTACCTAAGTAGAAAAAATTGTAAGAGGTTTATTAATGGTATGGCCATGGCTCTTTTGGAAGATATACATTCAATTAGGAAGAAACAAAAATGAAGTAAAATATTTTATTCTGTGGAGAACTTAGTGATACAATTTAGCCCTAAAGTTAGATCGTATTCTAAACTGAAAAACTTTTATCCCAAATTTCATTTCATTATAAAATATCTAATAGAAGTTTAATAATTAAGTTTCAATAATTATTGTTCGAATTTTCTATCTTAATTCAATGATAAAAAGCAATATACCAAAATAATGAGTTATATAAGACTCTATGTAACTCACATAAGTGTATTTTTGTTTTCAATTATGACAGTCTAACTTATTTTCAAGTAATATTTTGTTTTTTTTAATATTCTTGCTGAAATGTTTCACATATATAATTTCAAAATGTAACATTTAATTTGATCAAGCATTTCTTTTATTCCATATTTTTGCTTGGATGATGCTTTGTTAAATATTATTGGAATATATAACTTTGTTATAACCTACTTTAATTTTAAAATTTATTTAACATAAATTTAAAGTTTTTATTTTTTTTACATTAATCCCCAATATTTCAGATGGAAAAATAAAGCCATTTTGACTTGATGTGTTTTTTAAATTGTAATTAAAGTTTATAAATTAAATGACCTATTCCCCCACCTCAAAATAGTTATTCATTTTTTTAATCAATGGCTCTTGTGTCTGATAGCAGTATAGCCCATTTTTCTCTTTTTTCTTTCTTACTCTCATTAATACTGGTAATAGTTTTGGACCCCATGCCATTTTGTCATGTAGTTACAGCTTTTTCTTTTATGAAAGAAAATTAGAAAACTGCTGAGTATTATAGATATTAATGGTTGTTAGAAAAGTGTAATAAAAGGCTCTCTTCCTAGAGTGTTGCTAAGCTCTTATGTCATTATTCATGAATGACTAATGCATTCAAAGGAGAAGAGTGCTGATTTCAAGGCTGGGATGATGGACAGTGGAGAGGGAGAATGTGGCTAAGAGAAAGCCATTTGTCATATGTGAAGATCTAATAACAGGCTTAGCTACAATGAGATATTGTAGCTGAACTTAAAAAAAGCAACTTTTATTACATGTGACATTATCATTCATGGCACCTCAAATCACCAAGGACAAATCTGCTAGAAACCTTTGGATAACTGAATATTTTTTAAAATGCATTAACGATCTGAAGGTTCAGAAAGTAATAAATAGCATCTTAAGTAATGCCATGAAACTCCACTTTTATAATTCCTTTCTCCTACCAAATCACAAATACATTACTCAAGTGGTAAATACATTACTCAAGTGGTAAGCAATAAAAATGATCATAAATAGGCCCTCTGCATTTGTTGTTGTTCTTTGACTATAAGTAAAGGAAACAAGGTCTGGGTTAATATAACATTGACATGAGTGTGTGAGAAGGAAATATAGTAGCTTCCAGAAACCCAGGAGAGACTGAAGATCAGGAAGGACAGGATACAAAAAAGGTTTCTAGAACTACGGCAGAAGGAATAAAAATACCAAGGTCATATCATTAGTAAGAATAAACTTTTAATATATATTATTTTATTTATAAATCTTTATTGGTTTACCGAATTTAAAGATTATCAAAAATAAACATTTTATTTGTAAATTTCAGGGTACACCTTTACCTCTATCTGTGTGTAAGCCTGACTTCACTCACTACTAAAGTTCTAGTGCCATTCCCACTATCAGATTAATGACCTGTACCTTTTTCTCTCACCCTTTTCCCCTCCTTCTCTGATAACCACTATATTTTTCAAGAGTTGTCTTGTTATGATTTTTTAGTTCATTTCCTTTAGTCACTTATATCCTACATGTGAGAGAAACCATCTAGTAATTTCCTTTCATCTTCCGACTTATTTTATTTAGTATATTCACCTCAAGTTCTAACCAAGTTGTTGCAAAAGGTAAGATTTTGTCACTTTTAATAGCTGAAAAGCATTTCACTGAGTACATATACAATAACTTCTTGATCCAGTCATCTGTTAATGGGCATTTATGTGATTTCCATGTCTAAGCTCTCTCAATAATTTTATTGTTGTTGTTCTTTTAAATGCTTTTTGGTTCATAATTCAAGTTCCAGAGAGACAGTCATGTGACTAGCAGAGGAGACTGCATAGCTTTATTTTAAGGATGTTTGCAAAAGCTGTTAGGTTGTAGTTACTCAAGGGAATATTGATATAAATTTTTTTTAAAAAAGAATGTGTGCTGGGAAGATAAAAAGAAAATTATGAATAAAGCCTGGACACTGAACAGTCTTTATATCTATTTTTTTTGTGTGTATGTGTGTTTCAATAATTAAGTACACTATTCAGAAACTACCCTAAACTCTATTGCTTCCCATTGAGACTTACGGAATGTCTGTATCATCCTTGATCTAGCAGCACCTTAATATCATGTAGAAATACACTAACTTCCCGAGACAGAGTGTGTGCTTTTCAAATTGAGGTGATCTATCAATACACTATTCCCAAGTACAACATTGCTAAACTAAAATGAGTGTAGAATCTGGACACAAATTAATTGCCAAGTAAATGCTTAATGAATCTTTGTTCTTACTGTCTTGGCTTACAGATATAGTTTAATTATGGAAAGATTATAGAAGAGAGTAATTTTGTTAATTAGGACTAAAATTGTAGTCTTGGTTTTTTAGAATAATTCAATAGTTTGTACCTTGACGGAAGAATCAATTCTGACTTAGTTTTCCCACAGAAAATATGCACAGGGAATTTGAGTCTGCAAACAATATTGTTTAAATTTGCAATAAACAGAGACTGTAAGTAATCACCCTGTAAGCCTGGTGGATTTATCAGTTATTCATCCATTCATTTAAGAATCATTGAGTCTTTTTCATTTTCTAAAAATGGCATGTGTTAGGGGTGGGGCTTGTAGGTTCTGTCTTGATGGATCTATTATTTTAATGGGGAAGGTACCAAATAAGCATCGCTAAGAATATGTGATAAAATGCCAGCTTATTGGATTATTATGAAGAAAAACAAGGAAAGGAGATAGTGAAAAATGGGGTTGGAGGTAGTGAGGAGGTCTGATATAATACTTTCGATAGACTAATTAGGAAGAGCATCTCTAACTATATCATTTGAATAGAGATTACTATAAAGAGCATACAAGCAGTTAATTCACAAAGATATTATCTAACCTGAAGATGTAGGTAAATTAACATCTTGTACAGCTTTGTTACTCTTTTAAACAGGATTCCATTAATTGATGTCTTTTCTTCCCCTACAAACTTTTCCTAGACTTCTCCACTCATATATTTAACTATGTTAAGTATGATAAGGTAATGTTGTGAAAACTCCTAGCTAGTATCCTGATTTCCCCTCCAACTTCAGACTCTAATTTTCTACGAGGTGATAGATAACTCAGAAAGAATGTTCCAGAGATGCAGCTTCTATTTCCTGTTGAAGTTGAAGTAAATTATTTCCAACATCCTTCTCATATTCCTACATTAACTGAGTGATCAAAAATAGAAACCTGTAGTCATCCTTGACTATTTTTCTTCATGGAACCATGTCTTTATTTATTTTTCTTTTAAATATAACTTAAATGCAATATCCTCTCTCCATTCCTTCTGGAGTGCAATAACCTCTCTCCATTCCTTCTGCAAGTCTTTACAGTTTCTTACTTGAACTTTTGTAACAGTTTCTAAAATTATTTCTTATGCTTCAAGAAATACTATCTCATTAAGATAATTATCTACATGACTTTGTTATACTCACCCAGTGACTTTTTGCCTAAAGGATAAAGTCCAACCTCCTTATGTGGTATTACTTGTCATATAATCAAATTTAACTTCAAGCATGTGCTTATGACTAGATCAAAAAAAAAATACTTAGTTTTCCAGAGTTCACCTTAAACTCTTAAGACAGGCATTTAGCAAAAATCTACCATGCCTGGAAACTTAGTTTTTATTCTATAATACCATACTTATCAGACACTTGTAAATGTTATACCCTGTTTTCTTCTGAGGGCTTTTATCAATTTCTGTGAAATATCCCTCTCCTCTGTTATACTTGTTCTATCTTCCTGTATCTGCAATTTTATTTTGACTCCTGCCTACAGGCAGTTTCAGAGTGTTAATCTCCATGACAGAGAAGAGGAAGTACTTAGGAGACAATGACCTCATGGAATCTATGGGAATATAAAAGCCAGCTTATTTGCATTGAGTAAGGAACAATTTCAAGGAGCAAATTGTAATTCAAATATTTCCTAAGGAGTCCAGTTATGAATGTTTTCCTGAAATAGCTCATTTACTTGTTTTCATCCCTACTCCCTTGCCAGTTTCTCCAGGAGTACTTTTCTGATAAATCACTAGAACATGAATCATTATCTCGAGGTCTGCTTTGAAGACGTGACCTAAGTCACCACTATCTCCTATTTTCCCTCATACCTTCTGGCTCCTCTTCACTGCTTTTTATTGCCAGCTTTTCCTTCTCCATCCACCATATAAATGCTTGATTTCCTCAGCATTCAATCTCAGACATTTTTCTCATTGCTCTCTATACCCCTTTCCTAGGCAATTTCATCCATTCCTGTGACTAATATTGCAATCAATTTTCCCCTACTCGCCTAGACTTTTCTCGAGCTTTACACAATACAATCATGCTTTACGTAACAATGGGGATATGATTTGAGAAATGTGTCATTAGGTGATTTTTGTCAAGTGTAAACAACAGAGTGTAATTATATAAACATAGATGACACAGCCTACTCACACCTGGGTTGTATGATATAAGCCACTAGGAGCCCTGTCATATATGTGTTCTATTTTTGACTAAATGACATGTGACACATGGCTGCCTCATCAAGATTCCTGTTTCTGAATTTTGGGGTGCCTATTTGTGTTTCTGGATTTTGGGGTTCCTTGACTATGGCCATGGAAAAATCCAAAGCCACATCTTTAGCACATACAAAAGCAAAGTATTTTTAGAAATTGAATGAACGTACACTTGGGGAGAAGTCCCAGGTGGCTAGAATCCAGGGAAGAACAGTTGCAAAGAAAAGTGGGGACTCCTGGCTTAACTGGGATACAGGATGTTGTTTACTCCATTCCTTCCTGGGATGTACTGTGCAAGTATTCCCAAGGTGTTGGTTTATCAATCTAGTCAACAGTTTTCTAAGTCATTCCCCTTCTACTGTGCTCCTGGGGTATAGTTTTGTGAGTCTGGAAGCAGGTTGTAGTAAACACTTGCCTCCCCCGCTTTGCTGCTTCTTGCTTTTCTCAGGCTTCTTCAGCCTGCCTGTAAGTTGGGGTTGGGGGGCTGCCTTTCTTTTCTTGGGGCATTTGTTGTTTTTCCCCTGGTTTTTTAGGCTCTGCAAGTATTACCTGGAGTCTTTGGTATAGTTGGCCTTTTATTTTTCTTTGAGGCATTGCCCACGCTGCCTTAAATGTCTAACATTCCCACTTTGTTGTCTCACATGCAACTCAAACTCAATACATTTTGTAATGAAATCATAATCTCTTTCAACTCCTATGCCACATATCTAGTGATCACATTGTAAAGCAAAATCAATAGAACATGAATCAATTAAAAAATTGTAGGTATGAGAAGACTTCAAGGGGTCATACAAACTTGGGGGGAGCCGGGTGGAAGATTTAGTGGACTAGATTCAGGAATAGATGAACTTTCCAAGTGGATTAGCCATCATTGGATAATATAATTTGAATCAAGATGGGGTGAAGAGGAACAGATAGAAGCTAACTCATACACAAATGGATGTAGGGGGGAACAGTTGAAAGATCAAATATATGTAAAGGCCACAATGAAAATTCTCAGTCTTGTCTGTCACAATATCCTCATGGACTGTCTTCTGTTTCATTTGTCTCACTTAGAATAGTTCATTATATTTCTCTTGGATTCTAATAACCTTGAAAATGATGTCTATATATTCTGACCCTTTTATATAATGACCTATTTGATCTATTTTTATAATGACTTATTAAATATTTAGCATAAGACATTAGAAAAGGTTATAAAGATATAAATCTAAAATACTAAATTATCATTTATCCATCAGCTAGCTTAAAAAACCCTTGGCTTGCTTTTCACTCAGATATGACCATTACCAAGACTTTTAGTTTTAACATTTATTTCCTTGATGTCCTTAAAACCTCATCATTAGGTCTGTACTGTAATATATAGTTTATGTTCCCTGTGCTAAACTACAGAATATTTTCTTAAATATTCTTCTGTAACTTGCCTTTTTCATTCAAAATTATATCCTTGATATTCTGATATGCTTTTCAAAACTGATGATATGAAATTTTCACTGCTGTATAATGTGCCATTGTATATAAATATAATGCAACTTATTTATCCATTTTCATGTTGGCAGATTTGGGGATGTTGTCCCTTTAGAAAATTTAACTAACATTTATAAAATCAACAACAAAACACTTCATTAACTGAGTTAAAATAAATGCAAACTGGGGCTTTCAGTGAATTTATGTCTCCTGCTGTGTACATATAAGGGCCTGTTCAAACACTTAAGAGTAGATGTACTTGGTCTTAGAGAACTAAATCCTACAATTTACTAGAGACTCTAAAATAATTTTTCAAAGCATTTGGTACCAGTTTCATATGTATAATCCTTCCAAGAGTATATGAGGAATGCTAATGCTCAACATTTTCTTCAAGACCTGATTTAATCCATTACTCATTCAGCTGCTACTATGACCTTTTACAAATGCAAATCTGATTAAGTTACTCAAACCCTGCTTAAATCATTTAATGATTTCTTATTGATTCTAGAATTAATTCCAAAAGTTGAACATTGTTAAGGGATTATTTTTGCTCTGACTTCTTCATCAAATTAATATTTTATAATCTTTTCCTTGCCTTCTATCTTCATATAGACCTTAAGTTTCTCTTTTTTTGCCCCAAGTCCTTTGTACATGACAGACATTTTCCTAGAACTCTTTTTCTCTCTTTCTCTGATAAACTTTGCCCTTTAAGTCTCATGTTAAATGTCAATACTCAAGAAAGTTTTTCTTGATGCCTTAGAATTTATCAAACTACCTTATTAACTTTCATAATTGCATATTTTATTTTCCATATATATCATTTATCACAAAATTAATAAAACATGTTATATGTATTTTTTCAATGTGTCTGATACTTTTATGTTCAAGGAGGTCAATTACAGTCACTGGTTCTGTGTTATTCACAAATTCCTTTTGACTTCTAGCAAGTATATGATTAATAGACAATTCTCACTATATAAGTTGAATAGGGATGACTAGTTCTTATGTACACACACACACACATACACACACACACACATAATACTTCATATATTTAATTTTCATTCCCAAAGTGGTAGGTTATCATTCAGCAAATATTGATGTCCTCCTTACACTCTCAATTCCCCAATTTCTATGTGAGTTGCAGTTTTTTCTATGACATTTGTATCAATGTTAGCCATGACTTGCTTTGACCAAAGGTGGAAAGTACGAAGAAAGCAGATTGGAATATGCAAGCCATTTCATGTATGCATGCCATCTTGCCTTCCTCCACCACCATGAGAAGAATTAATTTAGGTAACTTGCTGTTCCCTTAAAAATAGGGGAGTCACATAAGATAGAACTGAGGTCAGTGTAGACCATGCAAACACTGTTGTACATGTTGAAATATAAGTGCTTCTCTTATTAAATCACTGAGATTTGGTGGTTAATTGTAGATAGTAAAAGTTTACAGACATACTTGATATATTCTTAAAAGGGATGAAATTTTTGAATAAGCATACAATTAACGATTAAAGTTCTTTTTAAAGTAATGATCAATGAATTAAAATAAAACCAATTTAACTTGAAATATAAATCCATTTTTTTCAATGTAGCTTATATGAGCATAAAATGCCAGTTTGAACACTGGAAAATTTGAGGGAGGACTTAATTTTAAAGGCTGATTATAAAAACTTTTACCAGATAAATCCTTTCACGTATCTGAACATAAAACAATAGGATCCTGACCATTTAGAGCTATAAAAAACAATTTTTTTTAACATTTTAAGGATCAGCTTTAAGCTGAACATTTTCCATTAGCTATACAAAAAGGACTTTATAATCTTTTTTTTCATGACCCCTACTTTTAAAAGCTGAAATATAAAATACTCTTAACTAATTACTAGTGATATCTAGTGTTCAACTTGAGTTTTTTGGTCATAAAGAAAAAAAGCCATTTAGTTCCAGAGGTAGTGAATATATCATAACTAAAGGCATATAATTTAAGTCATGCAGAAAACACAATTTAAGTGCAAGATATATCTATTAAGATCTATCATTGTAGAAGAGCTTCTACAATATGGAAGCATCTCTGAAGACCTAGGCCAAGGTTGGTGGGTAAGAAAAAAATAAATGTTCTACATTACCACAATATAAAGTTGATGCAGAAATTTTCAAACCAGTCTCGCTGCAAAGCAAGGGCTAAAATTTAGCAATTAGATCTACTGTATATGTCTGAAAGTCAAATGCTATAAACATGAGCATGCTATGTAACCATGTGGATGCTAAAAAAAGTGAGGCCTGAGCAGAGAAGCCAATCAAGCTGATAGATCAGTCAAGCAGACATTGAAGATGGAGCTTCCTGTCTGGGTTCTGAAGAGTTTTTCAGTTTCTTTTTTTTTCTTTGCCAAGAGACATATGCACACATATTTCTCTTCATGTAACTGAAGGGAGGAGAGACTCTAGGTACTAGGTTGTCTGTTTGTCTATCAAACCTACCCACGGCCAAGTGAAATATTTCTTATCAATACCTAACAGCTGTAATATAAACAACCAACTGCTAGGAAATGCCTCTGTATATTCCTATTATGCTTTCTGTTACTTATGCTAAAATTCCACTGCAAAATCTAACCTTTCTTGGGGCCTCCCTGGTGGCACAGGGGGCTAAGTCTCAGTACTATGAAATAACCTGCAGCCATTGCAGCACAAGTTTGATCCCTGGCCAGGGAGCTGACCGACACGGCTCAGCAGATCTCTCCTGTCTTGCCCACTGCTCCCCTCAGCAGTGTATTTCAGTAGATTTGTTTGTTCTGCTCCCCACTCTGTCTCTGGTAAATCTTCTCACCACCTGCACCTCTGGCTTATACCCCAGCTCTTGTATACATAAATAAATAAAATAAAACTTAAAAAAAAAAAAAAACAACTAATCTTCTTCAGGAAGAGATTATGTGTGTTTGTGTGTGTGTGTGTGTGTGTGTGTATTGAGAGAGATGGTGATAACTATGTTGGTGGGAGATGAAGAGTTGTAGTATATTCTATTTTTTTCTAAAGGGAGGAGGTTGTCGAACATGTTGATTTTTCTTTCTTATTACCAAATATACGGGTGTAGACTGAATTGTGCCTTCACTAGCCTCAATATGCTAAAATTCTAAACTTCAATGTGACTGCATTTAAAGATACAGTCTAAAAAGGGGTAATTTAGGAGAGAGGACCTATCAGATGGTCATAAGAGCAGGACACTAATAAGCATTAGTGTTATTATTGAAAGAGACAACAGAACTTGCTCTCACTCTCTCCCGGCAGGCATGGAGGAATGACCACAGCAATAAGGTGACATTCTATAAGGTGGAAGAGTGCTTTCACCAGTAAGTCAACTCGCCTATATCTTGATCATGGATTTTCCAACATCCAGAATAATGAAAAATTTAATTTAGATAAAATAAATAAAATCACCAGCTCTTTGACATTTTGCTATGGCAGCTCAATGTGACTAATACAGATATTTAACAAACATCATGCATGAAATGGGCCTATTTCTACACGAGAAACCCAAAATATATCCCTCGTAAAGCCTAATAGCAGAGTAACAGATAAATTGCCATAGCTTATGGATTATCTCTACTGGATATGTCTTCCATATCCAGAAGTTTGGAAGCACACATTGCTTCCAAGGCATGCTTGAGGATGATATTTTTCTTAGGCAAGTCAATTTATAGTTAATATATTACTATCTAAAATTATGTCTGCCTTTTTCTCCTGGAGGTCATTGTTATCCAGAAATAGAGGGGAATTCATGAATAACAAACTATAGTAATGTAATGACTGTTGTAACAGAAGTATGGATATCTGCAATAGGAAAACACGAGAGCAATTAACTGAAAATAAAGGGCAAATTTATATTTAGAGGTTTCTTGGGGAAAAAAATTACCTGATCTGAAAAATAGGACTTAATGACATTTTAAAGTACTCTTGCTACTATGAGATTTTTATTTTATTTTCTTTTTTTACTGGCATTAATTTGCCAGAGAGAGGAAGCAAAGAACAAGTCAAGATAGTTGAACAAAATAAGACATCTACAAATCAGGTAAAGAAATAGAGGTCAGAGGAAAGAAGAAACAGAAGGTATCTTTATCAGAAATGATAAATTGAAACATACTATTACAGCAGAATGTAGGCATTGCTGAGCACCATATGAAGCCAGCAGGGGTTAGATTGAGGAAGTTAGATCAATAAGATTATAGACCCAGGATCTCATTGTGATAGTAAGTGATTTAAGTAACTTGCTCTCATCATTACCTTTTCAACACTTTGACTCATCCTTTGTGGTCAATAAATTCTAGTAACAAGAATGCAAATATAATAGAGTCCAATTATGGATTATGATGCAGTGGAGTTACTAAGATAGACTGGGCATCTAGGTAAGACCACTGGAACAGAGGTAAATAGGAAAGATACTGCATGTAATTTAGGCTTTTTTTTTTTTTTTAACATATAAGCCTGGATGTCCTGGTTCATATTATGTTTAAGTATGCATATTTTTCATTTAGGTTTTACTAAACAGTCACTCTTGGCCATGTTAATAAATGTTCTTCTACTTCAGCAAGTGAAATATTTCTTTTACCAGGAAAGCTATATGCAATGGAAATGCTGATGGCTTTACAGGTCTTATATCCACTCTCCCTATGATACTAAGAATCATGACACTATTATTAAAATAGAGATAAAATAGTCTTCAGGTCAGAAGAAAATTGGTGTGTGTGTGACCAAGGGGATTATGTATCACATTTCATCACAGAGTTGTCACTCTTGTATACTATAAAACACTCAACCTATTCTTCCAATGAATTATAACCCCAAATACTGTCACTCTGAGGATTAATTTTATCAGGGATCTCAGCATTATATATCACCACTATAATGTATAGCATATTTTCAGTGACATATCTTTATAGTATGCTATAGGTTAAAATAGAATAATAATCACTATGGGAAAGTTTTACATGATATTTTGTTTTAGTTCCTATGTTCAAAGTTATTCAAGTTGTCTTTATAACAAGAATGCTAAAAATACTCATAGGTTATCTTGTAAAATAAGTCCTTGGGAATTTTAAATTATTTCCAGATTTTAAGAGGTCTTTTATGACGAAAGGTATTTCATCAATAAGACAATAAAAGCTTTCAATGTTGCTTCAACTTGTGCCAAGTAACTCTTTTGTAGGAAAACAAAATAAAGAAAGAAAAATGTTAAATATTCAATTTCACTATACTAAGCTACATCATAAGCCAACTGCAGAAACAGAAAGCTGTTTAGATGTACAAATCTTATTAAAACCTTCTGGCAGGCCATACATCATGTAAATGATGTCTAAATATTTTAAATATAAGAAATAGATCTCTATAGCTTATATGGTCATACACCTCTAGCTCAGAGTTAAATTCAGGCCTGGTTATCCATTAGTGGATAATTAGAAGAGACATCATAGATCCAACTTACAGCACGGACTTGCTTTTTGGGGGTTTAAGAGTCTACTTACTTTATGCAAATTGGTAGGAGACCATTATCATTCAGCCCTGGCAATCTGTTTAATTTGCTGATAGCTTTGACAGTTGCGGCCAGAGTATAATTGGCATGGACCCCAATGCAAAAAAAAAAAAAAATTGGGTTGTGCACAAAACTAAACATCATAATTACCAACAATTACATGTTAATTATGAGGTAGGAGATTCTCAAACCCTTCTGAATTTGGCCAAAAGTAGACCTAATTATATTTTAATGTTGTGAAAACATTCATGTTCCTGAGCTAATCAGGTGTTCAAAAGGTTCTTCCTGTAGATTCTGTGTTCCATAACAGATTATCATGTCAGGAAATTAAATATGTTTATATTTGCACTTATCTATTAATAACCGAAAAATTAGTGAGGTGGGATTCATGCTAATGAGGTTGTAATTAATCTATTTTATGAGATCACTTCTAATAACACTGATATACAGAAGAAATGGAAATTATCTTAGGAGTATCTCAACAAAGTCATGTTGATGATTTAAGAAGGGAAAAACAAAAAGACACACACAGAGCAAAACTAGAACTTCACTAAGTACATTTTACCACAGCAAACAACCCTATATGATATTGAACTTTAGCAGCATTGCTTGTAGTACATTGCCAGTAGTAGCCTGGATAATAGATTTGTACTACCAGGTTGGACATGAAAAAGTGTTGTGAAAATCATGTTAGCACATTAAATATTTCACTGTTATTATTAATAAAAATAGTCTGCAGCCTGTTTTTGCTACATGATAAGTGTGTTATAGATAATGCTCCTGATCAGAAATGTAGGCGAAGAATACTATCAAATTTCCACAGCTTAGCAATACCTGAATAATAATTTCCTTATTCTGTTTTCTATTATCACAAGGCCTGAGACTGTGGTCTATGAGTTCTCCTATCCGCCAATCATGGTGCAATCCACTTGTTCTATTAACAGTATATTCTAAGTTCTTGTTACTGACAATTTTTATTGTGCAGAAAACTACAGGTAAAATGAACATTAGTGCTGGCTTGGAGGAATGCACTTATTTCTATTTTATTTTTCCCTTTGATGCATTTTAATTTGTTCAGTTAGCTAAGGGGGTGCACTTTCTGAGAGAAATAAAATATATTTCACTTTTTTTGCAATGTTCTTCTTAATTTCTACACCTTACATTCTCTCTTCTGGTTGAAAGTTAGAAGTCTGAAAAAAAATAAAGATACAAATCAATTGAAAAATTAAAAAAAAAAGAAAATTAGAAGTCTGTTTAATTATTTACCTATCTAGCTAACATCAGCACCATCTATCTACTAATATTTCTATTGAAGCTATTTTTAAAAGCATATATTTAAGTAGCATATTATTATCAATTTCTGCTCGAAGTCTCCTATTTCATTTACAATTTTCAAAAAACTTAAAAATGATCGAACCTAAAGGTCTTAATAATGTGGCACTGGATATTCCTGAGACTTCCTTGTTTTGTAAAAGCTTCTCCTATTGTCAAATTCACAACACTATTTTATTCAGTAGATAAAAATCTGGTGTTTTCTCAATATTTGTCAGCACATTTAAAGCTCATTATCATTATGATTTATAGCCTTTAAATTTTACAACAATCTATTTTATGTGGAACTTTCTTTGCATACTCTAAGCTTCTTATTTTTTCCCCACTTTATGGCACATACTTCCATAACCATTTGCATTTATCCTTGCTGTTTCCATACCCGGTAATATCTTACTTATATTAAATTTGACCTGCTTTGCAAATTGTGAAGTCTTCCCTACATAATACAGACAGCAGGCCAACTAAACTAGTGACCCAGCTAAACAACATCTTTCTTGTTTTTGTAATGCTTTGTGAATGTTTTGGCATATTGAAAATTATGAAGTCTGTGTGTGTGTGTGTGTGTTTATCTGTTTTCAACTTGAAGAGACTTTTTGTCTTGAACTTTGGGAAAGATGGGTTTAACATTGAGATCTCTGAAACTGGGTGAAGTGAAAGAAAAGAAGCATGATAGCAAAAATACATGAAAAATTACAAATTTCCCTATGGGTTAAGATAGTTTTTCTTCCTAAATGATTCAAATTCAATCCTAATTTGACTAAGGGACCAAATTTGTTTATAAGGAAAACTTGACTCCTTAAAGGTTGGAGAAATTGCTAAAGCTTAGTGAATCACTTAGAGGAGAGGAAATGATTTAGATAATATTCAGTGAAGTTTTTTATATCTAAATAATAAGCTACTTGACTATTACTTATGATCACACTGAAATTAGTGAGTTAAGGAGAAAGCACTATGGCTTATAATATATTTGTTGGGTACATATTATTTGTGCGGCATAGAAGAATACAAAAAAATAAAATGGTCTCTCTAAGACAACATTTGAGAGACAAAACCAAGTCTAAATCTCAGGACTTCATACTTCAGAGTTCATTTCCAGATATTTTTGGGTTCTAGTGAAAGCAAAACAAAAATGTGAGATAAATATTTGAAGATCCAATATAAAAGAACATAAATAATGACAACAAAATACACTTTGAAGCATATGAACCATCAATTTTGAGAATAGTAAAGTGAATGACAAATGAAAGAGTAAACCTTTTAAAGACTTCTTTGCAAACTCATCACTTTTGGTATTTAAAAATTGTGCTTTATCAATATTTCTTGAACAAAAGTGTATATGAAAATTATCTCTCTCTAACTGTTTAAAATCAGCATGACTGACCACTTGCATTCCTGGAGAGATGAGCCTGGAGCTAATCAACCCTGCCAGAGCCCAGCTGTACTCACTGTGTTTCAATTTGGGGTGCAATTGTATGTCTGTGTAAGTTTTCATGGGTCAGTTAGTGTACTTTGAAAACTGCATATCATAATATATCTGTGATTGAAGAGGGAGAGGAGAGTATTCTCTAAACAATGCAATTAGAGCAGTATAGGCAATTAACCTTGCTATTTAGTATAAAGTTGAGAGCACTAAAGACTGAAGTAATAAATATTCACAAACAGTTCATCATTATACAGAATTGTAGAACAGCCACACATTTTTAATACACAATGCAGGCAGTCATATTATTAAACTTAATGGCATCTGAGAAATGATGAAATGCTCACAGCCTTGAGCTTGTAATGAGATAAGCTTGTAGCCTGATCAGCTTGCATACAAATCATCTCATCTGAATAAAATTAATGTTTGATTTTAATCTCTCCTCAAGCACCGTTGAGCACCCCCCTTTTAGTTTATGAACAATTACAGAAAGGAAAATAAAACTTCAGCCATAATACGATATATCAATAGATGGTTTACAATACATGAAACTTTAAATTCTTATTTCTGGTATCAAATGTAAGATTTCTTATATATTAAAGAAATAAAGAATGGGGTTTTGATGTTATATACAGTGTGAGAAATCTTTTAAAGCTTTAATGTAAGTATAAAAATGTTTACATTTTAAGTGTGTAATCACATTCCAAAATAAAAAATAACTGCATGGTAGTTTTCAATGCTGAAATAATTGACATTCACAGATTTAATTGTATTTTCTTCTGAAAATTTGATTGTCCCTCAAATCCTCATTTTAAAATTTTATTAAAGGAGATAAGTGTGCTATGACTGTGTCCTTTCCAAGATTACTCAAAATAGGAAAATTATACACCTCATTCTCATTTATGTAATAAAGTTTATTTTTAATATTTTAAATTTAAAAGTTCAAGGTGCACAATTGCCCTGTTCCTCAACATTTGATATAATGTATACTAACATTTAGCATTCCATGGCAATGAAAGAGTAAAAAGGACAAAATTTCAATGTCCATTTCAAACCTCTACTGGAAAAGAAAACCACAAAGAATGTATCAAGAGTAAAAGCCATTGTGGGATGATACTTTAGGCCATAATTGTTGAACAGGAATTGCAGATTACATTATAGCTCCTCAATATATGAATTGTAGTTCTGTAGAACTTTAATATTAATTTTTTTTCTCTAAAAATGAAATGATTAAGAACTACCATGTTACTTAAAAATGAAGTTTTAAGCCATGTGGAAACTAATGAGAACATTTAGGAAAAATATTTACGTAACAAGCTAAATTGAAAACTCAAATTTTCTTTCTTGAATCACCCTAAGTTGCTAATATATATTAATTTCATTGTATCCAAGAAGGCATTTCCTAAATTACATAATTAAGGATTAACTGAGTAAAACATAAATTGCATGCAATAAGGTCTGGCAAATAATACATGCTCAATAAGTGTTAGCTATTATTCAAAAAGTATCTTTGAATTTCTACTCCCTTTAGTTCTCTTGTATGCCCATCAAGAGTCAATTTTATTATTTTCATACGTTTTACAGGCTAAAATTCATAAACTTTGGAAGCGTTTTAATTCAGATTCCAAGTGCTACTAAATTCTTTTCCTTCTTCAAAGAATCAAAATCCAAAATTATAGATAATGCATTATCTTTGTTATTTATTATAGGAAATTGTATAAGAAGTTTTCAAGATGACCCTCAGTTTCAATAATTCTCTAGAGCAATACAACAAGATTCATAAAAGCTATTATACTAATAGTTATAGTTTTATTGCGGAGAAAGAAACATTAAAATCAACCAAAGGAAAAGGTGCATTGGGATGGAGTTTAAGAGACACCAAATGACACTTCCAGGTGTCCTGTCCCAGTGCATTCATTTGAGGACACAATTGTCCCTGCAGAGATGATGCCAACGTGTGCAAGTGCCAACACTAGGGAAGTTCACCTGAGTATCAGTTCAGAATTATAATTTACTGGGGATCTCACAGGCATGTAGTACTTACAAAGCTGACCTCAATTACTCAGACTCCAGATCCCAATGTAATCAAGGCATTCGCCATGAATAACATTGTCAACGTAAACTTCTCTGGTCACACTGGTACTACATGGCCCACTACTTCAGGCACACACAAAACATTCATTCTTCTGAAATTCAGAGCAGTTTAAGGTCTTGGACATAAAAATAGTCTTATCAGGTGAATATTCAAACACCCAGAGCAACCCTACAAAGCCCAGCCAAAGAGGAAGCTTCCTTAGGCAACTCTTTTCTACCCTGAAATACAAAATGGAATTCAAATTAGTGGACCAACACAAAAAGAAAACAAATCTGGCATGATATGAAATGAGTGGTGAATGAGTACATCTATGCATTTGATTTGAAATCTCAAGTTACCTAATTGTAACTTTTTAATAACATAATGCTTTAAATCACTTTTCTGATTAACTCACCAATTTCATAATTCAGGTGTTTCATTCAATACTATAGAAACTGATAGTAGTAGATTATGCCCTGGTGTATGCCTTTAAGCCCTGGTTCCTTATATGGGACCTCACCTTGTTCCTGCCAAAAAACTTATTTTGAAATCCCTATGTGAAAATTCTGGGTCCTGGGATCAGACTTCCCATCTCTGTTACTAACATAACTAACAGCCTGCCTTTATTTTTTTATTTTTTTAAAGATTTATTTATTTATACAAGAGCTAGGGTACAGGCCAGAGATGCAGGGGGTGAGAGGATTCACCAGAGACAGAACGGGTAACAGAAGAGGCAGATTGACCAAAGTACACTGCTGAGGGGCGCAGCGGGCAAGTCAGGAGAGATCTGCTGCGCCATGTGGGTTGCTACCTGGCTGGCTGGGGATCGAACTCCTGCTGCGGAGGCTGCGGATTGCTTCATAGTGTGGTGCTTAACCTCTTGCACCACCACGGAGGCCCAACACAGACTGCCTTTATAAGCTCACACCTACCACCAGGTCCACACCTGTTCACTTCAGCCATCTTGTCAGCACATTGACCTCCTGCCATAATTCTCTGAGACTGCCTCGCTGCCTGCCTCTCAGCCTCCTGCCATTTCTGAGGGGGCTTTTTTCAAAGGCTCGAGTTTCCCCACAAATATTTTCTGTGCAATGACAAGTAAGCTTAAAAGGTTTCCAGGTCTTCACACAGTTCTTCTTCTTGCCTGGTAGCTTTCACATTGCTACAGTGTTCAGAGAGAAATTTATCTCTTATTTACACAATGCGAGTTCACCAACTGTTAGGGGATTCAGTGAATGGTCATTAAATACCTTCAAATTAATGTTTCAGCACATGTCAGACAAATAAAAAAAAAATATTTCATAATTTGTTACTGCGGTAAATGATGGAAATACAACCCTCATAACCACAAAAACAGAAATAGTATTGATGTTCTGGATATTCATTTTACATTATGTGATAATGTGATTTTTTTTAAAGATTTATTATTATTTATTTATGCATATAAGAACTGTTGTACAGGCCAGAGGTGTGGTGGCGAAAGGATTCACCAGAGACAGAGTGGGGAACAGAACAGGCAGATCTACTGAAATACACTGCTGAGGGGAGCAGCAGGGAAGACAGGAGAGGTCTGTGCCATGTGGGTTAGCTCCCTGATAAGGGATGGAACTCAGGCTATAATGGCTGCTGATAGCTTGATAGTCCTGAGACTTATGATAGCTTGATAGTCCTGAGACTTAACCCCTAAGGCACAGGGAGGACCTGTGAAAATGTGATTTTTAAGAAAAATATGTTTGGTCATTCAGATGATTGAAATATATTTCTCATATATATATATTTGGCCCTCATCCACAGTTCCTGGCTCACAACTCCAAATGTCATGGAATGTCCTGTGTTGAGAGCAGTAAATGTACCTTTAAGGGATACACCTAAGGTAGGGAGTTGGTTGCCAGATGAACCAATCATATGATTAGAGGATTGGAACTTCTAGTATCACCCCGAGACTTTCCGGTAGGGTAGAAAAACTAGAGGTTGAGCTTAATTGCCAACAGTCAATGATTTTAATCAATATTGCTTAAGAAATGAAGCATCCATAAAAAAAGGACTTTGGGGAGCATCTGGGTTGGTGGACTCAGAGATAAGCATGGAAACTCTGAGCTCTTTTACCATAATTTGCTCTATGCATATCTTCCAACTGGCTGTTATTGAATAATATCTGTTGTACTAAATCAGCTATCTAGTAAGTAAATGTGTTTCCTGAGTTCTGTGAGTCATTCTAGAAAACAGAAAAAGTCTGAGGAGGGGAATCCATGAACTGCTGGTTTATATAAGCTCTGATGTTATAAAGAGATTAATACAGAATACGTGAGAATGACTGACTCCACAGCACAGGTGTGAGTGCATATGTGTGTGTGTGTGTATGTATGCATGTATCATTTCATGTTCAGCAAAACTCTAAGAGGTTTTGATATCCTTATCTTCATTTTTCTATTAAGTAAATTATGGATCAGAGAGCTTCAATAACTCTCCCAGAGTCTCATAACTAAAAAACATTAGAAAGCAAATGTAGCCAGGGTCATTATGATTCCCAATTTCATGTTTTCTCCACAAAATAAAGATAAATCTCTAGATGAAAATAACCTAATTTATTATAGAGCTAATGGATGATTTAGTCTATCTCCCTTCTCTTCATTCCCAGTCTCTTCTCGGTGTGTGTAATTGCTTAATTCAGGCTCAACTGCTAAACTACCTATTAACCTGTATCATCTTACCAAAAGAGTTACTTCAACATTGGTAAGCAGAGATCACGAGATAATGAAAATACCATCATGGTATGAGATATTTTAGTATAGGCAAAACATGAAAACCAAACATATATAATGCAAGTTTTTTTCAACACGTTTAAATATTTTAACTGAAATAATATTCAGATGAATAATATTAGATGATTAAATATTAGATGAAATAATATTAGATGATTAAATTTCCCTCTTTTTGTCATGACATTTCATTATATAACTCAAAGAATAAGAATAATGACCATTGGCTAATCCTAAATCAAAAATTATAATAATTTATAATCCTATAAAATTTAAAATATGATAATTTAAAAATATTTTCTCAAGTGCAAAAAAAAATAATTCACAATGAGATTAAAGGCAAGGCAAAAGAATATATTATGTTATGCAAATTAAATAAATGCCATTATTACCTTCCTTTTCACCACTATTTAATATGCATGCTCCTGTTATATAGGTAGACAAAAATAAGACTTAAGGAGCTTAGAAAAATGAAAATATAATTATAGGATTTCAATGATTCAGTGATAAATAATATTAAACAACTAATAAATCAATTTTCTTGAAGGGGCAACAATAGTTGAAGTGATTAAAATTTGTTATGAACACATATTGCTCAAATGAAAGTTTAAAATATAATACCAATTTCATTGACATTGGCATTTTATTGATAGATGCTGGGTCCCTGACCTTACATATGTGTGTGTTAGTGTGTATGTGTACATATATACACATATACATACACATGTGTACACATGTGCTTACATATGTACATAGGTTCTATATGTAAAGCCTAACTGCTTTTTATATAGCTGCTTGAGGGCAAGGATTAAAATGATATTCAAATGTGCATTTCTCAAGCACACTGATGTATACATTGATGTATTCATTTAGTATCTTTTTTTTTTCAAAGATTAATTTTTTTTTAATACAAGAGCTGGGGTACAGGCCAGAGACCGGGATTCACCAGAAATAGAGTGGTGAGCGCGACAGGAGAGGTCTGCCATGCCATGTGTGATTCTCCTTGGCTGGCCGGGTAGAACCCATGCTGCAGAGGCTGCAGACAGCTTCACAGCACTGTGCTCAACCCACTGCGCCACTGGGGAGGCCCTACTTTTAGTATCTTATATATGAATCATGACCTCCATGTCCAAATCTCACAAAAATAAAAAATTCACAACGGGAGAAAAATCAGAATTTTACCTTTTTTTTTTTTTTTTTTTTGCCTGTTAGAGAGGTCTCCTAACTAATTGGTTTTGAATTAGTTATTAGATACAAATTTGATTCATTTACTGTAGGGAGGTCTCTGTCAGTAAAATCTCTACAGTTAGTACCTAAATCCTGCCAATTTTCTCTTGCAGTTCTTTCCCATCTGCAGACCAAGTCAGCATTTCACTGTATAACTCTATTTCAACACAATAATTATCTACTATTTCTAGAACTTATGCATACAACCTTTCTGCACAACATTCTAAACTGAAAATTAATATTAATCACTTAATACTGAAAATTCTTGGAAGACTTTGATCCTGTTCATGTTACAAACTTTTACATCTTCAGCAATCATCCTTTGCTTGGAACATATTAATTTGTTGAATTATTGAATAAATCCATGCTATCACTATGTTCATTCAGGAAAATTACTGTTTTAGTTAGATCAACCTCAGCATACAAAAGTTTAATGACCTGCCAATCAGAAAAATTAAAAATTTCTGAAATCCTAATTTGATAATTCAAAATGTTTTAGTTTTAGACTTAAGACATTACATGAAACCATTAAACTTGTGTTTATACAAGACCATTTTTCATAATTCCTTAATTTCATTCATTCCAGCTATCAATCAATCAACAAGGCTTTTTTTTTAAATTAATTTATTTATTTATGCAAGCACTGGGTACAATCAGAAGCGTGGGAGGGTGACAGAATTCACCACAGCCAGAGCGGGGAACAGAACAGGCAGACTGACGAAAAAATACACTGCTGAGGGGAGCAGTGGGCGAGGCAGGAGAGGTCTGCGCACCATGTGGGACCCTTGCCGGAGGCTGGGGATCGAACCAGCGCTGCAGAGGCTGCAGGCAGCTTCGCACGCCAGCGCTCAACCGCTGCGCCACCAGGGGAGGCCCTCAACAAGGCTTTTGCAAATATTTATTAGGTATATGATTTCATATAAAATGTGACTATTGTTTCATTCATATAGTATTTTGCAATGCTATTGCAGAGGACAAACTCGCAAAAAGATATGAAAGTATTCATCAGAGTAAACAGCAAATTCTCAATTACGTACACCCACACATACAGTAGAAAATAATTAATGTTCCCTTTAGGTGAAACCTTGTAGAACTTGTAAACCCTTGTAGAAAGGGCCTGAGCAAGTTTTAATGGATAGTTAGAAATTAGATAAGTAAAGAGGTGAGAATTTTATAGGCATGCTGAAATAGAAGAATGTGGGATGCCTTTGGGAGATAGAGAGTAAATCACCTCGGCAAAACCGGAGAATTTATAGAAAGTAAAGTGTAAAGTAAGTTTTAAAGGGTAACTTTTAAAGGGTAGCTGAGTTTTAAAAGATATATGAAAGCCAAAGTATTTGAAATTTATCCTGTGTTGACAATTCTGGTGAATATAAGTGGGGAGCACAGTGGTATAAATTAGATGATATCCAATGTCTTTAAAATTGAAAATAAAATGTTCTACAATTTATTTTCCTGGTAAATGCTAACTGACCTTCCTCTTTCTTCCTACCAACCTCCCCTGTGTTAACTGTGCTGTTGAGGATAAAAGCTGAAGCCACATGGACAGTTACAGTTTTGTTGAGTCTGTTACTCTTGTTTGTGTCTTTCCAGATAACCTCTTATAACTGACCTCATCCTGTCCCCAGCATCTTTTGTCTTTAGCTATCACTAAAGAGGTGTTTTAAGGTGACTATTTGAGTTATTTCAGTTTTTCTGAGTGTGTTGCATATATACAGGAGATATGAAAGTTATTAAACGTCTGGTAGCTTTTCCCTTGTTAAACTAGCCCTTGATTGTAGGGGAATCTCAATCAAGAATCTAGAAGGTATGGGGCGGAGAGGAAATTTTCCCCTGTGCTTCTGAGTTCTCTGGCCGGTCAAGCAATCAAATTAACATCAAAACAGATTAGTAGAAGAAGAGACTAAACTTAATTACACACACACACACACACACACACACATATATATATATATATAGAGAGAGAGAGAGAGAATCCACAAGGATATAAATCCTCAAGTAAATGAATTCAAAGGAAGCTTTTAATCCTGACCTAAGAAATGGTATAGGGATGTGGGACTTCAAGAAGGGGGATTCGCATGGTGGAAGACCAGATACTCTGTAATACATGTTTGCGCTACCATATAGATACAGTATTCTGATAGAAAGGTTATTCTTGGCAATAACCTTAATTCTGGTAAGACTCCTGATTTTCACTCTTCTAGGTAAAGGGAATAGTAAAAATTTTCTCTTGAGTCCATTCAAAAATAATCCACATGCCAAAGTGACAATTCTTGGGAAGCCCTATTCTGGACATCTAGGAAAGTTCTGCCCTTCAAAGAACAGAAGGAAAATTATTTTTCCTCCTCTACACAATGTAATAAATTAATTTTCATTATTTAATTACTGCTTCCATCTACTTCTCTGTAGTTTTCTGATATTGGCCACAGTGAAGTAGATTTGACCATCAGAGTTTGAAATAACTAAGTTAAATGCCTAAAGATTATCATGTATCAAAATTAGTAAGTTTAAAAATTAAAAGTAGTGTTTAAATTATACATTTCAGTGGGAAGGTGCATTATGCATGCCTGGAAAAATAATATGCTTAAGAATCTGTAGACTGCTTTGCTGTCTGCAACTTCCTTATTTTTATTACCTTTGTAACACAGCCAAAATTATCTAAATGTATTGGAGGTTGAGAAGCAAGGGCACATAGACATAGAATTACAGTCAACTATAATGGATTAGGAGCTTAACTGAGGATAAGTATATCTTTTGACAGGCTGCAAACCATTTACAAAATTATTAAAGTAATAAAATGCAACTTAAGTCCAAAATTATTACAGATTCCAAACATGATATATTCGATGAGTTTTACATTTAAATAAAAAGAAAAAAATATCTAACTCTTTACTTGACATAAAATTTAACTATTAAATAGTCTTAAACTACTGTAAAGTCCTTAGTGAACCTTGTATAACAATTGGAAATAGGGCCTCCCCTGGAGGTGCAGCAGTTGAGCACTGGGCTGCGAAGCTGCCTGCAGTCTCTGCAGCGCTGGTTCTATCCCCAGCCTCCGGCGAGGGTCCCACATGGTGCGCAGACCTCTCCTGCCACGCCCGCTGCTCCCCTCAGCAGTGTATTTTTTCGTCAGTCTGCCTGTTCTGTTCCCCGCTCTGGCTGTGGTGAATTCTCTCACCCTCTTGTGTGCCTCTGACTGTACCCAGTGCTTGTATAAATAAATAAATAAATCTTTAAAAAAAAACAAAACAATTGGAAATATAAGTAACCCTTACCTTCCCACCCTTCTACAGGGGAACATTAGTATATTATAGAAAATAAAAGAATATTTTTCAAAATAATGACTCAAAACTCAAACACAATGATAATAAATTCTGAATTAATTAATTAATTCTGAAAAAGATAAATTCTCATGTTAATTAAGAGGGTTAGATATTGAAACTCAAGTAACTTGAAATATTAACCTAACTTTGGCAGGTATATAATTATTAAATAATTAATTTCACCTCATCTGTGAATTTTGAATTAAAATCATACACCTTGCATTCTGGTACATTATCTCTTATATTAGTCCTCACAACAATTCTGTTTTTGAAGAAACCATGGTACATAGAGTTTATATAGTTATTAAAATGTCATTTCTAAAAAGGCCATTAATCTGAAAAAAACTGAAACAAGACATTTTATTCTAACACCAAAGCCCATGTTCAATAGTTACCCAATGGAAAGTATGGTATTGAAAAATATATTTCTACAGAGTGATATTAAAACTTGAATTACAAAAGATGATTAATTCCATAATACAATGATCGTGGTGGCTATTTCTATATAAAATTGTACATCTTTTGAGGTTAAGGATCATGTCTTATTTTTTAATTCACAATGTTTATTGCAAGTATTTTGACAAGCACTGATGTAGTTGGTGGTTAACAATTACTTGCTGAATTAGCCAACACAATGAAACCTTATTACTGAAATAAAATGGAAAATGTTTAATCTGAACTAATGGACATTCACATTCAAGAATTTTTTCAAAAGATGTAACTAAAATCTACTAAAACCCATCATTTAGAAAGCTCTATAAGTTAGACCCTGATCAAATAGCAAATGAAATATACTGTGTGATCCCAATGAATTGCATAAGATATTCTCAGAACAAACATGGTCTTTTATGATAAAACTATAATTGAATTTAAAGAGGGAGGGCTCAGTGGCCACTTTCAAAAACATCATTCATGGTAAGGAAATTGGAATTTATTCAATAAATGTTCAATAGTCTAGGCCTGCTTCATGGATGTAAACACATTTTGCTTAAGTGCAAATTGCAACAAAATATCTCTTTTCTTCTATGTGCACCATATGTACACAGCAAAGCACAAAATAATGCAAATTTTGTTTGATTTCTGGAAAACTTAAACTTTTCAGCCTATTTTATCATGTTGAATTGTTTCATTTAATTGTTTTCTGAGCAATTATCATTAATGAGCAAACCCATAGCATCCACCTTACTTGCATAATAAACAGTATTTCTGCCAACATACTGTAAACTGAAACTTGTGAGAAAACATCAGAAAAACCCAAATTGAGGAATACTTTACAAAATAACTTTGAACTTTTCAATATGTTATGTCAAGAAATGCCGGAAAGAAATTAAAATGTGACAACTAAATGTAATGTATGATTCTGTGGTTTTGCAATAAATGATTTATTCAGACAACTCAATGAATTAATAAAAACTTGTAGATTAGATAACAATGTTGTAGAAGTGTTAATTTCCTGATATTCATAATTGTAATCTTCATTAACTGTTCCTGCTGCTTGGGTCATGAGGGAGATGAAATCATGCTAAGTACAGACAGCCTAAAATGTAGTATTTAGTATAATGTCTTTTTTTGCATAACCTTTTCCTTTTGTTACTGAGCAGACTCGGTATCACTATTGTTTTGTTGTCTGTATAATCATTCTCTCTATTGCAATTTTATAGAATCTAAGCAGCATCAAGAACCTCTCAATTCAAGGTCTTTGACAGCTTTTGAAATTTTAATTCATTTTGTTTTTAAATGAATTTTATGATAAAGGGGGAGATTATGAAAAGATGTAATGAAGAAATAAGTTAGTCAAAAGGTAAAAATAGTTGATAACTGTTTCCTCCATTTTTTACTGTCATATACATTAATTTTCAGTGATGATAGAAAAGGGAATGCCTCATTCTTCTATTTCTACTCATAAACTGTTAAACTTGAAATCTACAAATGGATGACAGATAAGCACAGTAAATAAAGGTAGAAAATAAAGTAATATTCCCTATATCAAGGATTTTCAGTTTTACCCTACCTAATTTCTAGTCTAATTTCTGCACAAGTCTTAGGCTTATCCTATTTCCTACATTTGCATTTCTCTGGACATACCAATTTGTAACCTCTATGTGCTTGTTTCTAACTAATAATGATAATTTCCACTCCTCAAATTCTTCCAATTGTTCTTCCAATTGAAGAACTTATATTTGTTTGTTTGTCTGTTTTCCTTAACTCAAGCTCAAGCTTCATTCACCTTCAGGAGAAGTCTTCCTTGTTCTTTCACTTTCTTATTTTTTCACAACAAGTCAACCCTAACAATTTATAATATATATATATTTTGTTTATTTACCTATTGGTAAGCTTTAATTATTAGTTAATTTCTATCCCCTAAGCTTCATAAAGAGCCAAATACACTGAGATGCTCAATGAATAGTTAAATAAATGTAGCTGAGAGGCACTGAACACAGAAAAATAGTGATATAATATAAATAAGAAATACAGATCAGCATAGTACAAAATCAAAAACCACAAAAGCTATGAATCAAAAAGGATATGCAATTGTATGGGGAATATAACAATAAAATTTATTATTTAAAAAAAAATAAAAGAAAAGAAAAGAAAAAAAAAAGAAAAAATAAATAAAAAGCTAACAATGACTTAAAAAAAAAAAGGATATGGAGAAAGCAGAATAAAGATTTCACATAATAAAAACATATCAAAAAGAACAATAAGAGGAGCTGTATAGCTAATGATCTCCTCATTTTGAAGAACTTTCTTTTACTAGAAACTGGAATAAAAATGTACACAGCAAAAACTTGTGCAACTTACATAGGCCACAAATGTTCCATGTTAATTCAATTTCTCCAAAAATTAACACATGCTTTAGAAGTGAAAAGATTGGGAACATTTTACCACCTGATATATTACAGAAAGTAGATCAAATCATCAATTTCTTGTCTGAAGAAGTCTTATATAACTAGAATTCCTTGAACAATGATAACAACTTGTTATTTTTTTGTTTAGGTTTAGGGATTTTCTACAATGTAGGATTTTCAATGCCAAAACTGAAACAGTCTTGAGAAAACCAATGATTGGTCATGTTACTACAGGAGTAAGATTTCAAACTTGGTCTATACAGAGTTGCTAAAAATATCCTTTTAATCCCTAAATTATGACACTTAAAATTAGGTGATTATAGAATATCTTTTATTTGAGATTTTGACCAATGTTAAAGAACAAATTTCTTTGAAAAGTCATTGTTGTGATGCCTTTAATATAGTTAGTAAATGATCTTTTAGAAAATATTTTATTATAGAGGGGCGGAGCAACATGGCAGCAAGGAGACGCTGCGAGTAAGATCTCCCATTAAAAAAAGTTAATAGGGAGGAAAAGCGGCAGGTCCCAGTGAGAACTGGGGCACGGAAGATAAACAGACGACTCCAGCAAACTACCCGAAGAAGAAAGTGGCCATAAAAGAGGACTAGAAGGGAGGAAAGCGCAGAACCCTGCTCCCCTTCCCCACCCACAGAGTCGGCACTCTCTGACCAGCAGAGAGGAGGAAAACAACAAACTAAAACGACCAACAAACAGTGCTGCTATAAACATAGGGGTGCAGGTGTTCTTTGGAATTGATGTTTCTGTGTCCTTTGGGTAGATACCTAGGAGTGGAATTGCTGGATCATATGGAAGCTCTATGTTTAGTAGGTCCAGAAATCTCCACACAGCTCTCCATAGTGGTTGGACCAGTTTGCACTCCCACCAACAGTGCAGAAGACTTCCTTTTTCTCCACACCCTCGCCAACATTTGTTGTTGCTAGTTTTTTTAATATGTGCCATTCTCACTGGTGTAAGATGGTATCTCATGGTAGTTTTGATTTGCATTTCCCTGATTACAAGTGATGTTGAACATTTTTTCATATGCCTGTTGGCCATTTGCATTTCCTCTTCAGAGAAGTTTCTTTTTAGCTCTTCTGCCCATTTTTTAACTGGATTATTTTCTTTGTTGTTGTTGAGTCTCATCAGCTCTTTGCAGATTTTTGTGATCAGTCCTTTATCATTAGTGTTGTGTGCAAAAATGTTCTCCCAGTTGGTGGGGTTTACAATAGCTAAGCTTTGGAAACAACCCAAATGCCCAAAAATAGATGACTGGATCAAGAAGATGTGGTACATATACACCATGGAATATTACTCAGCATTCAAAAAAGATAAGCACATGCAATTTGCAGCAACATGGATGGCGCTGGAAGGGATCATGCTCAGCGAAATAAGCCAAAAAGAGAAAGAAAAATACCGATGGTCTCACTCATAGCAGGAATCTAGAAAACTTAAATAAGGGACCAGGAAAATGAATAACTATAAGAAAGTGAAAATCAGAATCAACAAAAAACTATGAAACAGAGACACTTTTGGGGGGGTGGGGGCGGGAGGGGAGGGATTGGGATCAGAAAGGGGGGATTGCAACTGTATGGGGAATATAAAAATAAAATTTATTATTAAAAAAAAATAAAACGACCAACAAGAACAAACTACGCAGCAAGCGGGACTGTGAGTGGAAAGGAACTATTGCAGCCACCACACCCCATGAACGGGAGCTGTGGAGAACCCTGCAGGATTCGCCGCGGTGGTGAGCGAACGGCTCCGGGTGCCATTAGAGAAGAACAAAGACACTCCGGAGACGCTCACACAGCCCCGGGCCGGCCGGTAAGCTTGCGCGGAAAAGCAGCGCTCTTGGCGCGCTTGAAAAGCAAACGTGGATCGGGATTGCGGCTGCCCAGGTCCCCGTGCCTGCGACCTAGGCTTGCGGGGAGACGCACGGAGGCCCTCACTGAGGTGAAAGTCCCTCACTGAGTAAGCAGGAACCAGGCGCCCAGGCACGGGAGCGGGGTGCAAAAGGCGCCATTCCCGCGCCACTGAACTGGGCTACAGCCCGCGTCCTGGACCTGAGGGCTTTGGAACTGAGACCCGGGGCACGAAGTTCAGGGCGTGGGTTCTCCACGACGGTGGGGCACAAGGCAGACACAGCACCCCAAAGCCGTTGAGGTTTACCCTACCATACCCGCTCTGTTCCCTGTCCCACGGGGTGGGGGGGGGCGAAAAACAGCCCCCCAAGGACAATAGGAGAGCTCTCTGGTGCCACCTAGCGACCAGAAAAAAAAGTCACTAACACCCCACAGAACAGGGAAATTTCTTAAGACTGCTTGAAAAGGGCAGAAGGCTCCTGGAGGAGACAGTGGCCAGCTGGGAAGTTAGCCCATGCCAGGCCCCTTCCGACCAGCAGTCTGAGCCCACAGAGGGAACAGGCACCCACAGCCGGGGCAGACTGGGTGCGCAGAAGAGTGTGCCTGAGACTGGAGGCGCAGGGACTGCATCCCGCTTCGCCATTTTAGAACAGGGACATTTTTTCAGTAAAGACTTCCTGAAACCAGCAGAAAGCTCCCTCAGAAGCCAGAGATGGCTTCTGGAGGAGCCAGAGGGGAGCAGAGAAGTTCACCCAAGATGCCGGCCAGTCAGAGCAACACAGTGTCCCAATGCATACGACGACAAATTAGAAAACAGACAGTAGGGAGTAGAAGAACCACACGCAACCTAACAACTCCTCAGGAAAAAAGCACACCACAAAAAGAAAACGACCCCCCAGATTGCAACGACAGTAACTTGGAAGAACTTCTGAGCCTTCCAGAAAGAGAATTTAAAATTGTCGTGATTAAAAAAATGACAGAACTCATAAAGGAAAACAATGATCAGAAGAAGGAAATTGAGTCCCTAAAGAGGGAAGCAAAAGAAATGCAGGAGATCAAAGAATTAATGGAGGAACTAAAGAACTCTGGGAAAAGCAATGAAAGCAGAGTAGATGAAATGGAAGAACGGATAAGTACTCTTGAAGACACAGAAATAAAAAGAACCAAAACAGAAAAGGAAAGAGAAGTACGAAGGAAAAAGAACCAAGAAAGACTTCGGGAACTATCTGACTCCATGAGGAAAGGAAATATAAGAGTTATAGGAATTCCAGAAGGAGAGGAGAGAGATGTAGGAACAGAGAAAATATTCCAGGACATAATTGAAGAGAACTTCCCAAACGCGAAGAAGGAGCTGAAAATTGATATACAAGAAGCAAGAAGAACACCAAACTTCCACGACGAAAGGAAAAATACAGCAAGACACATAATAGTAAAGCTCCCAAGAATCCAGGACAAGGAAAAAATAATGAAGCTGACAAGAGGGAAGAAACAGATAACATTCAAAGGAAAACCAATCAGGCTGACATCAGACTTCTCTGAAGAAACACTACGGGCAAGGAGAGAGTGGAGGGACATAGTCAACAGACTCCAAGAAAACAGATGCCAACCAAGAATACTCTATCCCGCAAAGCTCTCCTTCCTCTATGAAGAAAGAATAAGGACCTTCCCAGACAAAGAGAAACTCTGGAATTTCATTACGACTAAACCCGACTCCAAAAAATACTACAAGGAATCCTAAAGCCAGAACCTCAGAGGGACGAATAACAACGAAAGAAGGCCAAAAAAAAATTTTATTAAAAGAATAAATAAATAAAATCAAAGGAAAGACAAACACAATGGCAAATACAAATGCTAACATATCAATATTAACTCTAAATGTAAATGGACTAAACTCTTCAATAAAAAGACACAGAGTTGCAGCCTGGATTAAGAAACAAAACCCAACCTTTTGCTGTCTCCAGGAAACACATTTAGCTACAAAAGATAAAAATAGGCTCAAAGTTAAAGGATGGAAAATAATCCTACAAGCAAATGGACCAAAAAAGAAAGCAGGAACAGCTATACTTATGTCAGATAAAACAGACTTCAAACTCAAAAAAATAAAAAGAGACCCCAATGGTCACTACATTATGATCAAGGGGACAATACTTCAAGAAGAAATAACACTCATTAACATATACTCACCAAACGAAGGAGCACCAAAATGTATCAGACAACTGTTGTCCTCTCTGAAAACAGACATCAGAGAAAACACATACGTAGTGGGAGACTTCAACACACCACTATCAACAATGGATAGATCAACAAGACAAAAAATAAGTAAAGAAACTAAAGCTCTAAATAAGGACCTAGAGCATTTGGGCTTAACAGACATCTATAGAACACTAAAGCCCCAAAAAACGGAGTACACATTTTTCTCAAGCGCACACGGATCATTCTCCAGGATCGATCACATACTGGGGCACAAGACAAACATCAACAGATACACCAAGATTGAAATCATATCAACCATCTTTTCTGACCATGAAGGCATCAAACTAGAAATAAACCATAAAAAGAAGGCAAGGAACTTTCCTACCTCATGAAGATTAAAAACCACACTACTGGAAGACCACTGGACTAATGAGGAGATCAAAGAAGAAATTAAAAAATTCTTTGAATTGAATGACAAGGAGGACACCAATATCCTAAATGTATGGGATGCAGCAAAAGCAGTAATAAGAGGAAAATATATAGCAATAGAAGCTCACATCAAGAAACAAGAAAGAACTCAAAGAAACTACCTAATCTCGAAGCTCAAAGATCTAGAAAAAGAACAACAAAAAAATCCCAAAACAAGTAGAAGAAAAGAAATAATAAAAAGCAAAGCAGAAATAAATGAAATTGAAACTAAAAAAACAATCCAAAAGATCAATGAAACCAAGAGCTTGTTCTTTGAAAAAATAAATAAAATAGACAAACCCCTAGCCAGGCTCACAAAGGAAAAAAGGGAGAAAGCACAAATAAACAGGATCACAAATGAAAGAGGAGAAATCACAACAGACACAGCAGAAATCAAAAGAATAATCAGTAACTACTATGAACAGTTGTATGGAAACAAGTTCAACAATCTAGAGGAGATGGACAAATTCCTACAACTCTACAATCACCCAAAGCTAGATAAAGAAGAAATAGAACACCTAAACAGACCAATTACAAGCAGCGAAATTGAAATGGTAATCAAAAACCTCCCCAAAAACAAAAGCCCAGGACCTGATGGATTTACAAATGAATTCTCCCAAACATTCAGAGATGAATTAGTGCCTATCCTTCACAAACTCTTCCAAAAAATTGAGAAGGAAGGGACAATACCAAACACGTTCTATGAAGCCAACATTACACTAATACCAAAACCGAACAAGGACAACACAAAAAAGGAAAACTACAGGCCAATCTCCCTAATGAACACTGATGCAAAAATCCTCAATAAAATTTTAGCTATCAGAATCCAACAATGTATCCATAAGATAATTCACCACGACCAAGTAGGATTCATTCCAGGGACACAAGGATGGTTCAACATCAGATAATCAATCAACGTTATCCAACACATCAACAAAACGAAATATAAAAACCATATGATAATATCAATAGATGCTGAGAAAGCTTTCGACAAAGTGCAACACGCATTCATGATAAAAGCCCTTGAAATTCTTGGGATACAAGGAACATACCTCAACATCATAAAGGCCATCTATGACAAGCCAACAGCCAGTATCATTCTCAATGGTGAAAAGCTGAAAGCAATTCCATTAAGATCTGGAACAAGACATGGATGTCCACTCTCACCACTGCTTTTCAATATAATACTGGAAGTCCTAGCCAGAGCAATAAGACAAGAGAAAGTCATCCAAGGAATCCAAATAGGAAAAGAAGAAGTCAAACTATCACTATTTGCAGATGATATGATAATATACATAGAGAACCCCAAAAACTCCACAGAAAAACTAATTCAACTCATCAATCAGTTCAGTAAAGTGGCAGAATACAAAATCAACACGCAAAAGTCAGTAGCCTTCCTATACACAAACAATAAATCTGAAGAAGAAAAAATCAAAAAAACCATCCCTTTTATTATCGAAACAAAAAAAATAAAATATTTGGGCATAAATCTAACAAAAGAGGTAAAGGACCTATACAAAGAAAACTATAAAACACTGTTAAAAGAAATAGAAGAAGACACAAAGAAATGGAAAGACATCCCCTGCTCATGGATTGGAAGAATAAACATTATTAAAATGGCCATTCTTCCAAAAACAATATACAGATTCAATGCTATTCCAATCAAAATTTCAATGTCATTCTTCAAAGAAATAGAACAATTATTGATGAAATTCATATGGAATCACAAAAAACCCCGAATAGCCAAAGCTCTCCTGAAAAAAAGAGAAGGGAATGGAGGCATCACACTCCCAGACTTCAAACTCTACTACAAAGCCATAATCATCAAAACTTGCATGGTATTGGAACAAGAACAGACATACAGACCAAGGGAATCAAATACAAAATCCAGAAATAAACCCACAGATTTATGGTCAACTAATCTTTGACAAAGGAGCAAAGGCTATGCATTGGAGCAAAGAAAGTTTGTTCAATAAATGGTGCTGGGAAAACTGGGTCGCTACATGCAAAAGAATGAAGCTTGACCACTACCTCACACCATACACAAAAATCAACTCAAAATGGATTAAAGAACTAGACATAAGACCTGAAACCATAAAATATATAGAAGGAAATATAGGCGAAACACTACGTGATTTGCACATCACAGACATCTTTACAGACACATCACCCAAAGCAGTGATAGTGAAGGCAAAGATAAACAGCTGGGACTACATCAAATTAAAGAGCTTCTGTACAGCAAAAGAGACAATAACAAAAACAAAGAGAAACCCCATCAACTGGGAGAACATTTTTGCACACAACACTAATGATAAAGGACTGATCACAAAAATCTGCAAAGAGCTGATGAGACTCAGCAACAACAAAGAAAATAACCCAGTCAAAAAATGGGCAGAAGAGCTAAAAAGAAACTTCTCTGAAGAGAAAATGCAAATGGCCAACAGGCATATGAAAAAATGTTCAACATCACTTGTAATCAGGGAAATGCAAATCAAAACTACCATGAGATACCATCTTACACCAGTGAGAATGGCACATATTAAAAAAAACTAGCAACAACAAATGTTGGCGAGGGTGTGGAGAAAAAGGAACTCTTCTGCACTGTTGGTGGGAGTGCAAACTGGTCCAACCACTATGGAGAGCTGTGTGGAGATTTCTGGACCTACTAAACATAGAGCTTCCATATGATCCAGCAATTCCACTCCTAGGTATTTACCCAAAGGACACAGAAACATCAATTCCAAAGAACACCTGCACCCCTATGTTTATAGCAGCACTGTTTACAACAGCTAAGCTTTGGAAACAGCCCAAATGCCCAAAAATAGATGACTGGATCAAGAAGATGTGGTACATATATACCATGGAATATTACTCAGCATTCAAAAAAGATAAACATATGCAATTTGCAGCAACATGGATGGTGCTGGAAGGGATCATGCTCAGCGAAATAAGCCAGAAAGAAAAAGAAAAATACTGTATGGTCTCACTCATAGCAGGAATCTAGAAAACTTAAATAAGGGACCAGGAAAATGAACAACTATAAGAAAGTGAAAATCAAAATCAACAAAAAACTATGAACCAGAGACAATTTTTTGGGGGTGAGGGGCGGGAGGGGAGGGATTGGGGTTCGAATGGGGGGTCTGCAATTGTATGGGGAATATAAAAATAAAATTTATTATTTAAAAAAATAAAAATAAATAAATAAATAAAAGAAAATATTTTATTATACTCTAATAATTATGGTCTCATTGCTTTGAAAACATTACTTCAATGTCTCATTTTATAACCTGGAGAAACAGTCACTGATATTATTTATTTTTTATATGAGTGATGTAAAGTAAAAAAAATTACATTGCTTTTTATTTGTCTAAGCTGACAGAGCTAATAAATGATTTAAGCAGACTACTTATCTACATCAGAACTTGAATGTTTGGACATTCTGTTTTCTGGGGGAAAATCTAAGTACCAGTTATCCTACTGGATACTCTGGGATTTTCCAAGATGTATGATTCACCACACTTAAGAAATTTACTAACTTATATAGACATGAAACATCAATGAATAGTAAAGATGTTGCTGAAAATTTGCATAACCTGTGGTACTTTTCCAAACATGAAGTCAATCAGTCATTCTAACAGCTCATTAAAGCAACCATATCAGAAGTTTATATCCCTAGAAATAGATCAAAAATCTGATGTTCAAATAAAATAAATGGCTCTTGATACTGAAGTTACAACTAGAATCCAAGACTTCTTTTGTTATGGGCTACTCTTCATTTTCTTTTATTGTGCTGCTTCAAATATACATTACCAGGTAGTAATGATTACAGAAATTCCCATTTGGATCATGAATTTTATTAGCCTTTGTGACCCACATACCCCAAAGTCATCAAGTTACTGAAACTTCATATATGTTTGTTGGATGAAGGAATCTACATTTCTAGAGTGTTTTTACCCCTAGAATATTATTTACTCCACACCAATAATGATTTGCAATAGATTCACATAGAGTTCAAGTTGTTTCATATAGAGAAATGGTCATCCTGAAAAGTCACAAAGCTTACTGTCTAAAGAAAGAATCTTGAACCAGGTTGACTTTATGATCCCAATTCTTTAATACTCTGCCTGTGTGACATGTGGAAGTTACTTCTCAGAGCCTCTCTTTGTATGTCTCATTTTCCCCGCTGGTAAAATAACAGTAATATTCTTCCTGTCTCAGAGTTGTTATATGGGTTACATGAGTTGATGTGGGTAAGGTCTCAGAAAAAGGTCTGAACTTTGTAAGCATTTTGTATCTTAGCTGCTACTGTGTTACTAATATTATCATGGCATTATGATGATGATGTTATTATTCTTATTCTTTATTTATTTTACTCCAAACACTTTGAATATAGGCTCAGTCACTTGTTTGATCTTAGGAATACTGTTTATGTCATTGAGCTCAAGTTTTTCATTTGTAATACTGGATAACATTTCCAAATTAACATACTGAAAACAGTCAGTGTTTAACACAATATAATTGCCTAATAAAATTTATGTATTTTTATTTCATTTTATTTAACAAATATTGAGTGGCTACAATGTATCAGTCTCATTGTTGTTGAGAATGAAATGTTTTTTTAAAAAAGTAAAATTCTTGTTTTCTGATAGTTTAATAAGGGATAATGACATAATAAACTATTTTCACAAATGTAATTACATTTAGTGAATCCATACTCAGTCAAAGGAACATTCAAAGATATTATGTGTGACATATAATCTATCATCAGTTTCCCTTTGATTTATGAAGTTTAATCAGTTGTGTGACATCCTTTAAATTTGCTAAGAATACACCTTATTTAAACTGAGTCAAAAGGCCATCCCCATATATATTATAGAACATATATATTTTTTAATGAATAGGACTTAATTGATTTTTATCTTAGATTACTTGTATAAAACAAATGAAAATGAGATCGCCTCTAATGAGGCTGATAGTTTAAAACCCAGGTGTTTTGACTCAATGTATTCTATATATCTTTTTAATAATTAATATTAACGATTCAATTTATTAAGGTTATTAGGGCCATTGATGACTTTTCCAGGGGTAAAATTATAGAGTCATTACATTTTAAAATATAATCATAAAATTATATGCATAGAGGGCCATGCATATACAGTTTTGAATATGAAACTGTCACAGAGAAAAATGTTAGCTAGCAAAATCTACATTAATGCAAGCATTAATGTTCTGCGGGAGACTTCCAGTTCAGGTTGGGATAAATTGTGATCTTGGTGGTAAATTGCTTAGTATAAGGGAGAGAATAACCTAAACAGGAATCCATATATTTCCCAAAGAGTTTCCTGTTAGCCCTCACCTAATCGTGATTTTTATTACTATGAACACTTAGTTTAACTCTGTATCAGCAACTTTCATATTGGGCAACTAAATTTATTGCATGTGAACATTTATGTATCCAGCAGATCGCTAAGACAATATGACTGTCTCATCAATTTACTTCACTAGGCCACTATATTTTTAGAAATGCTGATGTAAGTCTTATGATTATTATCATACCTCAAGCTGTGATGCCCAAATAGAACAATTACGTAAGGATATTAGTTGCAATTGGTCACAATATTTTACCCAATTATAAGTACGTCACATCAATTTCCATTTCCAAACTGTACATTTTTTACTCTAAATAAATGCAGTGTTTTATTTGACTATAATGACATCAATTTTAAATAGTCATTTGATATGGAAATGTTATTATATAATTTAGTGCTATTTCATGTCTGTGGGAAGAATGTTTATACTAGGTTATTATTTTTTCAAATACAGGCAGCTTGAGAAATAGTTAAAAAGAATAAAAGGAGGATGATTTTCATTGCTTTTTCTTATTTTTGTTCTTTTCCTATTCATGATTTCTCTACGTTTTATTTTTGAAGTCCACACTTTGTTTTATGCTCTATAATATTGCACTGGTATTTCTCCTCTGGCTCTTGTTTGTGTTTATGCTTTTTTTGTATTGTGAAGTAATATTTTTTGGTCTCCTGTAAATAATACTGTTAATGTTCCACTGCAGCAACACTGTCATATTCACATACAGAAAGGAAGATAGTCAGTAGTACAGTATTTAATAGTTACCCCGAATGCCATGACCTATGCTTTTTTTTGTTTTTTTTTTAAAGATTTATTTATTTATTTATACAAGCACTGGGTACAGTCAGAAGCGCGGGAGGGTGAGAGAATTCACCAGAGCCAGAGCGGGGAACAGAACAGGCAGAAGGAGGAAAGTACACTACTGAGGGGAGCAGCGGGGGGCAGCAGGAGAGGTCTGCGCGTCATGTGGGACCCTTGCCGGTGGCCAGGAATGGAACCGGCGCTGCAGAGGCTGCAGGCAGATTCACAGCCCAGCACTCAACCGCTGCGCCACCAGGGGAGGCCCTTTGACCTACGCTTTTTAATAATAAAATACAAAGTTGGTTATTCTCACCAAATCTCTCTCTCTCTCTCCATTTTGGATATTTCTATTTCCTTTACTTTCATTATTACCCTGAAAATACCTTGTCTTTTATGTACTTCCCAAGCCATTTATTTTCTATCTTCTTTTTTACAAGTAGATAAATAATACTTGTTAATGATCCAGAAGCAGATGCATACCGATATGGATTCTGGTGTTTTGACCTTACCAGTTCTGTCAATTGAATGAGTAATTCAAGTCAAGTTTGTGATCTGCAAAATTTTGATAACAAATATTGCTTCTTAATCCATAGTTCATTGAAAGGTTACATGAGAGAATGTATATGATATTCTTACAGACTTGGTGAAAAGGCATCATGAGATATATGCATTATTTTTGACTCCTTTCCTCCTTTCATTGTTACATCCAAATTTCCCTTAAGATTCTGCCCTTTGTTACGTCCTCCATTTCCATAGCTCAAATATGTGACTTTACATATTGTGAAAGTGTAAGGAATTCTTATAACAAACAAATACAACCTTAGCATGTGAACAGCACAGTATGAAATGTATATACAAACAATAGAATAAAAACAAATAATGTAAAAATAGAATACATACAATATTAAATATATAATCATAGGCACCCATTTATTGACTCACTCATTGACAGACACTCAGGTTGTTTCCATATCTTGACTACTGTGAAAAATGCTGTAGTGAACCTGGGACTATAGCTATGTGTTTTGAGATGTTGATTTCATTTTCTTAGGATATAAATACTCAGAAGTGAGATTGTTGGATCATATGGTAGTTCTATTTTTTAATTTTTGGAGAAAACTCCACACTGTTTTCTAAAATGGCTGTATCAACACAGTATATACGTAACCCATGAGTCTTTTCTAAAGATAAATTTAATTTTCTTTAACCAAAATTGATGCATAAAATACTTAAAAAATAACAAAATAATTTTCAATTTGTACACTGAAAAACATGCTGGAAGTGGAACTATTTTAAAATATGCAGAAAAATTCTTTCAAATACATATACAAACTAGAACAGAAATAATGACTGTTAGAAATAAGGGAGTGGCATGAAATCTTTTAGTATTTAGAATTTTTAAAACATTTTCTTCACTTTGTCACAAACAGCCTGATATTTACTGTAACATATATGCAAAAAAGCTTTCTTAGCAAAAAGAAACTATTATTCATAAATTAATTAAAATTCTGCAAAAAGATTTGCAAAAACATATCTTAAAATTACAGACTGATATATTTTGGAATATGTCTCTTTCTGCTAATCACTTTCATCTGAATCTTAGCCTTCTATTTTCATACCTACAAGGACACTTTTCTTATTTTATTGTGATTATCCTACTAGTCTGAGATTTATAATTTCTTATTGAATGAGTAGTCTAGCTTAATTAAGACCAATCATTAAAAATTATATTTCTTTGTCACTAAAAATGTCAAAGGAAATTTGCTTATGCTTATCATAGATTAAGAATTTTATATTTATTTAAGATGGTTTGAGAGCATGAATATTAAATTTAAATTCAGTATATACATGTAGATAGATAGGAAGGTAGATAGCAAGATGGAAAAGATTAACTCAACAGTTTGCACAGAGCATATTGAGTGGGTAGAACATGTGTAATTTCTATACAACTTGGTTGAGGGCATGGATGTTGACAGTTATTCTGAGAATTTAATTAAGAGCAGAATGTTGACTTCTTTCTCCTTGCTTTTACTATTCCCAGAAGATTGAAATGACATTTCACGCCCTACTACATTTTGTTTATTCATCACATTTTTATTGTTACTGTTTTTGTTTATAGTTAAGCAACTTTGGCAGATATTTCCCTCCCACACTGCTCTCCTTTAATCTGAAATGCCTGCTCATTCCCTCTGTGGTGATTACTAGATCACAGGCTGTGACTGCCTATGACTAGATTTGGAATCAGGGAGAAACACACATAAAACACTCTATCACAAAACCATTTAATTAATATTAAGACACTTAAGATTAATATGAAAACAATATCGTTGTATTGCTGAAACTGAGGTTTTCTGCTTTTTTTTTAAATTGTTTTGTTTTGTTTTTTTTTTGGGGGGGGGGCTGGCATATCTCTCAATAATGCCTAGAATATCTATCTGATTTACAGAGTCCTATGTCTTCTGGATGATTACCTCAGAATTCTGCTCTGAATTTTATGACTGCTCCTCTGTTATGATATAATCCTGTTCTTTGATTTTCTTTTGAGTCTTCTGATAACGGTATCATACTGTACTATTCACAAACTAAGGTTGTACTTGTTTCTAGATTGAAGTAACTTAAAACTTATCTCACCAGAAATAGCTATCTAATCGGTTGTGTTGCTAAATGGACAATGAACTGGAAAAGAAAGATAACAAGAAAATATTATTCTTTAACATCACATAAAAAAGAATTAAATACCTAGGATAAGCTTAACAAAGGACATGAAATGAGACCTTTAAGACATTGTTAAAAGAAATAGAAGACACAAAGAAATGGGAAGGTATTTGCTGCTAATGTTTTGGAGAATTAACATTATTAAAGTATCTATCTTACCCAAAACAATATACATATTCTCTACAATATCTAGTAAATTTTCAAAGGCACTCTTCAAAGAAATAGAATAAACACTACTGAAATTTAAATGGAACCACAAAAGACCCCAAATACCCAAAGCAATCCTGACAAAAAAGTGGAATGGAAGTATCACATTCCCAGACATCATGCAATATTAAAAAAACTGTAGTAATCAAAACAGTACCATATTGGAAATAAACGCACACACACACATGCACACACACATACATTGAGAGCACAGAAGTAAAGTCATTCTTATATGGACAATCTATGACAAAGGAGCTAGGCGTACATATTGGAAAAAGGAAAATCTCTTCAATAAATGGTATTGGAAAGCAAATACCCACATACAAAAGAATAGAATGACCACTATCTCATACCATACACAAAAATCAAGTGAATTAAAGACTTGGCTACAAAGCCAGAAAATATAAAACAGAGAAAACAGAGGCAGAAGAAAACAGAGGCAAAACACTCCACAATATTTCACAGGTGACTTTGGGGACTGGATTCCAATGCCAACGGTAATAAAACCAAAAATGAATGAATGAGACATTAACAAACTTGAAAGTCTCACCATAGCAAAAGAAATTATTAAAATGAAAACACCCTACTGAACAGAAGAAAATATTTGTACCATACATCTGACAAAGTGTTAACATTCCACATCTATAAAGAACTCATACAACTCAACACAAAGAAAAAAAGTAAAAAGATAACAGAAAAGCTAGATAGACACTTCTTCAAAAGGAAATACAGATGATAAAAAAAAGAAATATAGATGATAAAAAAGTGCATGAAAAATGTGTTTATAGTCACTTATCATCAGGAAAATGTAAATCAAAACCACAATGACACACCACCTCGCACCTGAGAATGGCTCATATCTAAAAGACCAGAAGAATGTGTTGCCAAGTATGTGGGAAATAATTAACTCACCTAGACAGTTGGTGGGAATGTAGATTGGTTCAATCCTTATAGAAAACAGTGCAGAAGTTTCTCACAATTTCTAATATAGATCTCCCATATAACCCAGCAATTCTACTCCTTGGTATCTACACAAAGAAAGCAAAAACACTTATCCAAAGGACTATATGTTCATTGAAGCACTACTTACAATAGCAAAGTATCTAAGTACCTCGAAACATACACGTGGATTATGTATATACACACAGTGGAATAAATTCATCTGTAAAAAATAGATAAACTTTTGCCATTTGCAACAAAATGCATAGAACTGGAAGAGATTATGATAAAAGAAATAAGCCAGAAAGAAAAGACAAATACCTATGGTTTCACTCATAAAGCATCTAGAGAAAGGGCAAAAGAGAGGGGAAAAAAAAAGACCTAGAAATATGACTATAAAATTGATGCTGCCAGATGGGGAGGAGAAGAGAATAGAGGAGGGTCCCAGTGGACTAAGGGGTTGGATCATGGGTGCTTTGCTGATGGGTGTGTTGTAACATCATCTGAAGAGGTGTGATCCCATACCTCTGATCATATACAGTATTGTAAACCAGTGTTACCTCAATTAAAAGAAGATTCAGAAAAAGATGAAATCTGCCATTTACAACGTGGATGGATCTACAGGGTATTATGCTTAGAAAAATGGAAAAAGACAAACACTGTATGACTTCACTCACATGTGTTATATAGAGAAGGCAAACAAACTAAATAAAATGTAAAGAAACTTTCATATTGCAAAACTAAATTAGCTGTTACAAGAGGGAAGGGGAAAGATGGAGTGGGTCAGTCACATAAAAGGTGTCAGTTATATGTTGAAACATGAAATTAGACTTTCAGTGGTGAACATAATATAATATATATAGGCCTTGATTTGTTGTGATGTCTACCTGAAACTTAAAAATGTCATAAGGTAATGTAACTTTAATAAAACATTATTTTAAAAAAAGAACTTCAATCATGATTAATATCACTTCTATCATGGACATGAGAATTAGTTATACTACCGCTAACTGAGGAACAAATTGTGGAAGATATCCTCACAGCAGAACCAATTTCTTGGAATTTTGCTCTTTTTTCCTACCCAGTAAAAGCAATGTGCATTCTTGTTTGTTTTACAGTGTTTGACATTTTTAGTTGATTTTGATGTATTATGAATTATAAAAGAAGAGATAATTCTTAAAACATCAATTTACCAATTATACTTTTAATTCTTTGATATCTATGCTATTTTTGATCATTAATTTATATCATTCACTTCTAGAATTTAACCAGCTACTGTTAGGATATCTTTTTTTTTTAAGATTTATTTATTTATACGAGTACCGGGGTACAGGCCAGATGCCGAGGAGGGCGAGAGGGCTCAACAGAGACAGAGTGGGGAACAGAGCAGTCAGACTGACTGAAATACACTACTGAGGGGAGCAGTGCGCGAGACAGGAGAGGTCGTCCCCACCATGTGGGCTGCTCGTGGCCGGCGGGGATCTAACCAGCACTGCAGAGGCTGCAGACAGCCTCATAGTGCAGCACTCCAGCACTGCCTGGGCCACCAGCGAGGCCCTAAGATATCTTTAAAAATGGAAACGAGAGGCACTTCTTCTGCCCACCTGTGACTATGCAAGTACCTCTCTTTTTCTTTTTTTCTTAATAAACCCATCCTTTTAAAATATAAAAAATAAAAATGGAAACAAACCTTCCCTATGTATTGTACTACAATGAATTTCATATTGATAGTTTTTAATCCATATGCAAACCTAATTCATATAATTGGATTCTCCTAAATATTCTCCCCACCAGGGCTCCATGTAGCTAGAGTTCTCCTACATTCATCATTAGTACAATTTGAAACTTCTTAAAATCTTTTATATTTTGCTCACTAAGACAATATTTATAAATAAATAGATTCATTCTTTAGGTGTACAGTTCAGTGAATTTTTAACAAATCAAACAGAGGTATAACTAACAACAGAATAAATACAAAGACTATTTCCATTGTTCAAAAGGATATTTTCATTATTTTATAGTATTTCATTTTCCCCAACCCTCCCTACTCCTGCCCTCAGTGGCCCTGGAAGCCACTGAGATGATTGCCACTCCTATAGATTTGTCCTTTCTAGATTGTCACATAATAAATGTTTTTTAAAAGATTTTATAATCAGCAAAAAAAAAAAAAAAAAAGAGACAGAATGGTAATTCTTTGACTTTGGACATTATCTTGTCTTCTTGCCCTCCAACAGCAAAGAATATGTCATTTTTAAGGTTTCAGTCTTGAAAATATTAAAGGAAAATTATAAATCTAAGTTGTACTTATTACAAATATTTCATATAACCTGAGAACGGGGATCTTTGGAAATGCAATGATATTATTGAATGAGGAGAAAATTACCTGGATAAATCAAAAGACAATTTTATCTGATGGCTCCCAAATTAGATAACTAAAGCATTCACATCCAAGTATACCGCAATGGAAAATGAGCCATATTCCCTGCTGAGATAAGAATCTGTTGGGTTTTTACCTATCTTAAAGTACATTTCTTTGAATTGAGAATGGATTTCTCTTTTTGCTAAAAGTTTTCTGCTCAAGTTATGCTGGTGAAGTATTTTTCAATGAGGAACACAATACAACTCAGAAGAATAACCATGAAAAATGAGCAAAAATTCCAGTGATTTTAGAAGAATGAAAGTTATGTTGTCAGCTCAAGCAGAGTGATTTTCATGGGATAAATAGGACTGAAAAATATGTGTGTTGTGCAATAGTTTGATGGTAGAATTTAAAAAAAAAAGGGAAAATGCAGCTATGAGGGCAAAAATAAAAGGTTATATAAAAAGTTCCAAAAATCTGTCAAGAGTGATATTAATTCTGGGCCTCCCCGGTGGCGCAGCGGTTGAGTACTGGGTTGCGAAGCTGCCCACAGCCTCTGCAGCACCGGTTCGATCCCTGGTTGCTCCCCAGCCACCAGAGGAGGGTCCCACATGGCGTGGCAGACCTCTCCTGCCACCCGCTGCTCCCCTCAGCAGTGTACTTCAGTCTGCCTGTTCTGTTCCCCGCTCTGGCTCTGGTGAAATCTCTCACCCTCCCGTGCTTCTGACTGTACCCAGTGCTTATATAAATAAATAAAAATAAATCTTTAAAAAAAAGTGTTATTAATTCATTTGTTAACCCAGGGATTTTTGAGAGTAAAAGCATTTGTTTTCTCCACTCTCTGGTTTTTTAATTATTGGTGTGGTTTAAGGAATCTCACTTTTTTCCTAGCAAATACAAAATGCTTCCTTTACTTAATATACTTAATATAAATTAGTATTTACTATTTTAATCAACATAAACACCTTAGAATTCCTATCTCCATTTAACCATACTATTTATTCTTTCCTTTTCCCCCTGCCTTCTTAACTTCAGTGATATATTGTCATACATTTAAAACCTATGTATAATTACTCTTCTTGTTGACACTTATTCGCCTCCTGGAGTTTGTGCTTCTAATGATAATTATTTCCCTCTGCATGAAAAACTTAGTTAAAACAGCTCATAATTTATATTAGTTCCTGTTTTATGGAAATCCTTAATTATAAAATTATTTAAAAATATTTTCACTGAGTATAAAATTTGAGCTTGGCAGTTTTTTTCAGTCTCTTACTACATACTATTATATTCTAGTTTGTGTTGTTATTAAGATAATACACTGTTGTTCCTTCGAAGAAAAGTGTCTTTGTAAAATTAAGATATTCTCTCTGTCATGGGATTTGAAGTTTTTTTGTATATACTTTACTTGAAGTGTACAACTTTCCTTAACTCTGGGATTTCTTGTCTTTCATATGGACACATTCTCAGCCATTAACTTAATCAATTTTTTTTTATAGAGGTGACATTGGTTTCCAATAGTCTATATTCATAACTCTTTAGCTACATGTTGACACACCATGCCAACCTATTTTTTTGCTGCATTTTTCTCTTCTTTTCCCTCATATTGCCTAACATCCCCTCCCCTCATCTCAATTTCTCTCAAATTCTCTCCCTCATTCTCCTTTAATTCCGGGTATCCTAGAAGATATACTAGACCTTTTCATTGCTTCTTGTAAATCTTTTTTGGTCCTGTGTTTTCAAAGACATCTTTCTCTCTGTGTATCAAACTATTTTTAATAACCTGTCTTCCTCATCACTAACCCTTACTCTGTGTCTTTTTAAAAAAAATATTTATTTATTTATGCATACAAGAAATGGGGTACAGGCCAGAGGGATGTTGAGGGGGTGAGATGATTCACCAGAGTGGGGAACAGAACAGGCAGACTGACTGACATACACTGCTGAAGGGAGCAGTGGGTGAGACAGGAGAGGTTTGCTGCACCATGTGGGTAGCTCGCTGGCCGGGGATAGAACTCATGCTGCAGTGGCTGCAGATAGCTCATAGGTTGCAGCTTAACCCCTTGCACCACCAGGGAGGCCCTTATTCTTAAGTTGTTATCTTGATGTTAATTCTATGATTACTATATGATTAATTTAATTGACTCCAATTTTCTGCTGGAAATCCAATTTATCTTATAACATAAATTCTTGTGCACATTAATCACCACCCTATTTTAATATCCACATTTGATAATTCCAATTATCATTATTTGTCCCTTGGTTTTCAACCATTTGGTACTGCTTCCAATATATCTGCTACTTTTGATAGACTGTTGAACACTGCGTATGCAAAATTATAAAAATAATTTGAAGTTTTGAATATAATTACTTTTAGTCAGAGAAGTTTTTTTTTTTTTTAATTTCTGGAAGCAGTAAAGTAGGGGCAGATCAATTTAATCAGCCTAGGTTAGAAATAATTAAAAACTGATTTTTTTTTGCTTTTGTAAGAGGATTTATTTGGGTTTGCTCTAACTCCAGTTGAAGTCTAAAGTATTTACCAGAGTCAGAGTCCATCCTCTTTGGCAGGTCCTGAATTAAATGTTTGTCTCCCCATGAAATTGGCAAACATTTCTTTAGCTTCTTAGCATTTTGGCTAAAGTTTAAATATCAGCAAATGCTTAGGAGTTTGCCAAGTATTTGCCCCCCCCTTTTGCAGCCCCCTTTCTTTTTGTGATCTTGGCATCTCAGGTTCTGACTGCCATGGTAGACATCAATCCTGATTTTCACTTTTGTCATTACAAGAGACTGCCCAAAGCTTTGATCTCTTTTTCAGTACTTTGGTCCTTTCCACAAATCATTAAGGGAAAGTGGCAGCTCTCTTCTGCACATAACCTTGTTTTCTCAACTGCTGGCTGCTAAAGTAGGTTATATATATATATATATATATATATATATATATATATATATACACACACACATGTTTTTTCTTTTAAAATATTTTTCCTACTTTTTTTTTTTTACTTAACACTGTAGCATGGGATTTCAATTCATAATATCAAATATTCTTTTTTTTAAAGATTTATTTTATGTATTTATACAAGCACTGGGTACAGTCAGAAGCGCGGGAGGGTGAGAGAATTCACCAGAGCCAGAGCAGGGAACAGAACAGGCAGACTGACGAAGTCTGCTAAGGGGTGCAGCAGGAGAGGTCTGCCACGCCATGTGGGACCCTCGTAGGCAGCCGGGGATTGAACTGGTGCTGCAGAGGCTGCGGGCAGCTTCGCAGCCCAGCGCTCAACCACTGTGCCACCATGGGAGGCCCCAAATATTCCTATAAAACTTGTTATCAATTGTTCTATGAACTTTGGTTCTAACAAACACTTCCCCACAATTAAATAGATGTTTTTCATTTTTTTCCCATGCTCTAACAAGAAATATTGCAGACATACTAAATATGTACCAGATCACCACATATAATGAAGTCCAGACATCAGCAGGGCACCCAGGAATTCAGCAGGGTGCCCAAGAGATTGCCATTCAATTCTAACACTCTCTAGTCAGAGATTTCATCAGACACCACAGGCAAAGGGCTCAGTCTCCTGAGACTATACTACATTTCAGACACTAGGTACAGTTTAAGGCTGTTACCTATGCTTTTAGCCATACATATACAAGCACACACACACATGCTTGTATATATTCACTCATGTACATATGCACATAAATACCCAAATACACATACATCAACACCAACTAGAAACATTTCAAAGATAAAGAAGCAGCTGTATTCAACAAGTTTTTTCATCTGAATAAGGGACATTTTTTGTAATGACTTCTCAAACCAATATTGTTTGTTCTTTTCCAGGGTCTTCATTCCAGATTACCTGCTTAATTTGAGGAACTTCCCTTTTATTGGTAGATGCCAGGTTCTTTGTGTTCTGGTATAACACATTGCTTTTAAATATATCATCAGACACCCTAATTTCAGTTTGCCTCCATTCAAGTCTATTTCTATGATTTAAAATGTTGCCTAGAGAAGCCAAAAGGTAAAAACTGAAATATGAGAAAATATTTGGATATATATCACATTTTCAAATATATGGGCTTTGGGGAAAAAAAGACACAAAAGTAATTTTAGCTGTTTATATTTTTTGTATGAAAATTTGATCATGTATTTTTATTGACCATGATTCTTGTCTAACACAGAAATGGGAAAAAATTGGGAGATGACAAATTGACTAAATTATACACAATTCAATGAAAGAACAATAACAGAGCATACTAATTATATACTTACAAGTTAATTATTCTATCTATGTAATTGCTTCTAGTTTAGTTCATTCAACATTTCAGTTCATTTTTGACAATGGCTCAAGATGTCCAAACTTTAGCATTTTGTGTACATAAATGTTCAGAAAAAAGCAAACTAGCAAAATGATCATTTGATTAAAGTGATCTTAAAACTTTCAATAAAGTAGCTTCAATACATTTTGTAAATGCAAAATTATTAGAATTAAAGAAATTGTTAAGTATGCATGTTTTTGTTAGGAAGGACAGGACATATTCTCTCACGCCTCTTGGTTCTTCTCAAGCTGGTTGAGAAATCAAACTATTAGAGTAGGAGAGAAGAACAAATTAATTACTCACATGTGGAGAGTCTACATAGAAATGAGGATTTCAAAACCAGGGGAACAAAATGGTGGTATATATTGAGTAAAGGAATGGGAAAGGAATTCAAGCTTCACGGAGAGAAGAGGTGGACTCACAAGACCAGGAGAGAAAGACATAACGGAAGACCAGATATTCTATAATTGCTTTATTTGTTTTGGCTTTATCATACTCTTTATTTGTCTCCCTGTTGTCCACATATAAGTGAGACCATCCTGTATCTGTCATTCTCCTGACTTACTTCGTTTAGCATAATACCCTCCAGTTTTATCCATGTTGTCATAAAAGCCAAGAGTTTATCTGTTTTTATAGCTGAGTACTATTTGCATTGTGTGCATATACATCTCCCTAATCCACTAATCTGTCTGTGGGCAGTCAGGTTGTTTTCATCATTTGTTGTAAATAGTGCTGCAATGTACATGAGTGTGCACAAACCATGCACATATTTCTATTAGTATTTTGCATCATTTGGATGGATATTTATGTGTGGGATTGCTGGATCATATAGTACATTTATTTTTAATATTTTGAGAAATTTCCATACTGTTTTCTATGTCGGCTGGACCAATCTACATTTCCACTAACTGTAAATCAGAGTTTCTTTTTCTCTTTATCTTTGCCTACACTTATTGTTTCGGGTCTTTTTGATATGGGACATTTTTACAGGTATGCAGTGTTACTGCATTGTGGTTTTGATTTAAATTTCCCTCATGATAAGAGATGATGAGCATTTTCAATAAATGGTGTTGGGAAAACTGCACAATCACATGCAAAAGGATGAAACTAGACCACTATCTCACATCACACACAAAAATTAACTCAAAATGGATAAATCACTTGAATCTAAGACCTGAAACCATAAAATACTTAGAGGAAAACTATAATTTTAGTTGATTTTAGTGCAGAAGGAAAACTATATATTATGTGTCATTAATTTACAACTCTTAACTTTGTAACAGGAAAAAATGGTTTTCTTCACTGAGTACAGGAGATTTGTAAATACTATCAATATGTATATAAAGAACATTTTGGATGTAACTTACAGCTCTTCTCAAGTAGAGATAATGTACAGATATATGATAAATAAGTAGATAAAAATATACATAGTTAGGCGATGCAACAATTTTAAGTGTGATATTGTAGTCTTTGAACAAAAAATGAAGAATATGGATTCTTAATAGATTGGTGTTAAGCAAAGGCAGCACACTTTGATGTTTCACTTAAAATTTCTAAGGGTATGAGTGAAGTCTTGTAAGCTGTAAACACAATCTATTATGTGAGAAGCTGAGAAGCGTATCTTTTAGTTGATTGGCAATTAAATAGAAACAAAGACCAAAATAGGTAAATTAAAATCTTGTTAAAATAACAACTCAGAAAATGGGAATTATGATGCTCAGAGCATGGCTCCTTGTTTCATTTAAATGGAATCATAATTTTATGGGAAACCTTATTTTAATGATGCATATTGAAAACATTGGCTAATGCAATTACTTTAGTAAACTGTTTCAAAACATAAAATCCCCAGTATGTTGTCACTATGATAAATTCAAAATAATTCAATAAGCATTTAAGTGAATTACCCAGTTTAAGTATGTTTATAAATATAAAACACATCTCAAAATCCTGCAAGCAAAAGTATTCCTTTTTCTCAATAGGGTTTATAGATCTTTTTTTAAGTCACATTTTTTTTTGTGATATTAACTCTAATACAATATCCAAAATGAATATTTTCCATAGTCTAATTTTATGTTTTCCATGATCATGGGGCTTGACTTTCTGATTTATCTTTCCCTTAAAAAAAACCACTTCTACAGCTATAAGTGTTATATGTTTTGGGGCTTCTCTGGTGGTGCTGGGGTTAAAGACAGCACTACCAAGCTATTGCCAGCCAGTGTAGCACAAGTTCGATCCCCGGCAGGCCAGGGAGCGACCCACATGGCGCAGCAGACCTCTCCTGTCTCGCCTGCTGCTCCCCTCAACAGTGTGTTTCAGTAGGTCTGTCTGTTCTGCTCCTCACCCTCTCTGGTGAATCCTCTTACCTCCCCACTGCTCCTCTGGTTTACACTCCAGTTCTTGTATGCACAAATAAATAAATCTTTAAAAAATGTTTTACATGTTTTGGATGAGTTTATTATGAATATTATTTAGTGAATGAGTATGTCTTATCATTCTCACACTCTCAATGTTTATGTTCACAAATATTTCCATCAATTGTTTTCATTTCACTGGGGTATATTTGAGTCAGTGTTGGTAGTAGTTCATAAACTTTTGCTTTTATCAATTGGGACATTTTCATGAGTAGGAGTTATACTTAGATTATGAATAGTGATTCACAATGGACTAGTGGTTTTATGACATGTTTGTGATTTGAGAGTATTTCTCTGAGTATTGGCTTTTAATCTACACCTTTGTTTCCTTGTAATAAATATTTAACATGTCAGCAAGGATTCATTTTTGGGTTGAAATTTTCTTTTCCTAGACACCACAGGTGTACTACAGAATATGCCACAAAGAACATTTGACTTTTGCAATCTTGAGTAAAACATATGGCCCAATACTAGACAGAGACAGTTACATAGAGCACGTGCTCAATTCTATGATAGAACCTTCTTATGTTACTTCATTTGGGGCTTTTAACTAGCATTCCTTATAGTGGTTCTATCTCCATGATCATGATGAATTGATTTCTTCCAGAATTAATTCTGAATTAAAACATTCTAATAGATTGCTTGCTGCTATTGCTGTATGACTATTACTTTCGATATGCCAACAGGAAATTTATTGTGGACTGAAAATTCTTGTGTGAACCTCAGAAATAAAGGAGAAGTGAATAAAAGTGGGACCATAAAAAACTTATGCAGACAGCGGGGGTTGGAAGCCCAGAGGAAAAGGAAGGATTCGAGATGGTAGGGAAGATAGTGTTGAGGGATAATTTAGGACAGTCAGGTGGAATTTTGTTCTGAATAAGCTGTGTGTTCTAATTGTAGAGGTGGGGTCACCATGATCGTGTAAACATATTTTTTTTTATTTTATATATTTTTACATCATTTTTCATTTTTGCACAATGTATTCATTTTCATCTTGGTTAATTCACACCCCCCTTATTTTGACCCTAATCCCTCCTTTCCCCCCCCATAATGTGTCTCTGGTTTATAGTTGCTTGTTGATTTTGAGATTTACTTTATTATAGTTAGTCTTTTTCCTGGTCCCTTATTTAGGTTTTCTAAATTCCTGCTATGAGTGAGACCATCTGGTATTTTTCTTTTTCTTTCTGACTTATTTCGCTGAGCATGATCACTTCCAGCTCCATCCATGTTGCTGCAAATTGCATGAGTTTATCTTTTTGATTGCTGAGTAATGATCCAGCAATTCCACTCCTAGGTATGTACCCAAAGGACACAGAATCATTAATTCAAAAGGGCACCTGCACCCCTAAGTTTATAGCAGCACTATTTACAATAGCTAAGCTATGGAAACAACCCAAATGCCCAAAAATAGATGACCGGATCATATATACCATGGAATATTACTCAGCATTCAAAAAAGAGAAACTTTTTTTTTTTTTTTTAATTACAAGTTTGGGCCTCCTCTGGTGGCGCAGGCAGTTGAGCGCAGCACTGTGAAGCTGTCCGCAGCCTCTGCAGCACCAGTTCACTCCCGGCCGGCCAGAGAGGGCCCCACATGGCGCAGCAGACCTCTCCTGTCAAGCCTGCTGCTCCCCTAAGCAGTGTATTTCGTCAGTCTGCCTATTCTGTTCCCCACCCTGTCTCTGGTGAATCCTCTCACCCTCCTGCGAATCTGGCCTGTTCCCCCGTTCTTGTAAAAATAAATAAATACATCTTTAAAAAAAATCTACAACTTATATCCCATTTCATCATTCATTCTGTCATTCATTCAGCATTTATTTAATGTGTTTTGTTGCACTGTCTGGATCTTTGTAGACACTGGAGATACATTAAAATAATTAAAATATTTAAAAAAAATATCTTCCTTCATGGAGTTTGCAATAAAACTGGCATGTAATAAAACATATATCCAAGTTACAAGTTATCATAAATACAATAAATACAATGCATGCCAAATAGGCAGCTGTTGATGTGTCGATCTTTGGATATTATGTATAAAGTTCTGTAAATATCATTGCACAAAGCTTTTTATGAATGCTTTTTCATTTATTTTATGTCTTGCTGTAAGTGTATAGTTTATAAGAAATATTTGCTATTTTTCAAAAATGATTGAAAACTTTTATATACCACCAGGATAATTTTATATATCACCAGTAAATTTTTATACAGGCAATTTTGTTTGTTATTTTAATATTAGATATTCTGGTAGATATACAGTCATGTCTTATTGTAGTTTCAATTTGAATTTCCTTGGTGACTAATAATGTTGAGCACCTTCTCATGTTCTAATTGTACATTTGTATAGATTTTGCCCACTTTTCATCAAGTTTGATTATTTTTTTGCATTTTAGATGAAATTCCTTTTTTAGATAAATGCATGCCCAACTGAACTTATAGACTAAAAAGACCATATAATTATTCAAAGAAAAATTATTCAAAAAACTTATTTCTCAATAAAAATATCTTCAAAAATATTAAAACAAAAACATTTGAGCTAACAAAAATTTGCTGTGGTTTTCAGTCAGCAGTCCCTTACAACATGAAATTTCAAAGACAATGAATGTTTCGGTCAGAAGGAAAAAATAACTAGATGGACTGGCTAAGATAATAGATAAAAATTTAAAAAGAGAACAACAAAATGGATGTGTGAGTAACATTAGGTAAATATTGATGATATAAAACAGTACTCATTGTGACTTCTGGTGTTAACAAAAATTAAGTGAGCAAAGAATTGAGATAAAAATAGCCATTACAAATATGTTTATGGAAGTGAATGATGTTTAAATATCCTCAAATCTTAAACAGAAGGAGGAAAACAATACTATTAGATTTGAACAAATGTATATACAAAAATATGTATATTTCATTTACTAGAATAACAAACTATTGGAATTAGATTATACAACTTTGATATAGATGGTGTGGGGGAAGGTTCCTGGTAGAATATTTCTACGGACCATAGCTTCTTTTTCTTTCTGTTCACGGTTTTATTTGAATTGAATTTACTTTAGATTTGAATTGATCATTTCATTTATCCTGTAGTTTCTCTTGTTGAAACATTTAAGTTCCAGGACAATGATGGGTTTCTCTGGGGAGGATGTGTAAATGTTTCTGCTATTTGACTTTGTAATAATAGGAGATGTGGACATGCATAAAATGTTAACAAAATAAATATATGGCATTTGAAAATCTAAGAAGAAAATATCGAGCATTAGAAAACATAAAACCACATTTTATTTATGGAAAACAAATATATTTCAAAAATGAAGCTTTTATAGAAAGAGCAATTGCATTTGTAAACTTATGTATTATGTAACATACACGATAGAAATTAATTGGAAAAATATATAATGACAACAATGCCAAAAATATTGTTGATCTTAATATCTTTATTCTATGAAGGGAAGTAGAATATGTACCCGCAATTATCCCCGTTTGGCCTAAAGATTATTTTGAACTGGTTGTTTTTAACAAATAGAAGACAAAACAACAGAACTGAGAATTGAATAAAGGTTAACCTTTTGTAAAAGGCATTTATATTTATAAAGGGGATTTCCAACTGGAAGGATATCTCCTTCTCTCTACCAAAAAGGGGACCAAAGCTCTAGATCAAATCTCTAGAAATCCTTATCAATGGAGTAGAAGCCATATAACATAACAATGTACTCTTACTTGTTAACTGTGTCTACTGATAACCTCCCATAAATGACTCCCCACCTGACCCAATATCTTTGGTCTTGAGATGAAGATGATATTTAAGGTACTGATTTGGGTCATTTCAGGGATTTAGTTTTCCTACTTCTCTCTTACCTAAACAGGAGGTTGATGTGTTATTAAATCTTTTATTTTTCTACTGTTAAACTGTCTTTTATTACAGGGGGTGTCTCTGATAAGAGACAGAAAGGATAGAGGGAAATTATATTTTTCTCCTCACAGTTCCAAATTCTGTCTTAATGTTTTTAAGTAGTAGATCAATTATACCCCAAACCACATCTATTCAAGCAACTAAAAAGATCTATGCAAATACAAAAGAAACTTGACAAAGACCTATAAATTCACTATTTGCTTCTTTAACAAACTTCAAAAACTACTTTCAGTTTTTCATTTGTATAGAACTTTTTCACTAAACCTTGCATTAAAATATGACATTACATTTTTCTAATGAGAATATTACTATCAGTATGCATGAGAACCCTGCACTAATAAATTTTTATTAGATCCTTCCTATAATTGAAGAAAATATGGCTTAACAAAAGCTGATGACATTCTGTGCACAAAACTCTTAGAGGAGATCATATTTCATCCTTACCAATACTGTACAATATTAACAGCGTTTACATTTTTCTCTGAATATAGATAGCATTTAATGAAAGTTGCAAGAACTAAATAATTAAAATTATATTCTGTTAAAGTCAGATACCCTTCAGGAAAAAAAAAAACTGTAAAGTATAATGAAGATTATTCTATATTGTGATTTATCATTAGTAACACCTTCACAGTCATAATCATATCAGTATTCTTTAGCCCTTAGAATGATTTTCTTCTAAGGCATATATGAATAGAAGGCTATCCTTGACTTTTTCATATGCTTCTTATATTTAGTTCTAAATCATAATAATTTTAGTGACTTCAATATTCTTAATAGGTTTAGCCTCAGCATCAGGTTATAGAATGCAAGAAATTATCCAAAACTCATGTTTAATTAATTTAACTATTCCTAAACAAACCAATTTCTCTCAACCTGATTATAATAAAAATGATTTGCATCTTCCATCTTCCTGTGAAGAGGTGATTCAAAGACTAAACATTAGCAAGGAGAGAGTCATGAGAATAAGCAATCTAAGTTGGCACAAATAAGAATAAGGTAAATTTTCTCTCACTGTTCCATATCTTCCAAAGTTTCTCAGTTCTCTATTCCATAGTCACCAGAGATGAAGGTGAGAAAAGTTGTTTTTTTTTTAATTTTTTAAAAAACAAAAATTTCTCTTGGGAAAAAGTTTTAGAATAAAATTTCTGTAATCATGGTTGAAATTCTAAATGCTCCATATTGCCTTTCTGTCTAGCTTCTACATTATATAAACCATGATTCTTATATTCTCTCAGAAATGAAGTCTGAAAGCATAGGCTCATTTTTCTCACTTTTCTTCTCTTAAAGCCCTATTTGCTCCCCACTTTTTCTACCTAGCCCACTCATTACCATGACTTACCAATTTTAGAATATTCGATGTATATCAAGTATTCAATACACATATAAAACACTCAAGTATAATAGGTCACTGATTCAATTTAGGTTAATCAATTTGTGATGTTAATTTTTAATCATAAACACAAATCTTATTTTAATGTCTGGATTCACGTTGGGGCAAATATTGATTTGGAGGTGCAATGTTCAGCAACTCTCTTACTGCATCCTTTGATACAATGTATACAACAGCAGTAAACAGAACTGGTATTAGTAAACCAGTTAACTATAAAGAACTGTGATGTAATATATCAGCCTCTGACCTTTATCCCAATGTTGGAACTTCCCTGTACTGAGATTACTGTCATTTAACATTCATCCATCACCCAACTTTTGTACAGGTTCCACAACACTCCAGAACTTGGTCCTCAAAGATTTCTGCAGTCCACTGGCTTTCCACTAGAAATCAATAAATTTACCTAGAATAATTCATGAACCATATTTAACATTTTCAAAATACCATGTGGGGCCTCCCCTGGTGGTGCAGCGGTTGAGCACTGGGCTGTGAAGCTGCCTGCAGCCTCTGCAGCGCCAGTTTGATCCCCGGCTACCAGCCAGGGTCCCACATGGCGCTGTAGACCTCTCCTGCCGCCCGCTGCTCCCCTCAGCAGTGTACATCATTCTGCCTGCTCTGTTCCCGGCTCTGGCTCTGGTGAATTCTCTCACCCCCCTGCGCTTCTGACTGTACCCAGTGCTTGTATAAATAAATAAATCAATCTTTAAAAAAAACCCAAAAACAAAAAGAAACAAAATACCCATGTGTAATCATCACTTATCTATAAAGCATAATTTGTCTACAGACTAAATAGTGTCAAATATGTTTTTATTTGGTTGGAATTTTATCCAATCACAGTTTTATTGTGTTTTATTTTTATTTTATTTATATTTTATTGTGTTTTATTTAATTCTTCCATATTACCTCTGCTTTTACCATAGAGTAAAACTTATTTTGGTTTTGAATGTTTATTTAATTACTTTCCTCTCTTAGGATAACAGTGTAAAACCTGATTCATTTATTTGACAGATAGTTGATAAACAATTAATATATTCCAGATTTTGTGTTAGGCACTGGGGATAAGAAAGTAACAGATTTCATGTTGCTTTCAGTTTACTCCTAATATGATTGGAGAGGTGGGTAAACCAACAATTATGACTCAATCTGATAAGTGTATCCACACAGTTCTTTTGGAACACAGAGGACAGACAGCTAACTCAGAATGAGCAAAGAGATTCCAAGTAACACATGGCCAAATGCCTCTTGTTTCCATTTGTCTCTTCAAAGAAACAGTCTTGTAGCTATTTCCTGCCTCAGCTTGTTTGTTCCTTTAATTGCTCCTTGCTTCAATGACTGTCCACTCATTCTAAGAGTTTCTTTTTGGTATTTATGTCCTGACCCAAACTAGTGTTCCTTCTCTTTTTACCCTATTTTTGTATTTGTTAAAAAATGAGTGATATTGATATGATCTTAGCCATTTTTCTGTGTCTGACTAGGTAGAATCCTTCAGAGATTATTCCCACTCCACTCTGTTTTCAGTCCCTGAACTTTTGAGTGCTGGTGGCTTAGAAGTTAAAAGTTCACATATATATGTTTTCAGAGCTTTTGTCTTCTCAGAAGAGAAAAATATCTTATGCTACCTCCTAACATTTTATCAAAGAAAAAAACCACCTTCCGAAAATCAAGGATCATAGTGCTAGAATTCTTATTACTTTGTGGCTGGGATGGAGATGAAAAAAGTGAGCAGAAGAATAGCTATCTCACTTGCATCTCTTCTAAATTATTCTACTAAGTGTAGGATTTCCTCTAACTAAATTGCATTTCATCAGAAAACCTATGAAACAATCCTAGAGACATTCTAATTGGCTCTATCCAAGGATAGTGGGTAGAAAATTACTGTTCTTATAAAATACTTATTTGGGAACCACAATTTTTGCATACAGATTATATATATCTTTGAACAAAAGAGAATAAATGAAAAATATAGTTATTCTCCTATGGGAGAAGAAAAAAAAATCACTGTGACATGATGACAGAACCTACAATGAAAAATAATGGGGCCTGTAGAAATTTTAATAATTGCATTTGCTTGTTGAATTTTACTTTCATTACCTAATAGATATTTCACTATTAATTCACATTGCAGATAGTTATATAAGTTTTAAATAGTTACCAAGACAAAAAGAAAAGATAAAGGTACTAATTGCTTGTTAGTGAGGTTATTGTTTGTATAAATTGCAGCACAAATCCTATTATGGACAGTGTCTTTAAAAGTAAGCACTAAATAGCATGTTCTGTGGATTCAGCTTGATGTGATTCCCCGTGGACTTCAGGGTGTGACATCTCTGTTACCAGCTCAATAGCTAAACTCCTGGAACATTAGGTTTGTGTGCTGAAGAATAAGAGAATTTGTGGCTCGAGGATATCTTTCTAATTTACTCCAGATTTCCTGATAGCTTTGCCTTCCTGGTTTTTGGCATCAGTGATCTAAATTGACAGATCAATTGGGGACAGAAACATGCACATGTCAAGTTCTTTCCAAAAGTGAGTCTGAGACCAAAAGCTGCTTTGCAATAACTGCTGCTGCTCTTCCTATTAAAGGTCACCCCCTGCTGGGAATTACTGCAACAGATTAATTAGTTCACAGATATAGGGTAAAAGGATGGTACAGCGATCAAGTCTTGGTGGTTCCATATGGTAAATCAAGGAAATATATAACTTGTTTGGCATTTAATAAAAACAGTGTAGAAGTGGATATTATCACAGTAAAACAGCAAACAGTAAGTTATACTATTCTTCTTCAAACTTAAAAGACCACAAGCATTAGATAAATTAACATCTAATGGTCCTTTCACACAAATTAATAGAAAATACATCAATCTGAAAATGCATTGAGACACTAACCACATCTTCTTCAAAAATTATAGGAACCAATATTCATATTTTCCATTCACATGTACATTGTATGGTATATGCTCAATGAGGGCTTTCACCCATCCAAACCTAATTTAAAAATTAAAGAAATAAAGGAGATAAACCCGAAGAAGCAGTATGAAATGAAAGAAATGAGCTTGTGCAGTGAGAGAGAACGAAAATGTTTAGAGCAAGTTTCAAGTGTTCTCATCTCCATGTGACTGCCTAAAATCAAATCCTCATCTCCCTTGCTACACTACTGCCTGCTTCCACCATTGGGCAAAAGCAATCCATTTTCCACTTGGGGGGATATGAGTAATCTTTGCAAAAATTAATCGGGTTACATTGCTTCTCTATATCCCATTGCATTTTACAATTATCCCAGTGCTCTATGGGCCCACAGACTCTACAAGCTCTTTTTTGGCCCCACCACTGTGACCTTATCTCTGACCACTCTACCACTTGCCCTCTTTATTCAGATATAGTGACCTTCTTTCTGGTTCCATAACTCTCCACATTCTCTATCATTTCTGTCTTTGTATCTATTATATCGTCTGCGTAGAAACTTTTCCTTCAGGACTATGTTTGTTATTCTCTGTTCAGACCAAATCACCAGAGATTTTTATTCACAATCTTCATTTAAGGTGGGTTGATGGAGGTTTTCTAAGAGGATGCTATGACATATGAAATTCTCCCACAAAACATTTTGAATTACATTAGAGTATAAATAAACTTCGTATTAAAAGTGATCTACAGATCTATAGATGCCATGCTTTCATCCCTTTCTCCACCATCTTAGTATATTTTGTATGTGAATTTGTATGACTTAATTACTAAGTTATATTTAAATTGATTTCTGGTATTTTATAGTTGTAATATAATGAAAAAAGAGTAAGATCCTTCAGTGTCAAATGGGATATGGTGTATCCACCTTGTTCAACATTACACATACCCACCTCCCCCACACAGGAGAACATTGTAAAAAATTTAGTTCATTAGATATTATTATATGCAAATTTGTGAAAAAGTATAAGTAAGACATAGGAATTCTCAAAGAAATTCCATTTCAGTACACATCACACAGGCCTAGCCCAAATATAAAAACCAAAACTATCTCAACAAGAAGATATCCGAAATACATGTCTCCTTTTTAAAGAGAGAACCAGCTTTAATTCAGATTATATAGAAGTGAAAGCACATTTAAAAATCTGGTGTGTTACTTTGAATGCGCCCTTTTGAACAGATAAGAAAAACAAATTTATAAGCTTTTAAGCCAAACAGAGCTTTGGTTAACTGCTAATCAAACTGAAACAAATGTCTCTAGTAAGACTAAATTTAATTATACTCTGTTCTCCATCAAAAGTGACAAATTTCTCTATTATATTTTCCTGACATTGAATGAAATAAGAAAAAAAAAACTCTTATTGTCACATTATTTTATTGCACAGCCTGTTTCTATCCATCTAAATTATACCTTTAGATTTGTATGGAAGTCAATGGTTGAATAATGTTTCAGTTAATTATGGAAACATCATAAAAAATCTTAACTTCCTAGGAGATGAATTGTTCTTAATTTTAATCTCTTCAGAAATAATTAAACTCAAAATGAACTTTTAAAATTTTGGAATTTATTATCATTATTATTCCTTTCTCACCTATAATTTTTTTCTAAAATCCATACATACAACAGTGGAGATGAGCAGTTCTGAGCTGCCATTCAACTTGCCTTCTCTTTGAGCAAAGGTTAAATAAAAGAGTTTCTAATCATTTTTAATTCTAGGGGCCTCCCCAGTGGTACAGTGAGTTGAGAGCAGTGCTGTGAAGCTGTCCGCCGCCTCTGCAGTGTGGATTCAATTCCCAGCTGGCCAGGGAAATACACACATGGTGTGGCAGACCTCTCCAGTCTCGCCCATTGCTCCCCTCAGCAGTGTCTTCGGTCCATCTGCGTGTTCTGCTCCCCTCTCTGTCTCGGTGAATTCTCTCATCCTCCCTCACCTCTGGCCTGTACCCTAGTTCTTGTATAAATAAATATTAAAAATAATTTTAATTCTAAATATAACACATAAGTCTAAATACAAACTTATTGTGCAAATTTAAAGGTACTCACTGAATTAAATACTTACTGAATTACATTTTTGTGGGAGGGAGGAAACAAAACGCACCAAAATCATCTGCATGTAATAGCAGATCTATGTAATTTTGTAATACCCAATATTTTACCCAAAGTTACACAAGATATCTCACCAGCATGTGAAGGACACAGAGTCTGTTCACAGAAAGGAAAGAAGTCTATACAATATAATAAATGCTATTGTAAGAGCAGGTTACATTTGTACAAGAAAGACTTCCTGGAATTTAAATTGTGGTTGAAAGAATGATTAAAAGATATGGTTCTCATATCAGAACAATAGAATTTTTAAAGACCTTGAATGTAAGATATATTTTAAGAGCAAGAAAAATTCCATATGGTGGGAATGTCATATAAAAAAAAAGAGGGACTCTTGAGAATCTGTATTTACTGGTGAGGAACTCTGCATCAACTCCTGTACTCATTCCTATTCTTCCCAACATCTGGAAATGACTCATTTCTGGTAAAAGTTATATCTGTATCTCCTATGTCTCCAACATTTCCTGTTTCTTCTCTCATTCCACCTGATATCCTTGTTCTTTACTTCACTGAGAAAAAAATAGAAGAAATCAAATGAAAACTTTTACTGTCCCCAACCACAACTCAAATCACCAAAGCTATCAACCTACCAATATACTCAACTACTGATCTGTCCTCCTGTTTCAAGAGATCATGTAATAAAGATCTACTCCCCTACTTACTGGTCTAGGATTCATGTCCTTAAGCATACTCCTGGACATCTATTTGTAATTATTTCCATTATTTCTCTCCAGTGTATTGGTGATTTGTTAGGCAGTTAGAGTAGGGAGGATGATGCCTAAAGAAAAATTAACAACCAATGTACCAAGGACCCTAAGAAATACTTGTCAGAGCCTGTAAAGCCAGGACTGAGCCAACAAATGCCCAGAGGTGAGAAAGGCGGTCCTCCACCCCAACTTACAAAAGAGTGGATAAAGCTTGAGGCAAGCAAGAAGCAGCAAAGGCAGGGAAGGTAACCCCCTGTTCCCACCTGTTGCCAGGGCTGATAAAGCATTGTGGGAGCACAGTAATTGGAGAATGACTTGCCTGGACCAAAAACCAGCACCCCAGGAGTGCCTGTGTCCTGTACTCCAGGAAGGCATGGAGTGAGCAGCCCCTTGCACCTCATTTAATCCAGGAGTCCCCTGCTTTTCCTCAGAGCCCTTCCATGGACTCTGCCTGCCTTCCAGACCTCCTCCTAGGTGTATTTTCATTCTGCAGCTAAAAAACTTTGCCTTGCTTTCCCTAGTCATGGTTTTGAATTATTTCATGACCATAGTCAATGATCAAGGAAACCCCAAACATAAAAACATCTAGGAATCCCAAAACCCAGAAACAAAATTTTTCCAGTTCTTCTGTAATGCTCACATTGGAATATAGATATGATATAGTTTCCCACCTCAAAAAAGAACTTCAGATTCCACAATTCACTCTAAATAGTGCTCCATTTCTCTGGGTTATTTACAGAAACACACATGCACACATTCTCTAAATAGTGGTCTCCATTCACCATTTCACTCATTTTCTCCCACTCTTTTTAAACTTCCTTCAAATAAGCTTTGATCCCATTACTCTGAAGAAAATTCTTTTATCAAAGCCACAGCCTCCAGGTTGTCAAATCCTATAGTCACCCCCCACCCCACCCTCCACCCTTGATAAACTCCACAGCTATTTTTTAAAAAAGATTTATTTTTATTTATTTATGCATACAAGAACTGGGGTATAGACCAGAGGTACGAGGAGTGAGAGGATTCACCAGAGACAGAGTGGGGAGCAGAACAGACAGACCTACTGAAACACACTGCTGAGGGGAGCAGCAGGCAAGACAGGAGAGGTCTGCTGTGCCCTGTGGGTTAGCTCTCTGGCCAAAGATTGTACTCAAGCCACAGTGGTGATAGCTTGATAGCACTGAAACTTAACCCTTAAATCACCAGAGAGGCCCTTGATAAACTCCACAGTTTTTCAATATAAACATCCACTACCTCTTTCTTATCTTTACTCAGCATTAAAGATGACAGCTTCTTTCTCTTTCTCTCCAGATGGCTACTTCTTTTCTAGTCTCTTTTTTTGTGGCTCTTCAATTTTCAGACCTCCAAAAAATGGACTAGTTCAGTACTGACTCTTCAACTAAAATCTGTATCTACTCAATGCATCTAGAATTCAAGCACTTCACATCACCTTCATTTCTATGACCCAAGTCCAGGCCACCATCTTCTTTCATCTGAGCTATTGCTTTTGTCCTTGCTCATTTCACTACATCCTAGAGACCTCCCTCTTTCAGGACGTGTGACTTCAAGACATTTGCTCTCTCTGCCTGATATATTTTTACCTAGGTGTTTGGATATCACTTCTTTCACATCCCTAATTAACATGTACCATGTCAGAGAGATCTTGGATTAACATACTTCTCAAAATAGTCACTCTTTTCTCTTTCCCTCCTTTGTTTTATTTCCAGCACTTGTCATGACCTGATGTAATTTTTTTTTTTTTTTAAATTTAGACCTATATCCAGAAGAATGCAAAGCAACACAAGAACAGTCTTAATTTGTTATATCCCCAGAGTTTAGGAGTTTGAGTAGAACAGAGCTGCCACCAGAAAATTCTTACTATATTATCTAAATCTTAAAATGGGATCCAGGGGAGGAGAAGATGACCTGGTACTTTAAAAAAGGTGGGGATAGAAAGAAAAGAAAATTGAGAATCAAACAGACTTTGGTAAACAGTTGAGTTTTGTTTTATGATTCTAATGAAGGATTTAAAAATGTTTAGCCCTTTTTTAGAAACTATGTTGTATTTATCTTTTTTCTTTCGATAAGCTTTCTATCACCGGAGTCTGAGATGAAAGATGGGGCCCTTCTGTTTCTGAAAATAAACATATTCCTGACAGCAAAGTGTTTTAGCCATAAAATGTAACCTCTTCAGGGCCTCCCGGGTGGCTCAGGGGGTTGAGTGCAGTGCTGTGAAGCTGTGTGCAGCCTCTGCGGGTTTAATTCCTGGCTGGCCAGGGAGATACCCACAAGGCATAGCAAACCTCTCCTATCTCACCCACTGCTCTCCTCAGCAGTATATTTTGGTAGATCCGCCTGTTCTGCTCTCTACTCTGTCTCTGGTGAATCCTCTTACCCTCCTGCACCCCTGGCCTGAACCCCAGATCTTGTATAAATAAATAAATCTTTAAAAAAAAGTAACCTCTTCATTAGTTATATCCCTAAATCTCACCCCTTCCCCCAACAAAATAACTCTCTGACATACAGACATCATAAACATCTGAGCATGTTTTGAACCACTTGATGACAAAGTTCATGTACTTATATTAAATCTCCTAAAATGTGATCATCCATAGATAGGCATTGCTTCTTTTTTGTTAAAATAATAGGTCATTTGGCTTAGCTTCACTGGTTTTAAAGCAAGTCAAAAACTTCAGGCTTACATTTAAAAAATAAAATAGAAATGATCATATTCTGTAAAAATATTGAAAATTAAGTTAATATTCATAGATCCAAACAGTATTAGCATTAATATGCAAAGGATGCGCAGTTCAAAGACAGGATCTAAGAGAGATAAGAATATTCTCACTAGAGCCCATAGCATATTTGGTTTCTGTATAGAAGCTTGACTGCTTTTTGTAGTCATTTTCCTACCATCAATCAAAAGATTGAATTTATACTGTGTACCTTGAATATGTTCCAAATGTTCACAAAATTGCAAAGCCATTATGAGCTCAGAAATCATCCTTTAAGAGACTGGGGATAATGGGATGGAGAGACAATAAATACAAATGAGATGCAAAGGTGCTCAGAGCATAAGACTAGGGCAATTTTGACTGCCTTTTCTATTTTCTTTTAAAAATATAATATAAAGCAGGTATATTCATTAAATGAGAAAACCAAGCAAACACTGTACATAAATTAAAAAAAAAACAAAAACATGTAAATTCAGTACTATGACATAAACATCATTACTGTTTTAGTGTAATTAATTCTAAATCTTTCAGATGCATTTTAAAAACATAATTTATGTTTCCTCTTATCATGCTAATGTCATAATAATATATCAAAATGTCTTTCTCGAGATTACCCCTACCTGCTCATTTTAGGACCTCTAATCTCTTTGAATCCCTTCCCATCTTGCTTTGTTTTCCCAGGAAACATCTCAATTATATTTGCAAATTAGTCTTCTTTGCTTCCATTTGGCTTTTATCACTTTCTTCTCCAGTATTGGCTCATAATTTTGACACCTTCTGAGACTGCCTACATATTCTTCCTCCCATTCCTCTGGCTTCTGGCCTGCCTCAGGCACTATGGAAGCTGAGATGACTGCTGTGATGCTTTCTAAATATATCTCTTCCAAGAACAATGGTCTCTACCAGGTCATAGAGGATCTGTTTCATGTCCCAGTATTAACTCTGGGTAGACGTAAAGTTCTGGTCACCACCACTACCACAGTCCCCTCAATGTTACCGTGTGTTCCCAAAGTCTCTTAGAGGATTTCATAGACACTCCTGCATTTTCCCACTTGGACTCAGGCATAAGCTTCTTCAGGATACAGTAATTAACATAGAAAATGACTTAGCCCCTCATGTCAATGAATTCTTGAGAGGTCCAGTATGGCAATTTTACTATCATATACCAGATTTCAGAATTTTAGCATGTGTATAGAACGGATTTTCAAATTTAGGTTCTTGCTAAATAGAATTAGGATTATAGTATATTATCCTTATTTTTTAGCCTAATATCAGATAATGAGCATATTATATGAGTCTATATTTGAATATTATGTTTATAATTTTAGCAGTTCTCTCTATATATATATTTGAGAGGATTCAATGTAAAATAGGGATACCGTATTCAAAGGACTCTCATTTCTAATGAAAAAACATTATTTTGGGTAAATGGTAAGGAAAAGGAGTAATATAATAATATTTTGGTATTACTATTCCTAATGGGATTGAATGATAAAGTAGTACAGGTAGAAACATGAGCCAGGGTCTCTGCCTGTCTGAACATTTCACTGGAACTTCTTATTCCAAGTTTCTGACTCATGACTCTAATATTCCCTGTGTGCCTCTCTGTTCAAGTACAATAACATGTTGTTTCAGTAGATCTTTCCCACAAACTCCTTGTACTGCCTGTTCACTTCACCGAATATTTATTGAACTTCACTATGCATCAAGCACTGTGTTAGATATTAGGAGAAAAAGGATGAATAAATAAAGCATGGGCCCTTTCTGAATCACAGATCTCTGGAAACTGCACATCCACATTCATCACTTCTATCTACCAACTTTCCTGTAGACAAGGGAAAAGAAATCTAATAGAAAAGGAGGGTAAAATCAAAGGGAAACAGTGAAGTATTCCTCAGGAAAGTTCATGCGAACAACAATAGGATGATCAACAATATCACTAACCCCCAAATTTTCAAGTGCTCTCTCATTCTATGTAGAGTTGATTTTAATTTAAGATGTCATTTACATCTATAGTATACCAAATCTAAAATTCATACAATACATGCTTTCTATAAAAAATTTTCTTTAAACCAATAGATTAAATAACTTTGGCATGAATTAAGAAGAACACTTGGAATGCAGACATTTCCTAGAGCCTTCAATGAATCAGGGGAAGCATGTAAAGTGAGTTTTAGGGAGGGAGAAAACACGAGTAATCTCACATACACAGGATGTGTCTATCTTTTAATAGATCAACTCTGTTTAGTGGTGCGGTGTGGTAACTAACATACTCTGTAAAAGGTGAAAGCCCATTTTCCTGAATCATATACAGTGCTATAAGCCAATCTTAGCTCAAAGAAGTCATTAAAAAAAAAAAAATCAACTCTATTTTATTCTCCAGATTTTCTCTATGAAACAGAAGGAAAAGGATTTGAATCTTTGAAACAAATTCTTTATGCCAACAAATCATAATGTTTCTTCTTTATGTAAGACTGCTATTTAACAAACATACACACTCAGCAATGAAGAGTTAGGTGTATGACATTGTAATACTATATATTTACCATAGCTAGGAGAATTCATTCTTGTTAAGATCAGCAAAGTAAAACTAAATAGAGTCTGTTAACTGACTAACTCCTCAGGGAACCAATCTTCTCTAGCTGGTAAATGTTATCAGGGATCATCAAAACCACACTGGAAAAAAATGTGAATTTTTGGCATCTCATGTCTAGAAGAATCATGAAATATATGCAGATTTAGAATGAGAAAACAACAGGATGCTTTTCCTAATTTTGCTTCATATGCAATAATTGGTATTATCTTTAAATTAAAAAGCAAGTTGAATATTAATCACTATAGAAGCTTAAATACATTAGAAAGTAAATGAACAATGAGGTTATCAATAATAAATTATTATAGCTGCACTCTCTCATGCAATGATACAGGTACATGTGTTCACGGAATACATTATAGATAACTTCAGCAATGTTTATTTTTTTTTCTTAAAATATATTCGTAAGAATGAAACTTGAAAGTTATTTAAGGGCCTCCCGGGTGGCACAGGGGTTAAGGACACAGCGCTATCAAGCTATCAGCAGCAGACCTCTCCTGTTTCGCTTGCTGCTCCCCTAAGCAGTGTATTTCAGTAGAGATGCCTGTTCTGCTCCTCACTCTTTCTGGTGAATCCTCTCACCCATCACACCTCTAGCTTACACCCAGTTCTTATATGCATAAATAAATAGATCTTTAAAAAAGTTATTTAAATCAATACAAAAAAACTATGTATTTTAATGTCATGGTTTTTGCGGGGGGAATAGCTCAGTTGTTTTGTTTTGATATGATGGGAATATATGGGAAGAATTAATATATTTATGTGGCTAAAATACATGTAATTCAAAATAATGTTGAATACAAATTGGGAAGTTGAGTCAAATGGAGAATATATTGTGAGCATTCTTTGCTCTAATTATTAATTTAGAATGACTACACTTCAACTTAATACAGCAAATATTTATTCAGCAGGAGCCATGACCTGCGTGTGCTCTCAGACAACAGAATGATGACTACTGCTTGGAAGCAGCTTGAAATCCACAAGTTGTGTAAGGAAGGACAAAATTCCATGCAATTAATAAACAGACATAAAAAAAAGGATTAAGAGTTTTCCATGTTAGAGTGGAATAGAGTTTTGACCAGAACAGCCAGGAGAAGCTTCAAGATAAAGCTGTAAAGGAGAAACAGGTTTATATGGTATTATATAAGCAAAATACATTCCTGTAGAGTTTGTAGCAAAGCATGGTATTAATAAAGCATAACGTCAACAACAGAAAATATTTTCCCTGTAGAAAGAATAGTCAACCTTTTACATCTAACCCTACCAACACATGCCCTGATAAATTCACACGAAACGAGAAGATGTTAATATAATTCATCGGAATCTAAAATATTGCAATTGCTCCTTTCATTAGAATGAAAGTCCTCCATAAGGGCAGGGATTTTGTAGGTCTTATTTATAGATATGTGTCTAGACCCTAAAACAGCAGCCTGGTAGGTAATAGGTGCTTCATAAATGTGTGTTGCCTGAATAAAAATGTGCTAAAAATAGTGCATATTGCATGTTTTTAAGTGACTGTGTCCATTTACCAGACTGGGGACTATTTGAAGATAGGAACTACCTTTTAATTGACCTTTAGAAACACATAGATGTAAGGGGCAATGTTTAATGTTTTGGAGAAAATGGATGTCAGAAAAAAATGCTATGAAGAACCCTACCATCTACATGAAAAGGGCAAATGTCTTGATATTTCAAATAGAATAAATTTAAGTAAACAAGCTTTCAAACATTTAAAGGAAGTCAAATAGGTTTTGACCTTTTCAGTTTTATTCATCCTTTAACTCAATGGTATTATCATCAAATTACAATGCTTGGGTAAATGAATTTCATATCAACTAATTATCTTTGGAAGAAAACAAAATGTGTGCAGTGTACGTTGATCTAATTATGTAATAAAAAATCTGAATTTGTCACAAAGGAGAGGTTGATGAGCTAACATTATTATTCTGATCAGGAAGAGAAATTGAAACTACAATGCTAAATTTCATGTGTTTATACAGGAGACTTTAAAGAAAAAATTCTAAGCAATACAAAAGAAATTTCACCTTTGCCATCGTAAGATGAAGTAAAGGATTTTGAATAATTTCTCTCCCCAGATATATAGCAAAGATGTCTCTGGAAATTTGACCTTTAACAGATGACTATCTACTTTAAACACTCCCCCCTATTTTTTACTTCCTTCCTAATTTATGTGCCAAATGGGAAAAGTAATTTCCATTACATTATGTACAGGTCATCCCCTCCCTTGGTGCATTTTCTCAGGGTCAACACAATCATGAGCAGTAATGGATGTCTACTATAGTTGAGGTGGTAGAAGAGCCTGCTCAAATTGAAACACAGTTCTATCTAAAAAATTTATGCCTGAAATTTTAACATCATTGATGATTCTGGTAATCAGATATCATGTGTTACAAACCCCTGGAGTTTATAAATCAAATTTTCTCCACTAATCGAAACTTTCTAAAGCATCCCCTTTAGCAAATTATTTGCTTAAGAAGTGGGAGATGATATTTTCAACATAGTTGAAAAGAAAATGCTTTTGGAGGTAAGCAATTTCAAGCTAAAAGAGATAATTTATCTGTAGGCAAGACCCATTAAAAATGTTTTGATTTTTTGGTGTGAATTCTCACATATTTTATATATGTGCAAAATTCCAGCTTTATTATCTATAGGTGTGTACCTAACTTGTGAGTTATGTCCTGCCTTTTTAATCTCCCTAATAATTTTATCTATGTAACCTGTCAAAGGGACTCAGACTATTGTGAAGAAGCAGGATGAATAACAAACCAAAGGAAAATCTGGTCTTGGAAATCAAATAGGTACAGAGAGTATCATGATCTGAATGCTAATAAATAATTCCTTTACCTTAGTACGTAAAACTGAAAACCCCCAGAGCCTATATATTAAACTTGGTCTGATTTAAAGGGTATTTGTATATTTCTCATAGATATATGGACTATAGAATTCTCATTTTTACTTTGGAAACATAATAACAGTACTACTTTGCATTTGAGTAGGAATGTATTTTTTACAGTGAATATGCATATCGATTGTATTATTTAATAGCAATAAAAAGTCTTCTAATAAAGGCAGATGGTACCTGGTTCTAGATTTTTAGATTTAGATTTACTCTGTTGTATCATTTGTGGTGAGATCTTAGAAATTTCGCACAACTAGTATCCTTGCTGCTCATTGTGAATCAAACATGTTTTAAAAAAGAAAGTGATGTTTTGCAGGAGACAGTTTTCTCCCTAAGCCACTTAAATGCAAGTCTGTCTTCAAAGAACTAAGTTTCTGTGATAGTTTCAGGGCTTACACAGTAAACAACTAAGAATCTGGAAGCATGCCAGGTGGTTTGTACTCAACACATTTAAAGCAAAACCAATATTGTGGGCGCGCAGACACTTTGATGTTAATGGCACATTAGATTACTCCTCAGTCCTTTATTACAAGGACTCCAAAGGTGCATAGACTTTGATAGGTGACAGTCTTACTGTGTTTCAAGGAACAGAATCTTTTATCTCCCTCTGTGTTGTTGGGTTTCCAGTTGTATCACATGGCCTTGAGTTTTTTGGTGAATTCCAGGATATTCTCTTTCTGCTATGACTAGAGAGAAGGGTGAGTTGAATGTCCTTGATAATATCAGAACAAGATAACCCATTTTCATTTATTTTATAATTTGTTCTTTTTACTATGATTCGGAATTCCCTTTGTAAGCATGTGTGGTATGAGTATGTAGCAATATTCATAAATTTTGTTTTAAATAACTCATGAAAAGAACTGAGTATTTCTCCTTTTGAGCTATATAATTTTTCATAAAAAGTTTCCCCTGTGAAATAAAATTCTAGTAATTATATGCATAAATTATATTTCTAGCATTTCTTACTATCAAAATGACAACTCAGCTATATCCTTTTCAGCCTGTTTTAGCTTCAAAAGTTTGTGATTTATTTTTCTAATAAATAGAGATCTATCATACACATAGTTAATGGATTAATTAAGTGGTCTTATCTGAAACTGGATATACTATCCTCATTGGACACTTTATAATTATTTTCTATATTCCAAATGATGTATGTTACCACAGTAGCAATAGCAATAACAATAAAATGTCATGAAAATAGAATAAGATGAAAATGTCTTATTTAGTATATCAATTCACTTTGAAAACCATCTGTTTTAGTATTTCATAACAGATATGTATGCATTTCTTTAAGGATGAATTCTAAAGTATATCAGAAAATAACATATTTAAATTGAATTATTTTAAAATAGAAAGTGATGGAACCTCACCTTACACTGATATAGGACCACCATTTGGGGGAAAATGAAAATAAAGAAAACCAAGGATTTGAATGGATTTTTTCAAAGTGATAGGCAATCTAAGATTAATAGATTCAATCCTTTAACCACATCATGTGGATGCTTACTGAGGAATGACTGTATGTCTAACTCTGTGTTTTGCATGCACACTTGAGAGAAACTTCTCCATCAAGTATGAATCACTCTGCTGAGTCAGCATGCTGTTGTGGTTTAAGTATCATTCTAAATGCAAAATAGGTACCAATCTGTATCTGGCAAACTGTATGTGTAAGCATAAGTCCCAGTTTGCACTGACAGTTCTTGGGTACATAGTCAGAATTCTTGACAACTCATACATCAGTGCAGAGCTGTTGGCCGACACTAGTTGTCTTCTCTACTTAATGCCCCCCCTCTTTCTCCCTCCACATTAGTTTTGTCTTCCCTAATTTACCTCTAATTCTTTCTTAAACCAATGCTAATTTATTATTCCTCCCACACTACTCTACTGAAGCTGCTGTTCCCTAGGTCACCGATGACTCCCTTTTTGCTAAAATCCAAGGCCCTCTAAGTTTTCACATGAACTGGTACTGACCTTGTCCTTATTGTCTCCTTTCACATTCATGAAATACTTTCTTTTAACTCCTACTATATTACTTCACTCTTAATATATTGTTAATTACTTGGGTTGTCTTTATTTTCCTTTGCTGTTCAAAGATGTTGATGTTTTTCAAAGACCACTCCTTAGCATTTCTACACTTAAAAAAAATCCTTACATTGCTGGATTATTCCATCCATTTCCATAGGTTTATTTATATCTAATGATTCACAGGGCAGTTCTTTCTCATGAACTTCAGACCTACGATATATATTTGGATAATGCATATTCTTTTCACTCTACCTGCTCAAATATATAAACTTTTCCTCTTTCTTATGCTATATTCTATGTTCAGGTCATATAATATCATCTCTTCCCTCAATAACTCTACATTCACTTAACTGACATCTGTATTCTAAAATCATGTACTTTCATTCCATTAAAAGAATTGAAAAAAGTTGTCTCTAAAATATAAATCTATGCAAGACACTCCTTTATTAAAATAAAACTCTCCAGTGACTTCCTCCTTCATGCAGGCAACAACATAAAATTATTACAACTTTACATGGTTCATTTTGCAATATTTCCCTGCCAACTGTTACAGCATCATCATTCCTCCTGCTGTCTGGCTACCAGCGTCTGTCATTTAACACTATGCTTTTGCCATCTGACTTTTTTGAAGATTGATCAGACAGGGATGGCTCCCTCTTACCTCTGAGTTTTCATACACAGTATCTGAAATGCCACATCATTTTACTTGATTAACTTCTACTCCATTTTTTTCAATATAAGCTTAGAAAGCACTCTTGGAAACTTTTCCTTAATGCTACAGACCAGGTTAAGCACCCTTTCTGTGAATCTCATAATATTTTCTAGTTACTCCTAAGTACTTGCTCCTTTATTAAAGAGTGATTCTGAAAACCACTGTTGGATCTAATTTATTATTATTTTTCAGTAAGGTCTAACATGGTGCCTAAAATAAAGCTGCTGTTAAATGCATATTTGTGATATGGATTAAAAAACAACAACTACTACAAAAACTTGAGTCAAGGTTATGCAAATCAAAGCATATGTTAATATATAGGTTTAACATAGCAGTATATCATAATTCCAGCTAAAAATCAAAACAGTCTTTGCAGCAGAATGAAAGATCTAATTTATGTCCATTCAAAATGTGAGGGTACATGTGGTACTGACATCCCAGAAACATATGGGATGTACATCCCAGAGAGTACATGTGCTTCTGATGCAGATGCAAGGAAATAAAGAAAGATGCGATTTCACCTAACAGTTAAAAGAAAAGGAATTTTCAGGTTTGGCTGAAAGACTTAAATTCAAAGGCCTGAATTCTTTCCAGCTCTCAGGCTTTCTATGCTAATTGGCTTGGCCCTGTGACTACTTAAAGTTGGCAAGACATCTGCTGCAATTTCACAAAAGGGATTTTATCATCTCTCTCTATTTCAGGAAAGAGAAATAGCAACAACTCTTCTCTCAACAGGTCTCTGCTCATATCTTATAGTGAAGATTAGGTTCTAGCTCCATTTCTCAATCTCTGGTAAAGGAGATGGAATTACAAAGATAGCCAAAAATAATGATGGGGAACTAGAGATGGATGTCACGGAATCTACCACCATGAGCAATACAAACCCAAAAACCAGGAAAGTCACCACTGATTTGGTTCTGAAATCAAGAGTGTACTAAGATGCTTCTCTGTTGAGCACATATGAGAGTATCATGGACACGCAGGGGGCTGAGAATTCTTAAATAATCAGTTAAAATATTATTATCACTGAGTACTACTCAGTGATTCATGGACCCATCTCATGTTCAACTTGAAATAATGTAAAAGTTGATTGCTAACAGAAGTTGGTACCTTATTTATTTATTTTTTTTATTTATGCATACAAGAATTGGGGTTTAGGACAGAGGTACAGGGGATGAGAGGATTCACCAGAGACAGAGTGGGGAGCAGAACAGGTGGATCTGCTGAAATACACTGATGAGTGGAGCAGTGGAGGTCTGCTGTGCCATGTGGGTCAGCTCTCTGGCTGGGGATCAAACTCAAGCCACAGAGACTGCCAATAGCTTGATAGCACTGAGGATTTAACCCCTGCACCACCAGGGAGGTCCCAAAGTTGGTAATTTAATATGAACAAAAATATTCTGCAGCCATAACTCTAAGAAAAAGTTATCTGCTATTATTATCCTGGTAAATAAGTAGTAGAGAGGAGACAGTTTCAAAAATCTTCAGTTGAATTGTACCCAAGAAAGACTTCAGAAGCATAAATATACTTATCTTGAAACAAGATCATTATGTTACATGTCCCAATAGTCCAGTCTTAAAAAAAAAGGAAATTTATTGAAAGAGAAAATATAAGGAATGTGGATATAAGGTTTGCTATGAACATGATAAGGAAGTAGAAAATATATACATACCATATACATACACACATAAAGGAGATGACAGTTTACCTGTTTAATAAAAACAGTTCATATGAAAGGTCTAAAGAGAGATAACCAATGTTGAATTTGTTTCCTAGTTTTATCATTTACTAGTAATGTGGCCCTGCTAACTAATATGAGATTTCACAACAATACAAAACAAAAACAAACAGACAATTATAAACTAGAGACATCCTGCAGGGGAGGAGGAGGGAGAGGGATCAGAGGGAGGGTGGGAGGACCACAGGGAACTATGGTGATGTTGCACGGGTGCACTGGTGAAGGAAATTCTGTGGGGACTACACCTGAAGGCAGGGGGAAGCAAACATTACTTAAAAATGAACAATGAGGGCCTCCCCTGGTGGCGCAGAGGTTGAGCCTGGAGCTGTGAAACTGTCCGCAGCTTCTGCAGTGCCGGTTCCATCCTGGCCGCCGGGAGGGGTCCCACATGGCAAGGCAGACCTCTCCTGTCACGCCCACTGCTCCCCTCAGCAGTGTATTTCATCAACCTGCCTGTTCTGTTCCTCACTCTGTCTCTGGTGGATCTTCTCACCCTCCCACAGATCTGGCCTGTACCCCGGTTCCTGTATAAATAAATAAATCTTTAAAAAAAAAAAGAACAATGATGTAAAAAATATGTAAAGAAAAAAATATGAGGTTACCTCATAATTAAATTATGGTAATTTTGCAACTCTTAAGATTGTGTGGGGTTAAAGAGGAAAATGCTGCAAAGTGTGTTTATACATATATATGTTTCTAAAGTATAAAGCACATCATAAACAAATTTTATTTATTCATTTATTTTTTTAAAGATTTATTTATTTATTTATTTATACAAGCACTGGGTACAGTCAGAAGTGCGGAAGGGTGAGAGAATTCACCAGAGCCAGAGTGGGGAGCAGAACAGGCAGACTGATGAAATACACTGCTGAGGGGAGCAGCAGGCGAGGCAGAGGTCTGCGCGCCATGTGGGACCCTTGCCCGGCAGCCGGGGATTGAAGTGGCGCTACAGAGGCTGCAGGCAGCTTCGCAGCTGAGTGCTCAACCGCTGCACCACCAGGGAGGCCCTATAAACAAATTTTAGATAGTACTATATAGTTTAAGTTAATATGAATTAATAGAAAATGATAAGCCAAATTATCTCATTAATATTATTATGCTTATTAAAATATTGTTATTAATTAGACATGATGAGTACAAGAAAATCATTGCTACAATCAGTTCAACTTTTCCATCTTGGTATATATATATATAGGATATATATATGTGTGTGTGTGTGTGTGTGTGTGTGTGTGTAAATGAAGCTGGAGAGTAATGTCATAAGGATGGTTATATATTAGGAGAAAAACGAATCTTTAAGATATTTGAGGGTTAAAGTTTATTAAACACAAAGTTTCATGGAAGCATGAATCAGGAGATAAGAAATTAGGAAAGATGGGAAACAAGATACGTAAAAGAACACATTGAAAAGTGATTTCATAAAGTCAATCACAACTGTTAATTAATAAATAATTGTATGTTACAATTCTGAAAAGACTATTTTCTCCATTTATTATAAGGCTGGCTTCCTTTACAACATTAGTTGGTTTCAACATGTTGGTGGTCCTTAATATTTTATCTGATGATTAAAAATGATGATTTTATAACTTTTCATTTCCTATAATAAAATTTTGCTCCATAGCCAACAGTGTTCTTCTCCGTTACTCTGTGGACTTGGCAATATGTATAAATTAACTTAAAATATTCATGCTGTGGTGTGGAGTCATTTGAAATATATGGAATCATTTTACAAAGTTTAGTTATTATTTATTACATACTCAATACTTAGCAATAATAAATATAATGACTGAGTTGCAGTTTAGTCATTTTTCTTTATTTTAAAAATTTATGTTAACCAATGATAAAATTAGGAAGTCATTATCAAAATGCATTAGCAGCTTTTCTTTTCCAATAAATAATCCCAATTAGGTGGTCTGTAAGTGCTAAATATTAGAGATGGCAATGCTTATCTTCTTCCAATACAATGCACAGTCAAGCAATCCAAAAGTCTGAACACATAGAAGATGCTCTGAGCTGTTTGCAAAGAATGATTGAAAAAATTAGTTAGCTCAAGGGTTTCCTTGTTCAATTTTATACATTTTCTTAATTATTTATTATACTATAGTATTGGATGTTTTCTGTTACCATCTTTCCAATCTACCAAAGCATGGGGGGAAAGGTATTATCATACAAATGTGGGCATATTGATCGAAACTGTTAAGGAGCTGGAGTTCAGTTTACATGGTTTCAGGGTCAACAGTTACAGAGCTGCTGCCGAGGAAACAGCTCTAATTTGCTGGCAAGCCTGGACAGCACAGATACAGCTTTGAAGCACGTTCAAATTTGTATTCTATGCATCTTCAAATTATTGTCTTTTTACTTAATAATCAATATTCCATGCAGCACAATAACAAAACCTGGAATTATTTATGGTTACAATTAAGGTGTACTTTTCAGTCTCAAGAGGAATGAAAATGTTACTGGAGAGGTGATATGATTTAATGAAAAGGCCATTGAAAAAAGCAGCAAAGGCCATTGAATGAAGTAATAAACGTGAGAGCCTCTGCAAAAAAGATAATGTATTATGCAAACATAGTATTAATAAAAAAATCTAAAATGTTCCTTTTTAGCAGACCTCATGAGTTCTTGAGCTATCATAATAACATTTAAAAATTGTTCAATACTGACAGTAATATATAGTGGCATGGGAAACTCTCAGACCTATGTTTCAACTTCAAACTTAGAATTTATTGCTTTTGTGATCTTAAAGGTTGACCCTTAACATCTTTCTACACACAATCTTTTAACTTTGTTTTTATATAGTGGTATTCTGCTGATGTTCTTGTCTTTTTCCTCCAGGAAATGTTCCACAGCAACTGCATTATTAAAACTGGATGAGTTCCAAAAGAGTTGTCAGAGATCATGGCAAACTTTGATTCAATCTCAGTGGAATAACTGCAAGGTAATTGTCCCAAAGTCATCACTTTTGGATGTCTCAGTAAATCTGGCTTTGATAACATAAAAATTTGCCTTCACAGAGGCCTATAGAGAAAGGAACATGACTATATTTGCTGCAAATTGCTAAATTACACACAAATTTCAGAGGGCCAATAAAAACTTAAGAAGTTAATTTAAGAAGGTTTATATTTCCTATTTTTTCTTTCTCTTTCTCTTCCTTCCTCCTTCCCTCCCTGTATTTGAGCATGTTTTAAATTAAGTGTTTACAACTGTCATTATAACAACATCCATTTGTATTTATTTTATACCCTTTCCAAGTGAATATCAGAAATCTCCATTAAAAATTATTCATTAATCCTTATAACACCCTTATCAAAGTGTGTGTGTGTGTGTGTGTGTGTGTGTGTGTGATGCTACTTAATCTTTAAAAAACATGAGAAAAATAAAGAACTGAGATTTTGAAGGAACTGTTATTAAATCAGTGGAAAAATCAACAAGAGATACAATCAGGGTTCCATACTTCTTTTTTCTTTATTTCATTTTAATAATAGCATCTTAGGTCTTCCACTTCATTAAATGATCTTATCACTCCAAGTGGAACTTAAGTTTCTCAAAAGCGTATGATTCAAAATATAAATTTTTCATCATACTTTTAGAACCTAGACTAATGTACAGAAAATGATGAATGAGTATGTGTTAAACAGAATTAAACTGTATTTTGCTTTTAATTTAAAAAAATACATGTCTATTTTTTAAAATTCAAACATTGCAAAAATAGTTATACAGTAAGACACAGGTCTCTTCCCCATCTATGTATATAGTCCCTGACCCAGAGCTAATGCTGCTAACATCTTCTTGTCATATGTATCTTTCTAGATACTTTTAGGTATATTAATGTATGTGCCTTATTGTTTGCAGTCACTTTTGAACAAGTGTGAGAACAAAATAAAAACACATATTACATTTTTAAAAATTTAATAATATATACTGGTTAACTCTGTAAAATATATAACATTACAAAATAACTTCAAATTTACACAGAAAGAGTGAGAATTAAAAATAATATAAAGAACATCTAGGCAGCTACTACTAGCTACGTGGAATGTGGTCCATTTCATGAACTAAAATAGGGCAATTAAACACTTAAAAAAATAGACATTTAAAAAAAAGAACATTCAAACTAGATTCAGTAATTAAAAACATTCTAGCTATTTATAATTTATTTAATCTCACCATTTGAAGGAAATTGCACACACATGACCTTTCCTGCTTAAATATTTTGATTTTTAATTCCTAAAAATTATTATCTTACATAACCACAGTGAAATTCTGAACTTCAGTTAAGTTAATATTAATAATACACGTCCTCATTCCAACTTTGTCTACTCACTAGAAAAAAATCTCTTGAGCATTTTTCTATTTCCAAGCTTAGGATGGGTATTGCATTAGGTTGTCATATCTCCCTCTTTAATCTGAATCATATCCAGCTTTTTTCTTTCTGCCACTTCTAATTCTGAAAAATACAATCCTCACTGCCCTTTTTTTAGTCGAATGATCCTCATTTTTTATTTGTCTGATGTTTTCCACGATTAGTTTAGATTATTTATTCCAGGCAAAAATAATACATAGGTGAGTTCATTCTTCTCTAGGAATCAAATCTAGGTTACATAATATCCATCACTGTTTATGTTAATTTTGGAAATTAAAACAACAGTCAAGTGTTTTCTGATTTTCCACTGTAATGATTCTTTCCTTTCTCCCTTGCAACTTATAAGCAGTCTCTGGGGAGGCATTTTATGACCATACAAATATCCTGCTGCTCATCAAAAATGTACCCCTAGATTTAGCATATAGTAGTGATTCTTGGTTGACCTAATTTTCACTATGATGGAAGCAAAATGACAATCTGCCGTGCTCTTTACATTTATAAATTAGTTGATCCTCTGCACTCTCATTTTAGAAAGGACCACATTTTCTTCCTCATTTATTTACTATTTATTTATCATTGACATGGACTCACTGTTATTTTTTTCACAGCTTAAAATTCAATGCTATTTTGTGCCTCACTTTCCAAGATTGGGCTAAGACCCTACTCTTTAAGGTCTAGGAAGCTCCCCCACCAGGGCAGACTTCTCCCCCAAAGGAAAAAGCAGCTAAACTCAGAGAGTGCTGCTGTGGCAGTTGATCCAGGGCTGGGCTTGGATGGGATAAGGACTGCCTGATGGCTGTGCAGGGTGGGGGAGCAGCGCTTTTTAAAGTGTCATCCAAATGCCAAGTAAACCTCCCTCTGCCCTGACTGCAAGTGGTTAACACATGACAAAGCAACTTTTTGGACAGTGCTGGCAAGCTCTTGACTTCAGCCTGACTTCAGCCTGACCAATTGTTTGCCTTGTTCCTATCAAGTCACTTGTCTCGAACTTCACCTGACCTGATTGGTCTGCCCACTGCTTCAATTATCTGAGTTTGAAGAAGGGGAGGAAAGCGAGAAGAGTCCATTTCTGTTCACAATTGTGGCCTAAATTATCTTACTCCATTGCCCTTCCCCATTATATGATCCCGGTTAATTGCCCAGGTGTCTCTCCCTTTGCTGGGTCTTTCTCACAGGTCCCTGAGACTCTGGGTGGAACATTTAGTGGTCTCCAGTGATATCTGAAGTTCCCTCCAGGGCCTAAGTTTCAAGTAGACCTAGTCCCCTTTGATCTGTGAATAAGGCAAGTTTGGGTCAAGTGATGCATCCATTCAGTCGAAATCAGAGAACATGTGGTAAAAAGTTTGTAGTTACCGGACAAACTTAGCACTTGTGTTCAGCTAAAAACTGTTTTTGCCACTGATGCTGCTTCGGGAGATCCAATCTCTTTTTCACTTGAAACTGCATTTCTATATTTTTTTTCCAATGACTTCATGAGGCCCTGATGGTCCTCTCAGATGCCAAAATTGTGACCCATGATCCCATGTGAAGTCTCAGGACTACACAGGTCTCATTTTCACTATTATATTTTTTACTGACTTTTAAAAAAAATATTTTATTTTATATAATTCTTACATCATTTTTCATCTTTGCACAATGCATGCATTTTCATTTTGGTTATATTCCCCATATAATTGCACTCCCCCTTATTTCTACTCTAGTTCTTCCTCTCCCGGCCCCTTCCTCACTCCCCCCCGCCCCCGCAGTGTCTCCCTGGTTTATAGTTGCTTGTTGATTTTGATTATTACTTTTCATTGATTAGTCTTTTTTTTGGTCTCCTATAGGTTTTCTAGATTCCTGCTATGAGTGAGACCATCCGGTATTTTTCTTTTTCTTTCTGACTTATTTCTCTGAGTATGATCCCTTCTAGCTCCATCCATGTTGCTGCAAACTGCATGTGTTTATCTTTTTTGATTGCTGAGTAAAATTTCATTGTGTATATGTACCACATCTTCTTGATCCAGTCATCTATTTTGGGGCATTTGGGTTGTTTCCATAGCTTAGCTATTGTAAATAGTGCTGCTATAAACATAGGGGTGCAGGTGCCCTTTGGAATTACTGTGTTTGTGTCATTTGTGTAAACTCTTAGGAGTGGAATTGCTGGATCATATGGAAGCTCTATTTTTAGTAGGTCAAGAAATGTCCACACAGGTCTCTATAGTGGATAGTTTGGACCAGTTTGCACTCCCACCAACAGTGCAGGAGAGTTCCTTTTTCTCCACAACCTCGCCAACATTTGTTGTTGCTAGTTTTTTTTAATATGTGCCTGGCTTGTTTTTTAATACTATAGTTCCAATCTATCAAAACATTTGACTCTGGATTAGAAGTTTCAAGAGCCTTTACTGATTTGGTTTGGTTGTTGAAGAAAGCAGAGTAGAATAAAATATTAGGTCTTTTGTGATATACTGAAAGGATAAGAGATGAGGAAAAGTGGGGACTATGAAAGACTAGCTGTCTCATGCAACCCAATCCTACACAGCCCCTTATACACTCACCTCCTAACTCCTTCCAGGTTCGCAAATGCAAGCTCTTCCAAGTATTCAGCAATGTAGGGGGAAGGAAACACCCTAACAGGTAATAAAGCCCAGGATTAGGAGTTCTCTTGAACACTGTGTATTAAGTAATAGTGACCACAACAGGAGTTCTCTTGAATTTTTTGCCTTAGTAAGCAATACTGACCCACAAGTGAGATTATTAGCAGTGTGACTTTCGATTTCTATTCTCTTGGGAATGGATTGAAATTAGAGGTCTCTAATCCAAAATGTCTGCTTAGAGTCAAGCACTATAACCCTTGCCACAACTCTCCAAACCTATAGTAAGTACATGTGGCTACAGCTTCTACTTACTGAGTAAATAGGAGGAGGCAACTGGCCATATTTCTGGCTCCCGTTGTCACTTTCTCTTGGCTACTACTTTTCTTATTCAAAATTAGCTCTTCCCTGGTGAGCTCTGCTGCTGGTGAGTTTGAGATTTGTAGGAAATCTCTAAAATGGTTAGACGGTAGCAGCTACAGTCACTTGGTGGTCTCAGAATATTCTATTATTCTCCCTATGGTGGACACATCCTAAAGTGGCACTCAATGAGTCGCATCCTTGTAAAATTCCCTCCCCTTGAGTATGGACAGAATCCGTGACTTACTTAGAGTCAGTAGAAAAGGCAAAAGTGATAGGATGTGACTCCCATGATTATTTTGTTATTGAACTCTCCATCTTAGAGATTGGAGCAAGAGAACCCCTGCTGCCTTTGAGGAAAAAAGCTGTCTTATTGAGAGAGGGCCTGAGAGTGAGCCTCTTGTAACCCACAGCTGACAGCCTGCAAGGAAAAGAAAACCTCAGGTTTATAGCTGCCAGGACCTGCTGACCACTGCCTGGACTTGCAGGAGAACTTGAACTCCACACAGAACAAGTCTGGCAGACACCTTTATTGCAGCTCCTTGAGACTGAGCAAAAAATGGTATCTAGGGAAGTTGTGCCTGTATTGCTGACCCATTGAAACTGTGATAGTGTCTATTTTAAGTATCTAGGTTGTGACAATTTGTCACGGCAACAAAACACATTTCCCTTGCAGTAAGAAGAGTCCAGGAGGAGAAAATACTGCCATAGTCTACCCTATCCTGGAGACTTCTAAGTCCATCTCTGCAGAACCCCACAAACGTCAAGGTCCCAAACCTAGTTCCAGCAGGTAGTGCTGCTGCTGGAGTTTACTGTTTTTCTCACGAAGACTAGGCAGTCACTTAAAATATAAGAGAAGATCTGAATTCTCAGAGGAGCAGTGTCTTGCCTAAGACATGTCCACATCCCCCCCAGGCAGGAACTCACATTCTGCACTTCCTAGAATGCTTTGCTCTGTTTGATGGCGTGAGGGTAACACACACTGACCGGTCCCCAGGCTTGTTTATACCAGGCTCACTGGGGACTATGGTGATGCCAAAGAGCTTGAGGGCTTTGTGCTCAGGATGAAGCTGTGCCTACTGACATTTGTGGCAGGAGTCAGACTATGATTAGTGGAGGAGGAGGTTTCACTGCCACCTTCTGAGGGACTTTATTTCTCTCCTCAGATTTTCTAGTCTGGCTTTATCACTACCAGCCCCCAAAGTAAACTGTAATAGAGAAATTTCAGATTATGGCTCTCCAAAGAGATCTAAGTATAAGATCTCTCAACATATATTCATTTAATCAACATTTAATGAGCTTCTACTCTATGCCAGCACTGCTGACACAGCAATGGATACAACATATGAAATCCCTCAACATATGGGACTTTGAGTCTAATGGGAAGTACAGAAAAGAAGCTGGCAATTAAAATATGTGACAGGGAAAGTACAGGTGCTATCTGAGCACAAACAGCAACACCTTTCCTATTCCAAAATGGTTTGGGAAAGAATCCCATATCCCATTGGTATGAGATCTGAATTGAGATGTGAAGGATGAAAAGGAATTGACACAGTAAAGCACAGGCCATGTGCTAATGTCCACAGCTGAATCTGTGGAGCAGCATGACTGAAGATGGAGCTTGCAAGATGGTTATTATAGGGTATGTGGTTGTCTGTGCTGGGTGTCTGTGCAGTGCAAATGATATATGTGTATATACATAGATACATACTCAGGCACACCACACCTCTCTCTCTCTCTCTCTCTCTCTCTCTCCATCTATCTTCTACATAGCATCTTTGATCCTCACAGCATCTCTCAGATGAGGCATCTAAAACACAGAGATTAAGTGCTTAGCCCACAGACTTGCCACTGAAAAATGGTAAAGTCAGATGAATGCCTTCTTCACAGCCTATGCTTTTAACTCCCCACTCTAATGCCCCAATCTATAACTTAAAGAGTAGGCTTCTAGTCAGACTCCTCTGCTTCACCAATGCAACCACCAATGCTACCTATAGGTATGAATCCACCCCGGATTCTGGAACATGTGTGACCTCAGAATCTCTGTCCATTTCCTGAGTTCTTGCCAATAACTAGAGCCAAATAAGTCTCAATTCTTGATTTCTTATTAGGAAGTCATTTCTACATGGGACTTCTGCCTCTCTAAATTTTCAAGAAACTTAATTCTTGCTTCTGAATCTGAGCCCCTACCCTAGATCCCTATTTTTCAGATCTCAAACATTATGCTTTGCCTAATTGTTTGGACTTTTCCATATTTTCACTCCATGCATATCCTCAGATTGCCTGTGCATTACTGTGGCTCTCTGTTCTCCGGGGTCTCTCATTGCTGACAGAACATCACCCTCTTACATGGAGGTGCCCATGATTTTTCCTAGGCATAGTTTTGTGGCTGACTTCTTATTTCAGAGACCCTTTTGCAAACCATTTACATGTGGCATTACAGTCTTACTTCCCAATCAACTGCCAGAATTAGTGGGTCATTCCTATTATTCCATTTTTTATACTATTTTGAGAAAAGGATGGATATACTTTCTCCCCTGATTATAATGGTTAAAGAAGTCTTCACCTTCCTTAAAAAAAAATAATCAGAGGGTTGGTTTTTTCCTAAGCAAATCTGAATTTGCTTAGAATCTAAGAATTCTAGAATCTAAGAATTCTAGAATCTAAGAATTCTAGAATCATTGCAGCACTGCTGGAATAAACAGTTCAATATATATCCAACTTGAAAACATTTTTTTAATCATTACACATATATTTTTAAGCATGTAAAAGTAGATAATTTATAGATGGGTATATATTTATTTTACACCTGTATTTGTATAAGAAAGTGTTGTATTCTCTCCAGTCACATAGAATTTTAACCATTATTCACTACATTTCTCTCTCCTTTTTGGTTTCAGTTAATTTCTCCAACCTTTACAATATGGGAGTTCTTCTACTTAGCAGGCTATGAATATTTCCTGGTGCAACATTACTTTTTAGATTGCTTTTTGGCCTTCTGGAAGGTTGAAGTCTTAATGTCAGGAGGTTTATTTGTTTATTTAATACAAAGCAAGAACTGCTTATTGTTAAGTGTGTCCATAAATGTCTTCAATTGAATTAGAATTAGTTTTATGAGACCAAACTAACTACTGGGTAAAAAATTTCAACTTTTCTCACTTGCGGAAATATTGCTGTTCTTTTTTAACCATAATGTATCAATTAGAGCAACTAGATATTTAATAAACACTTTATTTTCTATAAATATGTTTGGTACAATTAATAAAGGTAAATATTACTTAATATTTCACACATCTATCCATCAAATCAAGTTTTTCACTTTATGAAGGTGGTATTGTTATTTGACAAGTTCTGTCCAGCAGGTCTTTATTCCTTTCCAGTTCTAAATTGCTTGAACATGACTTCAATTCCTAACAATCAATTTCCTGCAGGACTCCTTGCTGTCTAGCATCTCAATCTACTTTCTTTAAGACCACCAGTGACCTCCCCTTCAATTTAAAGTGCAGTTTTCTTTGTGCCTATATTTTGAGGCTTGCTGCTGCCTTTCATAAGGTTAGCTATCACATTCTCAATTACATTTTCTAGGTTTAGTAACATCAGTTATACCAGATTTATATATATATATATATAAAAACACCAGATACTATATATATATATACACTACATGTAATATAAATATTTATATATTATGTATCTATATATAGTCACTCAGTTTCTATACCCTTTGTTGAGTCTACATGTCTTCATATCCTCCAATCATCAGCACGTTCCTAAGGACCTATGCTGTATATTTATATCAAAATTCATAAGTTCACAACCTATAATCTTGTTATGCTTAAGTATTATAACTTGTTATGGAGTCACCCACATATTAGTGAAAAGGTAGTTGTAGAGATGGAAAACTATTTTAATATTCTAGAAAAGTATTTTTACCTTTCTTTTCTCTAATTTAGACTACCGGCATGTCAGTGTTTTTGTTTTTTCTAGGTATAAAAACATTTTCTGACCCAGTTTCTGTTTGCCCATACCATTCATTACCTGCTCTCTTTATTCTAGATGTTATGCTAGGTGTTGGAGATCCACTGGTGCCTCAAAGTATTATTATCAATCACTATTTTCATAAAAAATTCAATATACTGGGGGAGAGTGGAAAAATAATAATAATTAATAGTAATAATACTCTTTCAAGTATTAACTATACTTTTAAGAGAATATAGTAGCAATACTTGATCTGGTCAAGGAGATCAAGAAGGACTTATTTAAAGGTCTATGAATTTAACCAATGTCTTAATAATGAGGAGGAATGAAGTATATGAAGGAAGTCAATAGGAACCTGCTAACAGGAAGGAATGACATCAGGTCTCAGTGATGGGGCATAGAAGAGATTATAAGAGAAAAGAACACAAAGTTGCTGAATGCACAGACCGTTATGTTGGGCCGGGTAAACCACATTAATTTTGTCATTATCAAACAAGTAAGAGAAAGTCTGTGAAGAGCATAGGGGACTGAAGAGAGTTGTGGTGAGGAAAGAATGTAATGTTTAGATTTATTTTTCTTGCATAAATGTTTGCATGGATTCCTACCTGTGGCGAGGTCTTTTTTTTTGTGATCTAAAATTCACAGGCAATCCTAACAGTCTAGGTTGAGTTCTTTTCCTAAAAAAGGTCTTTCATTCTGAGTTTCTTTGTTTGCCCTGTCCCTCTTTTTAAAACCTCTAAAGAACAAAATTCCCCAAATCTTTTCTAGTTTTATATCCATCAGATTCTTTTGTATGTCAAAAATTTGAAGATGATTACTAGGTACCTTCAACTCCAGTCTTATATTTCTAATAGCTAGAAAGTATATGACTTTTTGCTTTTTAAGGGTATCTCAGGCATAGCACATCCAAAATATATAAAGAGAAAAAAAAAAAAACAGATTCTATTCTTCCTTCCTTCCCCCTGGCAGTCATACAGTCATGCATTCATTTAACAAACTGCTGAACCATTGTCCAGGCCTTAGACATTTAAAACAGAATTAGAATCATTGACTTCAAAGGAATAAAATATTCTCTATACTTATTTATCATATTATCTATGACTAGTTACCACAGTCTTATTCCTAGTGGATATTTATTACACCTTTCTTTCACTTTCTCAGAAGTGTTTACCTTCCTAGATCTCCATTGCTCAAATGACTTAAAATTCCAGACTAATTCCTACCCTCATTTCATGTTCTCTTAACTAATCCAAAATTATCATTCACACTCCCTTAAATGATATTGCTCTGACAGTACTAAAGGTCTAGGCATAGAGGGAAGGGTTCCCCTGGAAGCAAACAGCAGGTATCTTGCTTTACCTAAGGTGACCTGTCCTTTAGTGCCTTGTACCCTGCTATGACACTAGTATTCTTGGCTCAGGAACACCACCATGGGTATCTTCATATCTCCATCACCCACCAGAGTATCTGTCACATTGGACAAATTGGAAGCTGTAGCTAAAGACTAGGGGGTTATGCCCCCATTTGGATGCCATCTTTTCTCCATATTAGGATCTCATCATTCTTGTATAAGTGCGTAAACACAGAATAATGATTTTGGGACAGTCTAATGCGATAGTTGTGAAACTAATTAGTGTATAGTCTTTGTTAATTATTAGTACATTTTTATTACCCTCTTTCCTCATTACTAATTTGTGCTCACCATAAATTATATTCCACCTGAGGAAATCATACAGTAAGAAGAGAATAGCATGATTTGTTTTCCTTTTAAAATATTTGAACAAATATGGCCTCCCTGGTGGCACAGGGTAAATTAGTCTTACACTATCAAGCTATCAACAGCCAGTGCAGCATAAATTTGATGCCCAGTCAGGGAGTTGACCCACACGGTGCAGCAGACCTCTCCTGTCTTGCCTGCTGCTGCCCTCAGCAGTGCATTTCAGCAAATCTACCTGTTCTGTTCCCCATTCTGTCTCTGGTGAATCCTCTCACCTCCCCCACACTTCTGGCCTATACCCACAGCTCTTCTATTCATAAATAATAATAAAATAAAAACAGAATATCAAGAACAAATATACCCAATTCAAAGAGTCTCACCTAAACTCTCATATTCTCATCAGATTCTCAAATATGACTGACCATCTTTTATATTCTTGAGTAATTAGTCCTCCCACTAGAGATCACCTATGATTTAAAATAAATTAATAGCATGAAGAATTTGATAACGCTCTTTGAAATATAATGAAGTGGATTCTCTTTCTAGGTCTTCTCACCCTTTAATGGGTGAAGACTACTTAAAGTAGTCTCAGACAATAGTGCTTTCTGTCTCTTTTAGGAAACATTCCATTTACTTAAGACCACAGTTATCTATCTCATGACAGATATTCCACAGTATTTAAATTCAGAAAAACTGGGCCTCCCCGGTGGTGCAGTGGTTGAGCGCTGGGCTGCAAAGCTGTCTGCAGCCTCTGCAGTGCCGGTTCTATCCCCGGCAGGCTGGTGAGGGTCCCATATGGCGCAGCAGACCTCTCATGCCGCCTGCTGCTCCCCTCAGCTGTGTACTTTGTCAGTCTGCCTGTTCTGTTCCCCACTCTGGCTCTGGTGAATTCTCTCACCCTCCCGCACTTCTGACTGTACCCAGTACTTGTATAAATAAATAAATATATCTTTAAAAAAATAAATTCAGAAAAACTTAACCCTCCACCTAATCTTATAGTTATACAGTTTTAACTGTGATTGCTAAAATCAGCATTATGATCTAGTATTTTGGTGCTAATTTTTTAGTTCTCCCCCCATGCCTCCAGTCACACTTAATAAATGGTCCTTACCTGAATACTTCTCCCGTTTTGACTTTGTCCTTACTGGAGAAACCTCCATTTGAAATATATTTTTATCTTTCTTGAATTGGAAATTTTTCTACCAAATTTTAACAACTCAGCCCTAGAGTTAAGCAGCAGTGTTTTGTTCATCATTGAACATGTCATAGGTGCTCAATAATTATGTGCCTGTGTTTTAAGTTGTGGGATGAGTTGAAGCATTTAGGATTGAAGAAAAAATACTTAGTAAATCAAATTGCTCTTTTGTGTTTAACACATGAATTAGCACCTTGATTCTACAAGATTATGAAACAAGTGGAAGGGTATTTTAAAGTCCTTTCTCTTTGTATCTCTCTTAATATAAGACTTAGCACCACGGTCCACTAAAACATAACAAAATTAAATTACACACAGACACACACATACACAGATTTTAAAAATCAAAGCTCTTATTTTCCATTGGTGTATTAGGATTGTATAACACCATGAATTAGAGAAAGAATTTAGCCTAATTCTATCACCATTTCATCACCTATGTGCTATCATAAGCTGTTGATCTCTAAAGACGTAAAAAAAGAACCACTTGAAAATATAAGTTTCAAGCTATCACTGATTTTTGAAAAAAATGAAATAAAAGTAATACCGTCCGTGGTCAAAGCTTCTGAGGCAAAATAGATTAAAATCATACTCATGCTCTAAATTATTGCATTCTAACTTTATTCCCTCATTTTGTACATTTTAAATGTACATCAGTATATTTAGTGCCTTGCACACCCTTCCATGACACTGAGTTCAGGGTTATAATTCCATTTTTAGTGACTATTGCAAGAGTAAATATTTTGTGCTAAATCAAGTGTGTGCAGGCAACTTTGAATTGTTTTACAATTTATCTGTATGTCACTAGATAGACTCTTCAGTGGCTAATTAAATGATACCATCTAAAAATGGTTTATCTTCAACTGATAGGTTCTATGTACTGATTGATTTTCTCTGAGGATGTTAGATCTCAGTCTTCTGTTTTTTTTTTTTTTTTCCTTTTAATCACCAAGCATCTGTAAATAAATTCAATGGATAATAAATATCACTTTTCAACCATCCTAAGTACTAGTAGTAATATACGACAAATAAGTGAAAAATGAATATTAAACCTTAGGTTACTTCATGTTTTATTCAAACACAAACAACCATTATTTAGATGATTTGTTAACTTTTTATTTATTTATTTTTTAAAGATTTATTTATTCATGCATACAAGAACCGGGGTACAGGCCAGATGTGTGGGAGGGTGAGAGGATTCACCAGAGACAGAGTGGGTAACAGAACAGGCAGACTAACTGAAATACACTGCTGAGGGGAGCAGTGGGCAAGACAGGAGAGGTCTGTCACACCATGTGGGTATCTCGCCAGCTGGCGGGGTTTGAACCCACGCTGCAGAGGCTGTGGACAGCTTCACAGTGCTGTGCTCAACCGCCTAAGCCACCAGGGGAGGCCCTTGTTAACTTTTTAAATTAAGGCAAAGTATACAATTGATTCATGTTTCACTCTCCTATTTATTCTCTTGAGACCCTAAAGTCAAAGGAACTGTTAAAACTCAATACACTATGAGCATCAAGGAGTTTATTATGAGGATAATATAAAACTATACAGGTTGAATATATACTCCAAATACAAGATAACTATATCCAAATATTTTTTTTTCTGTATTCAGAAATAAGTGTTTTCTTTTTGTAAAGTTGCAGTGAACACATTCAGAATCAAATATGAGTTATAAAATAATTGAGAGACATTTTTGAAACACCCAAATATAGAGTATTTTCAAATCTATGTTAGGTTAGAACACAGCTGAGAACTTAAAGACACAGAGAACCACAAGAAATATAAGTAAATCCGTCTTTCAACTCATGTTTCCTTTTTTCTAATAAGTTCTGTTTTATTCATTCATATCTTAAAATACATTCTATATTTTTAATAAAAAAGATGAGAACTTTCCAAGTATCTTTAATATTATTTCATTATAAATAAGTTTCAAGCACCCAGAAGAGTCACAATTAAAATTAATAACAAGTTCTCTCTCTCTTTACATATATATACATATATGTGAATATATATATATATATATATATATATATATATATACAATGCTACATGTATTGCTTTGTTCTCCCCTCCTTTATAATATGAGCAAGAGACAGAAAGAGAGAGAGAGTCATTGCTATGTGAAAATTTTCTCATTCAATGATTTACTGCCTGGGTGGTCGCAACAAGTTAAAATCCAAAAATCTCTCTTTCCTTAGATGCATAACATCAATTACTATATCACAGACTAGTTGTTAAGGATGAATGATACTATGTCCATGAAAGCATCTTTTGAACTTGAATGTACATATAAATATTTAATTTATGCACATAAACTATATACCTAACCATGCATTCACAAGCAAATAGAAAGCCAAGTTATCTAAGCTGATATAGCTTCCATGTTTTTGGCTTAAGTAAAAGATGGCCTTCAGTGGAGAGTTTCACTGTTAAGCATAGAATTCAGGACATATCCAAGAATTTGAACTGAGAAAACAGAAAAACAAATGTTATCATGATTTCAGTAACTAAAAGAAATTAATGAAAGGGTACCTTAACTAAGTTTGCATATGATAGAAAAAAGAAGTTATTTATAATTGGTTAAAACAATGTGAGGAACAATTTTCAAAAGAAAATAATGTATTTCCCTTCAATTTGGGGTATGCAGAAACTTCAAAGAGATAATAGAAATCTTTTTGTGACTGTACACTTTTCCCATCTCTTAACACCTGTAAAGCGTGTTAGGCAGTGTTATTTAACTTGGTACACTACATACAAAGAACTGGATGAGATAATATGAATAAAAATAGAAAATATGAATAAAAATAAAAATAATTACTTAACTCAAACAAAGGGCATGTGTATTAGAAAGGAGGTAACAACACAGCAATATACCATATAGCATGCACATCTTTTAACTATGTCTCCTTGCACCAAAAATTATAAGGAGTTTGTGGCATGACAAATTGCTATGATTTTATTAACATATTTTGTTTTTAAAATCAAAAACCTACAGCCAATAAAATTCATCAACCAGGCATATCATATTATGTATTCCACATTGAACAAAGTTATTCAAAGGAAAATAAGTAGATAAGCAATTTTACTACTGCACTTTCTATCAAAGCAGTACATTTGTGGTTAGAGACTTAGTACAGAGAGAAGCATTCATACACAGCAGAAAATACAATTTTACATGTCTAGATCACTCTTTGGGTGAGAAAGATTTTCTTCATTGTTGACAGAATAGATTTTTAGAGAATTAATTGTAAGGAAACAAATGCTTTCCTTGGACAAGATTGATTACCTGTGAAAATGACAGAGTCAATACCTTCCGGTTATTCAACTCCACTTTAAAGTACTTAAAGGAAGAAATTCATTTCAAAGCAGTGAATCAGTATCCTTTCAAGTCACATTTTCAAAACTTTCAGATTTCCACTTTTAGATTTTGAAATCCACAGAAAACACTAAAATTAATCTCCCTGTTAAAAATTAACTCCAGATGTACATTTATAGCTTTTGAGGTTTGGTTGATTATATATTATTTTGGCTGATACAACAAGCTCAATTCTTTAAATTCCATTAATACACATCTGACACTTTCTAGAAACTCAATTTTGTTCAGACCTGAATTGACTGAAGGAGACAAATCGAACAGCAGTAATGTCAAACACTGCCAAACAGGACTGGGCTAGTAGGAGATACAGAAGTGTAACATAACTGGGAACCCCTACTGTCTTTAAGTACAAACTGAACACCCCCATACTCTGATTTCTAATTACCCAAGTTATTGGTTTGCACAGGCAGAAATATTCTGTTAAAGCAGAGTAAAAATACATATGAAAAACACAAGCATATAAAAGCCCCATGGACAAGTCACTTCAAAAGTTTCATTACCCTAGAAGACATAGGGCTGTTATTAAAATAAGAGATATGAAATTAAATAACAGCTTTTACCCTTTCCTTTGTCTTCACCTCATAAATAATTGCATTAAACAATAATTGGCTACTTTATACCATGAAAATAGACAATGTTTGAGGAGTTAAAAGTATTTGGAGTACTTCCTTTGCTAGCATGTGTATATTCTCAGTTAATTAAAAGCTCTTGTATCTGATTTTGCAGGATCCCTGTCAGATTCAATCACCTATATATCCACAGCAATTCAACAGTTATGACTATATTTGTTTTGCTACAATATTGTGAGAATCCTCACATATAAATATCACTGCCAATAAAAGATTAAATAGCTGAAAGCTTTATTAAATATTCTGTAGATTCCTAAAACACAGCATTTTCTTCTGCACTCAAGCACTTAATAAACTTCAACTTTTTTTAATTCCAGAAAAAATACTATTTTTATTATATGGGATTAAAAATGGTAAATACAAATACAAAGTACTACAACTTCATTTTAGAAGCTAAAGCCTTTGCTCACTTGTTAAATTTTGTTTTCTTGCATAGATATAACTTTGCAAAACTGTCCCAAAGAACTACTATTTAACAATTAGAAACTTTCACTCATTTTCAATGTACAGCAACATTACTTGGTAGACTATTTTTATTTCTATTCTTTACTAATAGCAAAATATAAAGAAATGAAGAAGAGAGTTAAACACATCCACACAGAGATTTTAAAACACATTCAGAATTGCAATCCTATAGTAACAGTTACTTTCTTTCTTTAAAGAAGAGCTGAATTTACCTGCATTCATTTTCTACTGCAAATTAGTTTGCCAGGTATACGTTAGCATGCTCTTTTTCAATTCACGTTGCTTAATTCACATTTCCCTTTAATAATGCTAAACACCGCTCTGCTTTAAAGCTTACCAGATAGTAATCCTGTTTGACTCTGACACCAGTTTCTTAGACTGTTTCCTCTGTTAGACACATCTACCTTTATTTTGAAAGAGAAGCTAAAACAGAAGAGGCTCTTACCACAGACAGGGAAAACAATTCGTTCAGCTAGATCCAACAGTGCTCTGTGCCGGCCGGCAGCATGAGCGATCCTTGGGCCTCACACAAAAGCGAGATAATTGGCTCTCAATGAAGAGATGTAAACATTCATCATAATGGCACTGGGGCTAAAACTGAACGCTACCTCAGCTGTTCTATATACTCCGACTGGAAGATGATGTCACAAACATCAACTGGGTGTACTCTCATTGGCTTCTGTTACCTGGAATCATATCTTAACCCTAAACTGTCAGCTGCAAATTGAAATGCTCATCTCTGACTATAATATTTTCTGAAAAGGGATGTGAAAGTGATGGTAAGCTACTGGGGACAGCAAAGTGAAACGACTGCCGGCAAAATATGCTAAGGCAAATGTACATAATGAATTAATATCGGTATGAACTTTATTTTTCAAATATGTTTATGAAATAACAATATGTATAAAAGGTATTTCAAAGAATGGCTATTAGAGGGAAAGATGAATGCCAGCACAGCATATGGATTTTTAAATTCTCTAATTATGTTGTATTGATTCTACAAAACTACCCCATGGGAATAAGAAAGTCAAGTTGAGAAAAATTACAGTGTAGACAAGTATACAGTAGTGCTTTCAATCAGTTTGGTTAGAGTAGTAATCAGTATTTTTAAATCTTCTAAAAAATGTAAAGATGGAAATGTATTTTGCTCTCTGAATACTAAACAGTACCTCCAAAGTTTTGTGTAATAAAACTTTAAATAGGAGATATTAAAAGCATAACATCAGTAAATAAAATAATCATACTAAACATTGGTTTCTGAAAAAAGTAATTTATAAGTCACTAGAACTATAAGATAAGCCCATGTCAGTAGCTGAAGTGTACTTTATAAAACAGTGCTGTTCTCTTTGAGCACAAATGGGGAATAATTATCCATCCCTTACCCTCTATCCTGACAAAAGCCCTAGACTTCTCCCCAGGCTTAAGTCCAGTGGGAGGGGAGGATAATGGGCTAAGCTGGTTGCAGCAGCAGCTTGCTGCCAGAGGGACAAAACTACAATCACCTTGAAATATATCCAAGCTTTCCCCACCAAAAGGAGCTGTCAGCCACATAACTGTGAGATGCAAGAATTACCAGAGCTATTCAATGACCAGCTCCTTCTAAATCCAGCCCAGTCATATCCCAGGGCAAGCCCTTTGAAAGCTGTGCAGCTCAGCATGCAAACAGTACAATCACCTGGAGAGAGAACGAGAGAAATTCGCTTTATCCATTCCCACCTTTAGGGAAAGGAGGGTCACCAACAGTGCCCTTACATCTTTTATCTTGGTACATGTCCTTCTAAATAACAGGCTCGGGGTAAATAGTGCTTATAATGCCTCCACCTTTCCAGTAACGGGAATTATTTTTATTGTGTGGCTTAATGAGTGTTCTAAAAGTTGAAAATATATGAAAAGACACTTTCATAGACCACACATTGAAAATTTTCTTACAACTTCTTCTGATTTTAATGACCTTGGTTTGATTATTTGGTAGCTCATAGTGGCAAGAATTCTAACTTTGAGTTCAAAAGATTCAGCCTCCAATTCTTGATCTATCACCTACTGTCTGTAAGAAGTTTCAAAAACTAATTCCTTTCACATATGGAATAAGAAAGAGAATGCTACCTATAGCAAGAAGGTTGCATATGTATTAGATTAGTCAATAGTGGAAACATTATATAAAATACAAAGTATTACATAAATATAAGATGCAATTAAATTTATTATCATATAAAATGATCAAATGTGTTCATTTTAAAAGCATTTGGATAAATGAGTCCATATAGTGCCTTCAAAATAATGAAGGAAAAAGCATTATCACTATCCTAAACTCTTAAAATTTCAACTAAAAATAATGTTACAAATTAGCATGATTGGGCCTCCCCTGGTGGCACAGTGGTTGAATGCTGGGCTGCGAGGCTGCCCGCGGCCTCTGCAGTGCCAGGTTGATCCCCAGCCGCTGGCAAGGGTCCCACGTGGCACGCAGACCTCTCCTGCCGCACCCACTGCTCCTCTCAGCAGTGTATTCCGTCAGTCTGCCTGTTCTGTTCCCCGCTCTGGCTCTGGTAAATTCTCTCACCCTCCCCATGCTTCTGACTGTATCCAGTGCTCATATAAATAAATAAATAAAAAACAAACCAAATTATCATGATTTATAACACTGATTCACACAATGATTATTTTTTTGAGTTGTTGCCCCTCCCAGCATTATATGGAATTTAATTATATTAACCAAGTATATGAATATAGACTAAAGAAGACTATTTGTCAAAATGCACTTTGGGCCAGCATGAAAGACACTGTTCATTTATTTCTGCCTAAAAACATGGGAGTTTAGATGGAAATGTGCATAAAAAAGATTCATTGCCATGCAAAGTGACATAAAATTGAATTACATATCAGAAAGATGAATTTGGACAAAGGGAATGTCAACTATATTTCTGGTAGACAAATGATAAATCTAAGACATTGTAATTGCTAAGAAGATATGTCAGGGAGAAAATAATTTTTTATGAAATAAAATAAGTTCCTTCATTTCATATATTATATAAAATTTTAATGGTATAAATATTTAATGGCAGATAGATTACTAGTAAAATTAGATTATATCTTGTTGCACATTGGAAACAATATGATATATATCAGTCAGTTAATTTTTAAGATAAATATATATTTGGTTATTTTAATAAACACAAATTATAAACTTTCTATTTTGTTTTCCATTTGTTTGGGTGCTCCTATTCCATATTGAAATAGAACTGACTGAAGAGAGTGAAATATAAATACTCTTAGTGATATGTACATATGTTATACCAAATATATCCTTCAAATGATTCATTAATAAATTAAAACCTTGATAAAAGGCACTAGTTTCGTGTTATTAAGCATGCAAATAAACCTTTTAAGAATATAGATTTCAATGCTTAAATATTAAACAAAATTAAGGAAAAATAATGTGTCAGTGTCATTTTAAGGGACTTAGCTTACTAAACATAAAAGAAAAAGTATAATTGTACAAAATAGAAAAAATTGATAGAACATAATTTAATTTCTTAGAGATTGAATTGGGGATAATAAAAGTGTAGTAGAAATATTTTTTATTAAAATTGACTTATAATAATGACTGAATCCTTATCCCACAGATTACATCAACTTCAATATTCATTGAAATTCCTAGAACAGAATTAATATTTTAGTTTTAAATAATTATATACACAATCATGGAAATTTCAGATAAATCTAGCATGTAATAGATCATAGAAGAAAACCAGCATGGTTACTCCAATAGTAATTTATACATTAGAACAGAAAAAAATATATTCTCTGAAATGGTAGGCAGTAATCACCTGAAATTAATGATGAGTGGGTGTTAGGAGTTTTCAGCAAATCTTTGGTAGTGTTTCTTTAGGAAGAGCAGAGATTAAAGATCAGGGCCTTTCAGTGATTTATTTTCAGTATGTTCTTTTTGAAAAGTCTAATAATACTTGTATATCAATCTGTACATGCATCTGAGTTAAAGTCCAAAATAGGTTAGCAAATATGAAATGTGAACATTGATGGCAATACAAAAAAAATATTGCTATCATAAAATAGTATTAATAAATCCAAACTGGTTACACAATGTTAAAAAAAAAATCCTAAGTGTAAAAATGTTAAAATATTGAGTAACAACAAGATAGCAGGAGAGTAAAAACATAGAGCTCAACTTCTCCCCACATATACAACAAAATAATATATAAATAAAAATGACAGTCCCTGATGACAGGAGGGCCATCAGTTTGGCAAGGAAAAGTAACATGGCAGAGAGGATAGGAAGAATTGCAATATAATTTTATTTAAAACCACATTGGAGCAGCACAATCCAAGAGAGTGGGGGGATAGTTGCCACACAGACCATTATTTTGTTGGTGAATGAAGGCTCACACTCATAGCAGGAACTTTCAAACATAGGAACTGCATTGGAGAAAAGGAATCACAAAGCAAGGTAAGGAAATTGGATGAGGCTTACATCTGTAGAACCACAGGAACTGGAGGAGTAGAGGTCTCATGCAGAAAGCCAGGAACACAGATACACACCAGCAATTGCAGTTGCTATCCAGGGTTAGAAATCAGTCAAAGAACCTGGCTTGAAAGGTGAAATGCCCCACACTTCTGCCATTAAGTATGCTAAGTTCGTCAGATGGTCCTACTTCTGGCAGAGTGCTTATCAAAGGTGGTGACTGTCATCTTGAGCCTGCAACCTTTGGATATAGATAACTAGAGCTTGAGCCAGTGGGGAGGGCCTGGCTAGAGGGACTTGATATGAAGAGAATTTTACCTGTGACTCTGACCAAGAAGTTTCTCTCTACAACTAGCTTCTGTGTTATGAGAAACACCTGCCCTTCTTCCCACCCATCACCTATTGGCCCTTTGTTGGGACAACATTCAACTATGATTATTTGCATTCACTAAACTGACCTTAAAGCACCTCAGCAGGAGTTTGTGCTCCAGGGGATGGTTCAATATGTAAATGTGATTGACAACAGAAGATAGCCATCTCCCAGTGTCATAGCCACCAAGAATGGGGTGAGAGAAGGCTACTGGGAGCGATTTTTACTGATGGCACCTGTAGATCCCAAGAAACACAGCTCCCCTCATCTACCTGTGATTGGAGTTGTAATTATATTCTGATCCCAGTCTAAACCTGAAGTTCAAAGATCACTCTGTTCCAGCTTTCACCCCTGGGAAAAAACCACTGGTCACAGAACCTGTAAACCCAAGATGGAACATAGCTGAGAGGGGCAAGTATTAGCCAGAAGCTACTGGGGGATCTCTGGCTAACGAATTGTTCTAAGGAAGGAAGGTTTGCTGCAAACCCCCCCTCAACTCAGGCTTCTTGAAAGGCTTTGACTCTTGATAGTCTCTAGCAACAGCCTCTTGGATGCCCTCTACTCTGGCTGCTACCACGACCAGCATAAAGGCTCCAGACATTCAAACAGCTGCAGACTTATTAGTCTGAAAAGCAACAGGGACCCGAGAATCTTGAGCAAACAACCTAGGATTATGTCCCACAACCTGTAATATTAATATAAGGCCAAAACATCAAGTTAAGGAAAAAATACTGGCTAGCTCAACCACGAAAAAACTAGAAATGAAGAGACAGAGGAATATATGACAAATGTGGGAATAACAACAGTCAAAAAGCTCTAAGAGTTCCCCCCAAAATGTTAAGATATAACTGCTAAAAATTAATAATAAGAAAGAATACTAAAAGTGTGAATAAAGTAAAATGGGGGTAATATGTTATTCAATTTTAAATTGCATTATAAAGCAACAGTAATTAAAACAGTATGGCACTGGAATAAAAAGGATCAAATGTATCAATGGAGCAGAATGAAGAGCCCAGAAATAAATCTACACATATTACAACAGTTAACTGATGACAAGGGAGCCATGACCATACAATATAGAATGGAAAATCTCTCAAAAGATGGTATCGGGAAAACAGCACATATAAAATAATTAAATTAGATTACTTTCTAACCCCATAAACAAAAATAAATACAAAATGGATACAAGATTTGGATTTAATTTTCCAAACTAGAGCATACATAGAAGAAAACATGACATATCCCATTATACCTATGATAGAGATGTCTTTTGGAACTTGACACTAATGGCAATGGAGATGAAAGCAAAAATTATGAGAACTATATATATCAAGATAAAAACACTTTATACAATCAAAGAAAATAGCAAACTTAAAAGAAGATATTTGTATATCACATATCAAGGGATTAATACCCAAGGTATATAAAGAACTAATCCAATTTAACAACAACAAAGCAATTTAAAACTGGCCATAAGTTCTAAAAAATACTTTCCAAAGAGAATATACAGATGGCCAACAGACATATAAAAAATGTTCATCATCACTTCTCATTAGGGAAATGCAAATCAAAACCACAATGAGATATCACACCTGTGAGAGTGGCTTACATCAAAAGGACTGCTTACAAATGTTGGCAAGGATAGAGAGAAAGAAAAATCCTAATATACTATTGGTGGAAGATGCAAATTGGTACAGTCATTTTTGGAATGAGTTTGAACTGCTCTTAAAAAACTCAAAATAGAACTTCCACATGATCCAGTAATCCCATTTCTGGGTATCTATCCAAAGATTATGTAATCATCAGAGTTATATGCACCATAATGTTTATTACAGCTTTATTTATAAAAGTTAAGATAGGGAAGCATCCTAAATGCCCACTGATGGATGATTGGGTAAAGAAGATGTGTTATACATACACAATGGGAAACTGTTCAGCTATAAGAAAAGATGAAATGTTGCTATTTGCAGCATAAAGAAATGAACTCAAGAAGTTTAAGAAGTGAAATTAGTCAAAAGATAAAGATACTTCACCTACATGTGCTATATAAGAAAACATAAGCAAATAAACAGATGCAACAAAATAAAAATAACTTGGTGAACATTGAAAACCTAAATGACGTTACCTCAGGTAAAGAGGGTAGTAAGAGGTAGAGGGGGTATTATGGATATAATGGGTGTAATGGACATTGGTGGATATTTTTTTTTCAATGTTAAAGTTTTTATAGATTGAAACAAAAATAAAATTAATGCTGCCATTTTGATTTGCTATTTATTACATACACGTGGAGAAGTAAAACATATTTTCAGGATTTAAAATAGCTCTACTTTTGTAAATATAGTAGACCCAAATTTTAGAATGAACTTGTCAATGTTGCGTCATTATTTATTATGTTCCTCCACTAAAATGCCCAGCTAACCCTTGTGAGTTCAAGAATAGGCAAATATATTAACATAATTATATAAAGGTTTAATAAAGGTTTATAAAGGTTTAATAAACCTTTATAAACATAAAGGTTTAATAAGAGGGAAAAATACAGGAATTAATCTAGGTTTTATATTGAATAAAACTATATTAGTGAATATTTTCTAATATGAAAAACACAGAATCTAAAAAACATATTTGGCAAGTCAAATAGAAGTTATTCTGTGGCTCAAGACAAGTAATCAAGTTTATTACTATACTTATGCACTATATATTTCCCAAGAGCTGAAATTATTGCACTATTTAATTGCTTGACAATTATTTCTGTTACATCAATTTTGTGGTTAAACTAATTATTTATATTATCAAAACAAATCAGCACTAGAGGCTAATTAAACTAGAGAAAACATCCTGCTATGTTCCCCAACTTACATATTAATAAGGTTTAGGTTAATATCAACTTCAGAAGAAATGAACATGTCCTTCAAACGACAGTTTTATAGATAGAACTTAGGAACTTATATAGGTTTTAAATTCTTACGAACATTACTACTCTGAGTAGTTAGGTATATTAATATATCGTACTTTATTGCAACTTGTAACATTAACATCTGGCCCATTGCTGATCCACAATAGTTAACATGTAAAATACATAAGGAAATTATGAATGTGAACACTCATACTGGGTTACTTTTCATGTTAAGAAGAATAAATGGTTAAGGAAATTTCTTAAAACCTACTGAAAAAGGAATTATTTAAATGTTTTAAAATTGAAAAAGGAATTATTTAAATTGTTTTGTGACTTCAAAACATCCCTTTTCACTAACGTAATGGCCAAATGTTTCATCTCAACCTTTTTCAGAAGTTAACCTATTTATAAGAAATGGTTTTGTCTCACAAAAGGCTTTAATATTGCTTTTAACAAATACAAACAGTGTTCAAAATCATTATGAATATGAATCAATGATAAGTTACTGGTACAGTAGTATATCTGAGAATTATATTTTCCATATACTAAATTCTAGACATAACCAAGTCTGATAAGAGTCTTGATTGTATTCTTTTTTATACCTGGTTATCTTCACTGTCATAAATTTCTTTATGTTTCCTTTAAATCTCTTATGTATCAGTTTCAGTATATTATCATTTTTTTCTGCTAGCTATGGAGATAAAATTTTGAAAATACTTGGAATTATTAGGTCATATAACTTTTCTTTTCTGAGAATGAATATCCTCAAGATGTTTAACTAGTTTATGTGTCAGTGAATTTCACTCTCTAGGAGAAAATGATGAAATAAGGATGAAGAACCGTCTCCCATCTTGTATGTTAAAGAAATATGAATTCTCTGACACAAATGTAAGCAGCTCATGCTAGTTTAACGATTTAGCAAACTGTTTCAAAATGCAGGCTGAGAACATTAAGTTATCACTGAAGCTATCTCAATTTAATGTATACTCTAATTTACTTTACAAATTTCCCTTAAACATCATGGTTATTTTCTGTAAGAGACCTAAAGCTCAATAGACAAAGGATTTATTTATTTTTTTTTTATTTTTAATTTTTTTTAAGATTCATTTATTTTTACATAATACAAGAGCTGGGGTACAGGCCAGGGGCGTGGGAGGGTGAGAGGATTCAAGAGACAGAGAAGGGAGCAGAACAGGCAGACGACAGAAATACACTGCTGAGGGGAGCAGCAGGCTCGACAGGAGAGGTCTGCCGCACCATGTGGGATTCTTGCTGGCCGGCCTGGATTGAACCCATGCTGCTAAAGCTGATGTCAGTTTCACGGTGTGGCATTCAACCCACTGTGCCACCGGGGAGGCCCCAGGATTTATTTTTTTACTGCGTTCTCATGCATTTTGTATGTTTTGTCCTAATCCTTAATTAAAGATACTTTGCTTGCTTTTTAATATATTTTGCTTTGTCCTGGCTATAAAACTTTACAAAATCACTTAATTTTCACTCTCATTTCAATATCCTAGCCTTTTGCCTCATGTTACACAAGTTATATCAAATCAAATTTGACTACCTCTATTTTGACAATTATGGGACATTAGTCTCATAGAAACTTAGAATTGAATTTAGATCTTGATGAGAAATATTTAAGATCTGTGAAAGAAGCAGGGCATCATTATGTGAAACAATATTTTGGAGAATGGATAGAGGAAATACAGATTACTCTGTGTCACCATGGTAATGAGATGAACATTGCCTGCCTGGTAAGACTAAGCAGGAAAGAGAGAGGGAACATTATCTTGTGGGAGATCAAAGTGGTCTCAAGGAGACAAAAGGACTAGAAGAAGGGGAATCGTGCAGAGGAGGCAACTCAGTATTTAGAGACTGCACAGTCACATTGGGTGCTAGTGCTGTAGCACATCTATAAATCAGGCTTCTTGTTAGATGAGATTTCTCCTGCACATGGCCTGGCAAAATCAATGTCCTTTCTTACTACAAGACCATGTGAACCTCACCCTCAATGCCCTGTAGGCTTATTCTCCTTTTCAAAGACACAGGATGCACAGCAGTCCACTGACTCAGAAGATGGGATGTAAATGGATAGTGGTTGAATAGGATGGAAGGTCCTAGTATCTGTATTTGGGCGGGAATAGATCCTGTGAAAATCAAGTCTGTGATTGAACTGTTATAAGTTTTCTATAGAATTCTATGATTCCATAGAATTATATTCATAAACAATGCTTTGTGCCTAAGATATGCAAAATTTCCCTTGCACTTGTTGAACTGTATAGTATAACTCCTATGTTCAGAATTAGCTATGAAAATCATCTATAATGAATATGAATTATAATACATTACTGAAGATACTAGTGAAAATGTAATTGTTATAGTCTCTATAATGAAACTCATGTATCCTTTTATCTCTCTGTGTATAAAATTAAATAAATGTAGCAATTTTCAACTAATTTTTTGATAGTAGAAAGCTAGGTATAAACACTAAATAATTCTAAGAAACATTTTAAATATCTATTTGACACTGTCTATTATATATATATAAAACATATATAAAATCAGTTTCTTTCCCTTACATTTGAAATTATTAATATATATATACATCTACAAATATCAATTGTTTTATCTTTTTTTTCACAATAAGGTGTTTTGAACTATTCATTTAAATCTAATATCATCTTAGCATTTTTTTCAGCACTTTCTTGTCTTCAGCACTATAGGACTAGAATAACTTTGTTTGTTATTTTGCCTTTGCTTTTTTGCTATTAGCTGATATTAATAATTGTATCCTCCATGACATCTTACCCAGTAACAGTGTGATCCTACAACCATGATCACAATTAAAAAAAAAGAAGATCCCTGGTATCTTTCTAGCTGCTATTTAATGTGCTATGGTATAGCCACTGTTTCAAAACACTACAAAGAGACAACGTGAATTACCCAGGAAGTCATTATTCAATTTAATCCATGAACTCACCAAAAGTAAGTCATTGCCATAAAGGCAACTGGAAACTTATGCTTTGTCGAGGATAAATGATAAGTGGTGTAGCTTAAGAATTTGTGATATAACTGATGAGGTTATCTATCTTCTTTGTCAGTCCAACTTTGAAATTGTCCATATTTGTGGACAGTTAATCCATAAAAAGGAGTCAAAAACACACTGGGACAAGGGTAACCTCTTCAATAAATGGCGCTGGCACAACTGCATTGCATGCAAAAAGAATGAGTTGCATGCAAAAGAATGAAATTAGAAATCAATCTCACACTATACACCAAAATCAACTCAAAATTGATCAAAGATCTGAATGTAAAACCTGAAAACATAAAATCCATAGAAAAAAAAAAGACAAAACAGTTTACTATAGAAGTTTTAGTGATGCCTTTAGGGATCTGTCCCCAACAGCAAGGAAAACGAAATAAGAACTTAAATAGCTAAGACTACATCAAACTGAAAATCTTCTGTACAGTGGAGGAAATTCTAACTAAAACAAAAAGATACCCTACTAAATGTGAGAAAATATTTGCACTCCATTCATCTGACAAAGAACTGATGTCTAAGATATAGAAAGAACTCATAAAACTCTACAAAAAACAAAAACAAATAACCCCATCAAAAAACGGGCAAAATAATTAAACAGACAATTCTCCAAAGAAGACATTCAACAGCCAGCAGGCACATGAAAAAAAAATTTTCATCATCACTTATTATTAGAGAAATGCAAATCAAACTACAATGAGATACCATCTCACACCTGTGAGAATGGTCAATATCAAAAAGACCATAAACAAGTGCTGGTGAGGATGTGGAGCAAAGGGAACCCTCCTACACTGTTGGTGGGATGCAAATGGTCCAGTCTGTAGGAAAAGCAGCATGGCGGTATCTCAAAATATTAAACATAGATCTCCCATTAGACCTAGATATTCCATGCCTAAGCATTTATCAAAAAAGTTCAAAAACACTAATTTGAAAGGTAACTTGCACTCCCATGTTTTATTGCAGAGCTATTTACTACAGCTATACTATGGAAACAATGCCCTAGAACAGCTGAGTGTATCCAGAAGGTATGGTAAGGTATGTAATGGATACTACTCAGTTATCAAAAACGATGAACTCATGCCATGTGGCAACATGGATAGTGCTTGAAAGGATAAAGCTAAGTGAAATGTCAGAAGAAAGATAAATACCAAATGGTGTCACTAACATGTGGAATATAAAGTAACTAAATTATTAGTCTGACAGAGACAAGCTTAAAAACCAAAACTTAACAGCTAACTATAGAACTAAAGCACCAAGGGGAAAGGGATAAGAACAAAGCACAATGGTCTACGGTGGTGGAATATGGGTGAGCTGGTGGGGGGTGCACTACATTGGTAATACTCTGTAGGGTATCCCAATATTACTTCAATGAAAAATATTAAGTAAAATTGAATTTAACAGGAGAGGAACTTTTAACACGACACCAATACAATGTGATTATTGCCAACTCCTGTATTCAATAAACCCAGTATAACTTTTCACTTCTAAGCAAATATGAAAAAAAATTACCTTTAATAAACAAATTTATACTTGTCAATGTTATCAATCAAATCTGAAGTAATAATTAAGACATATTTAAACATGCAAACTTATAAAAATGTCATCTTCTACTCCCTTTGTCAAGAACTGCTGCAGGTTATACTCCATCAGAACACCAAGCCCTCCTTGGCATCATCGTTTTTGATAACTGAGTAGTATCCCATTGCATACCTGTACCATACCTTCTAGATACACTCAGCTGTTCTAGGCCATTGTTTCCATAGTTTAGCTGTAGTAAATAGCTCTGCAATAAAACATGGGAGTGCAAGTTTCCTTTCAAATAGTGTTTTTGAACTTTTTTGATAAATGCTTAGGCATGGAATATCTAAGTCTAATGGGAGATCCATGTTCAATATTTTGAGATACCGCCATGCTGCTTTTCCTACAGACTGGACCATTTGCATCCCACCAAGCCCTCCTTGATGTTCTGATGGAGTATATCCTGCAGCAGCTTCTTGACAAAGGGAGTAGAAGATGATATTTTTGTTTGTTTGTTTAAATAAGTCCTTAATTATTACTTCAGATTTGATTTGATAACATGGACAAGTATAAATTTGTTTATTAAAGGTAATTTTTTTCATATTTGCTTAGAAGTGAAAAGTTATACTGGGTTTATTGAATACAGGAGTTGGCAATAATCACATAACAATGTATTGGTGTCGTGTTAAAAGTTCCTCTCCTGTTAAATCCAATTTTACTTATTATTTTTCATTGAAGTAATATTGGGAGACCCTATAGGGTATTACCAATATAAAAATAAAATTTAAATTAAAAAAATAAAAAATAAAAATGAACAATGATGTAAAAATAAATTTAAAAATTTAAAAAAAAATTAAAAAAGAACAATGGGGAAAGCAAGAAAAGGGAAACTATAAGTTCAAGATACAGACCATCTAACACTTTGTAGAGGTAATGGAAATTTCTGAGTTGTTGGCAGTTTGGTAGCATGCCTAGACCACAAACACGTACAAATTAGGGCAGAAAGCACATACTCCAGGAAGGATATTTTAATGAAAAGTAACTGTGGTTAAAAAACTAAGGTTATTTGATGTTTAAAGACATTGAAGGGAAGTATACTTTTCTGAAAGAGTTTAAGTTTAAATTAGAGCTAGGTAGTAGAAATTTAAGAAAATCAATAAAAATGAGACAAAGGAAGGAAAACTAAAATTTACCTAAAAGAAGATAATTTATTATGACTGTATTAATAAATTCTTAAAGATTTTTTTAAGTTATAAAATGAGACATGACTATATTGTAATGGTATGAGGCACCAAGCAAAAATACTACACTCGGGGTTAATGGGTTTGTTTTTTTTAGGTAACTAAGGTGACTACTGATTTCCAGTACAGCCTGCAAGATGCTTGGAAACAGCCATTCCATCCTAACAAGTGAAAACCTCAACAAACTGAAAAATCAACAACTCTTAACATTTATCAGAAGAGAGGACTCAGGGCAAACTGCTGCCTTCAAAATTGGAGACAATGACAGTCAGATACAGAGATTCTCAATTTACCAGAGCAGAAAATCACAACCTAAAAATAGTATGTAGGAAAACCTGAAATTTAATTGACAAGTAGCTGAAGGCTCAGTATGGACAAGTCTGAGAGGCTCAGCATGGACAAGTCTGAGATTAAAAAAAAAACAAAAAACCCAAAAACAAACAAAAAAACTACAGCAGGACCTAGTGATTGGAAGCAGGGAACACAGTTTTGTGAATTTTTTTTTTTTCTGGAATTCTACCAGCTTCTCACAGTGAATATAAGAAAGCAAATCTGCTTCTGCTTCCTGCAGGGGGAAGGGAAAAAACATCAGAGTATTCTGTGCTTCTTAACAAGGTCAGCCCCCCCTGGGGAAAGTAATTAACCAGAGCCTAACTTGTGGTGGCTCTACAGGTGCCTGGCTCATTTAGGGGAAGGGATAGATCCAGTGCTGGCTGGCTCTAGTTGTCCAAGTACAGGAAAATAAAAATGTGCCAAGAGGCTGCCCAATTCCAGCCTCTGCAACCATACTGTTTATTATGGGGTATTTTGAACAGAAAATATGGGGGTAGAATTGAACAGAAAAACACATGTGAAGTCCTAATCAAGAGACACAGACTCACTAAAAGACTGAAACCAATGTATGATTATAGAATATTTCCCTTGCCCCCATATCATATAACTGTATTACTAAAGGATTATTTACAGTTTCTTTCACTAAGTATATTCATTATTATGTCTATCAAGAAAAATTACAAGGCATACTATAAGGCATAAAAAATACAGTTTGAAAAAGCAGAGCAAGTATCAAAACTGGACACAGATATGGCTAGAATGTTGGAGTGAACAGACCAGGAATTTAAAACAACTATGATTAGAACACTGAAAGATGTAGTGGATAAGTAGACATCATGAAAGAAGAGATGGCAAATCAAGCACACAGTTAGAAAAAACAATTGATAGAATGCAGAACAGAGATGAGCATATTTTTAAGGAGAAAATTTTAATTTGGTCTTGGAAAAAATGTTCAAGCCTTAGAATTGGATATCACTTGCAAAATTCATAGAATTACACAAACATATCTATTGAAAGTATTCAAGTGAATTCCTGAGTTTCTCAAAATTTCTCTCACCGAAACCTGAGTAACATTCACAGTTGGACACGAAGAATTTTTGGTTAGAATATGTTGAAACTCATAATACAATAACATTCCCTGATTATTCTGGTGAGTTTGGATCTAAAGTATCAAGGGATCTCATTAGAGAAGATGCTTAGACATATGGCTATATATGTCAGTCTTGAATTATAAGTGCTTTTCAGTCATAAGGAGAATGTTTGCATTAGTCATATAGATTTATGAAATTGAGGAGCTACTTAGAAATTATTAATTTCACTATCTCATTCAGACTACATATTTAACATGTGAAAAATAAAAGTCAAGATTTCTATTCAACTAGTTCAAGGTATGCTTATAGAATTAGTGACTGATACTCAGAACCTTGGTTCATTATAACGGTTTTTCCTATCACAAAAAGAACTGGTTTTGCCAAATATTGCTCACTCAAGTAGACAAAGATATATTTGGAAATTACTTGATATACAAATTATTTTTTCAATTTAGTGTATGTATATTTGAGATTATTTTTTCCTTTAAAGGTTGATTAAGGCCCTCTCTGATGGCACAAGGGGTTAAGTCTTAGCACTATGAAGCTATCAGCAGCCACTGCAGCATGAGTTCGATCCCTGGCCAGGGAGCAGCAGAACTCTCCTGTCTCGCCTGCTGCTCCCCTCAACAGTGTATTTCAGTCAATCCGCCTGTTCTGTTCCCCACTTTGTCTCTAGTGAATCCTCTCACTGCCCACACCTCTGGCCTGTACCCCAGTTCTTGTATGCATAAATAAGTAGATCTTTAAAAAAATAAAAGCTGATTAAATATTTTCAGTGAGGAACTCATAGATTTTTTAAGTGTCCATTAAAAACACAAAAAAGAATATGTAACATTACAATATTACTAAAATATTTTCTTTTACTTATTGGTACTATTGGTCAAACAAAATGAAAGGATATTAACTATTCATATGCTCTATTAATCAATAAACCTATTTTTATAACTTATTTCAGTTCTTGTCAATGGTATTATTTTCCTGCAACACTGATATTTAAAGAAAAATTGTGACAAACTTTCTTCATAAGATCATATACATATAATCAAAAAATGTATATACATACATAAATACATTTAAATAAAAAGCAAGTTTATGTGTGTATGTTTTGGTTTTTGCCTATAAAACAAGTGCAAAAGACATTGTAGTTCCCCAACTCAACCATTATTCCTCACACATGTACACACTGTACTTTCCCTCTCTGTGTTTTTATTTAATTCTCGTACCATGTTGAGATCTTACCCATTCCATGGCAATTCCAATTTTTAAAAAAATTGTTGTGAGTTCCTGACAGGCTTTTAGCTAATAATCATGAACACTTTAGAAGATGAATAGAAAAACATTGTAAAGTGGAACACAAAATTCTTAGACTGTTTGGAAAGAGCATGCTTTAAACCTGTCTATCATTAATAGACTTGCAATATCTTTGAATAGACCTTACTAGTCTGCATACTTGGCTTCATTTTAATATTGAGCTATAGGAAATTTTCTATTTATTTCCAAGAAATATTTCAATGAGATTTTTTTCTGCAATTTTTTCCTGTTGGTCACTTAGGTAAATTTAGTTTTGGTCTCTAAAAATCTATTGGCCTTTCTTGAAAGACAGTAGACAAGAAAATTTCAAGTTAACTTAAATCATTAAATGTAACTGTTAATTCATCTCAGTCCAATGCTACTTAAGACAAATGCTATTTCTCAGTATTAACTCTCCCACTCAAGTTTTTTGCCAAGTTGCCAATTATATTAGAGAACACTATTTTTTTGCTTATGCCCTCAATTATTTCTTAGAGAAACTGAGTTGTATGGGGGAATGCCTCCTTCATGCTAATAGACCCAACTTTCTCAAAGCATCATTACCTCTAGATGTCTATTTGAATATTTGGACTAAGAGGTGGGGAGATCATGGCAATAATAATGGGGAGATGACTGCTCTAAAGGCCAAGAAAGGTCTGCTCTATGTTTTTGGAGTTACCCTTGTTTCTAACTTTCTTGTATTTTCATAAGAACTGCATATTTTTAAATTGTGGTAAAATATATATAACAAGATTTACCTTTTTAATTATTTTTAAATAATTAAAAATTATTTAAAGACCAACGGCATTAAATGTATTCATAGTGCTATAAAACCTTCGCTACTGTTGTCCATCTCCAGAAAATTTTCATTTTCACAAACTGAAACACTACTAAACAAGAACTCCTTTTGCTCTTCTTTCCCATCCCTTGGCAAGGACCATTCTATTTTCTGACCCTTTGAATCTGACTACTTTAGGTATTTCAAGTGAGTCAAGTTGTTACAATATTTTCCTTTTGTGTTGGGCTTATTTCCTTGAATGTAAAATCTTGAGGTTTCATCTATGTCTCAAGACATCTCAAATTTCCCTCCTTAATATGGCTGAAAAAATATTCCATTTTTGAATAGGTAATTTCCATCTGATAATATCATTTAGCCTAATTAACCTGCTTCAACATTTATATAGTACCAAACTGCTAGTGGAGGAGTCTTTGAGTTTTTGTACATGAAAAAGTACCGTTAAGTTACCTTTGTCGTTGAACGATTTTTGAAGAACATACATGTCTGGGCTTTGAATTCTATCTTGATAAGTATTTTTATGCCTTTAGTTTTAATGATGGTTTTCATTGTGGGGGCTTTGTTTGTCTTTATGAAAGGTATGAGACCATAGTTATTACTGTTGCCAATTTAGTAGTATGTTATCCCCTCTTGTCTATTTTCAAAATGTTCTTTATACTTGGCTTTTAGTAGTTTGACTGTTGTGTGTTTGTGTTGTTTTGCCCGTTTTTACTTTGCCTTGTTTGGGTTTGTTGTCATTCTTTTCTCTGCAGGTTGATATTCTTTTTTGCAAATTCAAACATCGTTTCCTCTCTTTTTTTGTGATTCTAATGACATACATGTGACTACCTGTTACTGTCCTCCAAGTCGCTGTGTGCCTTTAAACTTTTTTAAAATGTTAGTTTTCATGTATATCAGTTTCAATGATTTTTTTCTTTCTATCTTCAGATAACTGATATTATATTTACAATGTCACATCTTGCCTTAATCTCATCCAATACCTTCTTTTTTAAAATGGACATATTGTAGGTTTTAATTTTTTTCTTTTTAATAATTATAATTTATGTACTAAGATTTCCTTGTATTCATTCATTATATTTAGACTTCTCTTGGTGTCTTCATTTATAATAGAAATGAAGATATTGAAGCAACTAATACATCATCTGAGTTTCTAATAATTTTTTTTCTTGTTTAGTTTTGAAACACATTTTCCTGTTTCTTCAGTGATCTAGCAAATATTTTATGTTGTACATTGTGGATATTGTATTTTTGAGAAACAGATGTTCTGTATTCCTTTAAAATATTGAGTTCCATTCTAGAAATCAGTTAGTGCACATATACAGCAACTTAATATTCTTCAACCTTGTTCAATTTTTTAATTGTGTTTCAAGAGTGACCTTCATTCTAGGACAATGGAAGCTTTTCCACAAAGACTTTCCTGAATAGTGTGTTTCTCTAGAATTTAATGAAATAACTGGAGTATTCAGGTAAACACTAATTTACCTGCTTTGTTCTCCAGATGCTCAGTATTTTCCTAGGCAAAACCCGCAGAATATTATCCAGGGCATGTATATCTCAATTTTTGGAAAAAGACATAGAAGCACTCCTATGTAAAGTTCTAGAGCTTTTTCCTTCTGTACCTTTCATGACCAATTCCAATGGCCTCATCACTGTCAACTGTGAGGCAACCATGCTCTACTTACACTCCACCTTTGTTTCCTGTTCCATGGTCAGGAAAGTTCCCCCAGTCAGAAAACTGGTGCAATTGTGAGATTCATCTTTTGTGACACTACTGTTCTATTTTTCAAGTTCTGAACACTGTTGCTTCAACTGTTTTGTAGGTCTTTTTGTGGTTGACAGTAGAAAAGCTATTTGCTAGCAACTCTTTTGTCATGGACAGAAGTGGAAATTATATATAATCAGTTTCCATTATCCTTTTTAGAAATCTTCCTTCTCTGAAATATCATACAAATTTGCCAGTTTAAAAAAAAAAACTATATATATATATATAAGAATAAGGTAGTCAAAGGCAAAATTAAAAAAAAAATAAAAACTTCATAATGGAAAAGTTTAGTTTCTTAACTGCTCTAACTTAAATTAATAGTGATTAAATATGAAATCAAGGAATAAAAGAATTACTAGTATTTCATAAACTTATGCTTATCCTGATACAATGGGCAGTGGCAATGTACAGTTTGTTGGTTGTTTTTACATTTTCAAAACTTCTAGCTACAAATACACTCCTTTTTCAACTATCTGCGAAGAGCATAAATAGTTGAGCTTTAAAATGACACCTAGCAACATCTCTATTTGTCTGAATAAATGTCTGTATGTGATATGTTGCTATACTCCTTTAATTCACCTGACAGTTCTGCAGAGATACAGTATATCACTACATAGAATTCAAAGCATGTTCAACTCTGTGCTAAGGCAATGCTGCTTCAAAAATGTTTAGAATTCGATCCTCTTTGCACCTATTGAAGCTACTGTAACCAACATAATGTTGCATTAAACTATATGACTGAATTAAATGTAAATTTCAAAAGATGTAAGTTCTTGGGCTCAAACATAAATGTATTCATATCATCTAAAAAATGCAATGGCTAAAAAGTAAAAAAAAATCATATAAAGTAAAATATAAATGCAAGCAAATCACTACATAGGTTTGACAAACACAAACCAATAACTATACAATAGGTTAGATGATCTTAAAAACTTACTGTACAGAAAGACAAGTTAAAAATATGAATGCCCACTAGTTTCTAATTTGCATATGTATACATATATAATTTTCTTCTTTGTGAAGATTAATAGTAATGTGGTCCTTGAAAACCTTCTCCAGAGACACTTCTTTTAGTTTTGGTGATTTCACCTGTTTCTAAGATCTAGCTCAGAATCTTCCAACTTAATAGTGGCTACATTTACACTAGTCAGGGTGAAGCTGTCAAAAAGCATACTGAAAAAAAGATAACTCATATTCCAGGGGAATGTATTTCACAATTATTCCTTATTGCTCATGCTTATCATTATTTAATAATAATAGAAACCCTATTACTACCAAGCACTTTGATTAATTAAAAATAAAGAGAATAAGGTGAACAGGAAACCATGAACTAACATATGAATATACTAGATACTTGTTTTGACATATGCCTTATAGGATTCCTTGCACTTTTTTTTTCCAGGTTTTTTTTCTTTTTTCCTTTTTGCCAACAGTCAGCTGATTAAAATTTCATCCAGTCTTTTCCAGACAAAAATTTCTGTCCTGAATGTAAGTTCCAGTTTCTTTTAGTTTTAGGTGGAAGAAAAAAGTGAAATCAGAAAAATCCTGAGTTTATAGTACTTCTAAATATTCACTTTTTCAGTAACTTTCACATAAAGCAATAGCAACAATTTTTCCAACTAAAATTTTAGTTTTTGAAATTAGCAAACCAAACAGCAAAGAAACAAAACCATATGTCTTTTGCACTGATATTTGTTTAATCTATATAGATGAATGTACAAAATTACCATAACAAGAATGTCTTGGACAAGCAAATTTGCAATCACATTCATTTGAATTTTGGTAGGAATATACCTCCAGTGAGGGAAATGGAAATGAACACCCTTGCCGGATACTAGCATCCTACCCATAACATGGATGGAAGTTGCTTTGCTTTACTGAAGGAATGAAGAGTGTTGATTTAGCTGGATAGTCACTTATACAGAAGTATGATAAGAGAGCTTTTATAACTAATGTAATTTATCATGTTAATTTTAAGCCTTATAAGGTGGAATCTTGCCAGTCTTTTTCCGACTGTATTTCCTATGTTTGCAGTAGAGTGCCTTACAATTAGTAAAAAAAGCACTATGTATTTAATGAAGAAAAGCCTGATCACGCCACTTAAGTATGCAACACATATACACACAGAGAATGCGTGCATGCAAACATATCGTTTGCAAATATACTCAACATTGCAGGAGATCAAATAACCATTTTAAAAACTATCAAATTGACAAAATTTAGAAAGTAATAATTATTTAAATAAGAATGATGGAATAAACACACTTGTACGTCATTGAGAGATGTGCAGATTCATACATTGATTGAGGACACAATTTCATAGTGTATGCTCAAAAATCTCAAAATATTAATATATTCTAAATTATTCAGGGATATATGTACAGATTATAGATAGATAGATCAAGTTATTTTAGAAATATATTCATGTTTGTAAAAAACTGCAAAAAGCTAAATATCTAATTGAATATGAATCAAATAAATATTGTGACATGTATGTGATGGAATATTATGCAGGCATTTAAATGTCTTCATAGACTATTTAATGACACAGACATACTTAATGGAAATACAAAACTGAACTGTATATTAGGAAAACATATTTATTATAAAACATACACATGCACACAAGAAACAAATGAACTGGAAAGAGTTTATGTATTTGGGAGGTAATCAGGCTTTTGAAGGTTTTAATTTTCTTCTTTATTCTTCCATTTCTCATTTTTTGCAATGAGCATTCTATTTACAAATCAGTACAGAATTACTTTAAATGTCTTTTTATTGTAATTTCTGCATCAATTTTGTTCTTACCAAATATCAGAAAACTAATCTTGATTATTATAGTCAGTGAGTTGGAAAGGGGGTGTGAAGTTTCATGCACATTAAAATGCTAGCCTTGCATGACTTTTGCTTAAATTCAACGGTGTCACATTTGATAAAATGTTAGCAGTAAAAAGAACATTAGAGATGCCCTAATTAAATCTCCATTTTTGCAGTAAGTGGCCATGCACTTTTTCCACATTAAGCTTTTCTATGAAAATGCATTTCAAAATTGGCAATACTTGTATTTGTTTGGGAAATAAGAATAGGAATGTAGAATATACAACAACTAATGGGCCAATATTCCTTAACAAGCATTTACATTTTTAAATGTGGCAGTAAACTGAATATTTATTAAGCATGAGCACCTTATAAATGAACTATTCATGACAGTTTGATAATACTTTCCAAGGGGAAAGAAATTTTTTCAAAGGAAGCTAAACTATAGAAAAATAAAGCAAATATCATTTTCCACTGGATTATTAACATTTTGTTTTGCTTATTATGTTTTTCATTTGAGGTAATTAAGGTAAATAATTGTTTTCTATTAAGGCAATTGTTTTCCTGGGTTCATAGCTATCCCATATTTCATAGCCTGCTTTGCATTTACATTAGGAACATGTGACTAGAAAAAGAAATGTGGGCTTTCAGGCCCAACTACAGACATTCCACAGCAATGCCTTCATTGTTTTATCCTCAAAAAGAGTTGTTGTAGGTCACATTTAATGATGATAAGGTTACTAGGTGGAAGAATGCTAAATCCCTAAGCCACTTTCCACACAAATTCTTCCTTGGAGAGCTGTACCCTCAGGAACCTTCATGCTGGACTGTGAGTGAAAGAGAAATAGCACAAAGGTTTTGAGCTTACTTATTGCAGCACTTAGCATTAATAACACTGACCAATACAAAAAGTAGCACCTGAAAGTAAGATACAGACATAATAAAAATTAGAATATGTGACATCATTTTAGTAGTGGTGCAGCAAATGGTAAGAAAATAAAGCAGATTGGTCAATTGGTGACTACAATGAAAAGCCTTTCAAAAACTGTCACCTGAGGTAGCTTAAAAATCAGTTCAAAGCATACTGACTCTCTGATTCTAAAGATGCTTGGAAAATAAACATTATTGTAGTCATATGTACTATTATTATTGATGGTTTTAGCAAAGTATTACAAGAAAGAGATGAGCTTAGAAAATAATTGTCAGGTTTAAAATAGAAACTAAAAGAAACAGAGAAGTTCAGAAAAGTAAGTAAAAGATGATGTTTGAAAAGCATTTAACTACCAAGACCCAGTGAGATTTTTCAGCTGCACAGAGTAACTCAGATTTGTGTCAGAGATCAAATGAAGGGCATGCTCTGCTCACCCAAGCTTGACAGCCTCAAGATTATCTGAGCGGCATGACAGCAAGGTGCAAAGAAATGACATATTTGAGAACAAAATCTGGTAGTATTGCCTACTTGTACTTGAAACTGAATGGAAGCAAATAGTTTGTCAAGTTTTTAAAAGAATAATGTTGTCAAATAGTCACAAGACTCTGTTAAGAGTCTTTAGCTCTGCAATCCTTAAAGAGCTTTTGGATAACCCATATTTCTATGAGCATGAGGCTGTGTGTGTTGGACAGTCATGAAAGTTATATTCTTCAATACCCATCTGAGATGTGGCTATGGAGAATAAGAAGCAACAGGACAAAGGAGCACTTTGTCAAAAAGGAGTTATTTTTCTGAAAGATAATTAGGCCCAATTGAGGATATTTCATTTTACTATGTGAAGTTAGACTTTACAATATCTGCCTAGCTATATCCCATAAAAGCCATGGATCAAAGACTTTTGGGTGCCTCTTCTCCCATTTTCCAAATGAGAGTTGTTGAGATTACCTTGTCTTTTCAGTAAGTGTGTACAAAAGATCTGGAGGGCAGAATGCATTTTTTTTTTTTAATTTTCAGATTTCAGAACCATTAATGTGGTCATATAGGTGGACCTGAAGAAGACAACTGTCATCATCCACAGATACCAGGGCATGACCAGATGCTATGGCTGGATGGGATTTTAGCTTATTTGTCTGGGGAAGTTGAGGATATGGGAGACTATGAAAGGAATATTTACGTGGTGATGGCAGGAGTAGACTGTAAAAACTATACTATGTACTTATCAAATCATTTCCATTTTCTCCTGGGCACACAGTTAAAGTTATAACTTTCAGTCCTCATTTCAATGAGGTTGGAATAATATGTATAGCATCTATTATACACTGTATCATTGATTCAACCTTTTTAGCTCTCATGGGGATTTCCATTTTCTTTGGAAAAGTAGATGTGGATATTTGTTTATTTAAAGTAACAGTGGTTTACAACACTGTCTATGATTCAGAGGTATTCATACCTCTTCAGATATATGTTACCACATGACACCCACCACCAAGTTACCCACAGTACACTACCATAGTCCAGTGGCCCCCTCCACTCTCTACTTCTCCCCCCACCCTCGATTCTCCATTCAGATTTCTAGAGTTGCTTTAGTTTGGTTTTGTCTATTCTTTTGGCTTTTTCTTCTTCCCATATTCAACATGAGTGAAATTGTCCAGTATTTGTCCTTTTCCTTCTGACTTATTTCATTTCGTAGAATCCACTCCACTACCACCCGTGTTGTTGTAAATAGTAGCATTTAATTATTTTTATTGCTGAGTAAGTATCCCATTATGTATATCTATCACATCTTCCTAATCTACTCATCTGTCATTTAGAAAACTTAGGTTAGTTGTTCACAAAATCTCTTGCCTGATCCTCTACATTTACCCTCTAAGATAAAAATGTAGGTATTAGAAGCTGATCAGTATCTTCACTGCACTGCTTTGAGCAGTGGAAAGGATGAGCAACCACTCAGGAAGAGATGAGCAACAAATAAAAATTAATTGTATCAAGGTCGTGAGAGGTCTGGATTTTTATTGTTGTTGCAGCAGTGACTAGGGAGGCACATTTTAATAAAAATAATTCTGTTTTACAAGCCCAAATAAAATATCCTTCATAAACACAAAATATAGTTTATTTTAGATGTGCAAGTATATAGCTTAGATGCATAAATATAACTACTATTTTAACTTATGACACAATGGAAACTGGTTAATTTTTTCTCCCAAAGATAGCAACATTCCTAATTTTTCCAATTTTATTATTTAAAAAGAAAGAAAACAACTCCTACTGCTCCTTTTTCAGTAAAGAGAACAGGAATGCTATTCCATTTAGCAAACACTGATTTTCATTGGGGGCCTATTTTCTCCCTGCAACCTAAGAAACACAAAATAACATGGATTTTAGAGATGTGATTATAGGTGACTGTCTAGAAATAATTAATGATGACTTCTAGAGGAGCTGTCATAGGTACACATATCTCTAAATTAATAACAGTTTATATTGTCCTTATTGTTTTCCACAAAGACTGCTGTTCCATTCTATTTGACCTTAATTGGTATAATTGATAACAGTTAGAACTTGGCATGCCATTTTAATCATTTAGGTGCAGCTTTCCTGACAGGAGAAAATAAAATAGCTGCTGTAAGCTATCTATTATTAGTGGGGAGACAGAAAGGCAAAAGAAAAGATTGTTATTTTAACCTGAGACTTTGGGACTTCTAGATCAAAACTGGCATTTAACTAATGGTTTTAAAGAGTTATGTTAATCTCTAAACACTTAGTGAAACTGATGCAAAATTTAACATAAAGGAAAATATGAGGAAAATTAGATGGATACAATTTAGAGATCTACACAAAATCTAAGAAGAAAACATTTAAAAATGTTCTAAACATTAGTGCAACCCTTAGTAAACATGATTTTTATGATAAGCTATTGAACTATGATTATTTAGTTTAATTTTTAATTTAAAGACTGAAGACAATCCTTATTATGTATCTAATTAGTACAATTGTCACTGACTTGAATAGGTTGTTTGTTCAGTGTGCATGTGGATGGGGTGGGGGGTGATCGATTTCTAAAATGAGGTAGATGCTGAAAAGAGATAATGGTAATTTAGTTCTTGCTGCTATTTATTATGAGTGACTATTCCCCCCCCCCAAAAAAAACCAAACCATTTTGCCTTTCACCTTTGTCACAATTCTTTGGTATGTTTCCCCCTCCCTTTTCTTGAATAATAAATAGGGAAAATTCACTTTAACAATAGTAACTCAAGGTTTTTAACCTTCTTTGATGATTAAAGAATATGTAATCTATGGTCCACTGAAAAAATCTGAATTCTGGTTCTGTGGCTTTTCCTATCCCTTGTTTTTTTTTTTTTTTTTAAGCTTTTAATTTTTTAAAAAATTTGCTAAGCAGTCTTACTATCCACACCAAATATTTAACTACTGGGTCACTTCCCATGATGATATATTTGTAGTTCAGTAACTAAGAGTGTTAGCATTCCATACCCTAATAGTGTCCCCTTCTTTAATTCTTCTGCTCTAACTCCTGGTAACACGTCCCGCCATGTAGTGTTAATTATAGCAGGAAACCATGAAGAACACTCCAGGTCAGAGGACACTGCTTGGCTTTTCCCACCCCTCTCCTTACTTAGCTCTAATTCAGATCTCCTATAGCTTTATGTGTCATTTTCATTTTGCTTTATCGTACTTTTCTTCATAAGTTCTTGTGTTTATCACTTTCCCATTTCAGAACTTTGCTTTAACTTTTTTCTCTTCCTGTCTAGCACCACATGCCTCTCTCATTGTAGTCACTCTCCTCTGCCAGCAAATACTCACAGGGTTTGATTATTCTGAAAAAATGAGAAAAAGAAAGTACTTTCTTTTATCCTCTGGTAATTTTTCTAAAGCAATCTTCTTTCAACCATTTCAACTTAGGGTTTCTTTCTTTTCTTTTCATTTTTTTTTTCCTATTATAGGTTTCCTGTATATTTAGGACTCTTTCTCCCTTCCCCCCAGGATTTATAGGTTTTCCTTTGGCTTATCTACCAAAGACAGAGTTGTCTTTTGGACTTTTCTTATCTATCTTAGCACTCTTGTCCATTCCTGCATCTAGATGTACGTTCTTTGATTCACAAACGTGTTTGCGTCTTGGTGTTACTATAATTAATAGTAATATAAGGCAAGTAGACTATAGCAAATATAGGTGGTAAAACATAGGAAGAGAGACAAATGTTATCTTTTTAAGGAAGGTCTACACTGCAGGAACAGCTAAAACAAAATTCCTAAAATAAATAAACACTTGGTATATTCTAAGGTGCAAAGAATCCTGGTAGAGTCTGCTTGTAGTGACAGAAAGTAAGAAGAGTAAGCAGTGATGTCAGAGATTTAGAGAGTGGCTTGACATGGAGGTTTCATAGAACCCTAAAAACAATGTGGTCTGACTTCCAAATATTTCTAGGTGTAATCCCAAGTTACTTGCTAGAATGTGTTCCCAACTGTCTAGTGGCTCTTTCATTTGGAAAATATTCAGATTAACTTCACCAGTCAGAAATCAAACTCTCCTTAACCTGAAACTTGATGCTTTCCTTCTTCCCTATCATAGAGCATGGAAACCTGTAGCATTTTGTTGCTTATACCAAAGTGTGTGAGTCTTCCATCATCGACTCCTATTTCTTGTTCACCCAGCCCTTCCCTCATCAAATAACCTATGTTGTTTGCAATACTTCCTGGATACTGTACATTTTTTACCTCCCTCATTCACATAATACCTGTCAAAAATCTTTCTTCAATCATTTCCAAATTTCTCCTTTGCCTTACTTAAAACTAAGTCATCACATCGATCATTTTAAAAAACATATTATGATCCCATCATAGATAACTACCTTGCTTAAAATCCCTTTACTTCTTGCTATCCATGCTTTTATCTGCTTATTTCTCTATGCCTTTATTTCAAAGATCTAGCTATTCTCAATGTATTAGAGTTCCTTAAAAGGTAACTGTATATAATGTATCAGAATAGTATAAACATTTCTAATGTACAAATTAACAAATTTATAATAATATAGAATACTAATATATTGTAAATAATTATATACCACTAATATATGTTAATGCATGCATATATTATATGTCTGTGTATATATATATAAATAATTCACTACTAACATGGACCTTTTGTTCTTTATTGATCAGTTTCTAAAATGACAGATATTGCTTATCATTCTTATTTTGTAGCACTTAATAAAATAAGTATTAAAATATTTTCTTGTAAAAAGTCAGAAGACAAATTGAAATAATATATTTCAGTTTTCTCCAAAGAAGAAAAAAATTTTCAAATGAAGTAAAGTTAAATCTATAGTGAAAAACATGACAGAAGTTATAACCCCAATGAAATGAAGAGAAAAGACACCCACAGGGAAGCAAAGTAATACTCTTATTTCACCATGAAATAGGTGATTTGGGCTTTTGAATATTTCACAAAAACTCAGAGGTTTCAATATGTAAGAATGATACCATTAACTTGTAATATTTAACAATGTGATGATTATGTTTTGGAGAGTTTATTCTTGTATAAAAGCAGCAGCAATGTAGGTAGTTCAATCTTTGCAGCACATTAATTGCGATTTTCCCACTGGTAAGATAATGTGTGTACATATATACATATATATTTACATAAAACTATTATGGAAACTTTTAAAGATTTATTTATTTATTTATATGAGCACTGGGTACAGTCAGAAGCGCGGGAGGGTGAGAAAATTCACCAGAGTCAGAGCAAAGAGCAGAGCAGGCAGACTGATGAGGGGTGCAGGTGGTGGCAGGAGAGGTCTGCGCACTATGTGGGACCCTCACCCGGCGGCCAGGGATCGAACCGGCACTGCAGAGGTTGCAGGCAGTTTTGCAACCCAGCGTTCAACCGCTGCACCACCAGGGAGGCCCTATAATGGAAACTTTTAAATATGAATTTTATTTAGCATTTTATCCCATCTACATGCTGACATTTTATTTAAACTGCATTTGATTCTATGCATGTTACTGAAGGGAAAAAATCTGTAATCAAGTTATTGTTAGAGGGTTGAGAATCAAAATGTGAGTATAGACTCCTTCCCAATCCCTAGCTGACTGGTAATGATACATATAAAAGTGAGACCAATGAAATTTCTATAGAAAATCAGTCAGGAAAAAAAAAAGGAGGATCATTTCTTAAAAGAGAGAATTGACTCTGATGCAATTAACAAATTTATTGCACATTAGCTTATGTATCTAACTCATGAGGTTTGTGAAAATCTAACTCATCTTTGAGTAAAGAAAAATAAGTGGGATTTCTCAACCTAATTTAAATATAATGTGAAGCCATAAAGCCAAACATTATTTTACTAATATAAACAAACAGAATAGTGAGATCATGTAAATATGAGACATAATATAGAGAAATACAGCAGCAATGTCAATGGAGAAATAAATTTTCAGTATCTAAAATAATGTTATGTTTACTCCTACAAATATAATGGTGAAGTGGATTTTTACTCAGGTTTGACTCAATGTATAGCCTGTAAATAATGGGAATCAGTGTACAAAGCAAAATGTGTTGAAAACATTTTAAAGCAAAAAATGTTGAAAAACTGTGGCTTAGTATGTGGAGAAAAATAAAAAGATAAAGATAGATAAATGATATAAATGATAGTTTAATAGCTATACATACATATGTATAAATATACAGGTAAAAAAAATGAAAGAGAATTGTCATTGTTTGAAGAGAAGCTTCATAGAACCCAAGAGTGAGAAACAAACATGAAAGATTAAAAACTTTATTAAAGCAATGATTTCTATTTGGTGAGAGACAAGATTTTATGAAGACATTTACAGTACAAAAACTGGTAAGAGCTTAATATCTAGAGAACACTGGACTATCTTCAGTAAACAAAGGAGAAAAAGAGGATTCTCACAAAAATGGACAAAGATTATAAATAAGAAATTCACAGAATTAACTTAGAAGGCAAGCTCACTGATAATCAGAAAAGTTAGAAATTTCAATAGAATCAAATATTGTGAGGAAGTGAACAGATGGGAACTTTCATTCACTGTTAGTAGTTATGAGGTCTGTTGAGATTTGATTTCAAAGAGCAAAGTATAAAATCACTGTTGTAGCTGACTTTCAGTGAGAGACAATTCACGGAAGTGAAAATACAATGGTTAATAACCATAAAATAGTCCACTTAATTAGCCATAAAGAATGAAAATGCATTAGGGATATCATTTTTCTTGCATCAAATCATCAAACATAAAATAGGATAATATTCAATATTTGCAAGTGTTTGATCAGATAGTAATTTGAATATGGTGTTAAATGTCATACAGGTTTGTTGCAACTTAACTGAAAATGGCATTATGTATAAGAAGCTTTCACATATTCACAAGTATGATGGTTACTATTACGTATCCTCTTAGTGGCCAGGAGTTAACCACATCAAACATTATTTTTTAGTATATTTGTGAAGGTGTTTCCAGATGTGATTAGCATTTGAATTAGTACCTTTTGTAGATTGCTTTTTTTTTTTTTTTAAAGATTTATTTATTTATTTATACAAGCACTGGGTACAGTCAGAAGTGCGGGAGGGTGAGAGAATTCACCAGAGCCAGAGCGGGGAACAGAACAGGCAGAAGGACTGAAGTACACTGCTGAGGGGAGCAGCGGGCAGCAGGAGAGGTCTGCGTGCCATGTGGGACCCTCGCCCGGTGGCCGGGGATCGAACCAGTGCTGCAGAGGCTGCGGGCAGCTTCGCAACCCAGCGCTCAACCGCTGCGCCACCGGGGAGGCCCTTGTAGATTGCTTTTTGCAATGTGGGCAGGAGTCATCCAGTTATTTGAGAACATAAATAGAATAAAAGGCTGAGAAAGAGTGAATTCATCTATTTTACCTGCCTCATGAATGAGCTGGGCAATTTCATCTAATCTCTCTTTGTTTAGACAGGGAGTTATAACTTTGACTCCCCTGACTTTCAGGCTTTTGGATTTAGACTTTACACAACCAGCTTTCATGTGTTTCTAGCCTGCAGATAGCAGATAATAGTACTTGTTAGCCTCCTAGTGGTATGTGTTAATTTTCCATTATGTATGTATGTATGTATGTATGTATAATAGATAAATAGCACACATATGAGATAAATCAGATAGCTATAGAGAAAGAAGAAGATAAATAAAGGCATCGATATATAGGTAGATACTGCTATAGGTAAATATGAATAGGTATAGATATAGATGATAGAATAGAGGCAGATAGCCATAGGTTCTGTTACTCTTGAGAACACTGACTGATACTATGAGGGTTATATCCTATACCCTCGGAAAAATACCTCTAATATTCTGTCATAAGAATGTAATCATACATAAATGTGTATTTCATAGATTTATTTATTATAATGAAAACTGGGATACATCTAAAACTTTAACATCATGGTAGAGGGTTAAGAAAGCATAATTTATAATTCTTCGTCAGATGCAGCCATGAGAACTTGTTTTGGGGAAGTTCTGATGAATTAAGAAAAATCTTTCTTTATATATATAAATTTTATTTTATATATTTTTACATCATTTTTCATTTTTGCACAATATATGCTTTTTCATCTTGGTTATAGTCCCCATACAAATTCCCACCCCCTTTATTTTGACCGTAATCCCTCCTACACCCCCAAATAAATAATCCAGTCAAAAAATGGGCAGAAGAGCTAAAAAGGAACTTCTCTAAAAAGAAAAATCTTTATAAACAAGTAGGGGAGGGCCTCCCTGGTGACGCAGGCAGTTGAGTGCAGTGCTGTAAAGGTGTCCGTAGCCTCTGCAGTGCTGGTTCTATCCCCGCCAGCCACAGAGCAACCCATGTGGCGTGGCAGACCTTTCCTGTCTTGCTCGCTGCTCCCCTCAGCAGTGTATTTCAGTCAGTCTGCCTGTTCTCTTCCCCACTCTGTCTCTGGTGAATCTTCTCACCCTCCCATACATCTGGCCTATACCCCGGTTCTTGTATAAATAAAAACATATTTAAAAAAAAACAAGTAGGGGAAATGCATTATGAGAAATACTACTGTGTTGAAAAAAATAAAATAAGATATTAATAATGGTTAAATACACACTCTGGCACCTAACCACTAGATTATAGCAAGAAGAAAGGATATTGTACTTTATTTTCTCTAAATGTTCAACATGTAGTCAATGCTTGGTACATACTATTCTCTCAACAAGCAGTTAAGATTAAAAACTTAGATTTTGCTGTGCAGAATCAAAAGAGACAATAACAAAAACAAAGAGAAACCCCACCAACTGGGAGAAAATTTTTGCACACAACACTAATGATAAAGGACTGATCACAAAAATCTGCAAAGAACTGATGAGACTCAACAACAACAAAGAAAATAATCCAGTCAAAAAATGGACAGAGGAGCTAAAAAGAAACTTCTCTGAAGAGGAAATGCGAATGGCCAACAGGCATATGAAAAAATGTTCAACATCACTTGCAATCAGGGAAATGCAAATCAAAACTACCATGAGATACCATCTTATACCAGTGAGAATGGCACATATTAAAAAAACTAGCAACAACAAATGTTGGCGAGGGTGTGGAGAAAAAGGAACTCTTCTGCACTGTTGGTGGGAGTGCAAACTGGTCCAACCACTATGGAGAGCTGTGTGGAGATTTCTGGACCTACTAAACATAGAGCTTCCACAGGATCCAGCAATTACACTCCTAGGTATTTACCCAAAGAACACAGAAACATCAATTCCAAAGAACACCTGCACCCCTATGTTTATAGCAGCACTATTTACAATAGCTAAGCTTTGGAAACAGCCCAAATGCCCAAAAATAGATGACTGGATCAAGAAGATGCGGTACATATATACCATGGAATATTACTCAGCATTCAAAAAAGATAAACACATGCAATTTGCAGCAACATGGATGGCGCTGGAAGGGATCATGCTCAGTGAAATAAGCCAAAAAGAAAAAGAAAAATACCGGATGGTCTCACTCATAGCAGGAATCGAGAATACTTAAATAAGGGACCAGGAAAATGAATAACTATAAGAAAGTGAAAATCAAAATCAACAAAAACTATGAACCAGAGACACTTTTTGGGGGGTGGGGGGCGGGAGGGGAGGGATTGGGGTCAGAATGGGGGTATTGCAATTGTATGGGGAATATAAAAATAAAATTTATTAATTAAAAAAAAACTTAGATTTTAATTAATTTTGTCACACATATATATGTAACTTTGAAATGTATACCAAAAATGTATCGTTTTCCGTGATAATAATATACAAATATTATTTTTAAAATACATCACAACTCCTTGTAAGGGTTAGGAATAACTAGAAATTATTAGAAATTTTTTTTCTTTCTTTTGTAGGAAATAGGTATAGAATCAGTGAATTTGCAGAGATGCTGATTTTTGTCAGTAAAGTTCTTTCTGAAAATGTCTCTCCCAACTGTAGGTAATTAATAATGTTAATCAAAATTTAGATTTGGAGAGAGCTATATTTATGCTTCAATTTGTGTCACAGGGGACAAATAATTTTTAATACATTTTAAACTCCACTTCTGTGGTTTTGTCAGGAAATTTTATCCCTACTCTTTCTACGTTGAACTTGATTTTTCTATTACAAAATAGTTCCGCAATTATGAACTTGATATACCTAGTTTAACAAATGAAATCACAAGAGAATTTAATGTAAAAGTTTTCCAATTTATACCTAAACTGTTTTCTTATTAAACACATTATACAATGATATAAAATATATTTGCCTTGAGACAATAATGCCAAATTATATGTTCTGCATTGCACCGTAATTACATAGAAAAGTATATTTTACTTCTCTGTTCGCAAACTCAGATGAAATTGTTTCAATATTTAGCATTATGTTGTTATTACCACTTACCTAAGTGATAATTAATATGTCAGAAGATTAAGTGGAAGAAGAGACTAGAAATATGCAAAGAATGTGTAGCAAAAATCAATATTTAATAAACTTTGCATTTTAGGTAAAAAAAATGAGTAAAGGATGAAATGTGCCCTTTGCAGTAGATTTAACTCAAACTTTTCAATTTCAGGCTTGAATTTCAATTTGCTGAGCAAACTTTCTCTATTTGGACATGTTTTCTTCTCTTCTGGCTCAGCTCCATTTTTACTGATGCCTAAAGGATTTGTGTGAGTTGGCTCACATTTACAAAGCACCCAGTGTGAAATGGCATTTTACTCCCTGTGCATTCAATTTTTTCTATTCTTTTTCTTTGTTGTTAGTCAGGAATTGACAGAAACTTCACACTACAGTGCAAGTCATCAAGAATACCTATCACAGAAGAAAAACATACTTCATTCTATTACAAAGTAAATTACAGTAGAAACTAGTCTGCTGTTGACCACCAAGATATGGTCCTGAGTGGAGTATTATATACATATCTCCACTATCTCAAATTAAAATGATGAAATTGCATATGACTATTTAAACCAGTTATCCATAAAATGACCAAAACCTGTATCTCTCTACACACACACACACACACACACACACACACACACACACACACACACGTGTATTTAGAAATGGGGGTGAGAAAGAAAAGGTAGGTTCTTTTATGACAAGGACAGATTTGATGTGATTTTTTTTTTAACCAAAGAAGTAATAGAACTGCTGAACAACTTCAAATTTCATATACAGTCAGCTTGTCAACATTCTGTCACTGAAAAGCATTAGCTTGCATTTTACAGTTTTATTTAGTATAACCTGTCATGTAGCAAAAGCTAGCTCTCTCTCTGTGTCTCTCTGTCTCTCTATCTCTCTCTTATGATTTTCTGTGAAAACTCAGTATCACTTGCATTTCATGGGCTGAATATAAAATAAAGCTGCACTGCATAACATTATCAAATCAAGTCAAATAAGAGTATACTTTCTCCATCCATGACATTGAGATCTCAGTAAAAACCTGAAACAAATGATATTTTAGGTACCTCCAGGCATATGTTGGAAATTTCAGTCAGAAGAATATATATATATATATATATATATATATATATATATATATATATATATATGCAGGATAAGAATTCACTTCCTTTTCATATCCCAGACATAACAGAAGTATTGTCTGTGAGTAAAACACTAATTTAGTAGATAAAATTTTTGTATTAATTTAAAAAATACTATATATACACATTTTAGTGGTATAAAATTGAATCTGTTCTTCCAAGTCAAGAAAAAAAAAACATTTAAGTGTATTACTATTGTTTCCTTGCTAATTTTTGTTACAAATTCAATTTATTTTAATGATAATATTAGCTAGTTATGATCACTAACCACAAGTAAAAGTCACCTCCTTTTTTTGCCAAAATTTACCCAAAAGTCAACTGAACAGCACATCCCCTTCTAAATAATAAAAAATAACAAAAGTCATTTTAACATTCTTTAAAGCACGCAAAATATTCTAGGCAGTCACTGGCCATTTATATATAAAAGTTAGATGCTGTGCTAAAATAGAGACTTCACAGGATAAGGAGGGGGAACTAGGAGTAATCAAATCAATTCAAAACATGGGCTAACTGCTTTAAGTGAAATATGTGTTGTTTGCTAAGTGGACTCAGAGGAACAGACACAAAATCTAATTTAGTGAGTATGGGAGGGAGTATTGAGAGACATTAACTCTCTTTAATTCTACTCCTTAGCCCTTTACATTTTATCAAGTGGTATTGTAACATTAGGTCCTCATCAGTTCATTCATACTCAGGGGCTTATTAACTGTGAGAAGTTTGACATACAGACCATCTCAAAGCATTACTGAAGGAAACAGACATGTTAAACTGGCCTTTGTATCTCAGGAGTCTTGTAAGTACTTTTAAAGATAAGAATCATTTATCATGAGCTCATTTATTTTTTAGCAGCACTCTTTCCAAGCTTTGAAAGTTTGTTGACCTTCACTCTTAAGTAGGATAAATGATTTCCTCGTATACACTATCAACTTGCCTGGAAAACTGCTACTTATTTTTTAAATTGTAGAAAGTAAATTCTAGTACAGTAGACTATGATTATTATGAATCACAAATTAGTATCACTTTAGAATACATCACACATAATGGGCGATATGTTTCCTAGCATAGAATTTTTTTTTTACATTTACATTTGCATGCTCTTCCACAAAATGTACGGCACAGTATTTACATGGGTTTTTAGTTTTTTTTAAACACATAATATCCTCTAATTTTATCTGTGCTTTACACTGATGGAGGTGCATAGTAGCTCAGAATGACTATAACATCCTGCTGTTATAAATAAATAGAAAAGAAACATATTCTAAAATATCACACTACAGTTGCTTACTTCTAATGCAATTTTCCATACAAAAGTTCCAATCAAGATTTTTGGTATGCATTATTATTGATAGAATCTTAGAATTGATAAAATATAATATTCATAAGAATATGTAGCAACAGGTGAAAAGTCATTTTCAACTCCAATCACTATCTAAAGTGAAAATTATTCACGCTCTGTATCATTGTAGTCTTTTTTTTAAATCTCTTTTATTTACTCATGAATATTTAGAATGATTCGACATCTGAGTAAATCTGTTTCATATCTCAATCCCAGTCACTCAAATTATCCTTTCTGGACTCTGTTTTGTTTTGGTATGTAAGCACACAGAGATTCAAACTTTATTTGAATAATGTTTCTATATGCATATTTTCTAAGATGTTTCAATAAATCTAAGTTTTCACAATTTGATTAAACAGTTGGAAATGAAAAGAAGGTAAATAAACCTTAGGAGAATCTGATTGCCTTTGCTGTATATTTTGTAGGAAATTGTCAATAAGACAGAGGCAACAGAAACTGCCTTTTTTATTTGTATGTTTGCTCAGCTATTTTTCTAACATGATCTATTTCTGCCTTAAAAAGATTAGGCAATCTTGTAGACAAAGACAACCAATGATTTCAAAAGTTGATACACTTCTGCTATTTCTGGTTGAATTGTGAAATGGTAGTATGGGAAATGGAAGTTCCAGAAGACCAAGATTCTCAGAAGCAGCCACAAGTTTTACCTAGAGGAAAGGAATTGAGAACTTAACTCTTCTTTTACACTTTGTGTAGAGGCAAGATTTTGCCACCCACTCATAGATGAAAGCTTCAAACATATTTTTTCTAGTTTTCTAATATTAATTTTACTTTCATGTTTTCCCCTTCCATCTTTTTTCCAGTACTCATTGTAATTCCTGAAATTTAATCATCTTTTTTTTTGGTGAAATTAATTTCAGTTATATTGTTCTAATAAAAAATGAAAGCAGGTGAAGGATTGAACTTTTACTGGTGAACTTAACATAGTATAGATGCATGTTGATTTTTAATCATGCGATCTTGAAACATAAAATGCTATAAAGCTATGTTCAATTTTAAAAACAAAGCAGGGAAACTTAGCATTTGATTTATACTTACATATCTATTATTTTAAAACAAATGTTCTAAATTGTTATTATTTATTATGTTGATATTCTGCCTTTCCAATCTCCAAACACTGTCGTTCTTCTGAATTTTCTAATTGAAATACAAGACTTAAAATTTAATAGAATTACCTACACACATTTATAAGCCTCTAAAGGAAACCATTAGCAGCATTGTGCCCATAGGAATAGATGAAATTGGAATCTATGATAGAATTGCATTTGACGATGTTATTAATATCCTTGCACAACTGGGATATAAAACAAACTTTTGTAGAGAAACAAACTTTTGTAGAGATAAGTAAATCTACTAGATTCCAGAGTTTTTTAAAAAAAAATGAATCAAATTCTGGTCTCTAACCTTTTTAGCGATGTAACCTTAGCTAAATCTGACCCTCAGTTTCTTGCATATTGTAAAGAAGGTGCTAATATTTTTTTCTTCTGTACACAGAATATTGAAAAAAAATACTCTTGAATTTATAAGGTGCCAAAAGTCCATAGCTAATCAGTACATTTTTCATCTTTGTTACAATATATTAGATATCAAAAGATTACATATATAAGAATTTTGTCATTTTTAGCTGTTTTATTGCTTAAAAACTATCCCCTCCACCTTGATCTCTATGTCTCAATAGCTCTGTCATGTTTCTTCTGTCTATTAGAATAGAGGGTAGGTGTTACAAAGATTGAATTGGTAATAGGTAAATAATTCAAAATGATACAAGGTGAGGAAGTTCTATTTCCTCATGTAATTTATGTACTCTAGCAGCTTTCACAACTTAATGATGCCAGACTCCCATTAGTCTAAAATGTAGTTGCTGCAATAACAACTGATAAACTCAATATTTGAATATATTATATTTTTTAAAAAGAAGTTGTGTCTTCTATCCTGAATTTTGGGGTTTATCTTTTGGTGAAACATAGGGTATCTTGGTGCAGAATTATAAAAGGCCACTCTTTTGGTTGATTTGTTTTTTCAATTAGTAATGTTGCACTTATTTTATGAAGCCAGTTACTGGTTTTTGATGTTTTTATGGAAGAAAATATCCATACATTTAATTCAAATTATAAGAACTATCTTTATCTAACTATTATCTAAAACCCCTATCAAGTTACCCCTGTTGCTTCCACTGTAGCACAAACCTGGACACAGGCTTCGACACAGGCCTCACGAGAGTAAGGGTTCGGCACATGAACCCCAGGAAAGAAATCACAGGACTTGACCAGATACCTGTGCAAAACTGTGTTCATTCTGGAAGCATCCACATATTTGAGGGGCATAACACTAAACTGGAAATAAAAAACGCTGTGATAATTCACCTGACACCACAGAAGAAAAAGCAAAATCTTTCCCTTTAATAAGGAAGTCCTTTGAATAGAGTTCCATATTTTCATTCTTTCCTGGGCCATGAAATTTATGTAACTGTTCCTGTTTACCAGAGTACTGGACTACTGCTCACCTGCTCTTCTCCTTGCACCCACAAATTTCTCCTCTGCCTAAAATCTGCAATGTAAAACTAAAATGCTCAGGAAAACTAAAGTGGTTACGAAAGTTTAGTTAAGAGAAACAGCAGGCAATTCCTTTCAGAAGCTGTTATTACTCTATACCCCAGAACTGGAAAGTGTGAACAGCAAGTGTCTGCATAATAGCTAGCATCTTTTTTTTTACAAACCTCCTTGCTCACTTTAGTTTCCTCACACATATGGTGTGTATAAGGCAGAGCTGTGATGTACTCAAACCTCATTCAAGTGCCATTTCTGCTACTTGTTATGTGGGTGACCTTGGGCAAATTACTTAACCTTGCCTAGCCAGTTTCACTTTTCTTTAAAATGATTATAATGATGGCCTTCCAGTGTTTATCAGCTTGAATGTTGTAGGAAACAAATGCATGGTATAATGTCTAATGTATTGTATAGGCACATACTAATGAAAAATATCCATATATGATTTAGAGAATATCTTATATTTTTAATATCTTAATATATAGGGGGAAAACTGTCTTTAGGTGGAAGATTTGAGATGACAAAAGCTGCCTTTTAGTAGCTTTAGTAGCCTCAAGTCAGTTTAAGGACTTTTGGAGCCCCAAGCAGTATATTCAGATTCTTTCACATACCAAAAATTATTTCTCAGATATTGAGAATTTCCTTGATTGTTTTGATATGTCAGTGTATGGTTCTGTATCAACCTATTCTGCATGCTTTAATAGAGTAGTGGCTAGTGTCTGGGATAATCAACAATTAGCAAAAACATGATACTGGATATCTTTTTCACTTTTATTATTCAGTAAACAATAACAGAGAAATTACAACATATTAAAGTTTAATAAAATTAAATTCCAAATAAGCCATAATTGCTTATTGGGGTTACATTAAATAGTCTCTGGGAAATTATGGAAAATATTGACAGAGACAGTACTTAATTTTTTCAGTCTTATAATGGCCACACAACTTAGGTCAGAGCTGTCCAAAAAGAGTTAGTGCAGGACAATTTTATGCTTTATTGCCTTAAAACATCATGATCCTCTTTTCAAGATCATGAAATCAGTGCCTTTAGTCCTAAGTAATGACTATTCTGTTTCCTAAAAGACATAATGTTATTCAATTGATAATAGTGCAGGATATACTCCTGCCAAAATTATAGGCAAGTAATGATGAATACAAAGCAGCAAAACACCTCTAAAGAAGTTAACTAAAAGCAGAGTGAAAAGCAGGTAACTAAGCAGCTTTCTCGTGAACTTAAAAAAAAAAAAAACACAGGAGAAATACTTTAATTATTCTTTTATGAACTTGTAAATACCTAAGCAATCAAAAGAGATGAGAATTTAGTTGGAAAATAGGCAAAATAGTTTTGTTAATATAATTTATTCAATATTTGCATGTGACTAGGTTAACTAAATTATTTCTAGAAAAGGGAGTAATATGATAAAGATAACTAAGTTCAAATGACCAGCATTATTAGAAATAGTCATTTGGTTGGTAATATTAGAAATAAAATGTGAAATCTTACGATTTTCTAGAAACATTTCCCAAGTGATCTACAGTATCAATGGAATAGGAGCTAGGACCATGAAATGGAATGCACAAATGTGAAACAAGTTTAAATCACTGTTGAAATTGTAGGGACCAAAGTAGTAGTTGGAATTAATTCCTACTGAAGTAACTAAATGAATCACTCCTGCTTCAATGAATTGAATAAAACCACATAAAACCACATTTGCTCTAATGTTCTCTTGTTCTGTACCCAACAGAAATGAACAAATATTTCTTACATCTACTATTTTAGTAGAGTGATACCTCAACCTCCCAGAATTTTCTGACATTTTTTCTTTTTTGGCCCTACTCAGTCTGCACCACCTTGTAGAGGTCATTAAAAGCTCAGTACAATAGAATAAAGTTTGTAGGATGTTTTAATAGCATAGAATGGAGTTGCTAAAAAATAGGAAGATATAGAAGAGAGTGGGATAAGAAAAAGTATTAAAAAATCCATTGAAAAGCACAGGTAGAATCAATGAAAAAACCTGACTCTAGAAACTTTTTGATCTTTATTATGTGTTTGAATTCACAAACTCCTCTAAGTTGTTCTAATTTTTTTTTAAAAAAAAAGGAACACTGTAGTTATTTTACGTCTTGCATAAGGGTTAGTTTGTGCAGTAATTCCCAACAGTTATAATCAAGCTATTTGCAAAGAATGGAAAATAAGTATGGTTTCAGAAGAGTATTTGGATACTATTAATCTTAACAAAGAAAAAATGTAACTGCTGTTGATAGAAGCTATGAATCAGAAGAGAAAGGAGAGCTGGAGGGAGAAGGAGTATTTTAAAGAAAAAAGACAAAAGAGAATTTGAGGAAAAAAATGAGAGTTTATGGCTCAAAAATAGGGCTATACATTTATGGGAAAGATATTAATTCTAATGAAGAAAGGTAAATGTTATCTATAAGATGATAAATATAGAGTATAAGCATTTTATAAGATTTATTTATTTATTTATATAAGCTCTGGGTACAGTCAGAAGCACAGGGGAGAGAGAGAATTCACCAGAGCCAGAGTGGGGAGCAGAACAGGCAGACTGATGAAGTACACTGCTGAGGGGAGCAGCGGGTGGCAGGAGAGGTCTCCTGTGCCATGTGGGACCCTCGCTGGCAGCCGAGGATCGAACTGGTGCTGCAGAGGCTGCAGGCAGCTTCGCAACCCAGCGCTCAACTGCTGCACCACTGGGGAGGCCCGAGTATAAGCATTTTATTAAGGAATTTGTATCAGGAAAAAAACACAAATTTAAGGCAAAGTGTTTTCTTCTGAGGAATGGGAGAATGGAAAGAAAGTATGCTTGGAATTATAATTTTGATATTGAGCAGATATAATGTAGATGATAAATAAAAACTTTTTTCTCTGAGGAATTTGGGAAAATCAGTCTGAGAAGTTGTAGTGTAATTAGTCTATCAACTTTGCATGAAAATCTTTTCTAATAAATGACTTTGGAATGAACTACTTTGTAAAAGAATAAACTTATGCTGAGAATTAAAGGATGCTTTATATGTGTGAAAACATCCTAATTTGAGATTCTGTGGTTTAATATGCCATTGGCAGAAAGATTTTTCAAGGACACCAAAACCAAATTATTTTCTAAAATGTAATATTTTACTGCATTTTGCAATAAAATTTCCAGCATTCGTTTCTTCTTTTCCTTCCCCACGTATATCTTAATGCTAAAGCGACTTCAGTTTTTTGAAACAAAATGACAAATTTAACAACTAGAGGCAACATAAAGGCCTGATATTAAATTTCCTTTGAAGATACTTTTGCTGAAAACCTCTTAAAGAAATAAAAGAAAAAAGAAGAAGCTAAAAACAGTATATAAACAAGTTATGAAGGAGAAATTGACTCTGTGAGGATAGATTTACTTGGTTTAGTTTTCTCTGGGTAAAATAAAATATATAATGCTTTTTGCGAGGATTTTCTTATGGTCCATATTCAGTTCAAATTCACACCCCAGAGAATAAGATAATGTTGATTTTTCTGGTTAGCCTAAACCTTCTTTTTCAACACTTTCCACAGATGAGAAATATTGGGATATCAGATGGAGCAGGCATGGTAAGGCAGGGAGACCCATTACTACTTCTGATGTGTGACAGTGTGTAAGTGCAAGCTGGCTCTCTGGAAGGGAGGAGGCTGACACAAATCAGCCCGGGTCATTCTTGGACAACTCTAATTGTAAAAGAGCTTCCTTATATTAGTATATAACCTTTCTTTAAATTATTATGGTACTTTTTCTGATGTGAGCTTATTATATAGTTGGATTAAATGAGAGCTTCCAAATCAAAGTCACCAACAATAAAATTTTTGACTAATTTATATTGTATTATATTATTATGTAATATATTTTACTATCATTTGATAATCATGACATATTACATGATGTTAAATTATCATAACACATTTCCTCTCGGCATTCACACATATCTTCCTGATGCAACACTTTCCTCATAAGTGGTACAAAGTCCACTGTTACATTCATTATTCAGAATCATGCCAAGTTTCTCTTATTAATGACTTTTAGGCTGCTGTGCTTTATCTCTTTCAAGGGATGACAGTGCCAGTTTTATCTATGAACTTCACCTTTATGGTCTTGCGCTGTAGCCATAAAGTGTCAGTCAGTGATCAGACATGGATTCCAAGTCTCTGCTTTTCCTGCTCTTTTTAGTTTGCCTGGGATTTCAACTTCTTTCACCCAACCCCTGTATTTCAAGATTCAACAAACACCTACTGCTCTTAAAAAACAGGTTAAATGCTTTCCGCAAGGAAGCATTTTCTGACCCAGTGCAGATATAATTCAGTACTCCTCTGTGCTTCTACTGAAGCCCACACAGATATCTATCAAGGAAGAAGTTATTACAACAGACCCCTATATGACCTTTCTATCTCTTTCACACACCACATCATTCTCCATGATGCCAGACCTATCTTACTTATTTCAGATTGTATAATTTCCCTTTATAACTCCAACCCATGACTTATAGGATAAGATTCAAAGGATTTAACACATTTAACATGGGATATGTCTCGTCATTTAATTCCAGGCAATTTTTTAGTTATATTTCCTGAAGTCACTTTCCCATTAACTATCTCTATAATTTCCAGTAAATTTCTTGATGTCATACATGTATCCTACTCTCTCAAACTGCCCAAACAATCCACCAAATGTTTCCAGTTCCTCAGAGCTAGTAGATGATTGTCATTCATTTCTCTCAAAAATGCCAATATTTTAAGATTTAATGACTATTGAAATTTAAAACAAAACTATTCTCTCTCATTTACAAAAAGAAACTTCAATTCCCATAAAGTAGGAAGAATGAATTACCTTTATGCAGCTCTATGCTACAAGGTCATTATTGTTTTTTTAATTATAAATTTCAGTTTTACAGTTCCTTCTCAAAAGGAAGCAGGGACCAACATCTACAGCTCTACTCTGGAAAGCTCTGACCCACCTTACTTTCTTGCCACTACACAATCCCTTACATACCTTCTAAATCCACTTGGTTTTGTGTCTCAGAAATCCACAAAACATATCCTCAGACATTATTGCTTGTCATTTTTGCAAGCCCCAAAATGTGCTCACATAGAATTACAGGACGTACCTTTTTAAGATTACAAAGTTGTAATGAGATAAGGTACCTTAGATTTAGACTGTGAATGTATCTGTTTCAAATTATAGTAATGTCTGCTTCAGGTTTGGGTACACAGTCAATTTTTTTTTTTCTAGGAAGGGACAAGAAAGTTAAGTCCAGATTCTACTCATTACTCAAGTAGTCATATAAAGGATTATAAACTCATCACAAATATTGCTTATTTTTATTGGCTTTGCATCAGATCTTAAAACATTATCATAATATTCAACAGCACATGAAGTGCTAAGGGTAATGTAATTTTAGAGGGATTTGAAAGACTTAAATTCCACAGAAATATTCTTGAAGAAATTGTCTTTTATGTTTACTATCTATGCAGTACCATTTAGTCATATATACCTTCTGGCAAGTAAATAAAAAGAAGGATTTATAGAATTTTAAAATTCTCAGTAAGATCCTGAATAAAATGCATGCTACACTGAAATTCTATCAAAAAGCTAAGTATTTACAAAAATAATTAAATGGTAAATTCACATTTCTCCTTTAATACCTAAGAAATTTTCAAATTTGTACGTGTAATTATAGATATAGATGTAAGTAGACAGTGATAGCAAGATGATAGTTTTCAATTGTTTATTAATTTATTTAAGAAAAAATACCTTACAAAGTTCTTAGTAAATATACACTTCCTTACAACTGTTCTCTCTATTCCTCCTACATTCAGTGTCACTCATTCCTTTTTTTCATAGTATTAGAGCATAATAAAATTACATAATATTCAGTCCTTTTCTCATCCAATTTCATCATACATTTAAACCCCTATGAATTTATTTAATTACATAGTACATTCATTTAAATCCTTCGTACAGTCATTTAATCCTCAGTACACCCATTTGAATCCCCAGTAGTCTGTTTTTAACCTCAGATTATTGATTAATTCCATAAAAGTATACTTTTATTTTATTTTACTTAGACACAATTCTAATAGATTATAATAGCTCTCAAAAATTCAAATCAAATCATAATTCCTATTTTTATGGGATTTATCTTCTAAAAGAGGATATAAATAAAAACAGATAAGTTATATAATATTAGAAATGTTATATGCTATAGAAAAGTAGAATAAGTTAAGGGGAACAAAAGTGGGAGGATCTAATAAAATGTTAATAGGATGGTCAGGATAGTTTTTGCTGTCATTTAGGCAGAGATTTTAAAGACATAAGGAAGTTAACCATGCAAATATCTAAGTACATTGTATCTGGACTGAGGGAACCTCATTGAAACAACCTTGAGGTATAATAGAGAGAAACTTGTATACACTATTATTAGTTTTCACTGCTACTGCAACAAATTACTGCAATTTTAGTTTATTATAGTACAGATGTATTATCTTACAGTTCTAGAGATTATAACAACAAAATAAATTTAACTAGCTTGAAATAAATGTTATCTGGATTGTATTCTCTCTGATGTTTCTAGGGAGATATCTGTTTCCTTATCTTTTCCAGGTTTTAGAACTGAATTCCTTATATTCCTTGGCTTATGGCTTATGGCCTATGCCAACTTAACAGCATAGATCTTACTTTAGTCTTCATGGTATTGTCATCTTTTGCTAAATCTACCTTCTAGAAGTACAATTGTTGTTAAAAGTAGGATGAACTTCCACATCAAGAGGCTTAATATAGACACACCTGTACAGTGCATTTTGCCCAACAAAGTGACAGCGATTCCAGGGATGGGATCTGGCTATCTGTGAAGCCCATTCCAGCCTAGACTAACAACATGAGGACCAGAAATGTTAATGCGCAGTGATGGTGAAAATCAATGAGAAGTGTGGAAACAATTTTATTCCAAAATCCTAAGTAATAGATCTGCTATTTTTATGTTAAAGTTCCTGTGCAATAAAAATTCAGATACATTTCTGAAAGATTCATGTGTGTGTGTGTATACACACACATATATAATAATCACATTAAGTAAAGTCTATGAATTTATTAGAAAAATAATTCCTCCACTATGCTTTATAAATCCAAAATTATGTGTGTGTATATATATATATTTTTTTTCTAGCTTCAAATAGTCAAAAAAATTTCAAAGCCTAAAATACAGCATTTCAATGAGTTTCTCATATTTTTGTTTAATAACTGTATATATTTAATTTGCTTAAGTTCAGTAAATATGTAGAATTGCTTTTTAACAATACTTAAGAAGTATTTTTGAAGTACATTGTCACAGTTAGTGCACACACACCATGTATGTGGCATACACAAATTCAGATTTTCCTACTATACCCAGGGGATAAATTCTTAAAATTAAAATGAGCAATTACAGTTCTGAGCCATTATAAACATGGTTAAAGTCCCTTGCCATGTTCAAGTTGCCTTTGCCCAAGACTTTCTATGGAAAGAGAACAAGTCCTTTAGGCATTGCCATCTCTCTTCTCATTCCATGTTTTCTTTAGACTGAGAAGAATCTGTTTCCAATTATAAGGAATACTGGGAGGAGAAGATCAATAATTCATTTAAGATTATTATGCTTTTGGTTTTTTTGTATGACATTTTATAAATTTCAGAAAGTATTACCAGACATATGCAAATAAAACAGATAGATGAATATACATCATATAAAAGACAATTCCAAATATTTCTTTTCTGGTGAGATTTATTGAAGAAATAATAAAAGAGAAGAAATTCAGGGTGATTGAAAAGGTATAAAAGTGGAGTAGTGGAACAAAATTTTAGTATTCACTATTGATTTTTTCATAATATATTGAGAAGCAATATAAACAAAAGATTATCAGAGAGGAGTAGAAAGGCCCAATACCTATGTTATTTTAGCAGTTGAAGTACTAAATTAACAGAAGTGTAACATTACTTTTCATCACCGTCATCTTTATTTGTCTTTGGAGATTTTCAGGTACAAATGCTAATTGTGTTTTGAATGTACACAACGTTTAATTTATTATATAATTCTTTACTAATGCAAAGGACTGGGAATAAAAATTGCACTTCAATTAGATTTATTCTTTGGTTGATTTACCACTGGAAGCAGAATTTCTTTCCTTTAACTTGAATACATAATATAAATCAAGTCTATCGTAAAACACTCATTATCTTCTTGTAACTGACAAATTACGTCTCCATTCTTAAAAATAATTTTTTTTCCTCCTACATGTAGTTACATATTAACCCTTAATTTAGCTAGCTACTTCACAAATTTGTGCTGATTCTCATGGGTGGCAAAAGAGTAGTTGACAGCTCTTTTGATCCATTCACATACCAAGTAAACTCTTGTTATATTGGATCTGGAGCCATTAGTGTAATTGGTTTCCTCACAATATGGTTTGTGATACATAGTCCATATCATTACATCTTCCTTCCTTTTTGTATGTTTTTGTTACTTGTTGATTAATATTTATTTTGCATTTATTTTGTTTCCTTTGACTTACATACATGTAAACATATAAAGGAGTGCATACATTGTCTTTTTGTTTTTAACTGCTTTCAGCTGTAGATTTTATTGCAAACACGTGATTTAAACTGAGGAGTAAATAAGCATATTTCAAATATGACACCTCATTATGTGTGATTTCTAAAGGGAAAAGTATATGAACAACACAATAATTGCACCATTTATAATGTTCTAATTTTGTATTAGAAGGTAAGATTGTAAGGATATAAATATTTTGGTAACAAATCCATAAGGAAACAAGCATTCTTTCTGCCTGTGCAAAGCAAATTAGAAAAATAGTCAATATTTCTTTTCCAGAAACATTAGCTCTCTGCCCCAGATTTATGTCTGGATGTTTACTTGTATCATTCTCAAGAGATGTGGCTTATTAGAGCCACTTGGATTGAAGTCTTAGAAATCTAATGACAATTGTTTGTTTTTCCCAAAGAACCACTTTCTAATGATTATTATTCAGCCCTGCAGTATTAAAATGACATGTTCAGTTGTAGATGAGAGTTTTTAAAATTATTTCAGCTATTCTCATACTTGTTATAGAATAAATGTCAATTTTTCTGACCTATAGTAGATGCTTAGAAACAAATCAATTGTTTTAATATAAATGTTGCCTACTTCACCGATGCTTCACACAACCATGAATAACAATTTGAAGCTACTAGATCAATACCATGCTTGTTTATTTGCAGTGGATAGACATTCAAACACTGACTTTTGTTTTGTTGATACCTTAGATTCGATTATCTCTAATATAATTTAGTTCACAGTAATTGCTAATACAGAGGATTATAAAAGGTTATTGTTTTCTCTATGAAACCATGTATTGACTCTCTTCCATGTCTTTCCATTGAAGTTCTCATTAATCATTACATATTCCAGTGACACATAACACAATTAAATATTTGTTTAGACTTTACTATAACTTTGTGATACATGCTGAAATGAAATCCTTAAACAAATTCACATATAAGTCTAAGCTAGAACAGTGGCAAAGTGTTTCATTTCTAACTCTGCAATTCAAAAGGATTGTTGTTCAATCCTAATTTCACTACTTGCTCTCTGGTTATGGGAAAATCCAAACCCTTCTCTATAGCTCCATGTATTTGTCTGTAATATATGTGATTTAAAAAGATCTAAAGGATATACTGTATTAAAAGCAATAAAATTAGTGCCTGATAAAATATTCTCAATGTATTCACATTTATTCCATTACCATCAAAGGGATCACATTCTTATTATAAGAATGGTGTGGTGAACATCACATGGGCTTTGAAATTAGAAAGTCCATATTGACTCTGCTAATTGTATGACTGAGCAATTTATAGTATTGTTTTTATTCTGTTGATTATTTATAAAATGAGGATCATATTCTGCTTATGTAACAACATTAGAGAATTAAATGAGATAAGCCTTTTCATAGTCTGAGATACCTTTTCATAGTAAATGGTCATTAAATATTAGTTTTACTCCTTACTCAGCCACTCAGAAAAGAATCTCTAAATCCATTAGATTTTATCATGAAATGGTAAAACTTGTATTACAAAAAAGGTATACAAAATTACTAAAAAGCAAATCCCTTTATTTTGTAAAAATAAGTGTTGCCTCATATTTTATGTCATGGAAGGAATTTTGTGTTATATTTGTAGAAGCCAATTAATACACTCATTAAAAAAAAAACAAAAACAAGAAACATCAAGAAAACCACTTGAAGTTTTGTATCTTTGGAAGCATGCAAATGTTATACTAGTTTCCCTACTTGAAATAAAAATTATTAAATCAATCTGAACAATGAGAAATAAAGCAGTTCTAGAAATTTAAGCCCAAATCTTTTAACTCACAAATCTTTTAACTCACAGGCTGAACTCAACGTCCCCAAAATTACACAAATAAGGTAGTAAGGTAGTTAAGAAAGATGATTTCTGCAAGTTCAATTTTGATGTCAGGAAGATTTTTATATGACTACCTCAAATATCAGAACATTAGTCAGCAGCTCAGGCTCCCTTTCTTAAATTTTTCCTTAAAATAACTAGGACCACACCATTAAAATGATTATCATCAGTTATGAAATTACACTAAGTTACAAACATGCAAGAATAAAGGCAAAGAGACTTTAAAATATGCTTTTACCATTACTTTACTATCATTGTAATAAAACATAATGCCGTATTGATACTACCTAAAAGACATAAGGATGTGCCATATTGAAAACTATCTAAAAATGTTGTCACCACCGATATGCAAGGATTAAAAAGTTTATCTCAAGTGAAGGACACAGGTCTTTTTCTACTAGGTCTTTATCTACTGCCTCTCTGATTAGTTTGTTGAGCTTGTAGATTGTTTCACTCTTAGCCATCTATTAGTTTAGGGCATAGGTAATTCTAGGAAGAATTGAGACAGACTGAAAAGAGGAATTTTACACAAGATTTTTAACATCTGAACATGGATAATCATTGGAACTATTTTTTGTTTGAGTTATAATATTTTCAACATCACCATCCTTGTAACAGGAAGATCTTTCTGGAAGCTTGCATATATTTGTGCTGCAGGCTATTCTGGTAGATGGTTCAACTTCTTTCAAAATTCTTGATATTTCTCTCTGCTAATCATGCACAATTCTTTTGAAACTCAAAGATTTAAGAGAGCTACTAAAATACCATAAGATACTCATGCATACCACTTCAAAGAATGCAGCTGGTATGATCATTAAATGCCAGGATTCAGAAAAGTAAAGTTGAATTTGAAGCCTTCATCATCAGAGAAGTCCTCAAAGGTGATGGCTTTCTCTGAAGATAATTTCTTTAATATTTTAATTTTTAAAAATAGTTTCATTGAGAGATTTCTAGGTAAAATTTTATGGCATAACAGCATTCCTGACATTTCTTTGAAACTTAGGAGAAAAAAATGTGTGCACATTTACATATATTTTTAAATGGGTGGTCATACCTGCATATTTTAATACAAAAAGTGATACATTTTAAAATTTATCTCCAGATAATAAAGTTAATTATGCTATAAAAGGACTTAAAAAGACAGTTATATAACACTGCAAACTATGAATTTTACATTTGAAAACCTATTTATTTGAAGCTACTAGTCATTATTATTATTGTCACCCAACAGTGCTACACATGTTTATATTTAACATAAAACATTCTATAGTTACTTTCAATATTTGTCATATCAACGTAATTTTCTATATATTTCCTTGCTTATTACTAGACTAAATAAATATTTCTATGTCCACCTCTATTTACGTATGAACATATATGTATATAAGCAAAAAAGATATGAAGTTAAAAAAAGAACAGAAAATTTTTAATTAGGATTTAAGTAAAAGTTGTATTTTCATCTGGGTATATTCTTATATCCTTGTATTTGTGTGTATGATTCTGTAAACATTTAAATAAGGCAATAAGAATTAGTTCAATTAATGGATGTTACTGAAGCAATCAGGATCATTTTTTGAGCATTATTCTTTAAATATTTTGCACTTTTTGTTTTACTCATAAAAGCAAGTCACTATTCCTGTCCTCATTATCTGCCCTTAGCCTGCAACCACTCTCAAGTGTGTAGCTGCTTTCTCAATGCATTTGTTGACTACTCACTAGGACAGTAAAGAATTTAGCTTCCTCTTCTTCCCACCTTTATGACAAGTGTGCAATCTTCCTACAATTCTTTCCTCCAAATTTAATTTTATTGTTATATAGACTAAACAACAATCTAAATTTTGGCCATGCTAATATTATCTGTGACACAGTTATGTACTCTACGTTAATTAGTTCATGTATTTTAAGTAACTCAACTTTGCTGGTAGTAAATTTGGCTGGACTTCTTCTTATATTCATTCTCAAATTCTCTACCAGCTGTCTGAATCTCCTCTCAAAATAATCACACACAGTAGGTATGCCATCAACTTCCTTTTGGGGGAGAATTTTTCTAATATGCTTGAGGCTGGCCTGCTGCCTGTCTGTCACACAGCTATTGTTCTGATTCCCCTATATTGTTATCTTGGGGTTATCTGTTGCTTCTCTCATTATTTAAATAAATATCTCATTTCCTATTTGTGTGTGTATAAGTATTTCTTTTTTGATATGCTCCATCATTTTGCTGAAGAACATCCCTTTGTACATTCCTGAAGAATGATACATGAAAACTAGTGTTTTGACACCCTGAATGTCTAAAGCAGTAATTAATCTTTGTCTGCATTTGACTAATACTTGAACATAGAAGCGTAGATCATAGTTCTCTTCAAAAATTTAATTAGTTTAATTTTTAAAACAGCACAAATTAAATTTTAAGATTTATTTATTTGTTTGTTTATTTATTTATTATCTATTTATTTATTTATTTATTTATACAGGCACTGGGAACAGTCAGAAGCACGGGAGGGTGAGAATTCACCAGAGCCAGAGTGGGGAGCAGAGCAGGCAGAAGGACCGAAGTACACTGCTGAGGGGAGCAGTGGACGGCAGGAGAGGTCTGTGCGCCATATGGGACCCCACTCTGGTGGCCAGGGAACAGCTGGGGATTGAACCAGCACTGCAGAGGCTGCGGGCAGCTTTGCAACCCAGCGCTCAACCGCTGTGCCACCGGGGAGGCCCACGAATTAATTTTTTTATATTAGACAATGTCTTGATAAGTAATGAGGAATCTTTCCTAGATCTTATTCGTCAACTTGTTCTGTTCTTTAAGAAACATTTACTGCCTAAATTTTCATAGACATCTTTTCCTTTAAAGATCGTGGCTAGTGAATACAACTGAATTTGACAGAAAATATGTGCTGTTCAAAATCCCAATCCATTCTGGTTTCTGGTATTTTGCTTCTGAATTTTTTACTGTCTTGTCCTTGTTCCTATAAGTTTAGAGAAACATTCACATTCCTGAAAATTTATAACAAGACTTACTTTTACTTTGATTCATGGTACTGAGTACTTAATAGATCTTGCAATGTGAAAAACTGTTTTTTAGTTTTTGAATATTGTGTTGAATTATTTAATTCATGATTTCCCACCCATTTTATTTCTCTTATTTTGAAATACTCTAATTCATCCATTAATGCTCCAAGATGAATTCACTAATCTGCTTATTTTTTTCTTTCCTAAATTTCATCTCTGATATGCTTCCTGGGAATTACTCTCATTTAACTCAATATTGTATAGCAATTCACCATATCATGAACCATATTGGAACTGAAAAATAATACTCATCTTGTCTTTATTTTAAAAATTGTTGATTTTAGATTTATTCATCAATCTTTTTTTAAATATTGTACTGGGGCCTCCCTGGTGGCGCTGGCAGTTGAGCGCAGTGCTGTGAAGCTCTCCACAGCCTCTGCAGTGCCGGTTCCATCCCTGCCAGCTGAGGAGCAATCCACATGGTGAGCAGACCTCTCTGTCTCGCCCACTGCTCCCCTCAGCAATGTATTTCGTCCGTCTGCGTCTTCTGTTCCCTGCTCTGTCTCTGGTGAATCTTCTCACCCTCCTGGACATCTGCCTGAACCCTGGCTCTTGTATATAAATCTTAAAAAAAAATAAAACATTGTACTAAAACATAATTTATTTGGGTTATCGAGTTCATTGGCAATTTTGCTCTTAAAGGGAGTGTTTCACTTGATTTACCTTACTGACAAACCTGTCTAATGTTCCTTGTGTGTAATCTTGCTTAAAGTCAAGTAAATCTAGTGCTGAAGGGAGTTGCTTGTATTTCTTGAGTTTGGTTGATTAATGGAAGTCAAGAATGCTATTATTGGTGAGAACAAGAATTTCACAAGTCAAATTTTTAAAACATGGAAACAAAAATTGAGATAATAAAGAGAGTAAGATTTAAAAACAACCAAACAAAAATTGCGATAATACTCTTAGGGAATATGAAGATATTGCCACACACACACACACACACAGAGAGATTTCCAAGAGAACAGTTATTAGTTTTTAACTAATCCCTATTTTTTTGCTTCTACTCTACACCACAATTTATCCTCAGAACCATGGATATGTTGTGCTGCAAATAACTAAGACATTGGGGGAATTCTAAGATGTGATGTCAATTATATTATTTCTTCTCATTCCCCTCTGAGAGCTTAGAGTTTATTTTTCTCATGTGCTTGTTATTTACTGCTAGTGTAGAGGCTTCCCAGATTGCAAAATGTTGTTTCATTGTTCTCAACTCCCAATCTCTCCAAACTTGGAAATTTGTGTCTTGAAATAAAGACAAAGCATCTATTTTAGTGCAGACAGAGGACAGAGAGAAAGCAGAGGTTAAATGTTCAGTCTATCACCTTTACCTGAAATTGGCTTTTAAAATGTTTATTGTGTCATAAGATACTACAATTTTTATCGGCACAAAAATTAAATGAAATGAGTCACATTTTCTGCAATGAGATTTAAAACGTAGAAAATATATTAATTCTTTAACAGAGGGTTTTAAGCAACTCCTATGTATCAGATGCTGCAGTGTTCATTGAATGCACAATCTTTTAGGGGAAATAGATATACAAATGAGACTGTTATACTGGAGAAAATCTCAAGGTGAGAAAGGTTCAATTAGAAGGAAGTTTTAGTGTGGCTTCATAGTTCAGGGAAAGTCTCTCCCAGAAAATGTAGCTTATAATGTGTCATTAAAAAAAAGAGAGAGAGAGAGAGAACTAATAAAAGAATGACAGAGTGACAAGGGACCCAACTAAATATAACAACAATGTATGTGAAATTTTGGAAGGACAAGAACTGGCACATTTAGAACTCAGAATGAAATACAAGAAGGGTTGGGAACTGTCAAGAATTTTCTTTAAAAGGATTTCACCTGTTCTTAACATTATTAAGTCAACAATATCTTTATTGAATAAGAACCCTACATATTACAATGGTTATGTAAACAATATTTCAGTGGATGATTTTACTACTTCACTTGCCAAGCAGTATATTAGGATTTTAGATTTATTTAGGAAAAGAATAATGTTTATAATATATGTACTCCAGATGCTGGAAACTTAATTATGCAACTGAAAAAGGAAAGATGACAAAGAGGCAAATGCTATAGGAAACTATTTAACCTCCTGTTGTTTGATCCTAAGATACATTACTGTGTTAGAGAAAAAAAAAAAAAAAAAAAAAACACCAGGAGCAGGAGTTGAGTCTTGACATTCCATTAAGATACTAAGGTTAGTCTTGACAAAGCTCTTTAACAAACTGATATGACCTTTCATTTCAGTTACATCGCTCAGTGCTTTAAATTTATCGGCATGGAAAACAGTCAAGAAAAGGAATAATCATAAAATAGAACTTGTAAAAATGTCCTGGTTTTCAGGAAGTTAAAAAGCATATTTACACCCAGGTGCTAAGTGCTTTGTCTTCTGCTACTTACCGCTAGAAGTAGAGCTCATATTTCTAAAGAACCAAGCTGTACCTTAATTACCATGTTCCAAATGTGCTGCTAAAAACGGCATTTCAACCTAATTGTTTTCTGCCAAGAAATTGTCACTGATATTTCATTGTCTATGTATTCATGATTAACTAACACTTCAGTCCTTTAAAACAATTAATATAATGGAGATTTTCACATGTGTTTTTAAAATCATTAGAGGATAGTGGAGGCAGACACTAAGGTACTCAAGGTAAAATCACATTGGAGTACGCACCACAAAACAAGAATGTGGGCTAAGTAGTTGTTTTTCCTTTCCCTGTGTAGCCATGAAGGTGAATCTATCCTCCCAAAAGAATATTTGGATATTTATTTTAGCATGAATGGTATTTACCTGGATTGTTCTCCTCTCACCTCTATATTAAAGAAGTAAATACTCATATACTCTTGAGAATATTTTATTAACAGGGCAGTAATACTCAAATTGGAGTCCTTATTTTCCAAGCAAGCAGGAAATACAAAGATCTATTTTTTCCATAATGACTCATGATCGTTTTTATAGTTCAAAAAATAATGGATGAAGGTTAAAGCACTTGGTTAAATACATGACAAATATGACACTTTCCATTTTTGCACCATCATTAAATTTTTGAACTTTTGTTTTCTTGAGCTTTTATATCTCTACATGTTTTCATATTTTTTTGGATATCTTATTCATGAGCATCAGAATTTGTAGAACAAAGAACATTGATAATATAGACCTTAATATATGTGTTTGGGGTGAGTTTTTCAAATTCTCCTAGCATATTTTTTTCAATCTGTGATAAAGAACAGTAATCAATAAAGTTATTATTAATTACAAATTTCTATTTGCATATAATTATTTACCCAGGTCATAATATTTTTCATTAAGGTGATTTAGTTTTCATCTTATAAGTTTCAAATATCTTACAACATAAAATAAATGTGTGGATAGACTTCCCTGTTCAATTACTAGGAGTATTAAAATTAATTGAATCACATGTTAGGAACATTTTCATACTAAATACATATATTAGGATATGTTTTTAATGTATATTATATTAGTAAATCAGTTTTATTTATATCATGACTATTTAGTATTTACTTAATAGGATAAAAAATTATGGACAAAGTAGATATCATGACAAGGAGTATTCCCAAACATAAAGGGTTGTTTCACAATGACAAAAAGATCAATTCACCAAGAAGTCATAACAAGCTTAATTATAATAGTACTAAAGAGCCGAGTTTGAAAATAAAGAAGAGACAATAAACTGACAGAATTGAAGAAAGAAATTCTCAAATCCACACTTTGGGATTGATAATTTGATACTTTTTTTGGTAATGAAAAAGAAGACAAAAATTATCAACTCAAATTAACTGAAATTTATAGGAGTACCTAGAACGTTCCTAGTACATTTGAAATAACTACATAATGCACAGTACACAATTTTACTACAGCTATTAATAAGAAATCTATGAAAACAAAAGGTAGAAAATATCCCAATAAAAAATTAAATATTAAACTTACAAATATGATTGCATATATGTTAAGTATGTATGTGTGTAGCACACACAGAAGGAAAATTCTGTAGTACCTAATATCTGGTATTTCTGTGTGGTCATTCAAAATTACCACATTGTTATTTTCTATGTTTCTAAGATAAGAAAAGACTGGGCATGGTCAGGGAACCAGCTATATGATAACAGAATCCCAATTCCTTAAACTAGTGTTAAAAATTCCACAATCTAGTCCTAATCTACTTTCACATTTAACTTCCATCCATAGTGGCTGCCAAACATAAAAACAAATACAGCATAATATAGCCTATATTTAGTTGACATACTTGTCAAAATAAGCAACTAGTGTTTATTAAATACCTTTTCAATGTCTTTGCTTATGCCATTTGTTATTTCACTTAGCCAAAAATGAATTCTGTTAAATATTATTGCCATTTTCAACTTCTGGTTTATATCACAAATTCTACTGTATCTTTTAAGTTTGTACTGAATTTATGTATTATATATTTATTCAGTGAGGGTGGAGGTGACAATTTATAATAGTATATCTCCTATAGATTTCTGAAAACAGTTTCATACATAGTGACTCTCAAAAATTACTTGTAAAATAAATTGGCTACTTTAACGTTCATATTTTTTTTTCTGTAAAATGTTTTAAAAGATAGCTACAGAAAATCTTATAATTGCTCTTATGCAATGCTAGCTAAGTGTTCCATGCATTTAATCTCTAATAAGTTTCTGTAGGCTTTAGCTGTTTATGGAAGAAGCTACTGAGATGTAGAGCTTGCTGTCTTTTCTATTTATTATACAATATGTATTTGTAATTATTTTGTTAAATAACCACTTCGTTATATGGCTTTTAGTACTCTACATTTAATATACACATTTCTTATATTCTTATTTATGAAATTATTTAGGTTTCATTATCTGATTTCATTCACTCAAAAAATTTCACTATTTTTATTATATCCCAGGCACTGTAGTAAGCACTGGATATTGTGCTTAAAATTGTGTAAGAGATACAAAGGTAAAACGGACTATATCTCTCTCTCTCTGTGTTATATTGTTAAAAAGTTATGGTAAGAGATATAAAGTCAAAGAAGTCTGTAAGAAATTGTGACAATTTAATGGCTACACAAAATCTTTTTGAAGAAGTGACATTTAGCTATTAAAGCAGTTGAAAGGTGGGGAGTTAGTCAGGTATACAGCATGAATAGAGTAAATTCATGATAGCCAGAACTCTTAAAAAATGCTATTATGATCTGAGAACAACAAAATACTTATTAAATCCTTTAAATGTCTCTTAAAAAATGGTTCTTTTCTATTACTATGAAAATAATATGACTATAGTCTGTGTTTTTAAATGGCTTCCTAAAGTATAAAATACCTCATAATGAGGTATATAATAGATTTTCATAAAAGATATGGGGAATACAAAATTTAGAGCATTTTCATTATTAGGAAAAACTTAGCATGAAAAGAAGAGAGCAAACATATGCCTAATATAGAACAATGGTATTTTTTTCTTAGTCAAAAACCTATTTCCCTCGCTTTCTCCCTCCCTCTTTTATTCATCAAACACTTATTGAAAGTCCCAAATAATATTATTAAACATATCTATTTCATGCTTCTGTTTATTAGGTGGCCTTATAATATTTCATGTTCACAGTTTAAGAATTTGGAGAGGTGATGACTATTTAATATTGTGAATTATGCATAAATGATCCAGTACTTTCTCAAAGTAATGTCCTAATTATACTTTACTTCATTGTGAAGACAATTCAGGTTTTTATGTTAAATGATCCAAATTTCACAACCAGGACAAAAATCAAGAGACTTATTCCATACAAATGCAGCATAAAGTCATCATTTTTATCCACTTGGAAGAGTTTTCCTTATGCTATTTCTGAAACGATCAAGTTTGTTTTGCATTCCAATATAGTATATGATGAACAATTTTAAATTTAAAAAGTAGAGGAAATATATCAGTTTATATTCTCATTTACCCACAGTAAAGACTGCTGTCATGCAGGCTTAAAACACTTTAGAAAGATTTTACTGATTGCTTTCATTTAACTACCACTTTGCCATTTATTGGCTTAATTTTACACAATATGGAGCACACTTAAAACCCAAGGGAAGATAATAGGTTTTAGTTTCACATACCCCATCATGGAAGTTATAAAGTGAACAAGAATTTTTTTTTTTTGCATTTGTCAAATATCCTACACCCGAAAAATACATCTGTACTAATGTCCCTTAGCACAATTTTAACACACAAAAATAAGCATCTCTTCCTTTTATGTTCCTTTCAAATTTGAACCAGTATCTGTCTCAATTTCCAAGGTATACTATTTTCTTTCAAAACATGTGGAGTAATAAAGTGAAATTTCCACAGTGGAAAACTACATATATTGTAAATGGGAAAACATCTTAATTCTAAGGCTTTTTTCTTTGGTGAGACATTTCAAAGCAGTTCTGCTTTTTTTCAGTGTAAATAACATGCTTAGGTACATATACCTCTGTCTAACTAATGGAGCCATAGGTATGCATTCATCAAAAACTAGGCTATTATTAGGAGACATATAAAATGACTTAATTATCACAATAAATGTGCTAATAGGAAAAAAGGTTGATTAATTTTCATTACAAACACTTATATATTAGCAAAGTTCTCCTGATTTCTTTGCTGTTGAAATGTTCCAAGAGATCATCTACCATATGTTCAAGTTATCAATCTTTTAATAGATAAAATTCAGTAGCACGAGGCTATATGAATCAAGCACACACCATTCCACAGCATAGGTGTGACGACCCCTGAATGTGACCTGCTCCCAAAGGAAACCAATTTAATGCTCCATCGCACACAGAACAGTATGTATGAATCACAAAACCTCCAGATAAATTAGTGACAGGTACATCTGAATAGGACCCTGTCTAAGTCGCTTATCTGCAGCCAGGCAAGCTTGTTTCACCCTCACTTTCAAAGATAAAGCCACGTGGCATGTTACCTTGGCAGATTCTCACAAAACAACAGCCCCGTCATCCATTATTGGGAGAAGAAGAAAAACCTTATTATTTCAGGTTTTGTGACAGCAAATGGGATAAAGTGAAAACTATCTGCCAGTTGAAAATTCATCAGTGGATACCAGGCCTTATGTTTTCTCTAACTATCAGAAGCTTTGTGCCTCTTATTCTTTTATTTTTGACAGTTCTGATACCTCTGACTTGTAGCAGTGACAAAGTTCAAGAAAAAAACAGCAGGTTATCAAAGACAACTTATCAGAGGCCAAATAGAAGTAGAGATGCCAACAATTAGTAAGCAGCTGAGGGACAGACCTCTGACAGGACAAGGAAGAAAAGTGAGCATCTTGAACCAACTACTTATATTTGAAAGAAAAGAAAAAAAACCAGAAAAATCAGGATGCAAAATATATAGTCTGAGTACTTAGACCATACTACTTAGGCTACTAAAAAGAAGAAAAAAAGTAAAGCATTTACAGCATATAACACAGAAACAATTATTTGGAAGGGATCCTACTTAAACATCTTAACAACCATAAAGAAATGATAATATTGAAACTATCTAAAACTATCAATGAGAATATATGTATTATTTTCTTCACAATTAAGGTTTTTTTTTTGACTACTAGAATTCTTTTAAAGTGAACAGCAAACAGACATGAGTTCTCATTCTATATTTCTCACAGTCTACAATTACACTTAATCAAACTTTCATTTTATATCTTTTAAATGCCATGTCATATCACTAGGTCAGTTATATATAGCAGTGTAGAATTCAATATGACTCACATTTTAGGTTCTGTTTGTTGTCCTTCTCATGCAAAATCAGGGTTGTGCTTTCTGGGTAAGCCTGTTGTAAACCAAAATGACAAAAATCTTAGTTTCCCATGCCACTGCCACTTAGAATGCATGCAAATAAACCCCCAGTTAGTCAAGGAGAAAATATTGCATGAAAGAGTACTGATTTGTAAATTTAGTCCTTTCAGATGTAGATGATGTTAACTCCTTCTCCCCCCATATCTTTGCAAAATGTCTGCCCAATGAACTCATTGCTGTAGACATTCAATCAGGCCTATGGTCAGTTAATGAAATTCAGGTCTGGGATTATGCTCCATAAATAGGCACAATGGTTGGGCATCTGGAGTTGGGAGAGACAAATGTGATGCTAGAAAGGGAAAAAAATAAACCATATAATTTAGAGAATGTACAATATGATGTATTTGGATAAATTAACAGCCATTCTATGTGTGTGTGTGTATAATGTAAATCATAGGATTCTAAATGTATAAAAGTTTAAAATGAAAGTACTCTGATAACATTAGCAAAACCATATCCAATGACACTTCGGGGAATATAAATATAGCTGCTAAAATGATCGTCTTTGAAATTACACAGGTTTAATTAGATTGGATATATGTCCTTTACAGGACAATAATTTAAGCAACATTAAACACCATTTAAAATACACAAGAACTTCAGTTAGTAGGTAATAAAATTATTATTTCTACTCGTGCTAGCTACTATGTTTATATTGAGTTATTTATTTATAATGCACTTTAATGTCATAAGTAATTTCTTAGAAGCTATAGTAAATGCAGAATTAAAATGTTCAATTAAAACAATACATTCTGTCTGTGAAGCACTATAATTTTTTTTATGAATTAGAAAATTATAAAGATGCAATTTAAACAATTAATTTGAATATATAAAAAGCCAAATGCCATGTTTGTATTGTTCAATGACATTTAAATTACATAAATAAAAAGTCATGTAGAAACCCTTAATCATTATATATCCAGAGTATAATGGTGTGTTCATATTTTCTGGTTTATTATTTATTAATTCAGCAAATAGAGCTTGACCAAGATACCTTACAATTTCCCTCAATTTGACTAAACTTTAGACAAGTTTCTCTCTGACTAGGTCCCTAACCTTCTTTTTTTTTTTTTTTTTTTAGAGCATTTACTTTAAATTTGCAATTGCAAATTACTTTTTCTGCCCATTGGAGATACATGTCTTTTCCCAAACTCACCATTTTCGTAAAGGAGAAATGACTTTTTCAGAACTTGGGAACCATCATTTTGAAATGTAATGTTCAAGAAAGAGAGCATCTCTACTTCCCAGGCTCTGTGTGAGGGTAGCAGCCTAACTTCAATGTGTACTGTTTACAAATATAGATGATCTAATCACATGCACCAACCTCTCTCCAATATCCTCTAGTTGTTTCCCCACTAGTTCATCCCAGCTTTAAAAATCTCCCATCTGTGTTTCAGTAAAGTTAAACGCACTATTTCTGGGGCCTCGCTGGTGGCACAAGGGTTAATGACACAGCATTATCAAGCTATGCCAGCCACTGCAGCAAGAGTTAGATCCCAGGCTGGCTAGGGAGCTAACCCACATGGTGAGGCAGACCTCTCCTGTCTCACTCAGCAGTGTATTTCAGCAGATCTGCCTGTTCTGCTCCCCACTCTGTTTATGATGAACCTCTCACCTCCACCCCAACTTCTGACCTATACCCCAGTGCTTGCATGTATAAATAAATACAAAAAAAATACTATTTCACCATTTCTCCCTTTTGCCATAGTCTTGAGTAAAGCCATCCTTGCCTGTTTAAATTTGATGTAATTTTTCTCTTACGTTCTTATATGTTATGTGTCAGCATACTAGAAATTCACTGGTATAAAGAGGCAATATACTTGCCTTCATAGTACCTACAACTTAGTGGAGACAAACACAAGTAAATTGACCTTTAAAACAGGAAACCATCAATACTTTGACTGCAGGAACAGAATGGGTCACCTAAATAAAGATGATGAAAAATACATTATCATGTACAGTATAGTTCATAGATATGCGGTATTGTTCAGATAAATTGGAACAGGGGAAATGCTTGAGGATGAGTCTAGCTTGCATAAAAGTCCAGAGACAAGCATTTCCATGCAAAGAAAAGAAAGATCAGAATAATTGGTTTATATACAGTGAAGAGAGGGAGGGAAAGAACATGAGCACAAGATGTAACAGGAGGGAGATAGGAAAAGGCAATCATAATTGTTCTTTTTTCTTTTAATCAATACATTTATATGGAGGCGATATATCTCCAGGCAATAGAATCACAGTTAACAAGACAAAATGACTCAAATGAAAAAAATATTAGTAGTCTAGGGATGTTTTGGTGGCTTTGTTGTCCTCACAGATATAAGATTCTTTTGGCTTTCTCATTTTTATCTGATGGCTTCCACTTTCAAGGTAATTAGAATATTGGAATTTAAGCAAACTTTACCGGTTTCAGGAAGGGAAGAGAACAAAATCACTTATACTACTTTAGCAGTCTCCTTTAAAAGAGCTATTCTAGACACTGACATATAATTTCAGTTTCACTTATTTTTGGAAACACTGGCTATTCAGATAATTCTATTTCCATGTTAATATGTTGATTAATTGGTAAGGAAAATGGGAAAAGTATGACCTTTTTTTCTTTTCTCTTATGAAAAGCATCCATTTTTAATTTCATGAGCATATTGCATCACAGAAGTGTGTTTTCATTTTTACTAAATCTTTGGGAAATAAATCATGAAAAACAATTTATTATATATTTTCCCTTAAACCTGCTGCTTCAAAACACTAAACAAAGGAAGCCTAGAATTAAAACTGAATTCATGGCTTGAAGTATTAAGAATTGTGAAACATATTAAGGCACAAATCAGAGACAAATCTCTATTTTATTCCAGATAGGCACATGAATGTACAATATTATCTCTTAAACTCTGCCCATTTAGCAGCCCGATAAGACTTCCACATCTTATTTATCTACATTCTCTGACTATCCCTTTCTCAACTCTTATGAAGCCTCATTCAGTCAATTCTCTACGTTAAAAACTATTGAAGTTCAGCCACAACAGCAGGAAGGCATTCTTCATTGGCTTTTGAATGTGTATTTTATGTGTCTATGTGTTTACATATGAGTGAAAGCTTGCTGTTAGGCTATTCTCACACTAAACAATGAATCCATACAGTGATGACCTGAATTCAGAGAACTTTGGCAACTCTACCATTTCTTCATGTGTTCTCTTTATTAAATTTTGCTGTTTCTGGTTCTAAACTGAAGACAGAATTATCTGTCAGCATGAAATGAGGATTATGGATTTTCAAAGTTATACCCCAGTAACTATTCTTCCCAGAAGACAGACTGATGTTTGAATTTCAAGACAGTATGTTCATGAAAACCAAATAGATGGAGTCTTATAGTCAAAGAAACAGCCACTTAAGAGTGATATAGGTGCTCAAAATAGACTTAGAAAAAGATGTTCTGTCCAAAGAATCATGAGTGAACTATAATTTGAAATGATATTACATTTATGTTCTCTTAAATTCATTTTAGGGACTCTTCTGTCAAAGAAGAATCTGTTTTTAATTGATTAGGTTAGACTCTGGCAAACTAAATTAAGTACTTCTTTATTTCATTACAGTTTCACTATTCCAAAAAAGCAAAACATAGCTGAGGTAGAAAAAATAAAGAAAGAAAAAAAAAAAGAAACAATGTATAACACTTAAAAAAAATTTCACTTAACATTGTTATGCAATACAGTGAAATAAAATTAAATTATTTTCTTCTGATATTTCTTTTTATTACTTTAGAACTATCAGATATGTTCCAACTGATTCTACTTTATACACATTAGAGACTGCAAAGTTGTATTTAAAAATCTCCAAAGTTCAAAATTTAGTTGAGAAAAATGTCACTTCTTTTAAGTGATAAATACACACACTCTCTGTTTCTGTGGATAGTGGTGATGGTGAATGATGTCTAGAGGACCAAACACAAAATTTCCCAAGAGGAGGCTGCTGCCTAATGGATTAATTACACAACACTTTCAGTTACCAAATACTAGCTTGTTCCTCTTTTAAGTTTGTAACAATTGGGATGACTATTTACATGAGCATGCATTGTTTATAGTTTAAATATACCCTATAAATGTTCCAAAGACAATGCTAAGAAGTCATATTTTTTCTGCTTGCCAATCTCCGACTTCCTCCACTAATAAAATCATTTAAAACATAGCCCATTATCAATGCATCAACTTCACGTGTTCATTTTTACTTTTGAAAATTTAACACAAAATATTTCAGTCATACAAATAAAATTTCCATGTAATATTTTCAAGATCATATTATATACTCATTTATTTATTTAAACTTTTTTATTTAAATATTTTATTTTATATAATTCTTACATCTTTTTTCATCTTTGCACAATGTGTGCATTTTCAGTTTGGTTATATTCCACATACAATTACACCCCCCCTTATTTTGACTCTAGTCCTTCCTTTCCCCACCCCTTTCCCCCCACCCCCAGTGTGTCTCTGGTTTATAGTTGCGTGTTGATTTTGATTTTTACTTTGTATTGATTAGTCTTTTTCCTGGTCTCTTATTTAGGTTTTCTAAATTCCTGCTATGAGTGAGACCATCCGGTATTTTTCTTTTTCTTTCTGACTTATTTCGCTGAGCACTATGGAGAGCTGTGTGGAGATTTCTTGAATTACTAAACATAGAGCTTCCATATGATCCAGCAATTCCACTCCTAGGTATTTACCCAAAGGACACAGAAACAGTAATTTGAAAGGGCACCTGCACCCCTATGTTTATAGCAGCACTATATACAATAGCTAAGCTATGGAAACAAACCAAATGCCCAAAAATAGATGACTGGATCAAGAAGATGTGGTACATATACACAATGGAACATTACTCAGCATTCAAAAAAGATAAACACATGCAGTTTGCAGCAACATGGATGGAGCTAGAAGGGATCATACTCATTTTTTTAAATGCTAAAAACATTATACACAAATTATGACTGACTATGTTTTTCCCCAGCTTTACTGAAATATAATTAACAAACAAAAATAGTATGTTCAAGATGTACCTTGTGATTTTTCACATGTGTGTGCATTGTAAAATGAGCACATGAGGTTGATGCATTGATAATGGGCTATGTTTTAAATGATTTTATTAGTAGAGGAAGTTGGAGATTGGCAATTAATGTGTATATATATATATATATATATATATATATACACACACACAGTGTATACTCACAGATGAAAGGAAAATAACTATATATCTAGTTATATATAAATAAAATAACTATATATCTCAATATATATAGCTGCATCTGTGTGTATATGTATATGTATATGTATATCTATCTATATATATATAATGCTGTAGTTAGCATGGGTATACAGTTATTTTTTTATAATTTCATATCATTCAGATGTATATCCAGAAATATGATTGTTGTATTATATGATAGTTTTATTTTTAATTTCTTGAGGAAATTCCATATAATTTTCTACAATAGCTATTCTAATGTACATTCCTCCCAACAATACAGTTTCCCTTTCTACCATAATTCACCAATGTTTTCATCATTTGATTTTTAGATAACAGACTTTCTAGTAGGTATGTATGTTATCTCACTTTGGTTTTCATTTGCATTTCCATGATGATTCATGGTATTTAGCATCTTTTCAATTACCTGTTGGTTATTTGCGTCTTTGTATATACGGTCTTTGGAAAAAGGGTCTCTCCTCATTTTTTAATTAGTCCATTGCTTTTCTTTTCTTTTTGTTATTGAGTTGTATGAGCTCTGTGTATTTTGGATATTAATCCATTATCAGATATGGTTTTTATATATTTTCTTTAATTGCACAAGTTGTCTCCTCATTTTTGTTTGATGATTTTTTTGCTGTGTAGACAACTGAGTTTGGGGAATGACCAGGGCTCCTTCTCAGAAACTCATCAAGTTCTTTTTATATCTAATTTGACTTTCTTCCTCTTCCCTCCTGTTTAGGCAAAATTTACTAGTCTCTAGGGTCAGAAAAACTGGCTCTGATATATATTTCATATCTTTTGGTTTAGGTCTGACAGTTTTTGAAACTAAAAAGAATTGGATTCTTTTATCTCTGCATATTTGCATTGTCATCTCCTCACCTGGAGAATCCTGTCTGCTACCTGAGCAGTTGTGGAGAGAGGGGAACTGTTGCTAGATTTATCCCTTTTTAAGAAATATAGTCCAGAGGATTTACTACAGAGGGCTTGAGCAAGAGAGTGGCGGAGTGAGGATGCAGTTTCGCCTCTTCCTTGTACTTTTGGCTCCAGCACAGCAGAACAAAGCCCATAACTCCTAAAGGTAAAAGAGAGGGCTGCAGTGTGCACTGGGTGCATCAGCCTCATGAGGGGATCCTAGCCCAGCTGTTACCTACCTCTGGGGTTCATCCCCCAGCCCAGCTGCTCCTGGCTGCCAAATACCAGCTGTAGGAAATTGGCCGCCAGCAGGCAATTGCAAGAGCATGAGACAGACAGCTTCTAGCATACAGTCTCTGGCTGTGGGAACCCAGACTTCAGTTGCTAACTGAGGAACCTCAGGGCCCAGTCACTGCAGCAAGAGCTGGACAACCTGGTGTCCATTACCACCATGGGCAGTGAGAGCCTGGCCCATAAGGCATCCATTACCAAGAGCTAAGCCACTTCCAGCCTCCTGCCTCCAGCCAGGAGAGCCGTGTCTTCATCTGCCAACTGCATGAGTGACAGCCACCTCCCAGCTATAGAAGACTGGCCTCCAGATGGGAGAACCCTTCTACTTACAGCCTCCAGCCATAAACTCTGGGAGCCCTACCATCAAACTGGGGAACCAAGGCAGGGAGCCAGAGGGACAGAGGCCAGAGATAGCCTTGGGATTGATTATCCTTTGGGCAGCAGAGAGTACTGTAGAACTGGACACTGAAGAATTTTACACTATATTGAACAGAGATAGGTAGAGGAATTAACAAAATTTGTCTCATATTCTTTTCATTGTATTAGGTATGTAGCATAAGACACTCTGTTTCACCATGATATTTAACAATGAGTGTACTCTTCACATTTGCTAGTTTCCAGTTTATCTAAGTATCTAGTGGATAAAGCTATAATGTTCATATATTGATCTAAAGCTTCTGTGAGGTACAATATTATTAGGAATGAAACACTCTTGCCTATGGTAGAGATTGCTGAATACATTTCTCAATTATAGCAAAATAAATGAAAATCTAAAATGAAAATGAAATCATAGATAATCCTATTATCACAACATAATTATTGCCAGTATAACTTTGAAAAGCAGTTTATAAAGAATTATCAGGAACTATATATATTTTCACTCAATAATTTCATTTCTGATAATTAATTCTGAAGAAATAAATCAAAAGAAAATACAGCTTTGTGCTTTGAGATTTCACTTTAACATCCTAAATGTCTGAGTAGGGCTAAATCACTGCTCACCAACTTAATATTAAGATGGTGATGACAATAGGAGCATGTGAATTCCATTTGACAGGACATTTAAAAAATATGTCAAGACCATTATAGTAAATAGAAAAAATTATTCATTTATATGGTCAACAAATTAAAGGGATCCAGCAAACTAAGAAATGATTAGGATAGTTGGATTGCAGTGAACATCCTTTTATTTTTTTATTTTATTATTATGATTTACAGACAAAAGACGGGAAAAAATAGAAGTTAATAAGAAATGAGTTTTAATGTACTACATCTGTGGTTTAAAACAACTATGAGTGCTTATTAATTGATATTTATTTGAAATCATGTTTAGTAAAACAATTAATTTTAATTATTTGTTATGTGCAGTTTTGTTTTGCTAAAGTTTTATTATAAAGAGAAAGTTTTTAAAAGAACTACACATCAACTTATTTTTTTAAAGATACATCTTTTTCATCTATAATATTTATGACCTAATGTCAAAAACAATGGCATAAACATGGAATGTTATTGATAAATATTAATAACAAGGATTAAATTTAAGATTATAAAATTTTGACATCCTTTTAAACATCTATTTAATTTTGAATAGGTAGTACATGCACATGGATCAAACAATAGTAAAAAATTCACAGTAATAAAACTTCCCTTCTGCTATCATTGCCAGCCACTTTTCCAACACATAAAAATAAATACCTGTGTATATTATTTCTTTCTTTTTACACAATAGGCTACTATACATAATTTAATGAAGACTGATTTTTCTTCCAGTTAACATTATGTTTTAGAAATCTTTCCAGATATTTAGAAATTTGAGCTTAGTTTTCTTTGATAACAACACAGAATTCCATTACACAGATACATCATTATTTGTCCTCCTGCATAACCAACTTTTAAAATATTTTTTATTTTATTTGGCATTTCCCTTAATTTCTTAGTTTTATTTGCTGGCTTGATACAATTAGAGTCAAAAGCAAAGTTTCTCATATTTTTTTTTTGTTTTCTTTCATACACAATATTTATTTCTTAGGAAATCCTGTTGGTTTTTACCTTAGTAATACATCTGGAATTCAGCTGCTTCCCACCCTTTCCCATAAGGTATTGCTGATTCTCACCTGGATTAATATAATTGCCTCCTAAATGGTATCCCAATTTCAATGTTTTTCTCCTTTACAGTCTAGTCTTTGAACTATAGATAGTAGGGATTATTCTCTTAAAATATAGAGGGGGATTTCTAGAAATATCTAAGATACAGAAAATACATATCACTGTATCCTTCCCACTGAATAAATTTAAAACCCTGGGCAGAATACACTTTAAAAAAGGCAAGTTATTTTCAGACGCTGAAAAATTAAATAGAGGCAAATAGAGAGGGAAATCAAAAGTCAGAGAAGAGAGACCTATGTAGGTATGAGTTCTAATTTTAATTTTTCTATATCTTTTGGCCTAGACTACAGAGCAATTTGAATCCTCAGTCTGTGCAGCAGTGATAGAAAGCAAAGATACAAAGGAGGGCCTTCCTCATGGTGCAGGGGTTAAATTCAGGGCTATCAAGCTATCAATAGCCACTGCTTCATGAGTTTGATCCCTGGCCAGGGAGTTCACCTACATGGCACAGCAGACCTCTCCTGTCTTGTCCTCTGCTCCCCTCAGCAGTGTATTTCAGTGGATCTGCCTGTTCCGCACCCCACTATGTCTGTGGTGAATCCTCTCACCCCGATTCTCTGGCCTACATCCCAGTTCTTATATGCATATATAAAGTAAATCTTAAAAAAATACAAAGGAGGGCCTCCCCGGTGGCGCAGAGGTTGAGCGCTGGGTTGCGAAGATGCCCGCAGCCTCTGCAGCGCCAGTTCGATCCCCGGCTGCTCCCCGGCCACCAGAGGAGGGTCCCACATGGCACGCAGACCTCTCCTGCCACCCGCTGCTCCCCTCAGCAGTGTACTTCGGTCCTTCTGCCTGCTCTGCTCCCCGCTCTGGCTCTGGTGAATTCTCTCACCCTCTGGTGCTTCTGACTGTACCCAGTGCTTGTATAAATAAATAAATAAATTAAAAAAAAAAAAGAAGTATATCAAAAAAAAAATACAAAGGAAACCTTTTTCATTTGGTGCAAAAATCTAGGAATTAGGGTGACTATTGAATGGAGATCACAAGAGGAAAATCTTGTCTTTTGATTTTCTTTTTACTCCTCTAGCCCTTAGCAAATGAAGCCCCAATCATGAAGCAATCTACCCTGGGTGGCAGTGGACAGAGCTAGCAGTGGTGTTGGCATCAGTGGACTGGCATGTACCTAGAACAATCAGGAAAAAAAAAAAAACACTTGAAAAAAAACAGGAAAGAGGTCTGTGACATATTAAAAGTGTGGGAGTAATCCTCTTTCTTTTCTCTATTTTTCCTCTAGCAATTTTCCTCAAGTTGGAAAAATTCAGGAATTGCAAAAGAGTATACAAAGGCTAATACCCTGGCAGAATAGAATGTTAAAATTGCTAAATATGGAGAAAGCAATTATTTAAGTATTTAAATGAAGTTCATGTCTCACCTCCAAACTTTGCATTTATGGAACTGATCATAATCAATACATTAACCATTCTGAAAACTTTTCATTGAAGTATATGACTTCCCAGGTAACAAATTAGTGCCTGGTTAGTGAATATGTTGGGCAGACAAGAATATTACTTCCAAGGCTTTGGCAATTATATTAATATTGGAATTGTGATGAACAGAAGTTGGGTCATATCATTCAGTTGAATCTACACTAGTTGAATGCATCATAAAAACTACCAAAATTAATATATATATATATATTCTCCAGAGGATTTTAACAGGACACAAAATCTCATAGTATTCAAGATGTTCAGGATAGAAACCTCAATTTATCAGCACACTTCAGATCTAGATATTCCTAACAACTCAGCACCAGAGTAAATCCATTGAAGAGACAATGACATTAAGATAACTTATTTTAGAGTTCTAAATAAGAACATTAAAGTTATTATAAATGCATCTCCATGAAAGGCAAGAATTCTTGAAATGAGTAGAAAGGTAAAGTTCTCAAAAAAAAAAAAAAAAAACAATAGAAATTACAAGAAGGTGGGCCTCCCTGGTGGCACAGGCGGTTGAGCACAGTGCTAGCTGTGAAGCTGTCAGCAGCCTCTGTAGTGTGTGTTTGATCCCGGCCGGCCGCGGAGATACCCACATGGCACGGAAGACCTCTCCTGTCTTGCCCACTGCTCTCCTCAGCAGTGTATTTCAGTCAGTCTGCCTGTTCTGTTCCCCACTCTGTCTCTGGTGAATCCTCTCACCTCCCACACATCTGGTCTATACTCTGGTTCTTGGGAAAAAAAAAATTTGAAAAAAAAAATTACAAGAAGGAAAGGAAATTTTTGAAAAATTTTAGAAAAAGTTGGATCTAAAAATTACAAAACCATGATTAAAAAATTAACTAAAAATGAAAGTATACAAGAATCAATGAACTTGAAGGTAGAAATTCTTCAATTTGGAAAACAGCAAAAAAAATATAAATATATAAAAAATGTACCCAAGGGACCTTTGGCAGAATATTATAAATCTCAGAGTGAAGAAAAATAGATTAATTAAAAACTATGTTTGAGGCAATAAAAGGCTGAACATATGTTAAATTTGTTGATGTATATAAATTTACAGATTTAAGATATTTAGAAAATCTCAAAAGGATGAAGTCAAAGAAAACCACACATAGACAAATCATAATCAAGCCACTGAAAAACAAAGATAAAGACAAAAACTTTTATGGGATAGAGAAAAATGTCATATTGTTTAAGATAAGAAGATATAGTAATAATGTTTTTTAAATGTTGTGAGAAAACAACTGATAAAACAGATTTCTACACATAGTAAAAATAGCCTTTAGAATGAAGGCAGAATAAATATATTCTAATATAAAAGAAAATGATCTGAATCTTGCTTTTAAGTTGCTTTCTAGGAGATGGTAAACAAAATTTCTAAATAGAGGGAAATGATAATAGAAATATCTAGAGCCTTGAAATGATGAAAAAGCAATAGAATTGGAAAATAACTAGGTAAAAAAAATTATATTTTCCCACTATGTTCTTTAAATTATGTATGAGTATAGAAAGCAAAGACTATGATATTTTCTTAGGAGATTTTCAAAGTATATAAATTTAAAATATGTAGTAACCAAGCTAGGAAGGGGAGTGGTAAAATAAAGGGAATAATATGTTGGCTAGTTTTCTACCTTTTATTTGAAGTGATAAAAGTTTAATTCTATACAGATTATTCTTATTCCAAGAGCAACCTCACCCATGTACTAAGATATGTAGTTGCAAACTAAAATGCAAATTAAAATGGATTGCTGAAATTATTTTTAAAATCCAAGAAAAGACATAAAAGGGGCTATAAAGGAAACATACACATCCTCTCCTCACATACACATATACAAACAGAACATAAACACAAATCTAATAATTAAACGACATACCCAAACTCAACCACATCAATAATTACATTAAATATACATGGCTTAAACTCATCAATTAGTGATACAGGTGTCATCAGATAGGTAAGACTAAAACAATGAGGAATACAAATAAGACCCAGTAATGTACTCTAAAAACAAAATAAGTAAAAACAGTTTAAAATTCTATAAAGTTCTTAAGACATAGTGACAGTAATCCAAAGATACCTGAGATGACTGTGTTAATACCAGACAAGTAGAATTTAGAATAAGGAAAACTACAAATGACAAAAACAAAGTATCTAAAATCAAAAGGGTAACTTCATAAGGCATAGCAATGCCAATGTGAATGGACCGAAGAAGACTGGCTAAAATTCATGAAGAAAAAAAGTGATAGAAAGGCAAATAGAAATAGAAAATTCACCAATTTTGCCTGGAGACTTTAAAATTCCTATGTTTGTTAATCAAAAGAATAAGTTCACAGAAATTCAGTAAGACTAGAGGAGACCTGATCAATATTATAAACCAATTTAAAACCACATTCAATAACTATAGAATACACATTATTCTCAAGTGTTCATAGAACATTTATCAAGATAGAGCATGTCTTGGATAACAAAACAAACATTAATAAATCAGAGGTTCTAAGAATACCCACCTCAGGATTTTTTGTTTTGTTTTGTTTTGTTTTTGGAATTTAAACTGAAGTTTATTTATTGTCAAGTTCCATATGTTTTTGGAATAAATGGGACACAGGGAACATTGGGAGCATGGTCTTTGAATTAAACAGAGAATATTTAGTCTTAAGATATGGTTTTAAACAATTACAGAATTGTTGCCCATATAACCATGATTCATACTTCTTAGGGATAACTAGATGATTCTAGTAAAAAGACTATCATGAGAAATATAATGTTTACAGGTGAGCCTTGTCACTTTAGGTCCTTTGCTAAAAAATTGTTATGTTCATGAAAAATTATTACGGTCTAAAGTTACTGGAACAGTAAGTGAAATATTTGTTGTGGCCCTGATGACTTACTCCCTATATCAAATCTATCCTAAACTGTTAGTCTAAACTAATCATGTAATCATTTAGGAATAGGTGTTGAAACTCATGGGACATGAAGAAAATTGTGTTGGAAGTTTTTGGAAATTTTTTCCATAATCCCAAGAGAATGACAGAATAAAGGTTTGATTAATCTGCCAGAGCAGTCACAGAACTCAGGAAATCCATTTACTGACTGTATCACTGACTTATTTTATTTTATTTATTTATTTATTAAAGATTTATTTATTTATTTATACAAGCACTGGGTACTGTCAGAAGTGCGGGAGGGCGAAAGAATTCACCAGATCCAACCACTATGGAGAGCTGTGTGGAGATTTCTGGACCTACTAAACATAGAGCTTCCATATGATCCAGCAATTCCACTCCTAGGTATTTACCCAAAGGACACAGAAACATCAATTCCAAAGAACACCTGCACCCCTATGTTTATAGCAGCACTGTTTACAATAGCTAAGCTTTGGAAACAACCCAAATGCCCAAAAATTTATGACTGGATCAAGAAGATGTGGTACATATATACCATGGAATATTACTCAGCATTCAAAAAAGATAAACACATGCAATTTGCAGCAACATGGATGGCACTGGAAGGGATCATGCTCAGCGAAATAAGCCAAAAAGAAAAAGAAAAATACCGGATGGTCTCACTCATAGCAGGAATCTAGAAAACTTAAATAAGGGACCAGGAAAATGAATATAAGAAAGTGAAAATCAAAATCAACAAAAAACTATGAACCAGAGACACTTTTTGGGGGGTGGGGGGCGGGATGGGAAGGATTGGGGTCAGAATGGGGCGTTTGCAATTGTATGGGGGAATATAAAAATAAAATTTAATATTTAAAAAAAAAAAAAAAAAAAAAAAAAGAATTCACCAGAGCCAGAGCAGGGAGCAGAACAGGCAGACTGATAAAGAAATACACCACTGAGGGAAGCAGCGGGCATGGCAGGAGAGGTCTGCGCGCCATGTGGGACCCTCGCCAGCGGCCGGGGATTGAACCTGTGCTGCAGAGGCTGTGGGGAGCTTCGCAGCCCAGCGCTCAAGTGCTACGCCACCAGGGAGGCCCTCACTGACTTATTTTAAAGGGTACCAAAGGATACATAGCAAGAACAAGACAAAATAGATGCATAGGAAGAGTTATGGAGAATAGGCATTGTTCTTCCATGCCCCCTCCAGTTATACTGTTCTCTCCTAAATCACCACATGTTCACCAATTCAGAAGTTCTCTGAAATAGCCTCCATTTGGGCTTTCATGGAGGCCTTATTACACAGATGTGGTTGGTCAAATCATTGGCCATTGCCAATTTAATTCAACATCCATTCCATCTCCCCTGCCTGGATATGGGGTTGGAGGTGGTAGTGGGACTGGAAGTTTAACACTTTATTTCATAATGATTTTCCTGGCAACCAGCCCTGTCTTCAGGTTTTTTTCAAAAGTTACCTTCCTTAACATAGCAAAACACTTGGGGAATTACAAACTGGGTGTTCAGCTCTGAGATAGCAACTGTAAATGAAAATGATATATGCATGAGAAATATATTTTTTGGCATTTGAGTGATCAAATATATATTTCTTTTTAAAAAATATTTTATTTTATATAATTCTTACATCATTTTTCATTTTTGCACAATGTATCCATTTTCATTTTTGTTATATTCCCCATACAATTGCACCCCCCTTATTTTGACCGTAATCTTTCCTCTCCCAGCACCCCCCAATAGTGTGTCTCTGGTTCATAGTTGCTTGTGATTTTGATTTTTACTTTGTATTAATTAGTCTTTTTCCTGGTCCCTTATTTAGGTTTTGTAAATGCCTGCTATGAGTGAGACCATCAGGTATTTTTCTTTTCCTTTCTGACTTATTTTGCTGAGCATGATTCCTTCTCGCTCCATCCATGTTGCTGCAAACTGCATGTGTTTATCTTTTTTGATTGCTGAGTAAAATTCCATTGTGTATATGTACCACATCTTCTTGATCCAGTCATCTATTTTGGGGCATTTGGGTTGTTTCCAAAGCTTAGCTATTGTAAATAGTGCTGCTATAAATGTAGGGGTACAGGTGCCCTTTGGAATTAATGTTTCTGTGTCATTTGGGTAAATACCTAGGAGTGGAATTGCTGGATCATATGGAAGCTCTATCTTTAGTAGGTTGAGGACTAATGATAAAGAACTGATCACAAAAATCTATAAAGAGCTGATGAGACTCAACAAAAACAAAGAAAATAATCCAGTCAAAAAATGGGCAGAACTAAAAAGAAACTTCTCCAAAGAGGAAATGCAAAGGGCCAACAGGCATATGAAAAAATGTTCAACATCACTTGTAATCAGGGAAATGCAAACCAAAACTACAAATATATATTTCTTAACTGGAAAAGGTGTCCAAACTCCCTTTGGTTTAGTATTATTTATTGTTCCAGCTTAAGAGGACTAAATATTCTAAGTCTTCCTCCTTTCCTTTTTATATTTAATTCACAACGTCCTACATCTTATTAGCCACTAAGATTTGCTGTCCAGTGGTAAAGTGTGTAAAGGGGGAAAGCTTTATTTTTCTCAAATTCTGTTCTTCCTTTCCCTCCCACTCTCTCTAGTCCCTCACCATCTCTCACTTAAACTTTGGTAATTACCTCATGCCAGGACAATCAATCTCCTATCTGGCTGATAGAGGGATTGCTACAAAAAAATAGATTTGCTCTTATGATTCCCCTGCTGAAAAAACAAAAAATATAAACTTTTAGTAGTCTTCTCTTGCCTTCAGGCAGAAATCCAAAATACTGTGCAGGTCTTAGAGCATCCCAAACTAGGTGATGGCAACTCATCTCATCAGTCCTTCTGCTGACTTTTCCCTTACTCTGAGATCCTTTAATTAAAAAAAAAAAAAAAAAGTGTACTTATTTGTAAAGTCTCCCTCTCTATCCTAAAGGCAGAAGTAGACAGAATTCTGAATCAGAGTTCTATTCTCTCTGTATAAAATTATTTACACTGTGCCTCCTAGGTGGCTCAAGGGGTTAAGCTCAGCACTATGAAGCTGTCCATAGCCTGTGCAGCATGAGTTTGATCACTGGCTGGCCAGGGAGATACCCACATGGCACAGCAGACCACTCTTGTCTTGCCTGCTGCTCCCCCTTAGCAATGTATTTCAGTAGATCTGCCTGTTCTGCTCCCCACACTGTCTCTGGTGAATTCTCTCGCCCTCCCACACCTCTGGACTGTACCCCAGTTCTTGTATGCATAAATAAATGTATCTTTAAAAAATTACTTATACTTGTTTTCACTGTTAGACAGTGTATATTTTAAGGTGGGAAATGTACCTTGTTCATCTTTGAATCTTTAGTACTTGGCACAGCTCCTAATTCAGTTCTAGTCATGTTGAAAGTATGTAGTACATTTTAAAATGAATTAAAAAAAAACAAAGTTGAGAACAAGATCTAGAAATTAAATAATACAAACATCATAAAAGGAACTTTTCTGAGGGAGCAGGTTTGGAAAAAGTTGTTAAGACTATTCCTATAGAATATTTCTGCACTTGAATATTCAAAGTTTGCTTTGGGTAGTTAAAAGTTAATCAAAATTATTTTAATTACATTAGATATTTTTGGAAAACAAATACAATACACTGACTATAGTAAAGTTTTACATATAGTAAGGATATTATTAAGTTTTTACAAAGTGTCAATTTAATTCAATTCAGAATACTGAATGTTTGCATAGCTAACCTTTTCTTTATTTGAATTCAGAATATATCAGTTCATGTGTTTTATTATTTTTAATATGACATCAAGACACTCCAGGGTACATTTTATTATGCCATTTATTCATGCCTAGGGTACATTATGAGCTACAAACCTAAAGGCTAAGTGCTTTAACCACCCAAATCATGTATTAGTGGATCAATAAAACACACCCTGGAGTATCTTAATCGTATAATATGTCTCCTACTTCTTATTAAAAGCGAAAAAAAGCAATTAATCTTGAACAAAACTAATACCTTAAAATCACATCACTCTACTGTTACATATTTCATATGGGGTACAAGTGAAAAACAATGGCAGTTTCTTGTTAGGACATTACTAGAGAGATGATGAATTATGCAGTCCATTTACTGAAAGAATAAGTATTTCTGCACTAAAAGCTTCCATGGATAGACAGCCCAAGTCTACATAAAGTATATATTTAGATCTGATAAAATACTTATATAGCAGCAATCCACAATAAAAGAATCAGGCAATGGATTGTTACATTTAACTAAATAAATTTGATTAACTGTGGCTTGCCATGTATTTCCTACAGTTTTACATTCAATTACAATAGTTTACATCAACTACATTTCTTATTGTAACTTTTCCCCCTGCCATTTGTTTAGTAACCAGTTGTTTAGGTCACTAGATTTTTCACACCCAACATAACAAATTGCATACTATAGATGCTAAACAAATATACAGTTTAAATGAAAGGATATGTATATATCCTTTATATATATGTGTATATATAGTATATCATTTTTATATTATATATATATGTATATATACTGCACAACTTCAAATTCCATTTTGTAAGCAATTGAATTATAAATTAATTAAATGCACACAAAATCATACACCTATGTAATGCAAAGAACCAATTAGCATAACAGAAGGCAACTATTATTTATATAACTTCTAATGGTAATAGTATTTTCATATATTATTTAATTTTCACAGTTAAACTATGTATAGTTTTTAATTTGTTAATAAAATCTAGGAACCCAGAGACATTAAGAACATTGTTCATGTTAGTAACTGATGATACTAAGATTGGATGGAATAAACAGATCTGGAATGTGTGTGATTGAAAACTCATATTTTTCACCAGAACATTTGCAAAGTTAATATACGATGCTCTTTAAACTTTAACAAAACCAACCCAGCTGTAATGTAATGACTCAGACATCAGTCTGAGACTGATCCTGTTGTAAACAATTATTATGATTGCCCAGGTTATGGACCATGAAAGTGTAACAGATTAGATGAAATCTATACCATCCTATATATAGGCCTCATATTGAATTTTAGTTGTCTTTATGTTCCTAATTCATGCACACAAAATCAATTGTTTACACTTTAAGTAAGTGGATAAATGGCATCTCTAAGTGGTGCAAAGAAGAAATACACAATATGTGCTTGTATTTTTAGATTAAATATTGATTATAGAAAAAAACTGCTATCACAAAAGAAAATGATATTTTTGGAAATATTAGTATTCTCTGTTATAGGTAGCATTAACAAATTTAGTAGAACAGATTAGAAGAGAAAACTGTAGTGAGGGAGTCACTATGCTTCAAGCACAAGCAAGTTTACTTATTGGGCTGTAACTATAAAGCATCAAAGCTGGTATAGTTCCTTATTCTGCTTTCCTTCAGCCCCACTTCCACTTCCCTATTTCTACCATCTCACTATTAATTTATTCAGTTAAGTCCTTACAAACACAACTACTGGAATATACAGCTTGACTTTTTATTCCTATATTCAATCAATAGAATTTGAGTGTTTAATACTTTTCAAACATTGTGTTAGGTTCTGATGAAATAAAAACAAAAATCCAGAAGACTACCAGTGAGCACCGATGTCAAGATTATTCTGTTTATCTAATAGCTTTTCTGTAGAAAGCTAGAAAATATAGGGCAATGAATACATACAAAAAAAAAAAAAGAGTGATATATTTGGCTCTAGTGCAGGTTTTCAGCAGTGTATAGTAAAAATAAACAACATGTCACAACCAGATCAGAGTTTAAATTTAATGCAAAAGATTTGAACTTTAACCCACAGATGATATTGAAACATTGAAGAAACTTCAATGATCTCTAGAATAGTGTGTTGAAAGTGATGATGCAGCAAAAATACCCTTGTAACTTTACACAATATAAAATATCTAGCCCTCAGCTGACTTTTACTATATAGACAATAGATTCCAGGCTCAGTGAAAAAATGAGAACAGAGATTTCACAATCAGTTAAAAGGATTATATTCTTTGAAGAATTTAATGACAAAAGCAGTTGCCATTTATTGAATATGATTGATCTGTAAGAAAGTACACTGGTTTTATACATGTAACACCCTTCGCAGATGTCTTCCAAGGAACATACTATTTATTCTATTTTCATTAAGGAGGAAATTAGCCCAACTAAGCAAATCCCCATATTCAGATGAGAAACAGGGCATTTTTGACTCCACAGTTTATGCTTCACCATGCATTTACACTACAAGAAGAAAATGGAACACACTTTCAAATTTCATGGAGTTTTCTGTTTATTTCTCTTGACTGTTCAATGTCTTTGATATACAGGGTCTTATATCGATGTATTAAATCCATTTTGAGTTAATTTTTGTTGTGAAATGGTGATCTAGTTTTATTCCTTTGCGTATCCCTGTCAAATTATTCCAACAATTTTTTTGAAGATTCTTTCCTTTCTCCAATGTATATTCTTAAACTTTTTGTCATAGAGTAATTGTCCATATATGTGTAGGCTTATTTTTGGCCTCCCAATTCTATACCATTGCTCTGTATGTATTTGTTCTATTACCATAATGTTTTGATTTCTATAGCTTTGTATCATAGTTAAAGTCTGGGCCTGTGATACCACTGCTCTCCCTCTTTTTATCAGTATTATTTTGGCTATGCAGGATCTTTTATGAGTCCACATGATTTTTAGTAAGTTTTTCTCTATTTCTTTGAAAAAAGACATTGATGAGTTCACAGGAATCACATTGAATTTCTATATTGATTTGGGTAAGAGGACCATTATAAAAATGTTAATTCTTATAATCTACCAGCAGGGAAATTCTTTCCTTTTTTGCGCCTTACTTATTTTATAATGTCTTCAGATTTTCAAAATATAGTTCCTTCATCTCTTCTGTTCATTTTGCTCCTAGATATTTAATTCTTAGTGAAGCAATATAAATGAAATTTGAAAAGGGAATTTCATTCCCTTTTAACTCCTTGTTTGTCTATAGAATGCAATTGATTCTATAAAGAATTCATACAACTCAACAAACACAAAACAGATGATTTAATCAAAAAAATAGGTAGAAGAGTTAAATAGACATTTCTCCAAAGAAAATATAAAGATGGTCAACAGTCACATAAAAAAATGCTCACCACTACTTATCGTCATAGAAATGCAAATCATAATCACAATGAGATATCTTCCATATCACACCTGTGAAGTACTCCATATCAAAAAGTTCAGAAACAAGAGTTTGCAAGTATGTGGGGAAAAAAGGAGCCCTTGTAAATTGTTGGTGGAAATGCAAACTATTACAGCCCTTATAGAATACAGAGTTGAGGGTCTCCCCTGTGGCACCGTGGTTGAGCGCTGGGTTGTGAAGCTGCCCACAGCCTCTGCAGTGCCAGTTCGATCCCCGGCCGCTGGGCAAGGGTCCCACATGGCGCGCAGACCTCTCCTGCCGCCCGCTGCTCCCCTCAGCAGTGTACTTCATCAGTCTGCCTGCTCTGCTCTCCGCTCTGGCGAATTCTCTCACCCTCCCGCACTTTTGACTGTACCCAGTGCTTGTATAAATAAATAAATAAATCTTAAAAAAAAAGAATACAGAGTTGAGGTTTTTTAAAATATTAAAAATATATCTACCATGCAACCTAGCAATTTTAATTCCAAGTTCCCCAAGAATGTAAAAACACTAATTAGAAAGGATATATGTATTCTTCTGTTAATTGCATCACTATTTACAATATCCAAGGCATCAAAATAAAAAAATACAAACAAACCTAAGAGGCCAAGGAGCAATATATCAATCAAGAAGATGTGCTATAAATACACTATGGAAACTAGAGATTAAAAAATATATATAAAAAGAGGATAATGCTAAGTGAAATAAGTCAGAAGGAAAAGATAAATATCATAGGGCATACAGTTTCAATGATAGATGTTTTATAAAGAAACAAAACAAAGGGTCAATCAAAACCTATCTAATAACACACACTAGAAATTTTTCTGTAAAATTAAGGCTACCAAAGAGGTAGGGGGAGGGTGGAGAGAAAAGTGTAGAGGGGGGTCCAATGGACTATCGTGTAGGACTATGGTTATTTTGGTAATAGGTATGATGTAGAGAGATGCATCTGAATTAGTGTGATTTTATACCTCTCAATATATACAGTGTTGTAAACCAATTGTTACCTCAATAAAACAAGAAAATAATGAATTCATTTCAGTTTATGTGGGCCTCTTTCTCACATTAGAATGATTTTCTTGAGGGTAAATCCTGTCTTTTACCATTTACATTATAGCTTTCAAATCTATCCATATATTCTTCCCTTATTACTTTTCCTTTTTGCAAGCAATAATAAATGTTCAGGTTATGCCACAATTAGTGTAATAGTCTAGTTGCTTATCACTCTCCTCTCCTCCAGTTGTCCACCAAAGTGATATTATAAAAAGTGTATAGTGTGACAAAGCTCTCTTGCTGGAAGTCTTTCAATGGCTCTTCATTGTCTATAAGATAAAACCTAATGGCTCATGCATGCCCTGCATGATCCTTAGTGATCAAGCCCTCCTGTCTTGCCAGTCTCATTTCCTGCTACTCTGATTAGGTGACATCCACTCCAGCCTCAGCCAGTGCTTGAAATGCACATGAACTTTATGGGATTAGGTTGTTTGTTGTTTGTCCTGCCTGTACACCATGTCCTCTCTGCTGACACCTGTTTTACCCATGTCTTCAAGAGCATGGCCAATTGTTCCATATTGTTCAAAATTAAATTCAGATGACTCCTCTTTACAGTATCCTTTTCTGTCTTCCAGCTATGGTCTACATATGTATCCTATGCTCTCACTGTCAACTTTGTATTAGGTTTGTATTATCATACTTATCCATCAGTACTTAGGAGAATCAAATATCAAGGTGCTGTGGTAAACCCAGTAAATGAAGGGGAAGAGATAGGCAGATGCTTACATGGCCTGTCTTCACAGAGCAGAGTCCACCTGGGAAGAGTATTAAATTTGTTTACCTCCTTTCCCCAGGCAATAAACTCCTGAAGGAATGGGACCTGCCTTTAATCCTATGTTCTAAATCACTGACACATAACAGACAGTGCTAGATTCTCTTGTCTGTTCATTCTCAGAACCAAGGGAAATAACTTTTATTTTGAGAGATGCAGATTGTAAAACAGAATTGTATAGATAGATTATCTTGTCACCTTTGCAATTACATTATTTCTGTTTTTTTCAAAGTTTTTTCCATGTGATGACCAAAGGCAAAAGATAATTATTTAAATTCAAGCAAGTTAATGACTTGAACTCGTATTCTAAATGGGAAAATAATCATTAGGGAATAAAGGTGGTAATGACTGAAAGATCTCAGTGGATCTCATAAATTAATAGTATAAAAATCAATTACATTATCATACATCCAAGGTGTAATAAAAATTGTCTCTTTTTCTGTTTGAATTGTTAACTACACAACACAAACATATTCACATGATGCTCAATTTAGTTATTGTACTAGCAGAATTGACTAATAAAACATAATACTTTAAATAAATTTTCTCTCAAAAGTCTAAGTCACCAAATAAAATTTTAAGTGATTTGTATGATTATAATTTTATCTGTATAATGTCTGTACTATATATTTTCCATCTTGAAATGAATATACAATATGTACGAAAGCATTAATTATTTCAGTTGAAGAATTTATGGAAATATTTATGCTTAGGTTATTTATTTATATTTCTATCATACATTTATAATTATTTCCATTTGAAAATAAAGCCAGAAGCTACACAGAAAGACCCAGGAAAGAAGCATAGTAAAGTCTATTTAATGAATGTTCAATGCCATTATTTATAAATGTTGTCAATTGGTTATTTTATCTTGAATGTGCAATAAAATGAGAAAATATTAAGTTAATGGATTCAATAACAAGCCCATTATTACTAGAGCTGTAGTGTGACTTCTGCAGCCCTAAAGATTATAGCTGAGCAGCAGAAGGGGAAAAAAGTAGATCATCCATTACATTGAGCAGTTAATGATATTTTATTGCATTATTTATCAAATACTCTAGATATTATTTGTAGCTGCAAGCTTGACCTTAGCTAATCATAATTTGATGAATGTGTATATCATAAAGGCACTATGACAAATGCCCTATTGTTTTATGAAGCAGGAACATGAACTAGTATTATGAAATTCAGCAAGACTGTAGTTTCAAGATATTAATGCTCAGACACTTGTGTGCAAGACAGAATAGATGCTTATAATTCAGACACGGCTGTTGAAATTTCTTTCTCCTTCAGTAATATAAATATTCAAACCATCTATCTTAAATGAATCCTGCAAAGCATTTTTATAAATGCAGCAGGAAGACTGTAATGATACTATATTATTAAAATATTAGAGTTCTCATTCTATCAGCAGATGTGGAAAAAAATCAGAAGCTTTTCACAATGTTATTTATGAGTTCATTTTTAATTAGACTTGAAATATATATTTTGGAGTGAAAAATAAATGTGATAAGGAAACCAATACCTACTGCATAAATTTTAATTTTATCATCCTTCTAGAAAAGGAAATGCCTTATGATTTCCAAGATGAACACAATTACTTCATTTTATATGTATTTTTTAAAGAGTTGGGATGAGAAGTTAGCTCATTAAGACTTCTGTTTTATATGTAAAGTAATATTGGTTGCAATAAAGCAATATTTTAAAGCAAGAATATAATGTTTAAAGCATTTCTTAGATATTAAATCATGAAACTTATTTTACACACGGGGCACCTACATTTGTGAGAGAGAGAATGGAAATTAAATAAGAACTCTCTCCCAATTAAAAGATATTAAGATATTTTCATTCAGCCATATTGTTTATCAGTGATACTCAATAATTAATAAGCCTGGTTTTATTCTTAAAAATAGATCATTTAAATTTTTGAAGTTTCACAACTGTTGTGAACTACTTTAACCTACAACTAACTGTGAAAAAAATTTTCTTATTTTTTAAAAAGTTATTATACTTACATATAAACACAAACACATGAATTTAACAAAGCTTAGATCATTTTTCCACCTGATTGTTACATTTCTAAGTTTTTTTTTTGAAAATCAGTATAAAAACATTTATTTAACCATGATTTTTTAGACTTAATATTTTTTATAGAATTAAAATATTCATATGGGCCTCCCTGGTGGTGTAGGGCTGTCTCACTGCTATCACGAGTATGGCCTGATTTCAATCCCTGGCCAGGGAATTAACACACATATAGTGAGACAGATCTCTCCTGTCATACCCGCTGCTCCTCTGAGCAGTGTACTTCAGTAGATCCACCTGTTCTGCTCCCCACTCTGCTCTCTGGTGAATCCACTCACCCCCAGTACCTCTGGCCTACACCCAGTTCTATTAAAAAATAAACTATTCAGAGGAACTTTGATTTTTCTTTTTTAAAAAATAATATTTATATCAAAGTAACATTGGTTTATAATACTGTACTTGATTCAGGAATATAGGATCCTGTTGCTTCAGGTGTATGTTACCCCCTCACACTGCACACACCATCAAATCACAGATATAGTCTGTAGTATTTTCTAAGCATTGGGATTAAATTATAATCTTCGTCTATATTATCTGATAAAGAAGAATAGATGAGTAAACATGATTTAATCAAATTATTAACTTATTTTTTCAGAGGTATAACAGACTATGTTAGCCACCTATTGAAGACCAATTTTCCCTTTTTATTGATTAAACATACACACACAAAAGAAAATATTCTCTTGGCAACATACCTACATGGGAAGATGCCAGAGATGTCCCAGTAACTGGTTCTCAACAGGTGGCAGTGCTGCTCCTCTTGGAAGTTTAAACAGTGATGCTGGCTGTCATGGTGATCACCCACAGACATTTATTGCTTAGGGATCCTTGGACAGTCCTACATCACAAAGAACTGTTTCATCTAGGATGCCATTGTTGCTACTTGGTAACACTGGCTTCACTAGTCTTGGCAATTTTCTCTATTTTGCCAGGAATGAGTGTGGGGGTGAGCATACTAGTCAGTTCAGACCAAATAAAAGATAAAATGAAGTTTGTTGTAGACTAGTGATTTTCCTCCTGGGAAGAGGGAGTCCTATGCAGACGGTCAGTCTTTAAGTCTATACTCTTTTTCATTGCTGTGAACCAGACAGAATATGGTAGTTGGAACTAAGCAGCCACCTTGGGATAATGAGGTCACTCCCAAGGTGACATATGGCAGAAAAGGACAGAACAATCATTGAATCAACTTAGGGAATGTTTCCTCCAATTTTCTCAATAAACAACACATAGCCATATAGGTTAAGTACTGCCCATCAGGATCTCTGTCATTTGCTCTTGCTCTTTAAGGAATGCTAACTGATACAATAGTATACCTTAGGTAAATTTGGTATATGGAAAAAAAAATTGTGAATATTGTTTAGCTATTTTTTTTTAAAGATTGAGTTATTTATTTATACAAGCACTGGGTACAGTCAGAAGAGCGGAAGGGTGAACCAGAGCCAGAGCGGGGAGCAGAGCAGGCAGAAGGACCGAAGTACACGGCTGAGGGGAGCAGCGGGCAGTAGGAGAGGTCTGCGCAACATGTGGGACCCTCGCCCGGCGACCGGGGAGAAGCCGGGGATTGAACCGGCACTGCAGATGCTATGGGCAGCTTCGCAACCCAGCGCTCAACCACTGCGCCACCGGGGAGGCCCTGTTTAGCTGTTATTAAGCCACATGACAGTTCATGCTTATTTTAAAGAAAAGGTATGTTCCATAGATAAATAGGTCACTGGATATCTTCACGTCTCTTAAATAATGTCCAATATCTTATTGTGTTATTTAATTTTTTGTGGAATACTGAATGTGAAAAGAGAAAACATTTATCATTCTTTGAAGGCTATTTTGGGAAGGCTATTTTGGGAGTATATTCATGTGCCCCCTCCTTACTTTTGTTAACTGTCTCTTGCCAAGAACTTTGCTGCCAAAGGTCTCTCATGTCTAAGAGCATAAAGAGAAAATATAGTTTTTTAATGATAAATAGGGACATTAAATAATCTGTTAAAGTGATGTAAGATAAGAAAAAAAAAAAGCAGAACATAATAAATGGCTTCCAGAAAACAGACACTCCCACTAATCAGATAACAGAAATTTATAATTGGAGTTCTAACCAGTTTCTTTCCCATGTACTGGAAAATGAGGCTAAATTTCAGAGTTGAGAAAAAGATTTCTATACATTATTACATTGTGTTATGCCAAGGTTTTGGCTTATTTTGAAAGTATTTTTATGACTATAATATTGTTCATGGTTTACTTATCTTTCCAATCTATTGAAGCATTCATAAGAAAAATGTTTTAATACCTAAGCCATTGCACAATCAGCATATTTTAAAATCATGTTTTTAAACAAGCACAGGCACAGGAAAATGGAAACTATTCTATGCACCTAAAATTGTGCATCACCCAGCAAGTAAGAGAGAATTGATCTGAATTATTCAGCTTAGCTAACACATTCCAAAGCTACATTCAAGGATAACTCCTCTAGTAAAATGTGTGCTTTGCTGTGCAAAGTCATAGTGATGTGTAGCACTGAGCTCTTGTATTTTAAAAGTGCAGTGGCCTTTTGGAGTTGCAATTCAGTGCACAGTAACTGCAATGCCATAATAAGCCCTTGATTTTCTTTCCCCTGAAATGTACAATATAGTTTTACTACACAGACCCATCTAGTTTTTCTTGTGTCTGTGCTTGTTGGTAGTGATATATTATGTGCATGTGGAGTATGCTAACAATATGTCTCAGAGTCTCACAAAAATAATTTGGTATCATGAGTAGATGGTTAACAAAAATGCTGTAAAATTGTTAAGTAAAAATATAGTCTAATCATAAATAGATATTTTCTAAGCTGAATGTTTTATTTACTTAATGTAATTCCTTCTCAAATTTTCTTAGCCTACATTTATATGTAATTATTATTAGTTTGTTTATGTCTATTTGTTTCTTTTTGCTATTTTTTTCCTACAGACTATTTCCTCCAGAAAATAACTAGTATTCAACAATTGCTGAATTTTGGATTCATGAAAAGCTAATAAAATAACAAGAAGAGAAAATGTAAAAGGAGTAAAAGAGTAAATGTAAAACTTTTTGTTCATCTTGATTGGCCTAAAAACTAGATGCATTTTAGACTCATTTGGGACATATTTTAAAATACTGATACCTTAGTCCCATTTTATTTTTATTTATTTATTTTTCTAAGATTTATTTATTTATTTATTTATTTATTTATTTATTTATTTATTTATTTATTTATTTATTTATACAAGCACTGGGTACAGTCAGAAGCGCGGGAGGGTGAGAGAATTCACCAGAGTCAGAGCAGGATGCAGAACAGGCAGAAGGACTGAAGTACACTGCTGAGGGGAGCAGCGGGCAGCAGGAGAGGTCTGCGCAACATGTGGGACCCTCCTCTGGTGGCCGGGGAGCAGCCGAGGATTGAACCGGCACTGCAGAGGCTGCGGGCAGCTTCGCAACCCAGCGCTCAACCGCTGCGCCACCGGGGTGTCCCTAAGTCCCATTTTAAAACTCTGAATTCATTATTCAAGAGTAGAGCATGTCTATCATTACTTTTAAAAACATTTCAGATGATTTTGCATTTGCTAGATTGCCAAACTGAAAAACCATGGCCAGAAACTTTAGAATTATAATTACTTTTTAATAAATACATGGTTAAAGTCCAAAGAATTTTGTAGCATGAAAGATTTGAATATAATCAAGTACCACATATCTTCAAAACACTTTCTTTAAGCGAAAGGATACTGTTGCACTTGATCACTAGCAGAAAATTATCTCTTTTAGCAATTGTATGAATGCCCACCCCATCATTTGACCGCTCACATTTTACTGGAAATCTTTTATACATGCTTTAAACATTTTTTCATTAAAAAAAAAAGAAGGAAAGCAAAGGTGCGTGTTTCCAACAAGAAGTGAGGTATAAAGCAGAAAAGCAGTAGGTAGACAGAAATAAAAGTACAAAGGAACACTACATCTTTTATTTTTACATAATTAATTTTCCCTTTAGAGTAAATGAAATTAGAATTGAATTGACTCCATTCCTGAAAATGATTAAAGTACATCTGTAGTGATTTATACCATCCTGAAGCATTATAATAAAAATAGCCCTATGGTACTGCAGTCTGTGGTTTCCAGCAATATCTTTGCCTACTATTTGTGTCATTTATGACTAGTCTTCCCTCTACTTTTCTTCTTGTAATATAAATGCATATGCTCCCTAGAGTGTATTCATCAATACTTTGTTTCCATTATTAGACAAAATTAGAGAAAAAGATTTTATTTAAATAAAAGCAGTAGCTTTTCTCTTTGTTTATAATATATTCAACTTGCAAACACTTTTAAAAATAAAACTTTCATTTCATTCCTATTTTATTATATTTCCTAATAAATCTGTTAACTGCAAGAAAATGTTACTTACAAAGAACAAATTATGCTTTTATTTAATACTGTGTTTTAAAATACATTCTAGAATTTTATGGCTTTATCAAAATATTCTGAATATTAATGTTTTTGGTATTATGTACTAAATTAAAGAGAAGCCATTTAATATCATATAGGCTCTTAGACTAAAACTAAAGCGTGCCAAGAGGAAATGATTGTACTACATTCAACCATTCTTATTTGTTCCTAAAATTTTATGAGATTATTGGGTATGCAGAGTTCAGTATTTATGAAAAAGAAAAGAAAGTTTGGATGATGTTTTATTTGCTTAAAAATGCATACTCCATTGTGGTTCAGTAAGATTAATGTCATTTTAAAGTGGAGGTTACCAGAGTTGGATATTGCTTTTTTTTTTTAAAGTTTAATCAGTTTGCTGTTTGGTTCAACAATCCCCTCAGGTACATTTTGATTCAGTGTCATAAAACTGTTTATCCCCATATGAATTTGTGAATAAATCACACCCCTCACTACTCTGTAAGGTCCATTTAGTACACACTTGGTAGAAAGACAATGTTTTTTCAAGAAGATGAAGACATATTGTAGCCTTATGTCTGCCATAAGGTTTAAACCCAACAAAAAATTTATAGCTGCTTTTTTTTTTCTTTTTTGGAAGCACAGTGTAGTCAAGCATTAAATATATAGTTAACAGATACCCAATAGTCACAAGAGAGTTGACAACTTAAATTACAGAGTTATAATGAAGATAAATAGCAATCTAAACATGGGCATATATTGCACCCTGTAATACAATTGATTCTAATGTGTTGTCAGGCAACCTTCCAGGACAGATTAAAAATACTTCCTGTAATTTGATGCTAACAGGGGGTGCACGCGCATGCACACACACACACACACACACACACACACACACACACTACTCCTGCAGGAATGACCAAAGCTCTTATATTTAACAAAAAATAGTGTAACCATAAAATATTTCAATGCACACATGGGAGACATCAAGATGAAATGTCGACTTAATGATTGTGAATTTTCGATAGAAGTATGATAGATCATATTAAATTTAAGAAATGAAACCATTTATTTTCTAGTATGATTTAAATTTTCTTAGGGAATGCATATCAATATTTGAAATTTTTGTGAAGCCAAATTTAACTGGAACAAAGTAAAATACCATTGTTTCTTGTCAATCATATGATTAGAATAAATAATATAGTAATATACATTATAGTATACATACTCATATTGTCCTATATATTGGCAATCTTCAAAATTTTTTTCTTATTTTATTTTATATATTTTCATTTGTTTTTTGCTTTTCTAGTTAGTCTATATAGGTAGATTCTGTCTCTGAAATTCACAATGTAGCTTATTGAAGAATTTTAACCAATTTTGGTTGGCAGAGATATAATAAAAATAGATTTTATAATATTTATCACTCAAATCAAGCTTGTTTTTCTTTGCTGTTGTCCTCTAAATAGTACTTAGCTTTTCATATTTAAGTTTCAGAAACTTCTTCTAGAATGGTTCATATTTCTCTAACTTCCATCATTCCGTGACTTTTTTTTTACCAAGATCAGAAAAAATTTCAGACATTCCATTGTGATGTATTGTCCTTTGATGTCCAAAGGTGTGTTTGTTGATGGAACTGTAGCAATGTTAATAGGAAAGTCTGACTGAGCTTATGGAATGGCACACTAAACATCTAAAAAAGAAAGTGATTCTTTAGAGAGCAAGGATTCTACTTCATTACACATTCTCTAATGAACTCTAAATGCCAGCAAGCCCATTTGATGATGTTACTTTTCTGGAAATTAGTCAATGTCAATGTTAATGAAAAGTAGCTATAAAGTTATTGGGGCAAACAAATTATATCTAAAAAATGTCATTTTTTCCTGGAATTATGCTGTGTACTAGAAATAATATTTGCAAATATAATAAGAATAATAACATACCTGACTTACCTCTCTTAACATAATAAATAATTCAGACAGAGAAAGACAAAAATCATATGATCTCACATATGTATTGAATCTAAAAAAATACTGAACTCGCAAATACAGAGAAGAAATCAGAGGTGGCAGAGGGCTATAAAATGAATGAAGGTAATCAAAAGTGACAAATTTCCAATTATCAGATGATTAAGTCCTGAGGATATAATATACAGTATCCTGACTATATTTAATAATATTGTGCTGCCTATTTGAAAGTTAAATATCAAATCATTATGTTGTATACCAGAAACTAATATAATGTTTTATGTCCATTACATAGCAATCAAAAAAAGTGAAAGCAAAATTCTAGGTAAAATTGAAAATTAAAAGAAAGTTATTGCTAATCATGTAGCCCTCTCTGAAGCATTTAATAAAGTTAGAAAAGACAAGAACCACTAAATAAAAAGTCATAAGAGGCAAAGAAGAGCATTCAGAGGAAAATTAACCACATAAAATGTTGGACCTAAAGATATAATTACTAATAATCTGTACATAAAACTTTGGAACTCAGTAGAGTATACATAGCTAGCAACACAAGTATGCAAATAACAAATTTTGGAATTAACTTCTATATTAGGTGATGAGGGATAAGATCTACCGCTCAAGAGATATGAATGGTAAATTAAGATGATGTGGATATTCTCTTTTGACAGTTTTATTTAGTAAAATAGAAAGAGAAGGGACTGCTGAAATTTAGGGAAAAGGGAAAGTGTGGGATATTTGTGCAGAGTGGAGGTGTTATATAATAAAAGATTCATGACTACAAATTTTCAAGGTAAAAACACAATAGTATCATAATGCCATATTGAGAAACCCACCTGAATTAGTGCTCATGAATTGATCTTGAAATCAGTCAGCAAGGGTGTATGGCTTTCCTCTGCCATCTTGTTTCCCAAATACAGATAAGCATGATGGTTAAATTTGACCTGGTTGGAATTTTGCCAAGTGAGTTTGATGATGGGAAAACGAGAAGAGGATCAGAAAAAGAGGGAAAGAGAAAAAGGTTAGAAGAGAGAAAAGAGAAACTGATTTAATTAGAAAGTGTTTTGTTAACCTGAATTGTCTGTGAATAACATATAGTTAATAATAAGTTTTGGTTGTGTGAACAAGAAAGCATTTTAGGGAAGATTTTTTTTTTTTAAGAAAATGTTCAAGCAAACTCTGTTTTCTTTTTCTTCAATTTCATTTACAAGTAGGTAAGAAACAATTGGAATAATGTATTGAGAAGAAAGATAGAAAACAATAAAGTGAATAATTTGATGGTTTGTATGCATCCAAGATAATTTTAAGAATCAAGACCTTGAACAACTAGATTATTGTGAGAAATAAATACAAAGATTCTAAGAATGGATTTTAATTAGTGTTAAACAAAATCTCAGACTAGGAAATCATATGCATCAATCAATAGACTGTAGAGAAAAATAGATTTCTGCTTTTTTGATTATTCACCTCACGAATACAGTGTTTACAATATTATACTCGTTCAGCAAAATGTAGCAGGTTAATCCTATTCTCATAAGAATAATTTCAGACCCAAGAGTCTCCTTTATAAAATGCTGGGTACATATTAGCAACTTTTTATTGATTTAGACAACATACAATTTGTCAAAAAACCCAAAAAAAACAAAACTACATCATTTAAAGCTGCAACAAGATTTCCTAAACCATAGATGCTTTAAAACCATCATTAGTTATTTTTTGAGCTGAAATAAATGTAGCTCATGTTGAAGATCTATAATCCTAATCATTGTTTCTTTTCTGGTTTTTCAAACTATATACCTTAATGGCTGACTGCTCAGTAGGAGATTAGATGTCCTGCTACAAGTGTACTTGTTACAGGGCTATTTCACTTTGAACCAGATGGGGAAGAACTGTTTATTAATTCAAGCCACTTTTCCCAAACTGACATTTCCCTAATTTCTACAGTAGAAGTAGTAGCTCTTCAAAGCTACATTCTATGTTATAAATGATTTTTCATTTTGTAGGTCAAATGCACCATCTCCCCTCAAAGAAATTTAACTCATAATGTGCCTAAACCCTATTTGCACTGCATTACAGAAAAATTAGTATCGATGGTTGATGGCAAGATACATTTTTCAATTGGTGATGCTAGACAAATCTCTCCTTTCTTTAATTTCCACCTCCACTCCAACTGTATAACATACAGATAAACCATGGGGAAATTATGGGAAGATAAAGGAATGGATGAGAAGCAAGGTGACACCTGGACCCCAAGGATTTGCTTATTCTTCATGTCTAGCAAAAGAGAATTCCATTGCTACATTAGCACACCTGAATTACAGAAGAGGCTTCAATTACTTCCAGATGCTCTAACTGGGGCAAAGTTGGAATAGCTTCTTGAATGACATGGATCTCAGACTCATTTTCCTTCACTATTATCCTTTCTTCATTTATTAATACCTATGATATAATAGGTGTTATACTAATTACTATACAATCAAAGATGACTATGGTATTGTGGCCATGAGGGGAGAAGATGAGGATGGAGACAGGTGATGATCAGGTAAAGGACACAGGAATATGTAGGCATATAGAGTATTAATGTTGGAATTATAGTATATGAATTTGTAAAGGATGGTCTATAATATTAAGGATCTTGATGACAATCTAAGTTTTGATTTTGCCCTCTAATTTACAATGGAGAGAGCATGGGTAATTGAAGATTTTTAAAGCCAGTGAATGACATCCTATTCAGATATTTCAGTTTTAGAAAAATCATTCTTAAAATATCCAGGAAAGGATTTATGGAACACAAGACTTTGAGATAGGGAGCCTATATTACAATAGTTAAAACTGAAAGGATGGAAGGAGAGAGATGGAGATAGGAAGGGACAGAAGAAGGGAGGAATGAAGATTGAATTAAATTATTTATTTCTTTCTTTATTTATTTCTTTATTTATTTATTAAAAGATTTATTTATTTATCCAGACATACAAGAACCGGGGTACAGGCCAGATTCGCGGGAGGGTAAGAGGATTCACCAGAGACAGAGCGGGGAACAGAACAGGCAGACTGACGAAACACACTGCTGAGGGGAGCAGCAGGCATGACAGGAGAGGTCTGCATGCCATGTGGGATCCTTGCAGGCCAGCTGGGATAGAACCAGACCTGCAGAGGCTGCAGACAGCTTCACCATGCTGCGCTCAATCACCTGTGCCACCAGGAGAGGCCCAAGACCGAATTAAATTTTAATGATAGATAAGAGAAGACAGAGATAGCATATAGAGAAGAGATGAATTTAAAAGATACTTGGAAATATAAGCACTATGTTATAAGGACTAATTATAATAAAATAATTTGATTTTAAAAAGATAGCTTAGGGTTGGAGAAAACTCTGAGAGTGGATATGGCTACTTAAGCAAAGTAGATAGATGGAATAAGAGGACTATAGATTATAACTCTAACATACACTAACATTTAAAAAGAATTCAGAGGAGCTTACATATTCTTGTAAAGAACATCCAGAGGGGCAAAAGGAAGAGCAAAAATAGAATGTAGGGTCAGCCTCAGCTGATCCTCTGTATAGAAGAAATGATCACAGCCAGAATTGCACATTTCTGAGCAAAATAAATATTATTGATGATTTAAACCACAAACTCAAAGAATGAAGGTGTTAGAGTGTCACAGTTCCAAAATCCTATTCAAGTGTCTACTGAAATGTAACAAATGACAATCATTAATGATTTTTGTTACAGCCGTTTCAATGCAGTACTGAAGGAAAAAACCCATTTCCTTATATAGGATTTAAGGGTCACTGTTAGAATACTAGCACTTGGAAGAGAATGAGGTGGGATGTCATTTAGAAGGGAAAATAGGCTTATAAAAAGGATATTTTTACTTTTTTTGTATTGAAGTATATGTATACAAATTTGTATGTTAAGAGTGAAAAATTATGACAGATTGAAAATAAACTAAGTGGAGAAATATTAACAGAATCAAAATTATTAATAAGTGTAGACAGTATGAAAAAAACAGCTGAACATATATCTTATTTAGAAGCAACATATCTTCTGCTGAAGTAGAAATATAGAACATTTCAAGATAACTAAGTGTGGAGTGGAAAAATTTACCCATTGCAAGTAAATTTTTCTTTGTGAATTAGGGATTGATTACATTATTAATGTGATTTATGTTGAAGAGGTAGAGGGCTTAGAGAAAATGCCAAGTTTTTATTTTTTTATTTTTTACTATTTTTTATTTATACAAGAACCAGGGTACAGTCAGAAGCGCAGGAGGGTGAGAGAATTCACCAGAGCCAGAGCAGGGAACAGAACAGGCAGACTGACTGAAATACACTGCTGAGGGGAGCAGCGGGCATGGCAGGAGAGGTCTGCGCGCCATGTGGGACCCTTGCCGCTGGCCAGGGATCGAACTGGCGCTGCAGAGGCTGCGGGTAGCTTCGCAGCCCAGCACTCAACCACTGCACCACCAGGGGAGGCCCAATGCCAAGTTTTTAAATGATTGTTGTAAAGACCAGAATAGGGCTACTATGACATTAAGAAATATTCAAAATGACACTGACTATGCCGTTTGGACTGACACTATACTGGCTAGTGGCAGCAGGGTTTTCAACTCCAAGATTGTCTTCAGTACACATATATGCAGAAGAAGAAAAAGCATTTTGCCAAGTTTGGAAGCAGGAAGATTTTTAGGTTGGATTTTATAGAATGATAAATATAAAAATTGTGAGCATTTCAATGTGGTGCTTGATGGAGAGACAAGAAATTGCACCCAGGAGGAGACTGTAAAAGACTAGGAAAAGGAAGGAACAAACAACACACTCCATGTTATGGGTTGAATTGTGATTTCCCCCAAAATACGTTGAAATCCTATCCTCTGCTATCTGTGAATCTAACTTACTTGGGGATAGGGTTTTGAATGTGCAATCAAGTTAAGGTCATTCTGTAACCCTCACACAATATAACTGGCATATTGAAGGGAAAATATCAACACAGATATAAACATGTACACTGGGAAGATCAGGTTAAGATAAAGACACACAGGCAAAATATGAAAACATGGCCGTGTGACAATGGAGCCAGGGATGAGTGCAATGCATCTATAAACCAAGGAGTGCCAAGAATTGCCTGCAAACATCTGAAGCTGGGAGACACAGTAGACAATCTCTCCTACAGACTAAAGAGGAAAACAGGACATCCACGACATCTTGATTTCATATTTTCTAGTTCTCTCATCTATTATCTTGTTTTAAGCTACCTAATGTACGGGGTTTTGTTAGAGCTGACTTAGGAAACTAATATATACAATAACAATTATTATCAAAAAATCTATATTGCCAATTACTTTTTAGAAATAGAGAAAATTAGTTACATGTCCATACATGATTTTCATACTATGTTTTGTTATAATTGGTTGGTTTATGACATATATGACAAGAATATGAGTAAGTGAATTGGAAAACCCTTTACACAGCATTAAAAAACTTTTAATGTTTTCTATTAAATAATTCAATGACCGTTGTGTTCTTCAGTGATGAACTTTAATTTTCAATGCTCTTTAAAACTAAAGGATACATTATTAAAATAAAATATGAATGCTGGCTTATATTCAAATTTTGTAAAATCTATTGATGGAAATAATTTATTTGCATTTTCTATCCCTCACAGGCAGTGCATAGTCACTTCATTGAAATAAATGAGTGAGTGACTATGACTATATCAAATTAATGTTCACAGAATACTGCAAAGAACCAAACTCATCACAAACTGATTATTAATGGAAATGCTAGAAAGAAAATAACAAACTTAGAAAAGCAGTAAACCATCAGGTAAGATAAAGGGGAAAAGAGTATTAAAAATATTGCAAATACAACTGGAGAAAGAAGAAAACTGAAGAAAGTTGATTGGATTTTGCCAAGAACCATTTGAGTCTAAAATAATGCCAGTAGAAGGTTGAGATCAAATACTGTGCTGAAATGACTTCTGAGAAAAATTCTAATTTTTTTCTCATCCAGAACAATTTTCAGACCTTCCTCTAGTTTGGGGAGTTATCATGGTTATTGCAAAAGGTTTATATTAGAAAACAGTAAAACAAATATTTTCAATATATTTCACCAACTATGCTGTGTGTTTCAATCAAATGTATTCACAGGAATACTGAAGGAAACAATATAACATTATTTCTCCCTCCATACCTCATAACTTTTTAATGTTATGATTATTGTCTAATAATGGGAATGGATGCAGAATTTAATTAAATTGTGGGGATTTCTTATACCTAAATAAGAGGATTTCTTAAACCTTATACATTTGTTAAAAATTTCCTGCTGAATTTCCTTTTTTTGCAAACTCTAATTCCCAAGGATTGGACCAAGTTATATTAAAAAGGGACAAGAGAAACTTGTTTTCCTGTCAGTTTGTGGTAGAACAGGAATTTAGCACAGTGGCTACAGACGTACTTCCCTTGATTTCTGAAAAACAGTTGTGCACATTGCAGAACAATGTCACTCAAACCCTATTAGTTAATCTCACACTAGGTGCCACTAGTGTGAGAACTTCTAGTTTATTTAACTAACAGGAGGTTAGGGATCAGGTGCTTTTGATAAACAAAACTTGCCAACTCTCACTATCCCAATTTGTAAATTCCTGTTCCTTTTTTTAAAGAAAACTAGCCAAAATCCATTCTCTCATCTTTAAATTACTGCCCCTTTTGTTAAGCAAAAGTTGTCAAAACCCATTCAGGATCCCATGTGTGAGTCCTGTCCCTTCAGACTAAGCAAGAATATTTCCTAGTAGCCTTAAGCGCCAAGAACTGATTCAACTCTGTATCTGCCCCAAGTGACCCTTGAGCGTGTCCTCTCCCCTAAAGTAAAGCTTCATTTCTAATCCACCTAAATTGACTCCTGAATAAATTATTTCCTTTGTAGAAATCAAGCACCTCAGGATTCCTCTGCATGCCTGGGCCTCTTTGTGATCTATGTATATCACAAAACATAGGATTTGCATATGTGTGTACATATGTGTGTATATGTATACACACATACAAATATACACATACACAGAACATGCATATGTACATATCCTAAAATTGTATTATTTGTTATATGTTACATATATATATTCATATTTACATCAACACTCTTAAGTTCCTTTTTCCAGGTTTCTAGATCAAGGAATGAAGAAAAACTCATTCTAAATGCTGAAAGGGGGGCTTCCCCGGTGGCACAGCGGTTGAGCGCTGGGCTGTGAAGCTGCCCGCAGCATCTGCAGTGCCGGTTCGATCCCCAGCCACCGGGTGAGGGTCCCACATGGCACACAGACCTCTCCTGCCACCCACTGCTCCCCTCAGCAGTGTATTTCCTCTGTCTGCCTGTTCTGTTCCCCACTCTGGCTCTGGTGAATCCTCTCACCCTCCCGTGCTTCTGACTGTATCCAGTGCTTGTATAAATAGATAGATAGATAGATAGATAGATAGATAGATAGATAGATAGATAGATAGATAGATAGATAGATAAATGCTGAAAGGAAAGGAGAAGAAAAGGTGCCATTTAGTCTTAGGCCAATGTCCTAAAGCCAAATCAAAATAAGCAGGGCCACGGATAGTAATGATTTGGTACTTATATGGCAAATCCATTTTGTCTTCCTGAACTTATCTTGTATAATAAAAGGGAAATGAACCCTTGATGTTCATGCAATCAGTGCGATTGTGATAGTGTGAGGGATGCTATTGTGGTTTGAGGAGGAGGTTAGTTTTTACTCTACTTATTCAAGCAGTTGTGATATATAATGCAAGCCATGGCTACTGGCTTTTTCCTTTTGTAATGCAAATGCCTGGCTGAAGCCTTCATTACCCAGGCTTCCACTTCAAAAAGGATATGCCTCAAGGGGCCTCCCAAGTGGCGCAGTGGGTAGAGTGCAGTGCTGTGAATCTGTCTGCAGCCTCTGCAGCGCGGGTTCGATTCCCTGCCAGCCAGGGAGATTCCCACATGGCGCGGCAGACCTCTCCTGTCATGCCCGCTGCTCCCTCAGTAGTGTATTTTGGTTGTCTCTCTGTCCTGCTCCCCGCTCTGTGTCTGGTGAATCCTCTCACTCTCCCATACCTCTGGCCTGTACCCCAGCTCTTGTATAAAAATAAATAAATCTTAAAAAAAAATGATATGCCTCAACACAGTCTAGAAAGAGAAAAACAGTGGTACCTCCAAATAGGTAAATAATCATGACATACATGCCTTAGGCCACTCCTTCTCCTCTCCCCCTCCATGAGGTTCCTTTGTTTTACAGATCCTTGTTCACTTGGTAACTAGTCTTTTTGGGTCACAGTTTTCTTTTGTTTGTTTGTTCTCTTCCTTCTCTTGGTTTGAGTTCCCATTTTTAAGTTTTAAATTCCTCAACACAGAGTGAGTCCTAAAAACCATAGACAAACACTCACCCCATTCAAATCAGAATTCCATGACCTTGCTGCTCATTCTACCCTGACCTGGCTATGTGTTTCTTGGGGTGCCTTTTACACACCAGGATCACTTCCTAATAAAACTGGTTTCTTTAAAGTTTCCTCATGGATTATGCAGAAGGATTACATGCAATCATAATAAATACAAGGTTGGTTCAGTCAAAATGTTGGGCAGAATGAGGGGCACCTCAGGACCCCTGAAAACTGCCTGTTCTAAATGGATTCTATCATTCACTGCACAAAGACAAACATGCTTTTCGTAAGACCTTCAATTAAAAAGAGCTTTAATACAATTAGTGTGCAATAGAGAGAACAGAGGAGAAAGAATATAGTTAAAATGTTTTCCCATGAAACACCCAGTTACCCATTGTGGGCAAATGCCCAGCCAAACAAGGTTGGCTCAAAGCAGGGCCACTGAGGCTGGAAAGCCTGCCACAAGTCTACGGCACCTTCTGGTGGGGACCCATAAGAAAGGAGCAGAAGGGGCCAGGCGAGTCTGGAAGGAATGGAGCAAATCAAAATACAAGCCAAGATAAAGGCTGCCATTGTCAGCTTCCCTTAGGTCTCTCATTCATGTCTCTTTCAAGTGTCTCCTTCTATGTACCCCAAGTTCCTGGTACAAGTCCAAGACAGAGAGGCAAGTGCAGCTTCTTCACATGTGTCTCTGCTCTACTTTGTGTCCCCCAAATCTTTTCTCTAGTCTCTTCTTCAAGTCTCCTAGTCTTCTTCCTTCTTCCTTAGTCCTGCTCCTCCCTGACCAGTTGCACACTTCCTTGGTTGGGGCAGGGAACCTGGAATCTCCCCATCCTATGGGGATTATACTGCTATAATTAGGGAAATGTTTAGTGAGGCAGAGCCTCTCTAATGGAATAGAATGATGATGGAAAAGGGAGTATTTGTGCTTATGACCTTCCATGATCACAACAAATCCACACCTCCACATGGACAACATACTTGGAGATATAAACTTGAATAGTCTGAATAGCCTTTCAGAAAGATAATATTCCAAAACATTATATTTCACAATTTTCCAAGAAACCTTATATTTTTAAAAAGACCTTACATTCAAGACCATATCTAAAACGGAAGAAGAAAAATACACATTTCTATACAATGTCTGTAAGTATATCTGGCAATTCAAGGATATACAAAATACATAAATCTGAACGCTGAGCAGAATTCATGAGTTTTATTCTGTAAGTCATTCACTAGAAACCCAAAAATAATTAATTTTGGGACAAGACTAATACATGAATAAAAACTAAGGTTTAGAATTAGGATTTCTTTCAAAGAAGAGATAAAATGATAGAAAATGGCAGAATGAAGGAAATCAAAGAACCACAACTTCTAATAAATGGAAATGGAATTTATATTAAAAATTCACCACCCAGTCTTCTACCCAAAACTTCCTTTCTACAATTCTTATTTCTCTTTTCTCCCACTCTCATGCTAGCTTAAACACAGTTAACTGAAGTACAAAATTCTATCAGCAGATATATAGCTAATGTTCAAAACCTTGGAACTGTGAGAAGACTTAACTGTTAAAAATAGAATTTAAAAGAAACCAATTTCTTTTCAAAACTTACAGATGAGTTAAAAGGACATCAATATCTCTGAAAGAATCATGCATTTGGAAAAATATAATTTTTCAACCCTTGACAATCTTAAAAATTGCTATAGCATGTAAAAACACAAACATACCGAATAGCTCAGGTTATAAAGGTGCAATGGAGCCTAAATCAACAGACCAACAAGCAACTTCTGTGTCAAAAAGATAGTATTTTAAAATCAATTTTTATGCCCAAGACCACTCCCATTTTGAAATGAAATACAAAATCTGTATTTTCTCTTTATAAAATGATATGGGTCAATATTATGGCTAATACCACAAAGCTCAACAAGGACACTGCAAAATAATTTAAAATTATATATACAGACTATTATGTTCCATTTTAATACATTAGACAAAAAGTGCTTTGGCTTTTTATAGGTGTTTTTTTTTTTTTTTTTTTTGAAAAAGTAAAACGCATCTTGCTTACAATGACAAACCAGCTTTTCTGCTGTGGATCCCTCCAGCAAAGGTTTAATACATCTGATTTGTCAAAGTCAACACTGCTGCTAATCTTTCCCACCAGTGTCAAATGCTGGGAACTAACACCTATTCATTTTGTTGTGCAGTGTAAGGAAGGGGAAGAACAATGGGCAGAAAAGTAATCTGCACAAACATCAGAATAAAAAGGTTTCCTTGGGCAAAAACTACAAAGAAATAAGCAAGAAGAATTAAAAATTGTTTTTCTGTAACTTTTTTATTGTAAACATAAATTGACAACACTATCCAATTTAGGTGAATAGGTTCATATCTCTTTCCATGTATGATACCTGACCAAATCCACTTTCAAATCACCCATAATCTTCCACCTAAGTGTCTTTGTGCCCCCTCCCTCATTTGTTTTATGAGAATTATTTTGTGCCTCTCGTTTTGCCTCTACTAAGTTTTCTCGATTGTTAATCCCAAACTTTACTATATTACTTATTGAAGCTTTTAAGGCAAGAAAGGTATTTTCTACAAGTATCAAAATGCCATGTATTTCACTATATTATATAGTCAGGTTGGAGTAAATAAAATAATATTAAATATGAAAAGCTTTAAAGCCTTAAAGCAATACCGTTAATACTGCCATTTAACCTGAATTAATAGTATTTTAGCCAGAGATCTGATAATGTATTGGTATTTAGATGAGCATCACATAGGTGGTCTCCTATCTAACAGTGTGATATCCATACAAAGGGGAGGTTCCAGGTTCCCTGCCCTACCCAAGGAAGGGTCGAGCTGGGCAGAAAAAAATGATTGGGAGAAGGAAGAGTAAAGTTGAATAGGGAGGAGAAGCTAGAAAATAGTGGGAGAAAGACTGGGGAGGACATTAAGATAAAAGGCTGAAGGAGGAACACAGAGCAGAGAGACATTTGAAGAAGAAACCATACTTTCTTCTTGGCTTTGGGCTTGTACCAGAAGAAGGGGTTACAGAAGGAGAAACTTGAAAGAGACAGGGATACCGGGTGAGAGAACTTGGGGTGGCTGACCATGGCAGACTTTATCTTGTATTTTGATTTTGCTCTTTTCCTTCCTTGTCTGGCCCCTTCTGCTCTTTGGTTCCCCACCAGAAGGTGCCTTAGACTCCTGGCAAGCTTCCAGGCTCAGTTGACCCACTTTGAATGAACCATGTTTGGCTGGGCATTTACTCATGAGGGAATGGGTAACATTGGGTGTTTCTTGGGGAAACTATTTTAATTATAGTCTTTCCTTTCTCTTTCTCTCCACTACACATATAATTGTAGTAAAGCTCTCTTTTTATCAAAGGTCTTACTAAGAGTATGTTTGTCTTTATGCAGTGGATGGCAGAATCCATTTAGAGAAGGCAGGTTTGGTGGTCCTGGGATACCCCTCATTCTGCTTGCTCACACTTCCAATATGAGAATATAATTTTTTAAACAAAAGGTCCTCATTAGACATTTATAGACATAGTCAAATAGTCTCATATTAGATACACTCTGACCACACCCATCTCCAAAGGTGGTCAAAAAATAGAATATCATTGATTTAATGCCCTGAAATGTGGACATCTGTATGATGAACATTGCCACCTTGTTGACCTTCAGATTGGATTTAAGGAGAAACAGGAAAGGTGAGGAGGGAGGGTAAGATGGTGGCAGAGTGAAGACAAAGGACTCACAACATCCACTCACTCATAGCTAGATTGCAGGGGAGCAAAGCCAATAACTCCTGAAGGAAAAAATAGTCAATTGCAGCACATACTGGGAATAATATCCAGACCCATCATGTATGTGCAGTTCCTTGTATATCAATTATATGTAATAAAACTTTATTAAAAATAGGGATATATAATGGGATGGAAAAAATGGTCTAAGAAGTCTGAGAAGCATACTTAGGTATGATTTCTCTTTATAGTTAAGAGCTGGAGGAATATATCTCCACAGCACCAAAAGAAGTATATATTAGCTGCAGAAGCTGTCTTTTCTTCCTTTCTAACTTCCCACCTTCTCTCTCTCTCTCTCTCTCTCTCTCTCTCTCTCTCTCTCTCTCTCTGTCTCTTTCTCTCTCTCTCTCCCCCTCTCTCTCAGGAACCTTCGTTCCTTCCTTTTCAAACTTGCTAATTCCTCGCTCTCTCCCTGATCTCTCTATATATTACATATGTATGTGCATAAGTAAATAATTGGTACATTTCAATTTGTTATTTATTTTAAATCTTAAAAATAGGAGGGGCCTCCCCTGGTGGTGCAGCTGTTGAGCTCTGGGCTGCAAAGCTGCACGCAGCCTCTGCAGCGCCAGTTTGATCCCTGGCCCCCGGCAAGGGTCCCACATAGCACGCAGACCTCTCCTGCCCCCCACCGCTGCTCCCCTCAGCAGTGTACTTGGTCGTTCTGCCTGTTCTGCTCCCCGCTCTGGCTCTGTTGAATTCTCTCACCCTCCCGTGCTTCTGACTGCACTCAGTGCTTGTGTAAATAAATAAATAAATCTTTAAAAAAAATCTTAAAAATAGGAAGTAATAAAATTAAAATTAATTACTTGAAAAATCCCATATTTGACATATGATTTTCTCTGTTGTGACATAGAATACATAACTGGACTCATGATCTGTCTAAATTTAGGATTTGAAAATTAAATAAGAATTTGAAAACTTATATACAACTATCTTTCTCTCTCTTTTAAGTGTGATATACTTTGAGTTCCATTTTGTGGACTACTTCAAACTCTCATTCACACATTATATGTAATTTTCAGGTTATACTTTGTGGATGAAACCTTGATTTCATGTACTTAGTGTTCAACAGTCATGTTGACTGAAAGAAAACTCATGGTGTTCTTGCTAATGAATTAAAAATGATTGTAAATATTTCTCTGCCTTATTATATAGTTCCATTCGTGTTCCTACTAATATTTTTGTACAGCTATTTAAAAATCTTTGTGTACCCTACACTGCACAATGTTATTGTCATAACCTATGAGAAAGTAATTAGTCTTCATATTGTCAATTGAATAATGTTGCCTAAATTCAATGAGCTTAAGCAATATTTCCAAGATTACAAAATCAGTAAGGGTGAAAAATCTAGTATAAAAACTAAGTCATTTCTATCTCTACTTCCAAAACTCTCTGACTTAAGCATGAAATCTCAATGTTTACTCACTTCAACATCCTAAGTGAATATTATTAGTAAGATAATCATTTACAAAAACCCTTAAACTGTCTTGCATACTGGTGTGACAGAGGTCTCCAAACTGTCTTCTATGGAATTTTGGGTGATATTTCGATTCTACTTTAGTTACATTGAAAACAAATTTTTAAAAAAATCTGAATATCACCCATATTTATGCATATGACCTTTCATCATGATGAGTCAAGTTGCTTCAAGATTCTTCTTACCCAAAACCAATTAATGACACCAAAACGGTTTCATGCTAGCGCCATTTAGGTATTTTCGGAAGAACATATATTTAAAAATAACAAATGTTTCGTTGCTAGTTGCATTCACCCTGGAATCTTCAAATGTGTGTAAAAATTATATTCCACACACATTACTGGTGCCATTTCATTTCACCTCTATAAACTTGGGTATCACTGTTCAATTTCTGATAAAGGATCTGGCACCATCTATTTTTGACCTATTTTAGGTTGTCTTTAGTGTGTAATTTGCATTTTGCTTTCTCGTATAAAAAAGCTCCCTCAAGGCAAAATGCTTTTATAAATATAAAAGTCTCCTTTGTTTCTGTTCAAAAACCAATTTGAAAATATTTTCCAAGGCTATTTTTCATACCTTTGCTTCCTAAACTTATCATCCCTCATGTAAATATACAGTAATGTCTTCCATTAAGAAAAATATATCTAAATGATAAATCTGGATTTTAGGCAACTCCTCAAAGCAAGTCCTTAAAAACCTGTAGTATATGAATTTTCTAATGGAATGTGTGTGTTTCTGTGTGTTTTATTTTGAAGTCAAGAGAATGAAGGACTAGACATAAAAGTTAATATTTCAAACAGTTTACTCCCTGTCTTCTAAAATTTATATCATAAGCTACAATCCATTATGTAATGGAATAAGTCTCTATTATAGAAAATTAATAATTAATCAAAATAACTGAAAAAGAAGACAAAGGAGAAAATAAAATTACAGTGCAAAAGCATATAAGATTAGGAAAACATTAATAAACTAATTACAAATTAGAATAAATATTACTTTGTTAAGTACAAAAATCCTAGATTAAAAATTGTACATATTCAAGTATGCAACTCCTTTAATTCATGGGCTATTTCTGTCTTTTAATAAAATTCTGTTTGTTGAGACTTAAATTTTTAAAATATTGGGGCCTCCCTGGTGGTGCAAGGGGCTCAGTCTCAGCACTATGAGGCTATCAGCAGCCACTGAAGCATGACTTCGATCCCTGGCCAGGGAGCTACCTACATGGCACAGCAGACCTCTCCGGTCTCACCAGCTGCTCCCCTTAGTAGAATATTTCAGTCAATTCATCTCTGAATTTGAAGAACTCTTAAAATGTGTGCTCCAGTAGGAAAAAGGAGAGTAGGAAAAGAAATTACCTCAAGATAGGAAAATCCATAACCAAAATAAAATTATGAGAAAATGGTATCAAGGAAGTAAAGGGGAAAATGTTTCAAAAGGATGGACTCATCAATTTTCAAATATTGGTGTAAAGCCAAGATGAGAACTGAAGTGTCCAGTGGACTTAATAAAAAGCAAGTCAAGGGACTAATAAGCTACCTACTGCACTAAGGAGGTACCTTAGCAAGTGAGGTGGCTTCTTAAGAAAGCTAGGAAAATTCATGAAGGTAGAGTAAAATTGGAGAGAACTGGAGATATAGGTATGGAAAAAGAAACTGAGATTTGCAAAAAAACAGAATTTCGTATAGAGTAGCAGAAATATGGATGGTATCTAGAGGGGAACTTGAAGTTCCTGCAATAGATTGGTAGGTATGTATGGTTAACATAGAGCCTTTCCATGGGAAGGATTCTAGTGCAAAAATAGAAGTGAAGATTAGGTGGATACCTGAGAAGTTGGAAGTAGAAGAGATATTGAAAGTTGATAAAAATTTGGGTGCTTTTTGATTTGAAGGCAAATGGGTGCAGAAATTTGTGAGATGATTTTTTGATTTTCACAAGGAAACTGAAGGCAATATTTGCTATAGAAAAGCAAGTGGTCAAAGAAGGTAAAGGAAATTTGCAAAGTAATCAGAAACATCATTTTCTAAAAGGAAACTTTCTAAAGTGCAGTCTTGAAACAATGGAAGGAGACAAAGTATGATAAGGGTGTCTCAATGTCTTTATGCTGATGAAGTAATGAATTTGCATTGTTCATCAAATGCCAGTCTTTTTTTCTGTAACTTATGAATTTTTGAAGATGGAAGATATAATTTTATCTGGAGAGGCTGTGAGGCTTGCAGGGAAGATATCATAGCACGAAGTGGCCTGTACTCTGAAACATAAAGGACAGACAGAACCTGAACATGAGACAATAGAACAAGCAGCATCTCAGCATGTGTAGCTAAAGGAAAAGCTTGAAAGTAAAACATTCTGGGAGATCCTGCTGTGCCATGCTCGTGGGGGCAGAGGTGCTAACTTTGCTTCTCTTCTCTGTCTTCTGAAATTGTGTGTATGTTATAACAAGTGCGATTTTGTACTTTTTAAAGGCAAAGGTAATAATGAAAATACACAAACACACACATATAGATGTATTTGTGTGCGTGTATGTGAGTACCATTAAATCTGGTTCTTGTCCTAGAAGGATATTTTAGTCCAACAAGCTTTCCTTCAAAACAGGAAAAGACAGAAACTAAAGGAGTTGGACTGTCTGCTGTTGTTCCCTCTGCATGTGCCTAAGGGCAGCAGACAATCTGGAGGACTGCAACCATAGAATGATAACGATTTAAAAAAAAAAAAAATACCGTCTGGACTCTTGGTGATATAATTGATTTCTGTTTTGTTTTTATTTTTGTGTATTTTAATTTTTTTTTGCCTCAATTCCTCTTCAGAACAGAATCTCTTTCAAAAGCAGGGTCATCTTCATATTTCTTTCAGTACAATGGACATAGCTGAAGTATGTAAATGCGAAGTATGTAATTAAAAAGAGGATAGGGGAAAAGGGGAAAATATGTCATTACTGTACTATTTTCAGGCTTATGTGCTAAAGGGCAGAACTATTTTTAAATATGAGGCATGTTCATCTCACTTAATGTCTCTGTCGGTAAGATATTCTTATATATTTGTCCTTAGCTAAATCTCAATATATTATAAATTAGCTATTTTCAAGCACATTCATTGACTCATCATTAAATTTGTATAGATATTATAGGTTTCACTTCTTTAATGAGCTACATACTCCCTTTCCTTGAAACATTTAGCAATGTAGAGAATCTATAAATACTTAATGAAATGATCAAAGGAATGAGAAAGGTTACTAATGACCTATTGGATTGATACTGTAAGCCACTTTAAACTTTTCAAGTTGGGAATACTATTTTGGAGTAAATCCTTAAAATGATTTGTAGTTAAATCTCATGGATATATATGTATATACACACACATACCATATATATATACACATAGGTTTAACTCAATCTCTGTCTGTGTCTCCCTCTCTGTCTCTCTCTATATATATGTATGTGTGTATATACATATATATATATAATATTATATGTAATTGAGTTACTAAAGACAAGAAAAAAGTTCACAAATTCACATTTAAAATATTTATCAATTTATGTGTAAAATATAGAAGCAGAAGAAGTCAGGATTTTTTTAAGTAAACTCATGATTGATTTTGTAAAAAAGTTTATTGAAATGCTGCTGGGACAGTGAAAACTCTCTTCCCATTTCATATTAAAATGCCATTATTGGAAAACATATATACTTTCTTAAGATGGGACACATTATCAGAATGGAGTGAGGAAATTAGAGTTTAGCTCATTCTTGGTCTAAGTATTTAATGTAATATACAGATGTTTATATGTTGCACATCTAGAACTTATATAATGCTAAAATATAACGTTTTTTGCTAAACAGTTATAAAACATAAAAGTGAAACAAAAATATATTTAGCTTGAAAAATAGTCTTTTGATATTCACTTATTATTTTCTGAAAAAATGCTTCCCAAGAATACATAGAGCTATATAAATGCAAACTTAAATGATAACTTCTGTAGACTTTACATATACAATGTAAAAATCAGCATTATCTAAAATTAATGATACGCATGTCAAATATTTGTCCATACTTTCACACATGTTTATAAATATATACATACATGTGTCTATATATGGTATGTACATATCTATAGGAATATATATATATACACACACACACTCACTCAAACATCTTAAACTATTCCTTGACATTTTAGATGTGAACTCAGTACAGTTTATATCAGGAAAAGATTATTATAGATATATGAAATCACATTACAAATGAATGAATTTTATATAGAAAAACAATTTTACATTTTGTACATATGTGAACATTTTATTTAGATCTATAATGACAGATGTAGACAAATTTACCCAGAGTTATCATCTCTAGCTTTTACAATTTTTAAAATTAAAGGAGGCTACAGTGGTCAGAAATATTTATAAGTAAACCCAAAGCCAAATTTCTTTAGGATCTTGAAGCTTTATGATGGTAAGCTGCTGGGCATTAATAACATCACTGGTCAGGGGAAAACTTAAATACATGGACCACTCTCAGCCATGATATTAAACACCCACTTTTTCCCTTTTGTCCTGACCAGGAGATCTATGCCATAAAACACAAAATAGCACTATATTTCATTCAACAGAAGAATAATTTAATACTCCCCTACCTCCAATACAAATTTCACATGTGCAGTATGACTTAATGTATCAGTTTTATTTTACTATAATGTGCAAGCAAAAGCATTATGAAAAAAAAATATAGTTCAAAAGGAAAGAAAACATTTTATGATTTGTAACATAGAATAGTTTCTCTGCTCCCTAGCCACATTCTGGTTTAAAAGAATTTCTTATCAAACTCTCACCATAGCAAAGAAAAAGAAAGCTTCTCTTACCAGAGTGGGATAAAGCTTCAACCTTGCAATAACGTTTTCTGCAGCTCTTGTTTGAAAAGACGGATCCAAAGCAGCTTTGTGCATACAACTGATTTGGCTGATCTCCAGTCCCTGCACAAAAAACAGTATAATTGGCTCTCAAAAAAGTGTTGTAAACATTCATCATGATGGCACTTGCATGTTGAATATAGTCACAGTTACACTAGCCGACTTTTTTCAAACAGACCAATTGCATTTCCACTTTTAATACATGCTGTTTGGTTTTCTCTAACACTGAGATTACTATCTTGAAAGATATCATGAATTTGTGAGTATCAACTCTACTACTATGTCAAAACCTTTGAGTTCTGAAAATGCAGTTTGAGCCTGAAAATTAAAAAAAAAAAAACACATTTTAAATTAAGATGACATTATATGATATATATATATATATATTACTTGTCATCTATATGTCTTGATTTTAAAATTTGACAATATACAGTCCTTTGTTTATATGTTAATGAAATATTGTTATTATTAAGTCTCTTTCATTCATAATTTGATAAAAGTCAAGTTAACATTCCACATCTCTACTTTGCACAGAAGCCACATCAATAAATGCCTACCACACACCCTAGAGTCTAAGACGAACTGTGCTGGATTTCTAAGTCTCATTAAATATTCCACTGTTCCTTTGCCCAAACCTTCAAAGGGGTCCAGACACAATCACATCCTTTAATTTTTATGGGAGCAATGAAGGGGTCATAGAGCCTGGGCTTTTTTCTTACTTTCAGACATTCAATTTTTATGGGAACTTTAACTGATTATAACTATGAGTGGCATATTCCTGTAACAAAAAAAAATGTGAATGTTAGATCAAAAAATAAAAGCCTCCATGAAAAACACAGTCTCATTTGTATCACTTCTTATAACAATCTAAGCAATGCATTGATCTTACAACTACAAGAATCTCTGTCTTGCTTCCCATGTGTATGAGGCCTTTCAGCAGTTATCAGCAGTGGCACTGTATGAGAAATATGAATTAACTGCAAAGGGGGTCTTTTTTTGCATTTTAATACCTGATAGCTTATTTTAATCAAACAATTTAATCAAATAAGCAAAACAATTTATGACTATACAAATTATGTTTGCATAAATATCTAAAAATTATAAATTATGGCATATTTACATCTTTTAAAAGTTAAGATATTCTAACTGTAAACTTTCTGTGTTGCTGAGGCTTTTTTAGCAAAATCTTTAAATTAAAAGAATCTAAAATTTTGAAAGCTGACCATTCCTTACTTTTCTTTATAGATGTTATTGCATTTGAAAGATGTTGTAATTCAAATACTGCAAACCAATATATACTACTCCTCTAAGATTACAGATAACTGACTTTATTATGCTACTTAGACAGGGAGAATATGGAGGAAGAAATCCTAGATACTGTAAAGTTGGTTTCAGTGAACTTTTATCTCCCATATATGATATTTGTCTTTACAAAACTTTCAATTACTATTTTTAAGTTAATTATTTCATCAGAAAAGTAAAATTTATTGTTTTCTAAAGCTAGAATTCTGAAAGGGTAAATGATTTGACAAATTACAAAAATATTTAAAAGATTTATTTATTTATACATAAAAAAACTAGGGTATAGGTCAGAGGTGCAGAGGGTGAGAGGATTCACCAGAGAAAGAATGGGAAGCAGAACAGGCAGATTTACTGAAATGCACTGCTGAGGGGAGCAGCAGGTGAGACAGGAGAGATCTGCTGCACCATGTAGGTCACCTCCCTGGCTGGGGATAGAACTCATGCCACAGTGGCTGGCGATAGTTTGATAGTGCTAAGAAACTATGTATCTAAGACTTAAAAACAACTTTTTTTATGGTTTCGCTTGCTGATTGGAAATGGGGAATATAACTCTGGAGAATCTTATATTTGCCATTGCAAATTGTAGAGCCTGAAGGTTTATATCTAGGCCTAATGATTTTGGACACAATTTGAAAGTAATCTTCAAAAAGGTCATTTTTATTTTTATTATTTAATTTGAACAATTTTGAAAATTCATCTATAGTCTATTAACTATCAACTGAGCGACAGATTCTTTAAGTTAAAGTTGTTAGAATATAGTAGTGAATAAGATAAATACCTTTCATTTTATGTTATTTTAAATCTTCCTAAATATAATAGAATTACTTTACTTTTTTTTTCCCTGAAAAAAAAAAAAAAAAGTCACTGTATCTGAGTTCCCAGCTTTTCCAGCCCACCTAACCTGTTTATTTTTTTAGTTTTTTTTTAAAGATTTATTTATTTATGCATACAAGAGCTGGGGTACAGGCCAGAGATGCACGGGGTGAGAGGATACACCAGAGACAGAATGGGGAACAGAACAGGCAGACTGACTGAAATACACTGCTGATGGGAGCAGTGGGCAAGACAGGAGAGGTCTGCTGCACCGTGTGGGTTGCCCCCTGGCTGCCTGTGGATCGAACTCGTGCTGCAGAGGCTGTGGATTGCTTCATAGTGTGGTGCTTAACCCCTTGTGCCACCAGGGAGGCCCTTAATATGTTTATTGAATGTTTTTAAACTTCAACCATGAAACTTCTTAGATGTTCAACTTTCTTCTGCTAATTCCTCTCATTGATATCAACTATTCCCTCTGCCTTGAATTATTCTCATCAGTTTAAAATCCTGCTTTAATATTTTCCCGAATTAACAACAATTACCTCACCTAGCTTTTTCAAAGTGTCCATACTCATCAAGTCATAAAATTGACCTCATATACTTGATCTTCCATTAGTACATGACCTAGTTTACTAAATCCTTCTTAAACATTGTCTTCACTTGACTTAAGTGTATGTCACATTCTTATGATATTTCTTAACTATAGAGCCCATTCCATCCCAGATGTACTTGCTGGCTTTTCCACCTCTGTCTGAATTATGTTTGGAATTCTCTTTGATCGGTCCTGGATTCCTTTCTCTTCTTGATCTTATACTTGCTCTGCTTGTGTTTTAATTCAGGTGCCTAGCTTTAAATATTATCTTAATTGTTTTTAATCTGCAGTCTGACCTCTCCACTGTGCTCCAAAGGTAGTTCACCATCTGCTAACTGATCTCAATTATTGGCTCTGTAACTGACATTTTTAAATTCAAACATTGTAAAAACAGAACAATTGATACTATTATGTCCGTCCAAATCTCTAGTCTTTCTAGTTCTAGTAAAATCCACCAATTGTTTAGTATAAACCCACAGGCGTATATTTTATTTTTTATTGTACAAAAATGCATAACAAAACAATTACCATCTCAACTATTTCTAAGTGTACAATTCTGTAGTATCAAGTATTTTCACATGACTGTGCAACCATTGCCAGAATTTTTTTTTTAACATTTTAGAAAAACTGAAATTCTATGTCCATTAGCAATTCCTCAGTGACCTATTCATATAGATGAATATGTAAGTATCAATGCTGAATGAAAAAACCAAATAGAATGACTATATACTCTACAATTTCATTCATATAAAATTCTAACTTATAGTATAAGAAAATGTATCAGATGTTGCCTGAAGATTAGAAGTGTTAGGACTGATAGAAAAGGAGTGTTTTGAGGGATAGTCAATGGACACAGGAAAGTTTTATGGGTAACAGATATTCATTGTATTGATTGTCTTGGTGTTTTATGAGTGTATACTTTAAACTGCACACTATAAATATGCGTAACTTAATTTATGTAAAGTATGTCTCAATATAAACATTTGCCATAAACTTGCAAATAAAATTCCTAAGATCAATAAGAAAATGATAGTCGATCTAATGTTCGAAGGCAAAAATATTTGTACAGCACAGGCACTTCACAAAAGATGTGAATATTCAAATGGTCAATATCATATGCTATTTCAAGAGCTATTTCTCATTGTTTCTCATCTGTAAAATGCATGCTCAACATATTAAACTGTTTCCTGAGACACTGATAACATTTTCTTTCCTATTAGAGTTATACTCACAGTTATGTTCACTATGAAAATTCACTTAGTTATTTAAGAGTTTGCACTTTTATGGATATGTGTAATGCTTCAAAAATATATAAATATATACACGGATATATAATGTATAAAATATATACATATTCAAAAGTTACATAGTTACAGATAGATAAATACAACAGAATCATTGTCATATGTGTTGTTTAGAACAGAATTTAAAATGTTTTTGATAACATATTGCTAAGGCAACAATCTATTTTGTCCTGATAATGAAAACAAATCACACAAATAAGGTTAAAATGTTCCTGCAGAAAAAATATCTATTTGACTAATTACCACAGGAAGACTTCCCAGATGTCATTGTTAAGGTAAATACAATACATTTTTTCCTCAAAATAATACATCATTAGGGCCTCCCAGGTGGCGCAGCGGTTGAGCGCTGTGTTGCGAAGCTGCCCGCGGCCTCTGCGGCGCTGGTTCCATCCCCAGCTGTTCCCCGGCCACCGGAGGAGGGTCCCACATGGCCTCTCCTGCCGCCCGCTGCTCCCCTCAGCAGTGTACCTCAGTCCTTCTGCCTGCTCTGCTCCCTGCTCTGGCTCTGGTGAATTCTCTCACCCTCCCGCGCTTCTGACTGTACCCAGTGCATGTATAAACAAAACAAACAAACAAATAAATAAATAAAACATGCCTCTATAAAAAAAAAAAATAATACATCATTAAAGGACAGACATTTCTTTGTATTTATTTTACATTATGATTATGTGCTTATGAAGCTTCTTGAGGTTCTGACTTAGAGAACACTTTATTTTTTTTTTCAGATTTACAAAATGTCATAACAGAAAAAACCCACAATGATATCTTAACATATATATTATCTTATTGTCTTTTCCCTCATATTACTAATAATATGAATTGTATATATTATTTTCTACAGTGCCCACTGTTCACATAATAAAAACTACTATTAGGGTTTGAGTAAATCATTCAGTCCTTTCTTCCAATATATATGGATGGGATTATTTATGCTGGAAAATGTGTGAATATCACAGTCATACAGAAAAATATTTGAATATATGCAAATTTTGCAAGTTGTATTATTAATATGCATACATTCCCACATCCTTGAAAGGTAATACTAACCTTCCTGACTACAAGGAAACAATCAGATAGTGAATGTGAACTGCCTGGAATAAACCTTACACACTGTAAATGAAAACATTATACATTAACGTGTAAAATATGTCCTAATCTAAATGCAGGTTTCCCTTCCTACATGAAAGTAGGAAATGCCTACAAAACCTTTCATCAGTCAAAATGACTTACAATGAGAAGCCATTCATTACCATTAATTTATATGAAAAAAAAAAAAAAACTTTGAGCATTCCCAGACACACAAACAAAAGCCCTATAAAAGCACACCAAACAATATATAAAGCCTAAATAACACTATCATATTCAGGAAAGATATGATTAATATACAGATCGTTTAAAGTAGCTCCTGAGAAGGAGTTTGGTGGTGCTACTCTTACTGCTCAAGGTGTGTAACTGAAACTTTCAAAAATCAGGGGATACCTGTACTTACATTATCACCATGCACTAGTAACAAGATGACATTTTGGCCATGTATCACTACTGTTTCCTAGATAAGCTTGGAAAATAATGATGTCAAATGGATATAAATATGAATAAATCCAAGGAGAACAGATATTATAGACTAGAGATCCCATAGCAGAAACAGTATGCCAAAAGGGAATACTTTCTCAAAAGGAGCAGCATTCTGTTTATGTAACTGTGACTGAGCACTTCAGCCTGAGTGAAAATGAATGACTGGAAATACCTTGCCTGTAAATTAAAACATGTCAATAAAGGGCCTCCCTGGTGATGCATGGGGTTAAGTCTCAGCAGACCTCTCCTGTCTTGTCTGCGGCTCCCATCAGCAGTGGATTTCAGTCATTCTGCCTGTTCTGCTCCCCACTCTGTCTCTGATGAATCCTCTCATCCCCCTGCACCTCTGGCCTACACCCTAGCTCTTGTATGCATAAATAAATTAAATAAATAAATCTTTAAAAAAGTCAATAAACTTATAAATGTTTAAAGATTACTACTACTAAATGAAATCAATACATTGCTTAAGTATCCATTATACTAAAATAGGAACAAGTTTAATCAAACTGCTTTCATAAGAGGCCAATGGATTCACCAGAATCTGATCACTTTGTAACTTTTAATGCTGTAGGAGGACTTAGTTTATAATCTCTCTCAATATTTCCTTAGAGAAAACTTGGATCTCTTTAAATCATAAGGAAACCTATAGGGAAAGGAGAAAAGGCATGGGAAAAATTTAAATGATGAAGAGCATGTAAAGAAAACACTAAACAAACAAAAAAAAAATGCCATTAATGTCAAGTCTTCACTCATTTCTTTTATCATGGCATACATATGTCAGGACATTGCATTGTACATATCAGAATATGTATATGTATGACTGTTGAAACAAATGCAAGTCATTTGAGAAAAATAATTTCTCTCTATATATATTTTTTAAGATTTATGTATTTATTTATTTATTTATACAAGCACTGGGTACAGTCAGAAGCGTGGAAGGGTGAGAGGATTCACCAGAGACAGAGAGGGGAGCAGAACAGACAGATTGATAAAGAAATACACTGCTGAGGGGAGCAGCGGGCATGGCAGGAGAGGTCTGCACACCATGTGGGACCCTCGCTGGTGGCCGGGGATCAAACCGGCACTGCAGAGGCTGTGGGCAACTTCGCATGCAGCCCAGTGCTCAATCGCTGTGCTACCAGGGAAGGCCTAATTTCTATAATTTTTAATAAGATTTTTAAAAAATGCCTGGATTCCATCAAGAAGTAGCTCAATGGTGGCAATGGAGCAAAGGTACTGACTAAAGAAGTTGAAGTTCTTTGAGACAAGGGAATTTTTTCATGTTCTGATATAATGGGAGTTACATGGGGTGCATATATTTTTTATCAAAACTCATCAAAAATTTATTGTTTGTAAAGTGTATGTCAAATAAATATATTTATACTAAGAAAAATTATACTAATGCAAAAAAGAAAGTGCAGTATACAACTCTAAAAGAATGCTATTCACAAATGATGTCCTTGAGTTATGCAGCAGAGATAATCCTTCAATGCTGTGTCTTATTCCTTGGTATATCATTTAAAATTTCATCTTCTCTGTGAAGCATTTATCAAATGTATACTCTGTCTCCTTTAGCACATCTGTAGATTTTGCAACTTAATAAAATTAAGTATGCAAACAACTATACTTAATATGATCTTTCAATGGCATATAATAAACTGCATAATAAATAAGCTGAACTTCATATTAGTTTTTAAAGATTGTAAACCAATACATAAAAATAGGATATATCAACATTGACTAACCTATATTACATTTAAAAAGTGTACAAAATATAAATATAATTAAATGAAAGTTGAAATTGAATGGCAATACTCAGTTAATATCATTTTATTTCCTTTTCTCATCCCCTTTCCTTTCTTAATTATGCCCTTTTCCTAACCTCATTCTCATTCCTCTTCTGCTTATTCTCATTATGATAGCAGCTAATATTTATTCAATCACTTCTATATGCCAATTGCTGCTTTGAGTGTCTTGTATAGTGTAATTTTCTTATATCCACCTAGTCTCCTCTTTATGAGGTCCTTTCAGCTTCTGCTTCCAAGTAATGTCTGTGCATGATAATTGTACAAATATATACGCATACATTTATATATGTGTGTGTATGTGTATATATACATATATATATATACACATACACACACATATATAAATATATACACATACACACACACACACACACACACACCCTGAGAGAGAGAGAGAGAGAGAGAGACTGATAAATATTGAAAACATCATTTTTTTACAACATTGTTAACATTTGTTGTATATCTATGATTTCCTAAAGAAAGTGGATCAACTGTCAATCTCATTTAGTTATATTGAAGGCAATATTCCTTTGCTTCATGGTACTTTATAATTTTTTTTTCCTTTGTGTTTGGTTTTCAGAAGTTTTACTATGAATTGGTTAGATTTTCTTTACATTCAAGATTCTTATAGCTTCTTCAATCTTTGGTATTGTATCTTTTGTCAGATCTAGAAAATTATTCGTCATTATTTCTAAAATTTCACTCCTGCCAAATCTTTTCTATGACTAATTAAATGTACTTCTCATCATTTGCAAATCTCTGTTCTTTAAGATAGATATTCTTTGTTTAAATGCTTTAAAAGAAGATTAGACATTAATCCTCTCTTCCACAATGTCAATTTTCTTTACACCCACCTATTGAGTGCTGTGTTCTGTTTTCAAAATTTTCTGTGAAGGGCTATTTTTCACATTACATACCTAAATGCACACATTTTTAATTCCAACTTGCTGTTGACATTTTCTATATTTATTTTCCATGAAATAATTATATTTATTTTAAAATCTGCGTATGTTTAGCCTAATATCTACATAAAATGTGAATCTGTTCTATTTCTTTTTTGCTAGTAGAACTCTTCTGGAGGCTCCCTTGAAAGTTTTGGGGTACTAGTCATTTCCTCTTCCCTAACTCCAGTTGCTGACTTCCTAGTGGTTTGTTATAGATTATTATTGTATTATTTTAAAAAAAATATTTATTTATTTATGCATACAAGAACTGGGGTGTAAGCCAGAGGTGCGGGGAGGGGGTGAGAGGATTCACCAGAGAGAGTGGGGAGCAGAACAGGCAGATCTACTGAAATACACTGCTGAGGGGAGCAGTGGGTGAAACAGAAGTATGCTGCGCCATGTGGATTGCTCCCTGGCCGGCCAGGAATTGAACTTGTGCTGTAGTGGCTGGTGACAGCTTGATAGCACGGTTTTCAACCCCTGAGCCACCAGGGAGGCCCAGTATTGTCTTATTTTTTAAGTTATGAGAAACTATTTTCTTTTAATTTAGAGCAAGTTCTTATTTTTGCTCTGTGGGAGACTAAGACTGATATCTTTACTTGTTTCTAGCCAGAAATAATAGTTTGGACTAAGTTATTAAAATTTCTAATTCTTTACTTTCTCTTCTTTAAGTGGGGATATTGAACATAACCAATCAGATGATATATTTAAATCACAGGCAAGATTTCCTATGTAAAGCTAATTGCTGAGCATATTGTAAGTGATTAATAAAAGACAGGGGTGATAATTGCTGTCTATGTTCATTCATAAATAACAATAGCTTCTCACCACCACCACAATGTTAGGCAGGCAGGTATGAGTGGTGTGGTGGCTAAAAGATCACATTAGAAACTTGACCTCCTTACTTTTTCAGTTTTGTCATTTATAGTCTTTAACCTTTCTTTGTCTTGTTTTCAAATATACCTTTTGCTGGCCAGGATACCAATCCTTCCCCAGTTTCATGCATGAATTGCAGGCAAAAAATGGGAACTTGGGGCCTCCCTGGTGGTGCAAGGGGTTAAGTATCACACTATGAAGCAATCTGCAGCCTCTGCTGCACGAGTTCGATCCCCAGCCGGCCAGAGAGAAACCCACATGGCGAAGCAGACCTCTCCTGTCTTGCCCGCTGCTCCCCTCAGCAGTGTATTTCTGTAGATCTGCCTGTTCTGCTCCCTGCTTTGTCTCTGGTTAATCCTCTCACACACACATCCCCCCGCTGCATTTCTGGCCTGTACCCCAGCTCTTGTATGCATAAATAATAAACCTTAAATAAAAAAAATGGGAACTTGGCTTCAACATTGACATGGTCATTCATATGTCAGGTAAGCAAGCATCTCCCCTATATTATGAACTGACTTCTGTTTCTGAAACTATTACCAGAACTTTATCTTTATCCCAAACTGTAAGGAATGTTGGAAAATAGAACTTTTTAAATAGACACATGGCTTTCCCCATCCAAATTTGTCACACACATTTATTCACACTTGCCATGAACATGATTAAATTCTTATTATATACTATTTTCAAAATTGCAATGAATCATTTGAAAAGCAATCGCATGGCTAAACAAATTGTGAGTTACCTTATATGATAATGCTTCTAAAAAGCCAATAAAAGAGTCAGAAAAATATTACAGAAAAAAAAAAGTTCATTATTTTTTCACTGATTCTTTTTTTTTTAAAGATTTATTTATGTATGCATACAAGATCTGGGGTACAGGCCAGAGATGCGTGGGGTGAGAGGATTCACCAGAGACAGAGCGGGGAATATAACAGGCAGAGTGACTGAAATACACTGCTGAGGGGAGCAGCAGGCAAGATAGGAGAGGTCTGCTGCGCCATGTGGGTTGCTCTCTGGCCAGCCTGGGATCGAACTCATGCTGCAGAGGCTATGGATTCTTCATAGTTCTTACCCACTTGTGCCACCAGTGAGGCCCTCACTATTTCTCAGAAAACAGGTTTATTTTTAGTAAATACCTGAAATATAGAGGGCTACTAATTTTTAGAAAACACATTGGAAAACAATGCTATGCTATGTCACAGTTTATATATAATTAAAAATAGGTTTATATCAGAATAAAAGATAGATGATAAACACATTATTGTACAAAAAATCACATTGATTGTGCTTGCTTATCGATTTAAGCATAGATTTTATACAACAGCAATGAGTTGAATAAAACACTCCTTGAAAACCGAAGATTTTCAAGATGGAGAAATAAGCCAAAAGGGAAATTTGATGGCGTTGAGAATAATTTAAAAATAGCAACAGTGATTCATAAAAGGAGTGAACTTTCCAAAATTTGTAGGCATTCATGTCAAGTATAAGGAACTTCAAGTTCTGACAATGATATATCCAATACATTTTATGTTCTTTCTGTCTCTTAATAGATTTTGTTTATTCTATCTTTTTTCTTAAAACACCTCTTTCTATACATTGTTAAACCAAAAAGCAATACAAAGGGACTGCAGCTGCCTTTCAGTTGATAAATGAGTAATTTTATTATGGTGGTTTTAATTCTATTTTCCATTTATCTGCTCAGGCTGGTTGTGGATTATTTTATTCATTATTTAACTGAAAAACGTACATGAATCATTTCTTAATCTATAGCTTTAGCAATAAAGAAAGAAAGGAAAAGAACAGGATAGTAAATGTATTTGAATGAAAAGAGATTAATTTCTGCTACATTCCAGTATCAAATAATTCAGGCATACAAGTTGGACTTTCTTCAAATACATGGCCAATCTATTCAGCAGAGTTTCCTGTCTTTCTAGTAGTCTATGAGCATATATACTAATACGATAATTGAATAACCCTTTTTTGTGAAGAATTTCTATTTGAGGAAAGTTCACGCTTCTCTGAAGGAGGTTGAAGCTGGTTCAATTTCTATTACTAACTATGTCTCTTTGTTAAATAACTAAAAGTTTTATTTCTTTCATATAATTTTACTAGGAAAATGGTTTTCTAGACCTCTTAAACATTTCTGAAAATACAAAAATGAAAAAATAATACAGAAAGGACTTTCCTTCATAGAGACAACAAACTCTTTCTAAATATAATTCTCAGAAAATTAGAGTTTAGGAAAAGTACCTGATGACTAGCATCACATAAATTTCCCATTCTTGGCACAGCAGACCTCTCCTGTCTCGCCTGCTGCTTCCCTCAGCAGTGTATTTCAGTGGATCCCCTGGGCTGCTCCCCACTCTGTTTCTGGTGAATCCTCTCACCCCCTGCACCACTGGCCTGTACCCCAGTTCTTGAATGCATAAATAAATAAATCTTCAAAAAAACAATTTCTCATTCTTACTTCTGAATGGATGCTGAATATTAATCCAAATAAAATTACAGAAACAGTACAGTTTTAAAATCAGAAAACATGCAAGGAAAGTCACATACATATGCTTACAGGCAAAATTAGGGGACAAATTTGCAAATTATTTTGTACATAGTATTTTGGATTACAAAAATAAACAATGTGTTGTTTTCAAACATCCAGATCAGGTAATTTTACTCAACATCTTGCCAAAAAGGAAAATTTTCAAGAATGACTAAGATTTATAAATATTTCAGTTCTATATTGTAAAAGGATTTTCACTATGAAACTTATTTCTGATAAATTAAGAGACTCCTAAAACAGAGGTCAAGGTTAATTTGTTTTCAAAATTGAGTTCAATAGAAAGAAAAAAAGGAACAGACACCAGTCAAACAAATCTTTGAAATCCAACTGCAGAACTGGATCTGCTAGAAAAGGTGGGGGGTCCAATGGATTATGGGAGAAGATTTTTGGTTTTTGGTTGCGGGTATTATGTGATGACATACATTTGAAAGTATGTCAACCTATACCCTTAAAACATAGAAAATATTGTAAATAATTATTCCCACTATATATGTGTGTGTGACACAAATATATATATATATATACACACATATATATATAAATATATATATTTATATTTATATAAACAAAATAAATAGGGCCTCCTTGGTGGTGTAGGGGTTAAGTCTCAGCACTCTCAAACTATCCCCAGCCACTGCAGTGAGAGTTCAATCCCTGGCCAGGGAGCTGACCCACATGACTCAGTAGAACCTCTCCTGTCTCGCCCACTGCTCCCCTCAGCAGTGTATCTCAGTAGATCTGCCTGTTCTGCTCCCCTCTCTGTCTTTTTTTTTTAAAGATTTATTTATTTATTTATTTGTACAAGCACTGGGTACAGTCAGAAGTGCGGGAGGGTAAGAGAATTCACCAGAACCAGAGCAGGGAACAGAACAGGCAGACAGACGAAGTACACTGCTGAGGGGAGCAGCGGGCGGCAGGAGAGGTCTGCGCGCCATGTGGGACCCTCGCCTGGCGGCCAGTGATCGAACTAGCACTGCAGTGGCTGTGGGCAGCTTCGTAGCCCAGCGCTCAACCACTGTGCCACCAGGGGAGGCCCTCTCTGTCTTTTGTGAATCCTCTAATACCCCACACCTCTGGCCTGCACTTCAGTTCTTGTATGCATAAAAATATAAATAATAAATAAAATTTTGATTCAAGATATGTCTACTTCAGTCAACTTCTCATAAACCCTTTTCACAAGGAAAGCTAAGGGAGGAGGCAAATTTATCTATATAGGCAGAGGGCGCTGGCATAACAGTTAAGGAAAATTAGGTAGATGAAATGAAAAATGCATTTTTAAAAGATGTATAACACCCTATGGAAATCTTCATCTTATTCCCAAGTAGGAAGGCCTCCTAGAAACTTCATCACCATCTGATAGAATGGTTTCCTGTATCAATTCACTGATATGTATTTAACTAGATTCACAAGAAGTGTGGACAGCATTTTCAAATTTAAGATTTTTGGATACCAATCAAGAATGATTGAGTAAGAATCTCAAGTAAGAATCTCAAGTAAGCAAAATAGTTCTGGAAGTCCCTATTTCTAGCAATTAAAGGAATAATGACCGTCATCAGTATTAGAATCCACTGTTTTAAGAATATATATATATATATATATATATATATATATATATGTGTGTGTGTGTGTGTGTTATATGTATATATTTTACCCTGATGACAATATATAACATTATATAGATTGGAGTGGGCGGAGCAACATGGCGGCGAGGAGACGCTGCGAGTAAGATCTCCCATTAAAAAAAAGTTAATAGGGAGGAAAAGCGGCAGGTCCCAGTGAGAACTGGGACACGGAAGATAAACAGACGACTCCAGCAAACTGCCCGAAGAAGAAAGTTGCCATAAAAGAGGACGAGAAGGGAGGGAAGCGCAGAACCCTGCTCCCCTCCCCCGCCCACAGAGGCGGCACTCTCCGACCGGCAGAGAGGAGGAAACAACAAACCAAAACGGCCAACAAGAAAAACGGACACAGCAAGCGGGACTGTGAGTGGAAAGGAACTATTGCAGCCACCACACCCCGTGAACGGGAGCTGAGGCGAACCCTGCAGGATCCGCCGCGGAGGTGAGCTCCAGGCGCCATTAAAGAGAGCCCCGCCCAGGAGGAGACCAGCCCCAGCACACAGCCCCAGCCGCCCGGTAAGCCTGCGCGGAAAGTGGCGCGGATCCAGACCGGATCGCAGCTGCCCAGGTCCCCGCGCCTGCGACCTAGGCTTGCGGGGAGACGGCGGAGGCCCTCCCTGAGTGAGCAGGAACAAGGCGCCCAGGCAGGGGAGCGGGATTCAAAAGGCGCCATTCCCGCGCCACTGATCTGGGCTACAGCCCACGTCCTGGAACTGAGGGCTTTGGAACTGAGACCCGGGGCACGAAATTAGGGGCGTGGGTTCCCCACGACGGTGGGGCACAAGGCAGACACAGCACCCCAAAGCCGTTGAGGTGTACCCTACCATCCCCGCTCTGCTCCCTGTCCCACGGGGTGGAAAATCAGCTCCCCAAGGGCTCTAGGAGAGATCTCTGGCGCCACCTAGCGACTTGACCCCAGCACAGGCTACTGAAGGAGCTAGTGGCCAGCTGGGGAGTTAGCCCACACCTGGCTCCTTCCGAACAAGTAGTCTGAGCCCACAGGGAGAGCGAGCACCCACAGCCAGGGCAGACCAGGCGCGCAGAAGAGTGTGCCTGAGACCAGACGCGCAGGGAGTGTGTCCCACATCACCATTTTAGAACAGGGACATTTCTTCAGTAAAGACTACCTGCAGAAGGCTTCCTCAGGAGCCAGAGGCTGCTTGAAACTGACAGATGACTCCTGGAAGAACCAGAGGGGAACAGAGAAGCCCACCCAAGATGCCGGCCAGTCCCAACAACACAGTGTCCCAACGCATACGGCAAATTAGAAAACAGACAGTAGGGAGGAGAAGAACCACACGCAACCTAGCAACTCTCCAGAGAAAAAGCACACCACAAAAAGAAAGCCAGCCCCCAGATTGCAAAGACAATAACTTGGAAGAATTTCTGAGCCTTCCAGAAAGAGAATTTAAAATTGCCGTGATTAAAAAACTGACAGAAGTCATAAAGGAAAACAATGATAAGGGAAAAATAATCAACGATCAGAAGAATGCAATTGAGTCCCTAGAGAGGGAAAACAATGGTCAGAAGAAAGAAATTGAGTCCCTAAAGAGGGAAGTAAAAGAAATGCAGGAGATCAAAGAATTAATGGAAGAACTAAAGAATTCTGGGAAAAGCAATGAAAGCAGAATAGATGAAATGGAAGAACGAATAAGTAATCTTGAAGACACAGAAATAAAAAGAACCAAAACAGAAAAGGAAAGAGAAGTACGAAGGAAAAAGAACGAAGAAAGACTTCGGGAACTATCTGACTCCATGAGGAAAGGAAATATAAGAGTTATAGGAATACCAGAAGGAGAGGAGAGAGATGTAGGAACAGAGAAAATATTCAAAGAGATAATTGAAGAGAACTTCCCAAATGTGAAGAAGGAGCTGAAAATTGATATACAAGAAGCAAGAAGAACACCAAACTTCCACGACGAAAGGAAAAATACAGCAAGACACATAATAGTAAAGCTCCCAAGAATCCAGGACAAGGAAAAAATAATGAAGCTGGCAAGAGGGAAGAAACAGATAACATTCAAAGGAAAACCAATCAGGCTGACATCAGACTTCTCCGAAGAAACACTACGGGCAAGGAGAGAGTGGAGGGACATAGTCAACAGACTCCAAGAAAACAGATGCCAACCAAGAATACTCTATCCCGCAAAGCTCTCCTTCCTCTTTGAAGAAAGAATATGGACCTTCCCAGACAAACAGAAACTCCGGAATTTCATTGCAACTAAACCCCCACCAAAAAATACTACAAGGAATCCTAAAGCCAGAACCTCAGAGGGACGAATAACAATGAAAGAAGGCCAAAAAAAAAAAAAAAGTTATTAAAAGAATAAATAAATAAAATCAAAGGAAAGACAAACACAATGGCAAATACAGATGTTAACATATCAATATTAACTCTAAATGTAAATGGACTAAACTCTTCAATAAAAAGACACAGAGTGGCAGCCTGGATTAAGAAACAAAACCCAACCTTTTGCTGTCTCCAGGAAACACATTTAGCTACAAAAGATAAAAATAGGCTCAAAGTTAAAGGATGGAAAACAATCCTACAAGCAAATGGACCAAAAAAGAAAGCAGGAACAGCTATACTTATATCAGATAAAACAGATTTCAAACTCAAAAAGATAAAAAGAGACCCCAATGGTCACTACATTATGATCAAGGGGACAATACTTCAAGAAGAAATAACACTCATTAACATATACTCACCAAACGAAGGAGCACCAAAATATATCAGACAACTGTTGTCCTCTCTGAAAACAGACATCAGAGAAAACACATACGTAGTGGGAGACTTCAACACACCACTATCAACAATGGATAGATCAACAAGACAAAAAATAAGTAAAGAAACCAAAGCTCTAAATAAGGACCTAGAGCAATTAGGCTTAACAGACATCTATAGAACACTAAACCCCAAAAAAACGGAGTACACATTTTTCTCAAGCGCACACGGATCATTCTCCAGGATCGATCACATACTGGGGCACAAGACAAACATCAACAGATACACCAAGATTGAAATCATATCAACCATCTTTTCTGACCATGAAGGCATCAAACTAGAAATAAACCATAAAAAGAAGGCAAGGAACTTTCCTACCTCATGGAGATTAAAAACCACACTACTGGAAGACCATTGGACTAATGAGGAGATCAAAGAAGAAATTAAAAAATTTTTTGAATTGAACGACAAGGAGGACACTAATATCCTAAATGTATGGGATGCAGCAAAAGCAGTAATAAGAGGAAAATATATAGCAATAGAAGCTCACATCAAGAAACAAGAAAGAACGCAAAGAAACAACCTCATCTCGAAGCTCAAAGATCTAGAAAAAGAACAACAAAAAAACCCCAAAACCAGTAGAAGAAAAGAAATAATAAAAACCAAAGCAGAAATAAATGAAATTGAAACTAAAAAAACAATCCAAAAGATCAATGAAACCAAGAGCTGGTTTTTTGAAAAAATCAATAAAATAGACAAACCCCTAGCCAGGCTCACAAAGGAAAAAAGGGAGAAAGCACAAATAAACAGGATCATCAATGAAAGAGGAGAAATCACAACGGACACAGCAGAAATCAAAAGAATAATCAGTAACTACTATGAACAGTTATATGGAAACAAGTTTAACAATCTAGAGGAGATGGACAAATTCCTGCAACTCTACAATCACCCAAAGCTAGATAAAGAAGAAATAGAACACCTAAACAGACCAATTACAATTAGCGAAATTGAAATGGTAATAAAAAACCTCCCCAAAAACAAAAGCCCAGGACCTGATGGATTTACAAATGAATTCTACCAAACATTCAGAGACGAATTAGTGCCTATCCTTCACAAACTCTTCCAAAAAATTGAGAAGGAAGGGACAATACCAAACACGTTTTATGAAGCCAACATTACACTAATACCAAAACCGAACAAGGACAACACAAAAAAGGAAAACTACAGGCCAATCTCCCTAATGAACACTGATGCAAAAATCCTCAATAAAATTTTAGCTATCAGAATCCAACAATGTATCCATAAGATAATTCACCACGACCAAGTTGGATTCATTCCAGGGGCACAAGGATGGTTTAACATCCGAAAATCAATCAACGTTATCCAACACATCAACAAAAAGAAATATAAAACCATATGATAATATCAATAGATGCTGAGAAAGCTTTCGACAAAGTGCAACACCCATTCATGATAAAAGCCCTTGAAATTCTGGGATACAAGGAACATACCTCAACATCATAAAGGCCATCTATGACAAGCCAACAGCCAGTATCATTCTCAATGGTGAAAAGCTGAAAGCAATTCCATTAAGATCTGGAACAAGACAAGGATGTCCACTCTCACCATTGCTTTTCAATATAATACTGGAAGTCCTAGCCAGGGCAATAAGACAAGAGAAAGACATCCAAGGAATCCAAATAGGAAAAGAAGAAGTCAAACTATCACTATTTGCAGACGATATGATATTATACATAGAGAACCCCAAAAACTCCACAGAAAAGCTAATTCAACTCATCAATCAATTCAGTAAAGTGGCAGGATACAAATCAACACGCAAAAGTCAGTAGCCTTCCTATACACAAACAATAAATCTGAAGAAGAAGAAATCAAAAAGACCATCCCTTTTGTTATTGAAACAAAAAAAATCAAATATTTGGGAATAAATCTAACAAAAGAGGTAAAGGACCTATACAAAGAAAACTATAAAACACTGTTAAAAGAAATAGAAGAAGACACAAAGAAATGGAGAGACATCCCCTGCTCATGGATTGGAAGAATAAACATTATTAAAATGGCCATCCTACCAAAAGCAATATACAGATTCAATGCTATTCCAATCAAAATTTCAATGTCATTCTTCAAAGAAATAGAACAATTATTGATGAAATTCATATGGAATCACCAAAAACCCCGAATAGCCAAAGCTCTCCTGAAAAAAAAAGAAGGGAATGGAGGCATCAGACTCCCAGACTTCAAACTATACTACAAAGCCATAATCATCAAAACTGCATGGTATTGGAACAAGAACAGACATACAGACCAATGGAATCGAATAGAAAATCCAGAAATAAACCCACAGATTTATGGTCAACTAATCTTTGACAAAGGAGCAAAGAATATGCATTGGAGCAAAGAAAGTTTGTTCAATAAATGGTGCTGGGAAAACTGGGTCGCTACATGCAAAAGAATGAAGCTTGACCACCACCTCACACCATACACAAAAATCAACTCAAAATGGATTAAAGAACTAGACATAAGACCTGAAACCATAAAATATATAGAAGGAAATATAGGCGAAACACTACGTGATTTGCACATCAAAGACATCTTTACAGACACATCACCCAAAGCAGTGATAGTGAAGGCAAAGATAAACAGCTGGGACTACATCAAATTAAAGAGCTTTTGCACAGCAAAAGAGACAATAACAAAAACAAAGAGAAACCCCACCAACTGGGAGAACATTTTTGCACCCAACACTAATGATAAAGGACTGATCACAAAAATCTGCAAAGAGCTGATGAGACTCAACAACAACAAAGAAAATAATCCAGTCAAAAAATGGGCAGAAGAGCTTAAAAGAAACTTCTCTAAAGAGGAAATGCAAATGGCCAACAGGCATATGAAAAAATGTTCAACATCACTTGTCATCAGGGAAATGCAAATCAAAACTACCATGAGATACCATCTTACACCAGTGAGAATGGCACATATTAAAAAAACTAGCAACAACAAATGTTGGCGAGGGTGTGGAGAAAAAGGAACTCTTCTGCACTGTTGGTGGGAGTGCAAACTGGTCCAACCACTGTGGAAAGCTGTATGGAGATTTCTGGACCTACTAAACATAGAGCTTCCATATGATCCATCAATTCCACTCCTAGGTATTTACCCAAAGGACACAGAAACATCAATTCCAAAGAACACCTGCACCCCTATGTTTATAGCAGCACTGTTTACAATAGCTAAGCTTTGGAAACAACCCAAATGCCCAAAAGTAGATGACTGGATCAAGAAGATGTGGTACATATATACCATGGAATATTACTCAGCATTCAAAAAAGATAAACACATGCAATTTGCAGCAACATGGATGGCGCTGGAAGGGATCATGCTCAGCGAAATAAGCCAAAAAGAAAAAGAAAAATACCGGATGGTCTCACTCATAGCAGGAATCTAGAAAACTTAAATAAGGGACCAGGAAAATGAATAACTATAAGAAAGTGAAAATCAAAATCAACAAAAAACTATGAACCAGAGACACTTTTAGGGGGGCGGGGGTGGGAGGGGAGGGATTGGGGTCAGAATGGGGGGGCTGCAATTGTATGGGGAATATAACAATAAAATTTATTAAAAAAAAATAAATAAAAAAAAAAAAAAAAAAAAAAAACATTATATAGATTTAAAATATGTTATGTGACATACACATATATATGAACATATTGAGAAACTTTATTAAGGACAGAATTATAATTTCCTAATGAATTTTTAAAATTTTTGACTTTGAATTGATTTTAATATATCATTGCTCCATTTTAATAGAACTAGACAATTTCATAGCTCATATACTACTTAAACTGCTAGAGTAGCTTTGTGCCTAATTTAGACATACCAGTTTTCATTACTTTACTTTCATTACTTACTTTTTCAAAGCACATAATACAGATAATTAATGGAAAGCAACATGCAAATTAATACCCAATCCTATTGAACTGTTAGAAAATTGCATAAATCAGGATTACAATGACAATTTAAAAATAATGGACTTTTCATATTGTCTTAATGAAAATGATTAATTTTACTTACAAATAAATTTAATTCAAATAAGCCAAGTCATAACCTTGTGGAAGGATAATGATATTTCTGGTTTATTGCTGTCCATTTGCTTTCAGGTCATGATAAAAAGAATATATGCTGGAGATTTTTTAGATTTGGAAAGTTAACTTCAATACATTTTAGTTGAAATGTCATTTTGGTTTGAAAGGGAAAAGGGTAGTGTGTTAATTTATTCAGCTAAACAGGCTGCTGGTCACAGATTTTAAGCTCCAGAGGCTATGACTAATGATGAAGCTGTCAGCAATTGCTACTATTGCCACCCTCTAAGGAAATGGTATTATCTTTAGGGGAAAAAAAACAAACAAACTTGTTTTAGTATAACCTTGTCAAAAATCAAAAATAATAATTCAAATCACCATTTCCTCTTCCCCACTCACTCCATGTACTTCTGTATACAATAGTCCATATATTATCTATTGCCATAAATACTTTTTAAGAGTATTTTACATTGATACTTTAAAGAGCTTAAGATGTAGTCAGGAAATCAAAGACTAAAAATTTTTTGTCAATATAAAACAAAACAAAGTAAAATTAAAAGAACTCTACCAACAACAGAGAAAATAATTCATAAATATCTGAATAAAATATAATTTTATAGAAGCTATAAATTATATTTTATAAGATATATTATCTATAGAAAGTATATGATTATCACTTTCAGAATAATTATATAAAATTTAAAAAATTGTAATACCTTTAAAAGTGAAATGTCTATTATTAGCTACCTAAATTATTTTAACAGCTACCTTAGACTCATTTTAAAGGAGCAAAAATGACTATCTTTAAAAATACTTAAGTTTTCATGAAGATGGCACTGCAAGAAAAGGAAGTCCCTTTTCATATATATCCTGTACATACAAAGTTGTAACTAACGCGAAGGCTTGGAGGGCCAAGAAAGCAGCTTTCAAGAGTTGAAAGCTGTCCAAAGTCACAAAAGAAGGTCTGCACATCAGCCACCTTGAAATCACCCAAGACACTGTGACTCTGAAGACAACACAAGTATTTTCTGGGAAGATGTCCCCGAGAAGAAACAAGCTGAACCCCATGTCATTATCTGTTTCCCCCTGACCACCGAGCCAGTCATGAAGAAGACAGAAAACACAACACTTCATTGTGGATATCAAGGTCAACAAACACCAGATCATACAAGCTGTGGCAAAGCCCTAGGGCACTGATGTATCCAAGGGCAACACCATGGTCAGAACTTCTGAAGAGAAAAATGCATATGTCCCACTGACTCCTCACTTATGCTTTGGATGTTGCCAACACAATTGGGATCATCTAAACTGAGTCTAGCTGACAAATTCTAAATGAAATTTTTTACCATAAAAACTAAAAATCCTTAAACCCCAAAAAAGATTGCAAAATTAAAACATTTCTCATTTTTAAGTGTTTATTTTATTCCACAACCTCAACTAAATTTTGGTTTTTGCTGCCTTGATTACTTACCTAGTACCTATAATCCTTGACATTCCTTCCCTACAATTAAAAGTGCAACCCATCCTCCTTAGTCATGTCAAATCCCACTGTTTCCCAGTTTCAGTATGGTATCATCCTGAACATAGCTTGACGATGTCGTGAGGCGCTATTTGCATCTAATATGTATATATACAAGGACAGTCATAAATCTCCATTTGGAGGTGTGTAACAGGAAGGAAGAAAACAATTATCCACTGGATGCATAATATGTGCTCATCACTCTATAAAATGATTTCACACACATTCAATCTACTCTTCACAGTTCTGGAAGGTCATACTTAAGACAGTGGAAAAACCATAAACAGGTATGATCTACAACTGGAATAAATATCACAATGTCCTTACAAGCGGAGTAAAATTTACCCTGTGGAAAAATTGTAATCATCTCACAATATTGTTAATTCTAGCAGGCAATTATTTCTCTTCATTTTGTGAAAGCTATTTACAACACATTGATTATAATGTGTAGAATATTTGTGGAAAGTATGCACACAAAAGCCAAGCTATTTAACTTTGCCTTCAGTTTTACACATATTAATACAAGAAATGAGGTGAGTGTTTAGATGCAGATTCCAATGACTTTAGTTTTCTAAAACTAAGGTTTTCATTCACCATCACAACCTCAATGCTACACTTTTAGAGAGGCGAAATAAGAGTAAGATGTTTGGAGAACATGTTAAAAATGTGCCTATGCTTATGAATTATAAGTCTTCTAAAAAATTTATAACACTGTTAAATTATGTGAATTAAACAGATTGTAGTAGTGATTGCATTTTATATACATGTATCATATCATTATGCTGTACACATTGGACAAATAAAACATTACATGACAATTATATCTCAATAAAATCAGGAATAAAATGAAATAAAATCCAATGTTTTTGCCACATCACAGGATAGTATTTGTGTGTGTGTGTTTTATAGAATTTATCTTTAATAGTTGATAACAGCATATTAAAGATAGTTACTAAATGTGAAGTTAACCCAGAATTAAGTAAAAAAAAAAAAAAAAAATATATATATATATATATATATATATATATATATATATCCTATTAGGCTTCTCTTTCTTGAGGAAGTATACTTTGTAAATAGAGAGTTGGAGAGTTACCCATACTCATCATAGCAGCTACACTTAAATTATTTCTCCTTGTCATTTTTTAAGACAACTTCAGGATGATTTCACATATAAGTGTAATATAGAGAAAAAAAACAAAGGATTGACAGAACCAAACAAATGACAAACCTTATAAATCTGACTATAGAATTGATGGAGGTGGACAGCAGGGTGTATCGAAGGCCCAACGGACTATGGTAGAGGATTATGGACGCTTTGCTGATGGGTGGGTGTTGTAACATATATATGAAGATGTGTGATCCTGTATCTCAGAAACAGTGTTATAAACCAATGTACTTCAAAAAAATATTACCAGTATGAATATTAAACCAACCCATGGTAGAAATAGCATACATTCTCAATTACCTCCAATGGCAATTATAACTCGTTCTATGCAGGGGGTGAGAGGAACATATGTTACCTTAGTACAATACAGAATAGTTTTAAAGTGTTAGCACATTTTTCATGTCAATTCTCATTTCCTATTCCCTTAAAAATATAAATATTATTTATGATTTGCATGCTTTCTATGAATATAGCTCTGTGGAACACCATAGGTCTCAAAGCTAGTCACATACACAGACAACAGCAGCACCAAAGTACACATTTTGCTTTTTTTAAAATTATTTTTATATTAAATCCCCAATATAGCTAGCTCAGATAAAGCAAGTTTGTTAAATTTTAAAAATTTCTTCTTGACAATTGCTAAACACATGACCCTACTTTAGTTGGTCTCAGTAAACAAATCTTTTGGTGGGTCTTGCTGCCTCAATGCAAAGAATCCACACACAGTAAGATCAATAAAGGCTCACAAGTGCACTCAGAATTCCAATAGGGACACAAACGTTCATTATTTGAGGACTTCACAGAGTTTTGTGAATTTTTTAGAGAAATTAAATGCACTCAAGAGCAGATGGTTTATCAAAACAGGGATGGGAGAAACTATAGATTATAAATGAAATTCATTACTGAGAAAAATCAATTTTGTGCTGTGGTACAGACTTGACCTTCCAGTGCTATCACAGGAGTCATATAGCGTGAAACTCTCGGTGTCAGGGTTAAGCAGGCATTCTCCTTTATTATTTCTGTTTGTAACATAAGGGAGTCCCATACCAGCTGCATGCTGTATTACTTCATGAGTCTATAACTGTATTTAAATCATTTATATATTACATTTTACAAATGTAATAGGGAGATGTGTTCTTTTGCATTCCCGGTTAAGAGTTAGAACAGATGGTGAAAAGCTCAGTTTAAACTAATAAGGCATTAAAATAACTGATATTGCATGTATTCCTTGATATAACAGAAGTTTAGTTCACTCGAAAATGGGCTTGTGACTTTCTGGAATATATTAAGCATAGTGAGTCGTTAGCAGTAGTTTTTCTAGATGAGGAAATTTGCTATTAGAATTAACTCATAGAAATTTTTCAAACTTGAAGATATATAGCCATCGATTCATGAAATATTGACTGAGTACCTGCTATTTTCAGGATTGGTGCTTGGCATTGAGTGACAATAAATAAAACATAGTGCCTTCCTTTAAGATAAAATCATGATCTGCTAGAGAATTTGGACATGATAGAAAATATGGGCAACTGATGGCACATTTGGAGCACCTCTAGTTTCAGTGACTGTGTCCCTGGCATTTTCATACCTTCTGGGATGTCCACTGCAGTTTTTACAGTTGCAACAAGCTAGCAATAAAGCATAGGTTTGGAGTCCCAGTGAGATTCCCTGCCCTTTTTGTAGTCATGGAAAATTTAGAAGTAATTAACTTATTATTCATACATTCACTATATAGTTTTCATCAAAATAGCCTCTTAAAATATAAGTCACTTTTTCATATAATGGAATTCTAGACAAGCCTTGGTATTTTACTTGGGCTCTTAACCGTGCATGTTATCTATCTGTCAAATTGTTGGACAATTTTGCATTAGGTTCAAGTTTTAATCAATTTTCTGTAGCTCTAGTATGCATCTGGAATTTCTCTTGCCTCTAGGCTTTCCTATATGCTATTGCCCTTGCAAAGGACATCCATCCCCAATATCCTTTTTGGTCCTTCTCTTTGCAAGTCATCTATCAGGACTTGATTTAAAGATAAATTTTTCAGGCATATTCTCCTTGACCTCTAAATTAGGTTAAATTCACCTGAAAGATCTTCATTGAGAACTTTTAATTTTCTTTTAAAAAATATCATCTTACTTTTGTTTTTAATTATTTGCTTAATATTCCCAATGTGCAATAATAACACAAACAAAATAATTACTTACTGAACATAGATTAAAAAATGAAAGCATCATATATGCTCCTCATAGGTTAAATTAAACTCGTACTTATTTGGCTAAATTTTTTTCTTGTTTATTTATCTACTGGAGATATAAACAGGACACAATGGGAGGTAGAAAAGAATGCCAAATGTCAGATTTAAAATCTCTACTAAAAATGTCTTTTTAAAATCAATAAATTATAATCTTTCTGGGGATTCACTATTTATTTTCAGTGTTTGATGCTATATCAGAAATGTTACTTAAGAAAACATCACCACAGAGTTAATGAGTTTGTAATTTTGCTGTTTTTTTCTCTGGGCACTTTTTATGTTTGCTTTATCTAGTTTCTTTACAGGTGCTGCCATATTGTAAGATGGTATGACTTGAGAAGTAGTTTTATATTATTTTTCCTTGATAACTTATTGATGATTTCAAGCAGTGTTTACTAGGTGATTTGGAAAATATGGGGTAGTTTAACCACATAGGACATCCTACAGGGCTGCTGCTCAGTCTTCTGCTAATCTAATGAAACTCTATAAAGTTAGAGGCAAATTGTTTACTTAAAACATTAAAGAACCATTTTGCAGTATTTAAGTAAGAAAGAATAAGCAGTGGGAACCGAGAAAATTGCATCTGCACTTCTTAAAATGATTTTGTATTGAAATTACTGAATGTGGAACTCACAATCATTCAACATGTGCACCTGCTTATATGTGATTGTAACATCAGTCTTTCAAATAACCATCTATACTCTCAATATACCTCTAATTCCGCTGCACTAAAATTTTACTTTGATGATTGTACATTCAAATGTCTGCAGATGTTCTTAGAGAAAATGTTTATGAAAATAAGTTCAAGATATGATTCTTTGAAATTTACATGTGTACTAATTCTATCTAAATATATTCATGATTTTCCAAATAATTGTTTTTTATTTCAGTTTTCTACAGAGAACATATCTAAAAATATATTGATATTGAATTGACATTCATATAAAAATATTGGTATCCCTTTTATCTGAAGAAAAGGAATGAATCAGCTAGTTATTAAATATTAGCATCACTTCACTCACTTTTAGGGAATGCATTTATAATTTTGATGGAGGAAGAACTTACTATTCAGATTTGAATAACACATTTTATGTGCATGATACTTCAAATGATATAAATGTGGTGGTAGCTACAATATTTTGCTGACTCATCTAGCAGCTGTTTAAGATAAACAGTAAAATTAAAGTTAACCCTTTCTTTCAGGTGTGAAACTGAGGCTCCCAATAATTAGGAAATTCACCATAAGTAGTTGGAAAATGATGGATTCAAAGATCATCTCTGGGCTTCTGTATCAATGGCCTATACTCCTGCTATTGAGACATACTTTCATTTCTACATGATGCTACTATTTAGAAAAATAATTTCTATAAATTTATAAGTTGTTAATTTTCACTAACCTGTAGAAATTTATGTGAATTTGCTATATGGAACATAAAACATCAATAGTTTTTATATATTTTATTCACCTAGGAAGAGAACAGGTCTTGGTAATAGTCAAAACTTTATAAACTGATGTAGAAGTCTCACAATTCTCCCTAAATTCCTCAGGCTACCAAAGGGTCTATTTCCCATCATTCCTTGAAACCCCATGTGACCAAAGACTAACCGGGCCAATGGAAGGTGAACGGAAGCAACCTGCTCAAGTTTCTTAAAAGGAAAAAGACGGGTTATTCTTTCCTCCCCAAATGCTTAGTATGGACTGTTTGTGGGGGTTACAACAGTTATCTTAGAGAAGGAAATTTTGTATTGAGAATGGCAAAGCAAAAAATTTAAGAAGCCTGTGATTAGTACACAATGGAGTAGGGTCGCACTAGCCTTTGGGTAGATTTTTGCCCTGTATCCCTTCACACCATATGCAAGAGAAAAGCAAACTTCAGTCTTTATTATCAGTGTTATATTTTCATCCCAGATCTGTATTTTAAATTATTTATGCATGTGCATGTACACATACACACACAGGTTAATAACAGGGATAGAGTTAATTCAGGTTTTATTTTGATGCTATATATTTTATTTTATAATGTACATTTATATAATAAAATGTATACTTTTAATAAATACATGTTAAGATGCATAATTTAAAGAATGGATAACTAAAACATATTTCTGTTCAATTGAGAAATTTTGTATTTTTCACTATCAGCTTAAATAATGTTGCTTTGTATCATTTGAATGAAAGAGTAACAGTCTCTATTAATTCAGAAAAATCTAACTATCATAGCTCGTGAAGCAAAATCAGTTGTGTAGTATAGTGGCAAAGATCAAATTAATTTGAGTGAAATTTAGCAATTCTTAACTTTTAAATTTGAATGAGTTACTGTCTTTCTCCACATTAATAATGTTGGGGTAACCAATGGTTGTATTACTGTGCATTTTCTATTCTCTAACTATACTCCTGTTTTTTAACTATATCCTGATATGTCTCAAATGCATATACACAGTCAAAACCTATTTCCTTAATTAAAAATTAATATACCCTACTGTTTAGCTGATATTTCTACTACATATATTAAAAACTAAACTCTTTAATTTCTCCCTCCAAAACTAAGACTTACTATAAACACAACCTTCCCCACAACATCTGATATCTCCATCCTTATATTATTTCTCTCCAAGATTATTGCAGGCTGAAATTTTTGGAATCATATTTGATCCTTTCTTTCTCTCCTACTGCACATTTAATCTATTATAAAATCCTCTAGAGTTTATATTAAAAGATTTCCCAGAAAACAGTGCTAGTTCGTTACTAGCATTGTGCATAACATGCATCACATCTTCCCTGATTTCTTCTGTAGTTTCTTAATTTATCTTCCCGCTCACCTCTCCATAGTCTCATAATTTACAGAAATGCAGGAGCCTGCATGACCTTTTCAAAATGTAAGTTGTAGTACACCAACCCTCTGTCAAATCTTCATGGCTGCTTCCCCTTTCATTTAAAATTTAAAAAATCCAAGTTTTTAAATAGCTTATGATGACTTTCATAAATGCAATCCTTTTTGTTTCTCTATTTTCCTCTTCTAAGACTTTTCTCCTTCAGTTTTAGCCACACTGGACTTCCCTGCTATTTACAGACACTCTGGACAAATCCTCATTTTAGTGGCTTTACCGCAGTCTTCTTTCAGACTGTTAAGTCTTCCCCCCAAACATGCATTTCATCAACTGCTTCTCTTCCCTCAAGCCTTTGCTTGAGACATTAGCAATAAAAAACATTTTTAATTCCATAACTTATTCCCAGCTTCTCAGCTATACTCCAGATACTCTTAATCCTTGTTTCCATAGCATATAACATTTCCTTGCATATTTTCTCTTGCCATTGTTTACTCATTCATTCCCTCTCTCCTTTTTCTCCCATGTGGGCAGGAGATTTGCTTAGTTTGTTCCCTGATGCATCCTATCTGCTTAACGTGGTGTGTTCCAAACATGTACGCTGGCATACTAAACACCTGATGTGTTTCAGTCGTAGTACTATGCTGGTAAATATATGTCAGCTAATTCTGTGGTAGGCAGATTCTAAGACAGTTTCCAATAAAGCCTGTTTCCTGATATGTACAATTTTGTAATCCTTCTTGAACGCAGACCATAACCTAGAGAGTTGTTTCTAATGAATAGAACAAGTTGATCATAACGGGCTGTCATTTTTGTGATTAAATTATAAAAGAAAGTGCCTTGTGTCTTGCTAGCATTCTCTGTGTTTTTGGCAGTCTTTATTGTTCTTTTCGCTTCCTTTCTCTGATGAGTCAAGTTACCATGTTTCCTCATGTTCTGTGGGGAGGCACATATGGCAAGAAACTAAAGGAGTGCTTAAACCAACACTCAGTAAAAATCAGAACAGCCAGCAAGGAACTGAATCTTGCCAATAGCAATGAATGAACTAAGAAGCTATTTTTTTAACAGCTGAGTTTTGAGATGACTGCAGCCTGTGAGTCCCCAAAGATCCAACTGATCAGCACCTGGACTCCTGATCCATTGAAACCGTGATATAGGCACCTCCCTAGTGGCACTAAGGGTTAAGTCACAGCACTATGAAGCTATCCACAGCCACTGCAGCTCCAGTTCGAATTCTTCAGCTCAAGTTCGATTCCTGGCCAGGGAGCAACCCACATGGTGCAGCAGACTTCTCCTGCCTCTCCCGCTGCTCCCCTCAGCAGTGTATTTCAGTCAGTCTGCCTATTCTGCTCCCCACTCTGTCTCTGTCTCACCCCCCACACCTCTGACCTGTGCCCCAGCTCTTGTACGCATAAATAAATCTTTAAAAAAAAGAAATTGTAAAATAATAAATTTTGTTTTAAAACACTAATCATTAGGTGTATTTGTTATACAGTAGATTACTAACATAATGCCAACACAAAACCATGTTTGTATTAATACCAAATCCTTCTCCAGGATCTGTGCAAAACAAGAACACTCAGTTTTTCTGTAAGTGTCAAGTTTATAAGGTATATTTAGGCTTTTATACACATTAGTATAATGACAATTTATGTTCACCACCTTGTCTTATTTTTCTGCTAATCTTTCCTAAACAAAAACCTTAAAATTTAAACATATGGTTTAAATATTTCGTATTCTCTGAGTTTTCTTATATTTATACACTATATTAAATACTACCTAAATCTTACATGCTTTCCCCCTTTTCAGAGTTCTTTAAAAATTCTCATGATGCCTTCCATAAGTGCAAAACACTTAATATATGAAGCCATATGCAAACATGCCCTGCCACTCCTTAAATTTGAAATTAATTTATGTTGCTGTAAAGGCAGGAACAGGGCACAGTGCAGGTTTTCTGATCCCATGCAGACCGGGTAAAGGAGGAGTCAGAGTCCTCAGTGGTTATTTGCAGGTCTTTTATTAGGGTTCACCAGGCATATGGCAGGCAGGGGTGCTGGGGGGCCGGGAGGCTGGCAGTCCTCCCAGCCCCCAGCAGGTCTTCACTCTGGGCTCTCTGGCCTTCTCTCGGCTTCTGCTTCTTCTCAGCTTCTGCTGCTGTTGGCGTTCCCGTGACGCCGCCCTTAAAAAGCACAGTCTTAGCTCAGCTGAATCCCATCTACCTATGCCCACACCCTATTCCAGGTGCCCGCCATCAGGCATGCATTCAGGACCGCAAGGATCCATCATCTATCCTGATGGCGGGAGGGCAGAAAAGCCTGACATTTTACCTTACCCTACAGTCCACCCCCTCAGGGTTTTCTGCCATATAGTCTTTATATATACAATTTTCCTTAACAAACATAAACAATGCAGCCATGGCCCACAAAAGCAAATGCACCACAATATAACAAAATACAACAGAACACAAGTAAGTCCAGGCAGGGCACCAACCTAGTGCAAAAGACAATTACTGGTACCAGCAGATGAGCCACCAAATCTGCTGCCGAGGCACTGCTCATACGAGCGAGGGGAATCACTCACGGCATCTACTATAACTCACCAGGAGCCGTCAGGCTTCCTGGCCTTCTCTGGCTGTAGTCTCGGCTACAACCACACACAGCATCCACCCCCAGGTTGCACTAGCTCTGGGATTGGCGATTCTATTCTGTTGGGGGTAATCGCCAACCCTCAGGGTTTCTGTCTGCAGTCGCTCCAATACTCGGCCTTCATAGCCACCCATGCGACTCGCAGACCCCTGCACAAGCACATGGGTCGGGGATCCAAACTCTACATGTGGCTTGGGCTCCACCCCAAGCCACCTTCCCCACCCGTCCCCCAAGGACAGGTTCCTCAGCTCCTCACCCTCACTCGACAAAGAGCAGGGCATCACCCACAGGTGATTTTACGAGACTCACAGGTCTTCAGCATACTCAGGTTGCTTAATAGCCACTCAGGGCTTCTCAACTTAGCATCAGCACCAGCTTTTGCCTTCTCAGTTGGCTTTTCTCCTCTGCCTGGCTGCTGGGCATGCACAGGCTGCTTTTGGCCATCAAGGCCCACTGGCCACCCCCAGATTCCCATCTCCTGGGGTTTACAAACAAAACCGTTCCACCCCCAGGGTCCCAAAACATATCAACCTGCAAGGTCCTCCGCCTTCTGGCAGGATTGTCAGTCCAAGTTCATTTGTCAGTCCATCAGTCCAAGCCCACCAGTCGAAGTCCTCTCCCTGCATCAGCACTGGTGAGCTCTGAATCATGGTCCTCTTTCCCCGATGATTCTGCTACCTCAGGGGTCATTGGCTGGTCCTTTCGGGTGTTGTTGACTGGTTCTCTCGGGTGTCTCCCCCTCCAGCTGAGTTCTTGTCGAGCAGCTCCCAGACGGTGTTCACCTTCTGTGCCGCCATGGTGCCTCCAGCATCATCACAGGCAAACAGTCTGTTCTCCTTAGTCCCTCCAGGTCTTTGGAGGGCTCCAATACCCATCTACATGGATCTTGCCAACTTATGCCAATTGTAAAGGGTCAGGATCAGGGCACAGTGCAGGTTTTCTGATCCCATGCAGACCGGGTAAAGGAGGAGTCAGAGTCCTCAGTGGTATTTTGCAGGTCTTTTATTGGGGTTCACCAGGCATATGGCAGGCAGAGGTGCTGGGGGGCCGGGAGGCTGGCAGTCCTCCTAGCCCCCAGCAGGTCTTCACTCCGGGCTCTCTGGCCTTCTCTCGGCTTCTGCTTCTTCTCGGCTTCTTCTTTCGGCTTCTGCTGCTGTTGGCATCCCCGTGACGCCGCCCTTAAAAGCCCAGTCTCAGCCCAGGTGAATCCCATCTACCTATGCCCACACCCTATTCCAGGTGTCTGCCATCAGGCATGCACTCAGGACTGCAAGGATCCATCATCTATCCTGATGGCGGGAGGGCAGAAAAGCCTGACATTTTCCCTTACCCTACAGTTGTCATTATTAATTAATTGTCTTTTAATATCCGGTATTATATAATTGTTTTTTTAACAAAAAACTTTAGGAAATCTAGTATAATTTAATAAAGACAACACTACTTCTCTCTCCCCTATCCACTCAAAAACATTTGTATTCTAAAAAATGTGGTGATTTTTCAATTATGTATGGTGTTCTTGAAATGCCACTGGACTTGAATAAGGAGAATATGTTGTTTTTCTAGCTCTGACACTGAGGGACTAGCCAATTCAAAGTCTTTGTGGCCTTCATTCCCTCTCTAATAAATGAACATCTGGTTTCCATAGTCTCTCCAGTCCTTCCTAATACAAACCTGATGGTTTTATGAAACTATGTTTAGAACTGGTATCTCTACAGGTTGTGAAATTCTGGAGCACATGAATAATTTCTCATTGTTTTTGCTGATGCTTAACATTTCTAAGTTATTTAAATTAGGGTTAATTGAAAATGATTTCTAGTCACTTGCCCTATATTCCTTCTGTCCTGCTTTCTAATAGAACTCCAAAGGTATCTCTAAAGAGATAGATACCTACTTAAAGAATGATTGTGAAATTGTGATTTATATGAAGAATATATTTGGTCTTTCAGATGACACAAATACAGTTCTCATACATATTTGGCTTACAGCTGCTAAAACCCTTGGTTTTTCCTCAGTGAGGAGAGCCATAGGGTGTTTTCTATTTTGTTAATTAGGTGACCTTCGGACCAAACCTAGGAATGAAGGCTTTTATGCCAGCGAAGCCAATCATGTGATTTAAGGATTAGAACTTTCAGTCCCACCCTCCACTCTTTGGAAAGAACCAGAGTGAATTAATCACCAATGACCATCAATGAGTTAACCCATCATGTATATAGAATGAAGCCTGCACAAAACACCAAAAGGATGAAAATGGTTTCCCTGGATAGGGCATGGAACTGTATGTCCTTTCCTTATTCCTTGCCCTAAGCACCTCTTCCATCTGGATGTTCATCTGTAAGCTTTATCATGTCTTTTTATAAGAAAATATTAATTCAATGAGTAAAATATTTCTCTGAATTCTGTGAACTGCTCAATCAAGTTAATCAGGCCTGAAGAGGGATATAGTAGGAAACTCTGGCTTCATTTAGCCATAATTAGCAATTTATAATTGTATGCAATTTTATATAAAATTTTGTTCTATCCTTACCTCTTTGAGATGGGAAAAATTAAGTGACCACAGATTTTTCAACAGATATTCAAGATATTCAGAAGATAATAGAATAGCATCTTTAAAGCACAGAAGACAAAGGAATCATCACACCAGAATCGTATATCAAACAAGGAAAAATAAGAATATCTAAAATGAAGAAAAAAACAGAAGTATTTATTTCCAGTAAACCTATTGTAATTGAGATGCTAAAGGAAATTCTTCAGTCTGCAGCAAAATAATGCCAGAGTGAAATATGAATATTCAAGAACGAAGGCAGAGCAACAGAAATGGTAAATATCTGCATAAACATAAAACCTATTTTTATACTCTCAAGTTCTTTAAAATATAAATAGCTGGTGAAAGGAAATTTTCTTATGAGCTGTAGGGTAAGGAAAAAACTTTTCTGCCCTCCTGCCATTAGGATAGCTGGGGAACCCCGTGGTTCCGAATGCATACCCAATGGCGGGCACCTGGAGTAGGGTGTGGACATAGATAGATGGGGTTCACCTGGGCTGAGACTGGGCTTATAAGGGCAGCGTCACGGAGATGCCAGCAGAAACAGAACCACGAGGAGAAGAAAAATGAATGGAGAAGCAGAGAAGGAGAAGCAGAACCACGAAAAGGCCACGAGAGAAAGCCAGAGAGCCCAGATAGAGTGAGGAATTGCTGGGGGCTGGGAGGCCTGCCAGCCTCCCGGCACCCCTGACTGCCATGTACCTGGTACATCCCAATAAAAGCCTGCAAAAGCCGCCAAGGGCTCCAGGACTCCGCCTTACCCCGTCTGCTCGGGTCATAGAGATCCTGCGCGGTGTCCTTCCTGCCTTTACAATGGCAAACAGGATACTGCCTTTAATTACTATTATCTGTATGCATTATCATTTATCTACTATTTAAAAAATATTATGAAATCAAAATACTGTTTTTTACAGATACAATTATATTTTTTACCCTAACATAATTTTAATTCCAACACTATCAGAAGTTAAAAACAATAAAACAGATATAGTAATAAGAAAGAATCAACTATTTAAAATGTAAGAGGAATGTTTTGATTCAAATTTTTGTCATTTTTTTGGTCTGAAAAAATTTTGGTCTTTTATTTCTGAAAGAGGACATTTTATTATCATTTCACATTTTAAAGCAGCATGCAATGTATTACTATTTTACAAAGCTTTTTACATTTTCTATTTTTGGCAATGGCAACAAACCATAACATTCTCAAGCTATTCAATGCAGTTATTTTAAAATTATGCCCAAAATGATTGTGTCCATTCTAGTCATTGAACTTGTGGTATTTATAATGACTATAATATTAGTCATTTATATAAGGTTTTAAAGTGGAAGCATTTTGGTATATATTATTGCTACTAAGAGTCAATAGTTTTTTTTTTATTGTTTGTTTGTTTTTTTTGTTTTTTTTTTTTGACTATATCTAGTGTGGAACCAAGCTTAGCTGAGGTTTCGCCATTTTGTATATCCTCCACCTTGATATGTTAGTCTTTGTCCAGCCGCATTCCGGAGATAGTTTCAGTAGTCACAACCCTCACTCCACTTGGTGACGAAAAAGTAGACCACCCCAGCCACCAATGAGGGCAGTCCTGTCCATAAATGGGACAGCATCTCTACCCGTCCAATCAGTTTGAATGCATCGGTGCGTGTCGAGGGCCCGGACTCAAGCCCGTAATAAACTCCTTTGTGCCCTTGCATCGGTTGTCTGTGTCCTTGGGGGCTGCACTGGTTGACGTTGGGCACATCTAGCAGAAGTGATCTTATCTTAAAACACAACTTAGTTATTGGTAAAGTTAAGGCAACTTAATGTCTTTTTTTTTTTTTTTTAACAATCTCATTAGTGCAACCAATTACAGGACTGGATTGGAATAAATTGCTGACCAAGGAGCTTCTGTCTCTGTGTTTTCTCTTATTCTGCTTTCAGCAATTATAACCTTCTTGAACTTTTACTGTTAGTATGCTGACATCCTAGGAAACTGGCTCGCCAAGTCTATGAAAAAACTTAGCATTGTTTATAGAATCTTCAGGAAATTGGCTGAAGGTAAGCACTAAGGAAGTTTATAATCTTTAAATTATAAGGAAGTTTAGCAACATTAAACTTAGCAACTGGGTGGTAGATTGCGATTTTCGCCCTATTTTTGGGTTCACTTTTTTCCTCAGACATCAGAGATTATAGAAACCTTATCTTCTGCTAAATATATTACTAATCTCAATAGTCTGTATTCATTAATTAGAATTTGCATAAGGAAAATAGTTCTAATTTATTTTCATCCTTCAATATGGACATTATTGTTTTATTACATAGCCATAATCTAATATCATTTTTTGTCTAGATTAAATCTACATTTTCTATTTTAGTAATCTTAATGTGATGTATTCTGAAGGACATGGCCCTTAAATAATTTTAGAATAAGTTAAGATTTTTTATAATTTCAAATTCTCTATTAGAAGTAAATTTGAATACAGTCATAAAATAATCATTGCCTGAGGGACCAACTAATGTAAATTTTCAGTCACAAAATATTTAATTAAAATCCCAATTAAAAGATAAAAAGCAATTGGAGGATAGTATAAATGAAACAAGCCTATTGTTGGATTATAGATTATCAGATAAAACAAGGAGAAGGAGAGTGAGAGACAGAGCACAAAATAATGATATATTTTTTTAATTAAAGTAGGGATGTATGGCATCCTTAAAGAAATTTGAGATGATACCTAGAAAAGAGGCAATGACTTTAAGTAACCCAATTCTGTATTCTGAATACCAATTACCCCTTAATATTGCCAAGGAAAACGTAAATGGTCAGGTCTAAAAATGACACATTTAGAGCCAGTGTCCTAGAAAACTTCTTTCCCAAATAAAGTTAAAGGCTGCAGCTGTGATCACCCTGGGTCAGAAAATCAAGCTCCCTAAAATTCTACCTCCAGACTATCTTCCCTCAGTAGGAAACTGGTCACATACACTATGGGAAATCCATAAAATGAAATGTTACACATTTCTTACAATAGAAGCTTTACATTTGCTGTATCTTTACAGAAATATTTCTGTATAAAATAATAGTGTAGGTTCCTGAGCAGTGCTTATACTTTATATGAATTGTTATGGGAAAAGTCTGGTTAGACTATATTTACACTACACATATGTAAAAATAAGCTGAAAAAAAAGAGAGAATTAAACTCTTAAGATCTCAAATATAGGTACTTTGCTCACGCATACTCTAGTAGAACACTGATCAGTGGTACTTTATTTCCTGTCAGCTAAAATTATATGACTAGAGATTGATGGAGAAAGCAATGTTATAACTAAGAAAAGATCTTGAACCTGTCAAAAGAAAAGAGACACAATTTGAAATAAGACGTCTAAGCAGCTTCCATATACTGACTTCAAAGGGGAGAAATTATATAAAGCAGGAGTAGAAGGATTCATTAAAATAATAGAATCATAAATAATTTTATGTTTTAAATTAGAGACTCTGCTCGGTATATAACTTATTATTAAATTCTATATGAAGACTTTCTAAGTTTGTTTCCGTAAAATGAAACCGTAGTCAATCCTTCTGGTTTAATGCATAAAGTCTACCTCTGACAAGTAATTACAAGTGGGAGGAAATGCTAGACATTTCAGATATGACAATGGTCTTTTCATACCAAATATACTTGAAGCATAAGGATTCACAAAATCTGTTTCAGTCTGTGAAGAATCTGTATAATAGGATCAACTGTGCAACAGAAACAGAAATTTCTATCAATGGATAAATTGAAAAACAACATTATGCTATACTCTTTTTTTTTTTTTTCTGTTGCTGCTTTACAATTCCATACTCCCTTTGGATCCCCTTCCAGAGTCTCTCCAGGATAGATTACAATAATGAAATCTCTTTCTTTAGTAAACAGATAGTCAAAGACAGAAATATTTAAGCCTCCCTCTTGACTATAAGTAATTAAGTACCTAAATTATAAATACACACTCATGTCTTGGGAGGTTAAACTGATATTATGAATTGCATAAATGACAAGCTCTCCATTTTACTGAAGATGATTCATATGCTGACTATTTATATTTAGTATCTTATATGAATGAAAGCCTATTGCTTAATAGCAAAAGTTTTCCACTGAGGCAAATGGAGTAAGGTCAGATTAATATTGAATTCAAAATTATGCTCATTTCATACCCTAGATGATAATATTATTATATAATATGTATTATCATATACTGATAAATAATATAAAACAATAAATTAATGGTTATTAATTTGAAAAGTCTTTATAAGAGGGTATAATTTTGTGAGTCTATATGTGATATAGAATACCTCCTGTTATTCATCTTGAAATAATTAACAATATGAAATTTACTTTCCATAATATATTGCTCCCTATAAATAGTCTATTTCAACAGAAAAACTGTAGATTAAAAAATAGAGAAACTGATATTTTGGAATATTTTGGAATTATTTTATAGAAATTGTTCTTGAATAGACATGGTGTCAATACAAAATGACTCATAAAAACTATAGTAAAGTGAAATATCATGATTTCTATGCTATTAAATCATCATATTCATCCTCAAAAATCACCAGAAAGTTAGTATTTACTAGGTTTTTAAATTTATTTTCAATGTGATTACTAAGTCAAGCCTCACAAAATGTTATGTCATCATTATATGCATCTTAAAGAAACTGGAATGCTAGGATTTAAGTAGCTCCCCAAATATATCCAGTTAAAAAGGACTGGGAAAGAGAACTGAACTCATGTTGTCTAGCTAATTTAATTAACTCTAACTTTAAAATAAATACTTCATTATGATATATTAAATTATTCAGCATTTCCCTAAAATTTAAAATTGTGACATTTCATATATTTGAAAGGTATATGTATACTGTATATAATATCTTCACACTCTCAGTCTTCTAGTTTGGAAAGTAGAATTATGTCTGAATGAATAAGCAAAGGTATTGCAAGTGAATCAATAGTATAATCAGAGAGCAAACACTTTTTTTAAAAATATCTAATTTTATAAACCTTCTAAATTATGAAAAATTTAACAACTTTTAGTCGACAAACTTACTCTGTGCCATACCTAGGTACCTAATTCTGTCATTTCTTAGATACATCAGTACATGAAATTAAAGGTCTCTGTTCTTGAGGGTTTATGAGGGTAAGAGAACCAGTCATTTACATATATATGTATAGACACACAAAATATCTATATGTGTATGATATATATCTATCTATCCAGCTAGCTAGTTATCTAAATTTTGAGATCTGTGAAAATTAATAAATGCCACAAGAAAAGGTAGATCAAGACAAGTATGCTTTAGTACTACCTAATATTTTTCAAGTCCTCATATGCTTTAAAATATAAATATACTCTGCTGATAGACAGCATGTGCTGTGTATGTAAACATGTTACATCTGAGTATGCATACCTACCTAATTTTTAAAACAAGTTTTGTGGCCAGATTCCAAGTAATTCACATTGATATGGTTATCTTCTGAGAGTCATACAATATATTAAACTGCAGGTACTTTTTTTCTATACTTGAAATTACTTGGGCAATAAGAGCTATTCTCAAATCTGACTTAAATGCTAAAAAAGTTTAGTAAATGTCTATAGTGATACAGAACCTCTATAGCACTTGTCATCAGTAATCTCCAAGCAATTTATTGTACTCTCACTAGGTAAAATGATGCTATGATAGAACGATAGTAGTGTCTTTTTTTTTTTTTTTTTTTTACTTTAAAAGCTACTTGTATCTAGTTGCAATCATTGGTTTGATTAAATATAGTCAAAAGGAAATTGACAATAAAGAATGACCCTAGAAATCCCAGTTTCAGGAGAGGAAAGAATAGAAAAACAATACTACCTTTGAGATTATTTTGAATGTAAGTTGAACATTACAATGCCTTTAACACTTACTTGTTATTATCATTAACCTCAGAAAGAGAAAGGAGTCTAAGTTAATTTATCAGTCAATTTCATATTGAAATATAACATACTGAATGAATATATTGTTCATGTAACTATGCAGTTAATTTCATAGTAAAATTTAAAATCAATGCTTATTTGATTTACTCTCACACATAATTCATTTAGAAGAGACTCACAATCTTATTTTAAAATTTTATATTAAAGTAGATTTTGAAAAATACAGTAAGGGAGTAATGTATTTGGAAACAACTCATGATTAGTGAACATTTAAATGTTCTATAATGCATGTGTAATAAGAACCATAGCTTTTGAAGAAAACTTAAAATGAAGAAAACATGTCCAGTTCTTAGATTAGTTTGATAAAGGATGAGAAACACATTCTAACAATTTAAAGGAATATTCATTCCTTTTATCTGTGTTTATATCTTCAACTTAAATTTGTAAAATTTAAGTCCCATTGTAAATACAATTCATGTATTTCATCATGCATACATATATATATATATATATATATATAGAGAGAGAGAGAGAGAGAGAGAGAGAGAGAGAGGGAGAGAGAGAGAGAGATATCAAGAAGCATAAGTTTCTCCAAGATAGCAGTGTGTATCCTAAGTGCAGCAATGCACTCTGTGTTCAGCTCACTTACTGTCATAACAATGACCTCTTTTATTCCACTTTGAGCAACTAAATAGAATGGCTTAACAGTACATTCAGTTCAAGAATATATCATCTGTATCTTCACATTCATTCCTGAAGAACCCTATGGTTTCAGGTGAAAATTTTTTTTTTTAACTTTTTTCCTAATGTGGCAAAAAGTCAACATGAGATCTACACTCAACAAATTTTAAAGTGTATAATGTAAATGTCCAATTTAAGAACAATGTTGTATAAGAGCTCTTTTGTTGTTTAGTCATTAAAAATGTGTTGCTTTCAAGAAATGGCTGCTACAGATTAGAAAACTATTAAGAAACATGATTGCATAGAAAATCACAAAATAATTCACTGTATATACATGAAATTCTATTTAAAGGTAAACACTGATTATAGAAAAACACTTCTTTAGCTAAATTACTATGTAATCTAGGTCACCATCGATACATTTAAAATTCTCAATCACTAAATGTTTCTACTAATGTTTTAAAATATTTTATGAATCTTGTAATTGCTATGAGTATTTTTATAAATGCTGTAGTTCATACTAGAATATGTGCCTGTTAACATATAGCACTCTCACAAAATCATATGGATGAAATATTTAAAATAACTCTAGGGAACTAACTGTAGAGTATATATCAACAGGGTTTTCTCAGAAGGGGAAGATAATCAAACTTGATTTCCTCTATTCATAGTCTCAGATTAAAGGGGAAAAGTTATCAAAAATTTAAAAATATATTGGATAGCTTTTAAAATATCAGATATTACTGAAATTCAAATATTTCTAATACATTCCAGATGGCAATAATTGCTGAGGATTTAGTTAATTGAAATTATTATTTTTTTAAAGATTTATTTATTTTATACAAGAACCAGGGTACAAGCCAGTTGCATGGAAGGGTGAGAGGATTCACCAGAGAGAGAATGGGGAACAGAACGGGCAGACTGATGAAATACACTGTTGAGGGGAGCAGCAGGTGAGACAGGAGAAGTCTGCTAGCCATGTGGGACCCTTGCCGGCCGGCCAGCCAGGATCAAACCAGCGCTGCAGAGGCTGCGGACAGCTTCACAGCACTGTGCTCAACTGCCTACACCACCAGGGGAGGACCTAATTGCATATCAAAATATGCACTTCCCTATAATTGATTTTAAATTACTTGATTCTTTCCTGCATTATTTATGTCATTAACAAAACCTAACTGCCACTAAGAAAATAATCCAAAGAATTAAGCATTGATAAATAGCCTCTTAAAAGTAAATACCTATGAACCATGTCATTTAAAAATTAATGCAATATATTTCAAGTTTGCCCAAGACAGAAGAAACCAAATATAAAATTAACCTTTATAAACATTTTAGACCATGTGAATAAAAATGTTACAAAGAAGAAAATCATTACTTTTATTGTTTTCATTGATTTGCAATATTTAGTATTAGTGCAGAGACCTAATCAAATCCCTCTTTCCGTAAATGGATTCTGATACCCTGCCTTTATGTAACCACATTAAAATCTTTCATTTCTACAGAGTAATATTAGAAGCTATAAAACAATGTTTCAGAATTTTCTCAGATTATGCTGGGCCATTTTAATAACACAGGATAATTTACTTGAGATTTAGGATACATATGATTCACTATTATATTTCTTATATAAAAGTGTGTGTTCGTTCCACAAAATATCTTTTCATGAAATTTGACCTGATTGTGGGCCAGATGACTGGATCCAGATGACTGGATCAAGAAGATGTGGTACCCATACACAATGGAATATTACTCAGCAATCAAAAAAGATAAACTCATGCAATTTGCAGCAACATGGATGGAGCTGGAAGGGAACATGCTCTGCGAAATAAGCTTGAATCTATTCTTATTCTTCTCTCTCTCATCCTGAAAATCCTGGTAGGTTTATTTGAAAAAAATATACCAAAACTAACCATTTGTCACCATTCCACACAAATGCCACTCAATGCTACCTTCATATTTTTGTCTATAATAGCATAATTGGCTCCAAATTCTCATTTTTCTATTTATTAGCTTTGTGTATTCTCAGTCAGAAATCAGAATTTTTGCTTTTGACTGTGATGCAGTAGTTTATATTAAAATGACCATCGCCCATGAACAAAATAAAAATTTTGCTAAAGAAGTTAAATAAAAATACTTTACAAAATTGTATGATTATACCAAAAAGCATCTTCAGCTAGTGATAAAGATAAAGAAAGATCCTAGGATTATGAGAAGAGTAATACATAGAAGTGAACAGGGCATTTTTCTCCACCAGGACTTCTCAATTTCTAAGGGATCAAAATGAGTGAGAGACCAAGTAGAAATCATTCTGCTTTTAATCAATATATCAAAACTTACAGAGTGTGGGGCCTCCCTGGTGGTGCAAGGGGTTAAGTCTCAGCACTATGAAGCAATCAGCAGCCACTGGAGCATGAGTTCGATCCGAGGCTAACCCACATGGCCAGCAGATCTCTCTTGCCTGCTGCACCCCTCACCAGTGTATTTCAGTCAATCTGACTATTCTGCTCCCCACTCTGTCTCTCGTGAATCCTCTCATCCTTCCCACCCCCTGTACCACTGACCTACACCCCAGCTCTTGTATGCATAAATAAATCTTTAAAAAAAACTTATAGAGTTCATCTGTAGGGTAAGTGAAAAAGTATCAGGCTTTTCTGCCCTCCCGCCACTAGGATTGATGATGGATCCGTGTGGTCCTGAATGCCTGCCTGATGGCAGGCACCTGGAGTAGGGTGTGGGCATGCTTAAGCTGATACACCTATGCTGAGAGACTGGGCTTATAAGGGCAGTGCCATGGGGAGGCCAGTAGAGCAGAGAGCAGAAGCAGAGAGAATGAAAACCAAGAGAAGCAGAGGTCAAGAGAGAACGCCTGAGAGCCCAGATAGAGTGAAGACTTGCTGGGGGCTGGGAGGCCTGGCAGCCTCCCGGGCCCCTGGAACCCCTGCCTGCTGTGTACCCAGTAAAATCCCAATAAAACTCTGAAAAGCCACTGAGGGCTCCAGGACTCTCTCCTCCTTTACCGTGTCTGTTCGTGTCATAGAGATCCTGCCCTCTGTCATCCTGCCCTTATAGCATCTAAAGCTTAGAGGCAATTTTATAGCCGAGAGAGAGAGAGAGAGAGAGAGAGAGAGAGAGAGAGAGAGAGAGAGAGAGAGAGAGAGAATTCTAAGTTACAATGAACACAAAAAATTTAATTGAAAAATGAAGGAAGGAAATAATGAAGATGTATTTATATAATTAATAAGCTCTTAGATAGAGCTTGAAGCTTCCTCTCCTTTCTTGTATTTTTGTTAATTCTGTTCCAACTATGCAAGCTTCATTAGAGATTCCGTTATCTTTTCTGTAGTGTTCTTCCTGCAAATACCAGCATCCTTGATTTTTCAAGCTTCTACTTACATATTATGAATCCATAGTCAACTTAAGATTCCCATTTAAAATAGTCTTGAACTCTCAATTGATATCTACTTAGATATCTCACTGTTTTTTTTTTAATTTTATTCTACTTCTTGGCATATTTTCTATTCTCTTGTTTACTTCTGTACCACCATCTTTCTGAACAGTGAGCAGCACACATTTGTCTTCAATAAATACAAGTTGAATGAATGAATCAATTAACTGATGAATGAAGGCAGCTTAATAACTGATAATGCATTCCTGAAAATGTTGGATTGCATCAAATCCTTAGATAAACTAATACTGCATTCTTTTCATAGAATAACTTATGACCTCATGGCAGATTTCTGTCGGGATGTTTGCTTTCTGGCCCAGTGTAAGTGGACACAAATCATAATGAATTATGTAAGATTGTTTGCAGGCACTGAATTCTTCACCCACATTACTTTTGTCAGTGCAGGAAGCTTTGTATGTCAGTGTAGGGTAAAGAAAATGTCAGGCTTTTCTGCCCTCCCGCCATCAGGATAGATGATGGATCCTTGCGGTCCTGAATGCATACCTGATGGCGGGCACCTGGAGTAGGGTGTGGGCATAGGTAGATGGGATTCACCTGGGCTAAGACTGGGCTTTTTTTTTTTTTTTTTTTTTTTTTTTAGAGAAATGGCAGTGATTATGTTTATTTTCAGGTTTAAAATCAATTAAAAAAATCCTTAATAAAGCCCATCAATCATTCCAAGTAGAAGAACAAAGGTGGCATCACGGGGACGCCAGTAGAAGCCAGGAAGCCAAGAATGAGTAGAAGCCAGGAGAGAAGCAGAGAAGGCTGGAGAGCCCAGATAGAGCGAAGACTTGCTGGGGGCTGGGAGGCCAGCACCCCTGCCTGCCCTGTACCTCATGATCCCAATAAAAAGACCTGCAAAAAGCCACTATGGACTCTGACTCCTCCTTTACCCGGTCTGCATGGGATCAGAAAACCTGCTCAGTGACTATTCCTGTCATTACAGTCAGCTTAAGGAAGACCAGATCTCAGTCCTACCTGAAATTCTACTCTTACATAAACCAGAGGCAGCACAAATACCATTTTTTTCCAGGATAATCACTCCTCTTATCCTGAGTATACTCTTTTATTTTCTTTATTTTCCCCCATGGAATTATGTATTAACAGCAGTAACAGAGCACAGAAATGGGGAAGTTAAAGGATTACACATATTGTATAAGTTTTGTAGCAAAGAAATTAATTCATTTAATAATGTTAAAGAAGGTCAGTAATGGTGTTTATCTTAATTATAACATAAGTTCATTTGAATGTTAGAACTAAACTTGGATTATGAACGAAAGAAGCCTATTTCTTCTATTGTGTGTATACATTACATGCATGTGACTTAGGCTTAATAAGGCTGCCTTAAGTCTTTTTGGACTTAAGGTTAGATTCCTTAAGTCAGGTTTCTTCCTAGGAAAAACACCTTGTACAAATGATGTATAAGAAGGGACTCTGGATATGAATTATTTCCAGCAAAATAAGGCAGAGAAATGAAAATATAGTCACATTACTCCCTGCCAATGATATATCCAGGATGTTGACAAATCATTTACCCCTGGACACAGGCCAAAAATTAGTCACACTATGAAATCTAAATTCAAGAAAATTTGGTAAAAATAATAATCATTTTAGTTAAACATGCGTGCAGCAGCAGATCAGGAGTGTTACTATGTTAAAAGATGGGATAAACAGATTCTGTGGGATAACTAGCAGACACTGCTAAGAGTTGTCATGAAGTGATTCAATGAGAATCTATTTCTAACACACCCTCCAAGTGGAGTTACTCTATCAAGAAAAGTATACCATCATGTGCTGGATACAAATAAAAATCACTACAGGAAAACAGATAAATTACATTTGGCTAATGCTTTTTTTTATTTTACATGTGTAACTGAGTATTATTTTAAAGGCTTAGAAATTAATAAAAACAAGCAATTATTGGCAGAGATTAAGAAATTCTGAAAGAGGACATGATTGAAATAAAGAATGTAGTATGATTCTCAGGACAGGATCAGCAGAAACTAACTGATTCAAAAATTAGATTACTGAACAAAAATCATTTAGAAGAGAGAAGCAGATATTACTACAAACTCTTACTGCAATTATTTAATGAATTAGGCATTTATAAAGTAAAACCTTAGTTTTTCACTTGTAGTTTACAACATATATCTAAATTAGGATACAAATAATACAAAGTCCAACTTCCAATGGTTTAAGTACAATAATGTATATGTACATTTTTCCATATCAACTACCAAAGTTAGATAATCTAGTAGCTTTGCAATGTCGCTAATATTCAGTTTCAGTTTATCTTAGTTCACTCATTTATGACATATATATTTCAACCACACTGATGACATTTGTGTTAGATGAAACCACAAAGAAGAAATACAGCAAAGGGGAAAATGGTAAAGCTTCCTTTTGGCATTTTTTTTGGTTATTATTCTGAAATGGGTCTGTTAAAATTATATCGATCATAACTATATAGTATGGGCATTCTATTAAAAATAAGCTTGAGAAAAATTAGAGGCGATCAATACACAATACCTATCAAATTACAAGCATACTTTTAAAAAAAATATTTATTTATGCATACAAGAGCTGGGGTACAGGCCAGAGATGCGGCAGGTGAGAGGATCCATCAGAGACAGAGTGGGGAACAAACAGGCAGACTGACTGAAATACACTGCTGAGGGGAGCAGCAGGCGAGTCAGGAGAGGTCTGCTTCACCATGTGGGTTTCTCCCTGTCTGACCAGGGAGCAAACTCATGCTGCAGAGGCTGTGGATTGCTTCACAGTGTGGTGCTTAACCCCTTGCACCACCAGGGAGGTCCTGATTACAAGTATTCTTTCTAAAGTAACTTTTCAAAAAAGTGCTTTGGTTTTATATAATACTGATATAAAATAATAACTCATGGGATTTGGTAGGAAAACTAACCTAGTTTATTTAAAACTCACCCAATAAATCTTCTTGACTTTGGATTACATATTTTTTTCAATACGACAGCAATTAAAAACAGATAAATTAGACTTTATCAAATACTCAACTATCGTACTTTAAAACACAGCATCATGAAAGTGAAAGATAAATGACGAAATGAAAGAAAATATTTAAAATCAAAGACCTGGTAAAGGAAATATAGCCAGATATATAAGTAATAATTTCAAATTAACAATCAAAACATGACCCCCAAATGGAAGATTCTAAATAGACATTTTTCCAAAGACCATCTATGACTTCCTATTAAGCACACAGAAGCTCAGCATCATTAATTTTTAAGAGAATATTAATCAAACTATAAATAAATACTATCTCAATATTAGTTATGCTACAAAAGTTGGATAACAGCAACATGATTTGACAAAAATGTGGATAAACTGTAACCTTCATATAATGCTAGTAGGAATCTAAAATAGTACAAATATTTTGGAAAATCTGTTTCTCAGAGTTAAAATAGGGTTACCTTATGTTTTGTTTTTGATGGTTATAGAAATGTTCTGGAATTACTTAGTGGTGATGGCTAAACAATCTTTCAAATTTTCTAATGCCAACCAAATAGTATATTTTAAAAGAATAAATTTTCTGGTATATGAATATCTCAATGAAAAAGAATCTATACATTTAGTTCATAAAATATGTGTATTTTTCTCAAAGTGAATGATCAACCCAAACTTAAAGTTAAAACTTTGGGAAGAAAGTATAGGAGACTTTATTGCCACATTTTTTTCATAGTCACTCTAAGAATCAGAATAAACCCCACTCAGTGTTTGATGAAAATGTCAAAACTGGTAATACTATATACATACATGTATCTAAAGTATATGGAAGATTTATTAGTCGTATAATAAGACTTTGAGAAAGAACAGAATAAGTTTACCATTTGAGTTCAAAAATAATTTTAAAAGTCAGGGGAAGTAGATATACTTGTTTTTATGATGGAGAGAATGGGACATGAGTCAGGTTTCAGCTTTTGTGCTGTGAACTTCCCATTGGTGCCAAAAGAAGGGAGTTCTATGCTCTCGCACCTTCCAAAGGTAAAAGGTTTTGGTGCTCTTTGTCACATAAGAGATTGTCATTGTTAGCCATACTTTGCTTTTCTATTTGATTAGAGTAAAAAAAAGTGGTTGTTACTTGTAGATGTCTAGGTACTTCAGGGGCACTTCTCTAGAGTTTTGTCTTGGATATTCTTGAAAGTTTATGTTTTTATAATTTTTTTTTTTACATCAGGTGTTCCTTTGCTGTGGCTTAATGTTTGAAATTATTTTGTGGCTTTTTTTGGTAAATATTGAAATGTAGCAATAACATCTTTTGAATATTCCCAAGCCCACGAGTCCTTGAAAATATTTTTTATATATACAGTAACTTTATGCATAAATATGTAAGCTGTGCAAGTTTAAAGGATGTGTGTTTTTTTCCCCTGATATGTTGCTCAATTGTTGACAGTTCTGAAGAATTCTATTAAAAATATAAATATATATATATATATATATATATATATATATATAAAGAAGGGCTATCTAGATGTTATTAGCACATTCAGATATGGAACAGAAGAGGAAGAAGAAGGAATAAGGTATAAAACTATCAAAACACAAAAAGATGGACTCTATTATACTTGCAATAGTTAAATATTTCTTAGATCATAAACTGCCTGTTTAATAAAATAATATATTGAGTGACTTCATCAAGCATAATAATTTTTGTTTTTTGAAAGAAATTTCTAAGGAAGGGCCTCCCCAGTGGCACAACATTTGAGCACTGGGCTGCAAAGCTGCCCACAGCCTCTGCAGCACTGGTTCAATCCCCAGCCACCAGCGAGGGTCCCACATGGCACACTGACCTCTCCTGCTTTGCCCGCTGTTCCCCTCAGCAGTGTACTTAGTCAGTCTGCCTGTTCTGTTCCCCGCTCTGGGCTCTGGTGAATTCTCTCACCCTCCCGCACTTCTGATATACCTAGTGTTCGTATAAATCAATCAATCAATCGATCAATCTTAAAAAAAAAAATTCTAAGGAAGTGAAATACCAAGTCAGAATATGAGTATGTATATTACTAGACTTGTGTCCAAAATGTATATTATTCATATATCAGAGATAAAACAAAAAGGTAAAGAAATAGGCAAGTGATTGAAAGTCACTTCACTACAGAAGGCATTCAAAAGATAGTAATCACATGAAAATATCCTAAACCTTAAAGTTCATGAATGAAATTCAAATTAACACAACAGTGCAATCCCTCTACCCACTATAATGACTAAAATCACAAAATCTAAGTAATTATTGAAGAGACTATGCTGGCACTGAAACCCTCAAATGTTGCTGGAAGGAACGCAAAGTAATAGATACTTTGGTAGACAATTGCGAGCATCTTATAAGTTAAACATAAACTTAGTGTATTAAAATTTGGCTCACTTTTATACTTTTACTGAAGAAAAATGAAATCCATTGCTCACAAAGACTTTCACAATAATGTTGATATCACCATTATTTAATATAGTCCTACATGGAAAAAAATGTCCATCCAAAAAGGTAAATTTTCAAAATTAATTGTGGTTTATCCATTCAATGGTTTTCCACTCAAAAATAAACAAAGTACTGATACACACAATAAAATAAATAAATCAGATAATATCACGCTGCTCAAAATTATATGGACACAAAACAGTACATATCACCTCATATCACATTCTAGAAAAGTTAAATCTTATCTCAAACTATAGAAAATACATGCTTGTCTGGTTCCTTAGGCAGAAGGAAATGTTCAAATTCTGAGGGGAATACAAGAATAAATTTGGGCAGGATAGAAGGTTTTATAACTAGATTGTGGTGGTTGTTCAAGCACATGGACAGTGGGTATTCATTCAAGCTTATGAATAACCTCATCAAAATGTTTACTTAAAATATGTGTACTTGGCCAAATATAAACTATCCTTCATTAAGGTTATTAAAAATAAGGCCCTTCATCAAATAATTTCTGTAATTTCTATGAGACATTTCTTTTACTTCTAAGAGAAGTATGTTGAGGAAATCCATTTGAAAATATTTAAAATAATGAATTTATATCTTTGTGAATGAGGTAATTATAGTGTCATCCTGAAAAATTTATGGTCAATAAAAGGTTCATTAATTTGAAAGAGAGGTGACTTCATTGTTCCGACAATAGCATACTGCTTCATTGAAATAGGGAGTTTTATATCTTTAAATATTTAATAATTCTATTATATGTAATATTTGTCTTCTTAGGTAATATAAATGCTCTAATGATAGATTTAAACATCATCTTCTCTTTCAAGGTATCTATGCCAAATAAGAACACACAGTATTAAAATATAATTTCTGTACCGCTTAGAATGTTCATTGAACATATTATTATTTTATAGTGCATCCTATTGTTATTAAATTGTTTTTAATTTTGTTGATGACTGGTGGGAAATTAATTTCATCAATAATTTAAGGTTATACAAAAATTAAAACAGAAGTGTTACTGTGGGAATTGAAAGTCATGGTTAGGGAAATGATATCATCTACCTAGTCTCTAAGATATTCTCAATGAGATAAGAATTTGATGCATTCCTCAACCTCTTTATTTACATATATATTTTCCTTTCACTATTTAACTCTTTACTGACTTGTAATTCTGATAATCAGCTTTGAAAGTTGAAAATGGAAGCTATCACATCAAAGCAATATAAGCAATATTAATTAATAGTAAAAACAAATACAAAGCAAAATACATAAAATCCTTCTAGTTTGATGGAAACAAACAGGTAATAAAGCAGCAAGCAAACTGATTTTCTTCTTTTGGCATGCTAGGCTGGAATGTGATTCAAAGGGACAAGTGCATTAAATATACCAACTTGCACTTCGCTCCATAAAATACCTTTTTTCAATTCTAGATTATGTGCTTGGTGAGAAATGAATTCCCTCATGAAGTGTGTGTACTGGTGAATGAAATCTACTTTGAAGATAAATGTTATTGTTACTTCTGGATAGAAAACAGTTCACTATACCTGAACACCATGCTATTATTAGAGAGATGAGTGAGCACCAGTGTGTGCAGTCCATCTTTTCCCTTCTTTGTAGAGACACTGCAGGTAACATAATACACTACTTGTACCTAGTGCCTTGTCTATAAACACAACTTTCCAACTACTCCGACTTGCTCCAGTGTAGGGCAAAAATATCTTCCTTTAAGAGAAGATGAAAGACGATGTATGACTCAATGACTTATGACCTCAGTATCATCAGCTGCACTGTCAACTTTCCTTAAATGATAACTCTTCCTAATTCCCATCATTTGTTTTGTTGTCTGTAGTCACTCCACTACCTTGCCTCCTAGGTTGAGAAATTTGATTCTTTTTGTTGTGTCCATAGCAGACTCTATAAATTAAAGGCATATATATATTTATTTAAGTTGTTCTCCTTGTACCCAATGGTTAGCTTGTTTGAAACACATTTTGAGTCATGTATCTGCCTATTAAAATACATCTTTTTCTTCAGATTAGGTTGTTTTTGCTGTGCTATCTCTATTGTTTTTTATGAGTAGAGACTCTCTTGAAACCTAAATACTTTAAGCTCTGGTATAAGAAATCAACTCTTACTTTTACCTAATAATTTTAATTTCTCCATATTCTATTTCTCCCCATTTTAAAACAATTAAATTGACAAAGTTTTTCTGTTATACCATAGACAGACTCTTACCAATCTCTGAAAGTGCACAGATACTTCTTTCTGTTTCTGCTCTGTCCAGGTGATATACTACTACCAAGCTTCTCGTAACATTAGTGGTGAGGCAGCAAAGTGGTATGCATTTTTTAGGAATAAAGTATATTTTCTAGGAATAAACAGTATATTTTTGGAAACAACACTGATGCTTTCATGAAGTTTAATTAACTGAGTATCACCTTTTTTTGGCTGTAGTCTTTAATTTCCTAAATTCTCTTCTACTCTTCTAGAAGGTTAAGCACTTCACTTCACTTCAAAGCATGTATTTGGACACATATTAGTTCAGCAAAGTATTCATCTTTCATTAGGCAATGAGGTAGTCTGAAAAGGTTTTTTCTGTTTCAAGGATTCCTTCCCTAAAAATACTGTGAAAGAAGAAAGATGTTTGTTAAAGACTTCCACATTGGGCCTCCCCTGGTGGCGCAGCGGTTGAGCGCTGGGCTGCGAGGCTGCCCGCATCCTTTGCAGCGCCAGTTCGTTCCCTGGCCACCGGCGAGGGTCCCACAAAAAAAAAAAAAAAAAAAAAAAAAAAGACTTCCACATGGCTTCTCAATCCTTTCAAAGAAATGATATTTTGGGGTCTCCCTAGTAGCACAAAGGGTTAAGTTTCAGCACCATGAAGCTATCAGCATCCTCTGCAGCAGGAGTTTGATCCCTAGCCAAGGAGCTGACCTACGTGGTGCAGCAGACCTTTCCTGTCTCACCCACTGCTCCCCTCAGCAGTGTATTTCAGTATATCTGCCTGTTCTGCTCCCCACTCTGTCTCTGGTGAATCCTCTCAGCCCCCACACCTCTGGCCTGCATCCCAGATCTTGTATGCATAAATAAATAAATCTTTAAAAATAGGATAATATGTACTCTATAAGGCACAAATACATATTTAGTAGATAGCATGCATAACTCTTACCAATGGAGGCTAAGAGTAGAAAACTTGCAGGAAGGCATTATAAGACCAAAAACCGGAGGTGAGGGTAGAAATGATTAACATTATTATTAAGCCAGCTATAAAAATGAAAAATCCTTTAGCGTGGCCTAGAGATGGGAATATGGGAATTGTCAATCATGACAAAGGACTGCTATAGAAAATATCTGCAGTCAGGAAGCAGAGCTGGGAATATGAAGATTGAGAGCCATTACAAAGAATCACAGGCTCTTACAAATTAACCCAGTCACATGCTAGAAGTGATTCATTTAACAATAGATAAAATTTCACCAAGGAATGAGCTCCTCCCCCATAAAAGTATACTATATCCGAACAACTCCTGCTCTGGCAAAAGGCAGTTTTTGTCCCAAGACTTTCCAACTGTGTCTATGCATCTCTTTTAACAAATATTTTCCTTTTAGAAGCAGCAGCAGCCTCAGCAGCAGTTCTCTGCCCACCTGTGTCAATGCAGGTGCCTCTTTTTTTTTTTCTTTTCCTTTTCCTAATAAACTTGTACTTTTAAAATGCAGCCTTTGCTTGTTTGACTCTATCCAAATGCATTTTCCTTGGTAAAATCACTGAGGCAGTGAAAGGTAATCTCTGCTGAAAATTTTCTCAGAGGTATCCTAAGGACTCTGCTCAAAGAACACCAACATCCCATCAGAACCCCATTATTAGTGTGTTCCATAAATATTTCTTACACAAATAGAAAGGGCCAACTCCCATACATAGTGAGTACATAAGAATTTATGAATGTCCAGTTTAATTTCTGAATTCCACTTAACACTGTGAGGATAATAGCATCCATTCCATTGTTATCAAAAAGGATGACCTTTCAAGAATTCGGAGAAGTAAACTTATCTTCAGAGATATTGAAAAGGAATTTTATATTTGCACTATAACACACAGCTTATGTAATATAGGTTATATTTTTATAAACTATTAGGACAGGAGAGTCCTTCTATTGCAACTTAAAAAAATGGTGCCAGTTAGCATGTTATCCACCCATCATTTCCCCCTCTTTTACAATTCCAAATTAGATTATTTAAATGTGTTCTCAAAGAGTTTACCCCTGGAAACCACTCTTAGGCTTCGTGGGGTACAGAATAGCCTGGCTGCTGATTGGTTTTAGCCTCAGGGAATATCACACCAACTCCCAGCAGTCTCCAATGACTACCAATTTGCTTCCCAGTATGATGGAGACATTGCCTGCTGTCATTACTGCCATATTTGGTAAAGGGCTTCACTGTTTACTGATTGCCCTTTCTTTCATTCAAGGTAAAGACAATGAAAACAACCCATTGCAAGTTCAAAATTTAACTCTCAAACTTTTAAGCTTGAAGGCTCTTCCATCACACTTTTACCCAATCAGCTCTTTTAGTCATGTTATTTGTCTTTTCTTTTTAATTATTTCTGAAATTGAATATTTAAGTTAGTATTTTTATTATGAGTTTTGTCTTTATAGTTTTGGGTAAAAACTAAAATTTTAAAATTAAGAAAAATAATAAATTTTCTTTTTTTTTAAGATTTATTTATTTATTTATACAACTACTGGGTACAGTCAGAAGCACGAGAGGGTGAGAGAATTCACCAGAGCCAGAGAGGGGAACAGAACAGGCAGACTGAAGAAATACACTGCTGAGGGGAGCAGCGGGCGGCAGAAGAGGTCTGTGCGCCATGTGGGACACTTGCCAGGGGCTGGGGATTGCACCCCTGCTGCAAAGGCTTTGGGCAGCTTTGCAGCCCAGTGCTCAACTGCTGCGCCACCAGGGGAGGCCCCCCCAAAAATAATAAATTTTCCGACAAAGGTGAAATTCATAGTACATAGACAAACTATTAATGGAATTTGGGCAACTGGTTTTATAGATTGTTTAATGGATTAGTCTCCCCTATGGAATCATCTGATTGGTGGATAGTGAACTTCTATTTAAAAGTAATAGCATCAGCCTAACCACTACTATATTCATTTTATGAGTTCCTTAAATTAAGAATAGGATAATTTTTTAGTCATTAGGATAAATGACTGAAGTTCTTACACTTTTTTTTTTTTTTTTTTTTGTGGGACCCTCGCCATCTGCGGGGAATGAACCAGCGCTGCAGAGGCTGGCGGGCAGCCTCGCAGCCCAGCGTTCAACAGCTGCACTACCAGGGTAGGCCCAGAAGTTCCTACACTTCTGTCGAGGCTGTTTATCTATAAATTCACGAGGTGTTTAAAAGGCAACATTTTGAAGAGGGCGGAGCAACATGGCGGCGAGGAGACGCTGCGAGTAAGATCTCCCATTAAAAAAAGTTAATAGGGAGGAAAAGCGGCAGGTCCCAGTGAGAACTGGGACACGGAAGATAAACGGACGACTCCAGCAAACTGCCCGAAGAAGAAAGTTGCCATAAAAGAGGACGAGAAGGGAGGGAAGCGCAGAACCCTGCTCCCCTCCCCCGCCCACAAAGTCGGCACTCTCCCACCAGCAGAGAGGAGGGAAACAACAAACCAAAACGGCCAACAAGAAAAACGGACACAGCAAGCGGGACTGTGAGTGGAAAGGAACTATTGCAGCCACCACACCCCGTGAACGGGAGCTGAGGCGAACCCTGCAGGATCCGCCGCGGAGGTGAGCTCCAGGCGCCATTAAAGAGAGCCCCGCCCCCCAGGAGGAGACCAGCACCAGCACACAGCCCAGCACACAGCCCCGGCTGCCCGGTAAGCTTGCGCGGAAAGTGGCGCGGATCCAGACCAGATCGCAGCTGCCCAGGTCCCCGCGCCTGCGACCTAGGCTTGCGGGGAGACGGCGGAGGCCCTCCCTGAGTGAGCAGGAACAAGGCACCCAGGCAGGGGAGCGGGATTCAAAAGGCGCCATTCCCGCGCCACTGATCTGGGCTACAGCCCGCGTCCTGGAACTGAGGGCTTTGGAACTGAGACCCGGGGCACGAAATTAGGGGCATGGGTTCCCCACGACGGTGGGGCACAAGGCAGACACAGCACCCCAAAGCCGTTGAGGTGTACCCTACCATCCCCGCTCTGCTCCCTGTCCCACGGGGTGGAAAATCAGCTCCCCAAGGGCTCTAGGAGAGATCTCTGGCGCCACCTAGCGACTTGACCCCAGCACAGGCTACTGAAGGAGCTAGTGGCCAGCTGGGGAGTTAGCCCACAACTGGCTCCTTCCGAACAAGTAGTCTGAGCCCACAGGGAGAGCGAGCACCCACAGCCGGGGCAGACCAGGCGCGCAGAAGAGTGTGCCTGAGACCAGACGCGCAGGGAGTGTGTCCCACATCACCATTTTAGAACAGGGACATTTCTTCAGTAAAGACTACCTGCAGAAGGCTTCCTCAGGAGCCAGAGGTGAGCGGGGGAAGTTCGCCCATGCCAGACCCCCTCTGGCCTGCAGTCCAAGCCCAGAGGGGAGCAGGAACCCACCGCTGGGGCAGACCAGGCGCACAGGGGAGTGTGTCCCCACATCGGCATTTTAGAACAGGGACCTTTCTCCATTAAAGGCTGCTTGAAACTGACAGATGACTCCTGGAAGAACCAGAGGGGAACAGAGAAGCCCACCCAAGATGCCGGCCAGTCCCAACAACACAGTGTCCCAACGCATACGGCAAGTTAGAAAACAGACAGTAGGGAGGAGAAGAACCACACGCAACCTAGCAACTCTCCAGAGAAAAAGCACACCACAAAAAGAAAGCCAGCCCCCAGATTGCAAAGACAATAACTTGGAAGAATTTCTGAGCCTTCCAGAAAGAGAATTTAAAATTGCCGTGATTAAAAAACTGACAGAAGTCATAAAGGAAAACAATGATAAGGGAAAAATAATCAACGATCAGAAGAATGCAATTGAGTCCCTAGAGAGGGAAAACAATGGTCAGAAGAAAGAAATTGAGTCCCTAAAGAGGGAAGTAAAAGAAATGCAGGAGATCAAAGAATTAATGGAAGAACTAAAGAATTCTGGGAAAAGCAATGAAAGCAGAATAGATGAAATGGAAGAACGAATAAGTAATCTTGAAGACACAGAAATAAAAAGAACCAAAACAGAAAAGGAAAGAGAAGTACGAAGGAAAAAGAACGAAGAAAGACTTCAGGAACTATCTGACTCCATGAGGAAAGGAAATATAAGAGTTATAGGAATACCAGAAGGAGAGGAGAGAGATGTAGGAACAGAGAAAATATTCAAAGAGATAATTGAAGAGAACTTCCCAAATGTGAAGAAGGAGCTGAAAATTGATATACAAGAAGCAAGAAGAACACCAAACTTCCACGACGAAAGGAAAATACAGCAAGACACATAATAGTAAAGCTCCCAAGAATCCAGGACAAGGAAAAAATAATGAAGCTGGCAAGAGGGAAGAAACAGATAACATTCAAAGGAAAACCAATCAGGCTGACATCAGACTTCTCCGAAGAAACACTACGGGCAAGGAGAGAGTGGAGGGACATAGTCAACAGACTCCAAGAAAACAGATGCCAACCAAGAATACTCTATCCCGCAAAGCTCTCCTTCCTCTTTGAAGAAAGAATATGGACCTTCCCAGACAAACAGAAACTCCGGAATTTCATTGCAACTAAACCCCCACTCCAAAAAATACTACAAGGAGTCCTAAAGCCAGAACCTCAGAGGGACGAATAACAATGAAAGAAGGCCAAAAAAAAAAAAGTTATTAAAAGAATAAATAAATAAAATCAAAGGAAAGACAAACACAATGGCAAATACAGATGTTAACATATCAATATTAACTCTAAATGTAAATGGACTAAACTCTTCAATAAAAAGACACAGAGTGGCAGCCTGGATTAAGAAACAAAACCCAACCTTTTGCTGTCTCCAGGAAACACATTTAGCTACAAAAGATAAAAATAGGCTCAAAGTTAAAGGATGGAAAACAATCCTACAAGCAAATGGAACAAAAAAGAAAGCAGGAACAGCTATACTTATATCAGATAAAACAGATTTCAAACTCAAAAAGATAAAAAGAGACCCCAATGGTCACTACATTATGATCAAGGGGACAATACTTCAAGAAGAAATAACACTCATTAACATATACTCACCAAACGAAGGAGCACCAAAATATATCAGACAACTGTTGTCCTCTCTGAAAACAGACATCAGAGAAAACACATACGTAGTGGGAGACTTCAACACACCACTATCAACAATGGATAGATCAACAAGACAAAAAATAAGTAAAGAAACCAAAGCTCTAAATAAGGACCTAGAGCAATTAGGCTTAACAGACATCTATAGAACACTGAACCCCAAAAAAACGGAGTACACATTTTTCTCAAGCGCACACGGATCATTCTCCAGGATCGATCACATACTGGGGCACAAGACAAACATCAACAGATACACCAAGATTGAAATCATATCAACCATCTTTTCTGACCATGAAGGCATCAAACTAGAAATAAACCATAAAAAGAAGGCAAGGAACTTTCCTACCTCATGGAGATTAAAAACCACACTACTGGAAGACCATTGGACTAATGAGGAGATCAAAGAAGAAATTAAAACATTTTTTGAATTGAACGACAAGGAGGACACTAATATCCTAAATGTATGGGATGCAGCAAAAGCAGTAATAAGAGGAAAATATATAGCAATAGAAGCTCACATCAAGAAACAAGAAAGAACGCAAAGAAACAACCTCATCTCGAAGCTCAAAGATCTAGAAAAAGAACAACAAAAAAACCCCAAAACCAGTAGAAGAAAAGAAATAATAAAAACCAAAGCAGAAATAAATGAAATTGAAACTAAAAAAACAATCCAAAAGATCAATGAAACCAAGAGCTGGTTTTTGAAAAAATCAATAAAATAGACAAACCCCTAGCCAGGCTCACAAAGGAAAAAAGGGAGAAAGCACAAATAAACAGGATCATCAATGAAAGAGGAGAAATCACAACGGACACAGCAGAAATCAAAAGAATAATTAGTAACTACTATGAACAGTTATATGGAAACAAGTTCAACAATCTAGAGGAGATGGACAAATTCCTACAACTCTACAATCACCCAAAGCTAGATAAAGAAGAAATAGAACACCTAAACAGACCAATTACAATTAGCGAAATTGAAATGGTAATAAAAACCTCCCCAAAAACAAAAGCCCAGGACCTGATGGATTTACAAATGAATTCTACCAAACATTCAGAGACGAATTAGTGCCTATCCTTCACAAACTCTTCCAAAAAATTGAGAAGGAAGGGACAATACCAAACACGTTTTATGAAGCCAACATTACACTAATACCAAAACCGAACAAGGACAACACAAAAAAGGAAAACTACAGGCCAATCTCCCTAATGAACACTGATGCAAAAATCCTCAATAAAATTTTAGCTATCAGAATCCAACAATGTATCCATAAGATAATTCACCACGACCAAGTTGGATTCATTCCAGGGGCACAAGGATGGTTTAACATCCGAAAATCAATCAACGTTATCCAACACATCAACAAAAAGAAATATAAAAACCATATGATAATATCAATAGATGCTGAGAAAGCTTTCGACAAAGTGCAACACCCATTCATGATAAAAGCCCTTGAAATTCTGGGGATACAAGGAACATACCTCAACATCATAAAGGCCATCTATGACAAGCCAACAGCCAGTATCATTCTCAATGGTGAAAAGCTGAAAGCAATTCCATTAAGATCTGGAACAAGACAAGGATGTCCACTCTCACCATTGCTTTTTAATATAATACTGGAAGTCCTAGCCAGGGCAATAAGACAAGAGAAAGACATCCAAGGAATCCAAATAGGAAAAGAAGAAGTCAAACTATCACTATTTGCAGACGATATGATATTATACATAGAGAACCCCAAAAACTCCACAGAAAAGCTAATTCAACTCATCAATCAGTTCAGTAAAGTGGCAGGATACAAAATCAACACGCAAAAGTCAGTAGCCTTCCTATACACAAACAATAAATCTGAAGAAGAAGAAATCAAAAAGACCATCCCTTTTGTTATTGAAACAAAAAAAAATCAAATATTTGGGAATAAATCTAACAAAAGAGATAAAGGACCTATACAAAGAAAACTATAAAACACTGTTAAAAGAAATAGAAGAAGACACAAAGAAATGGAGAGACATCCCCTGCTCATGGATTGGAAGAATAAACATTATTAAAATGGCCATCCTACCAAAAGCAATATACAGATTCAATGCTATTCCAATCAAAATTTCAATGTCATTCTTCAAAGAAATAGAACAATTATTGATGAAATTCATATGGAATCACCAAAAACCCCGAATAGCCAAAGCTCTCCTGAAAAAAAAAGAAGGGAATGGAGGCATCAGACTCCCAGACTTCAAACTATACTACAAAGCCATAATCATCAAAACTGCATGGTATTGGAACAAGAACAGACATACAGACCAATGGAATCGAATAGAAAATCCAGAAATAAACCCACAGATTTATGGTCAACTAATCTTTGACAAAGGAGCAAAAACTATGCATTGGAGCAAAGAAAGTTTGTTCAATAAATGGTGCTGGGAAAACTGGGTCGCTACATGCAAAAGAATGAAGCTTGACCACCACCTCACACCATACACAAAAATCAACTCAAAATGGATTAAAGAACTAGACATAAGACCTGAAACCATAAAATATATAGAAGGAAATATAGGCGAAACACTACGTGATTTGCACATCACAGACATCTTTACAGACACATCACCCAAAGCAGTGATAGTGAAGGCAAAGATAAACAGCTGGGACTACATCAAATTAAAGAGCTTCTGCACAGCAAAAGAGACAATAACAAAAACAAAGAGAAACCCCACCAACTGGGAGAACATTTTTGCACCCAACACTAATGATAAAGGACTGATCACAAAAATCTGCAAAGAGCTGATGAGACTCAACAACAACAAAGAAAATAATCCAGTCAAAAAATGGGCAGAAGAGCTTAAAAGAAACTTCTCTGAAGAGGAAATGCAAATGGCCAACAGGCATATGAAAAAATGTTCAACATCACTTGTCATCAGGGAAATGCAAATCAAAACTACCATGAGATACCATCTTACACCAGTGAGAATGGCACATATTAAAAAAACTAGCAACAACAAATGTTGGCTAGGGTGTGGAGAAAAAGGAACTCTTCTGCACTGTTGGTGGGAGTGCAAACTGGTCCAACCACTGTGGAAAGCTGTATGGAGATTTCTGGACCTACTAAACATAGAGCTTCCATATGATCCAGCAATTCCACTCCTAGGTATTTACCCAAAGGACACAGAAACATCAATTCCAAAGAACACCTGCACCCCTATGTTTATAGCAGCACTGTTTACAATAGCTAAGCTTTGGAAACAACCCAAATGCCCAAAAATAGATGACTGGATCAAGAAGATGTGGTACATATATACCATGGAATATTACTCAGCATTCAAAAAAGATAAACACATGCAATTTGCAGCAACATGGATGGCGCTGGAAGGGATCATGCTCAGCGAAATAAGCCAAAAAGAAAAAGAAAAATACCGGATGGTCTCACTCATAGCAGGAATCTAGAAAACTTAAATAAGGGACCAGGAAAATGAATAACTATAAGAAAGTGAAAATCAAAATCAACCAAAAACTATGAACCAGAGACACTTTTAGGGGGGCGGGGGTGGGAGGGGAGGGATTTGGGTCAGAATGGGGGGCTGCAATTGTATGGGGAATATAACAATAAAATTTATTAAAAAAAAAAAAAATAAAAGGCAACATTTTGTTTTTACTTTAGTCCAAAGAATTATAATTTAGGATGCACAAATTCATTTAGTAACTTAAAATATGTTCAGATGTAGGACAAAGTCAGTAGTTTTTATGGGGGGGGGGCGAAGAGAAAGAAAAGGTAAGTGGTTAAAGGCTACTTCAAAAATATCCCTAATAAAAGAAAAATGATATTACACACACTTGTTAGTTTTAATGTTACAGGGCAGAGGAAGGAGTATCCCAGCACCCCCAAAACTGCCTGCTCTAAATAGGTTCTGCCATCTACCACATCAAGACAGAACATACAGACATTGAATGAAAGGAACTTTAATACAATTACTGTGCAATAGAGAAAATACAAAGAATATTGTTTCCAAATCAAGCACCCAAAGTTTCCCATCCCCTTGTGGGTAAAAGTCCAGCCAAATAGAACTGACCAAAGCAAGGTCCAAAAGCCTGTCTCAAATCTAAAGTACCTTCTTGCGGGGAACCATAAAGAAGGGTCAACAAAAGTCAGAGAAGTTTAGAGCAAAATCAAAATTAAGATAAAAGCAGCCATTGTTAGCCCTCCCCCAGTGGCGCAGGCGGTTGAGCACCGTCCTGTGAAGCTGTCCTCAGCCTCTGCAGCGCCGGTTGGATCCTGGCCAGCTGGTGAGTGTCCCACATGGCGTGGCAGACCTCTCCTGACTTGCCCTCTGCTCTCCTCAGCAGTGTATTTCACCAGTCTGCCTGTTCTGTTCCGTGCTCTGTCTCTGGTGAATCCTCTCACCCTTCCACGCATCTGGCCTGTACCCCAGTTCTTGTATAAATAAATAAATAAATCTTAAAAAAAAAACAGCCATTGTTAAACCTCCCCATGGGTCTCTCACCCACATCTGTTTCAAACAGTCTAGAAACAAGAAGCAAGTGCAGCTTCTTCACATGACTCTCTGCTCTATGTGCCTCCTCCAGGTTGCCTCCTTGTTCTCCATCCTGCTTCCTTCCTTCTCCAGCCCCCTCTCCAACTTCCTCTCCTCCCTGCTTAGCTCCACCCTCCTTTGGGTGGAGCAGGGAACCTGGAACCTTTCCTTTTCCTGGGCACCACCCCTTTACATTAACAAGTTTGAGTTATTCTTGGGTATACATATATAATTGGTTACTGATTCTATCCTCAGGGCATAGGTCCATAATAATCAGCCCTGGATGGCTTGTAAAACACAGATACTTACTTGAAAGTTTCTTATGAAGCAATTTTTTTGTGATCTGGTTCAAAGGTCTTTCATCTAGTTCAAAAGAGATAGGTAATGCAAGTCCTCTACAATGACTGCCTGATACCATTAAAAAAATATATATCCACTATTGTTAGCTTTTCATAAAACTAAGGAAGAAAAGAAGTTACAAACTATATTTAGGTAAATGGAACTGCAATAGCTAGCAGAAATAATTGATTATACATTTATCAGATAATTTGCACATTCAGTTATACATCACTTTAATAAGTTATAATCTGCCAAAATGTATGTGATGTGAATTGAAGAGTTGGGCAATAGTATAAATTTGGTAACTACTCCTTGGACATCATTCTGAAACTACATGAAAGTAGTGACTGTCCCTGGATAACTATTTTGTATTTAATATCTATACTATTTTATGTATTTTTTATTTTTATAAACAATGCTTGATCTTGTCTTATTATTCACATTATCATTATATTTCTACATTTTGCTTTCCTCAGAGATTTAGAGTGCACTTTGGTTTATCACTTCCACCAAGTTGATATATAAATTAAGATAAAGCACTGACAATTATGGAAATAATTTATTATATTCTAGGTACTTTGTTAAGCTTTTTGTATAGGACTTCATTTTATCTTCACATCAAGGGCATTTTGCTAAATACCTATGACTACATGTATTTGTGTGTGAAGTATCCTTTATAATTTCCTTTGAAAAGGCTAAGAGAAGTTGACTGATTTGCCAGTGGTTACAGAACAAATGGCAGAATTCAGATGATATCTATGCCTTCTGACATCAAATCTACTTTGTCCCAGAGAATTATTTTTACAATTTTACATTTCAGTAGATTCTGATTTACAGTAGATGCAATTATAACACCAATTCATTTTCAACTTCTGTTTATTCTGCTCATACTTAAGTAATAATTTTAGGAGCTCAAATATATTCCTTGTTCTTCACATGGCTTTCTAGTCTGCTTTATATTTGCAAATTACTTGAGACAGACTTCCTTGACTCCTAGACTGAAATGTGACCATTCTCATACTTTTTCTAATCCAATTGATTTCTTATCTTCAGAAGTAAAATCCACATTGAGGGAATAACTAGAGAAAAAAAATCATCTAGAATAAGCTATAAATATAATTGCCCTAAACTACAAGGAATTTTTTTGAAGACAAAGCAAATATCAAATAAGAACATATTTTGAATATATAAACTAGAAGGAAAATATTTTCACTCTAACTATATCATAGTAACTATTTTGTTTGGGAACATTTTAATGTTTATTTAAACTAATATCATTTGCCATTATCCAAGTATTTTAAGTATAAGATAGATGATATTGTTAACCCACACGTGACATGCAACATTAAAAATATGTTAACCAATATTATTTTGCATGCATTATAATTATTACATAACTCTTAATTATGAGTTAATTTAGATAAAAGGACTCTACTTCTTCATGTTTCTTTATCAAAATCTTCTTCAAAAAAGCATAAAACAATCTCATGTCTTATTTTCAGCCTGTGTCAACATATGTTAATTTTAAAATCTTTTTGCTCACTATCTTATGTACAGCTCTCATGCAAGAAGATGTAACAGCTGATTCACTCAGCTTGTCCATTCTCATATCTTGAGACCAACAAACTGGAAATAATTGCTAGATTCAAGCCATGTAATTAGACAGCGTAACATCTAAGATACTTTTTTGTCAGCTTGCCCAAAAGAGAATTTTAGTAAGTGATACATTACACCATAAAAATCCCCCTTCAACAGGCCTTTTAATGATGATAAATAAAGAACTTGTGCAAACCCAAGCAATTAATCCTTTTGAAGCATTCCACTGAAATCACTAATAAGGCATCCAGAAATGCAAATACTTACATAAATTATTCCTTTGTGAATTCAAGCACGGGATACCACAATTTTTCTTTCTCCTTAAAAGTTAGTTTCTTAAGTAAATCCCTTTAAGTCTTAATTCAAATAAAAATTTAGATTCAAAAGATGTATAAAACAAAATCATATTAGATATGTTAACAACATTAGATAAATGTAGATATTTTCATTGGGTGTTTTCTTAATTTTCTTTGGATTTTTCTCTAATGAAACACATATGAGGTCATATCCTTAAAAAATGGAATTTATCTATTTACAACTACAATAAAATATCTTTAACCAATGAGTACAATGCACATGTGATACAAAAGTTAATGACTATGTAAAAATAAGAGATCATCACATTAAGAATATACCCTCCAAGCTAATATTAACTTATTTAACATTTTAAAGTAATCTTTCATGCTCCAATGCTCTGTTACAGTGAGGAAACTGTATTAGGCAAAGTATAAGAAAACACATTGCTAGATACTACAATGGACGGCAAGATTACAATATTCACTATATGCCTAATACGAATCCCAATTTCATAAATTATGCAGAAATTTGGTTTAAGAACTGCAAGTGCAAATAAATTATGTTTCTGTTATATGTGGATCCTTACTGCAAGCATTGTGACCTGTTCGTAGAGAGGGTCTCTATACACATTTTAAAAGAGAAATAAAACAATATTGTATAAAGCATGATAACGTTAAAAGATTATTCAACTAGTCAGAATGGGGGGGCTGCAATTGTATGAGGAATATAAAAATAAAATTTATTATTTAAATAAATAAATAAATAAATAAAAGAAAATTCATTCATTATTAGTTGAACAAAATTAAAAGTGATGAATACAGAATACTGAAGATTAATAGATATTCACAGTTAGAGATGAGGGGAGCATGAGGTGTTTTGATTAGGTGACTGTCAAAAGTACTGTTTAGATAAATAAGATATTGTTGGTTTTCCAAAACTTAGAAGAATAAAGGACTTGGAACTTCCATACAGGAAACTTGAACCTTCTGAAATGCATTTTTTTTGGGGGGTGATGGTAAAGGTGTAGGAAAAGAATGAGTGTGTGAGTAGTTATGAGAACAGAGAGGACTCAGGAACCACAGTCCAGAGGACATCATGAAGGGGTTGACATGGAGGGAATGGAAGTCCCAATAGTGCCTCACGACCTTAAATATGTTCACTTTGGGGCCTCCCTGGCGGCGCAAGTGGTTAAGCACCACACTATGAAGCAATCCGCAGCCTCTGCAGCACAGTTCGATCCCCAGCCGGCCAGGGAGCAACCCACATGGTGCAGTAGACCTCTCCTGACTCGCCTGCTGCTCTCCTCAGCAGTGTACTTCAGTCAATCTGCCTGTTCTGTTCCCTATTCTGTCTCTGATGAATCCTCTTAACCCCCGCATCTCTGGCCTGTACCCCAGCTCTTGTATGTATAAATAAATAAATTTAAAAAAAAATATATGTTCACTTTGCACTGAGAGAGGAGTTATGCCATCTGTGATTATGGGAAGGTACTTACACATTTTCCTTCACTAATGAAATATCTCATTCCAATTTTAGGGGTGAACACTGAAAGTGGCAAAATTTATATACAATATGTTTCAGATCTTATAACCACAATCTATGTACAATATTACAGATTTATTGCATTTTCATTCTAAAATACATATTATAAAATGCCTATGCAATTACAGTATTTATATTTTCTTGCTTAATTTTCATGAAATGTAAATGTATTCATGTTATAATAAAATAGGTAGAAAATGTTGTAAACATTTGTTGAAATATTAGGTATTTGAGTAGAGAATATATGTTTATTGCAGTTTCTCCTTCCTTGCTTCTTTCTTCCCTTTCTTTCTCAAACACCCCTCTTATACATTTTCTTGTGAAATTGAAATTAAATAACTTCCAATACTACTGAAAGCATAGCCCCTGGTAAAGTATCCACCAAATAAATACTTACTCTTGGTGGAAATCTAAAAGACCCACTATTAAAAGTAATCAAACCCTATTAATTGAATGTTGAAGGTGAAAATATTAGAAAACATTAGCTCATCTGGACTACAAATATTAATAGAATGTTCTCTGTATTTCTAAAATACAAATATGTTTTCTTCAAGAGATAAGCCATACTTATCCAAACATCTAAATCAAATGAGTATTTTACTTTTTTCTGAGCATGAAAAAAAGTTTCTCTAGTCTAAAGAGAAGTAAGCATAATTGATGAGTCTATGATTAATGGAAAACATTGACATATTGGATAATAGAGTAAATATATCAACTTTTTCCAATTCTTGATTGCTATCAATAGTGAGACAAATTTATAGCATGTGGAGGAAAATGTTTCCAAAAATATTTCCACTTGAAACATTATACAATGCATTTTAGTTAGTGTGAATTGCTTTGAACATCGAAATTAATTCATATAAAAACTAAACTAAATCTGGAAGTCAACCAGAAGTCACAGCAACACATAATTTGTGTTCTACAATCAATTGAACCTATTAACGACTGGTAAATACTAGATGGTGGATTATTCAAGAGTTCAAATACTGATTTAAAAGTTCAATATGATTTCTCAAAGAAAGGCATTGACTTTATTGCTATTGATTTAACCTAAAGCAGTCTAGATATAAACACATCTGTATTTGCAACTTAAAAATAAGCAGCTGAAAATGATAAAGTAAAGACAATTATTGATCAAGTGCTCAAGAATTGCTAAGCTTTACAAACTGAAGAGTTATAACAAACCCAGGAATCTATATACATAGGTAATTCTAGAAGTCAAATTATCTTTTAAACCATATGTCTGTTTGTCTACAGTTTATTATAAGTGATAGTAAATAACTGTGTTTGGTTTTAAAAATGGAGTGGTTTTATTAATTGAAAAGGGTTTTTTATTGTTCATAAGTTTGTTTTGTTGATTGTTTTTTCTATATACCACATATTAGTGAAATGATATGGTATTTTCTTTCTCTAAATGTCTTTTTTCACTATGCAAATTTTCCTGAAGTTCCATCCACATTGCTGCAAATGGCAGTTTCTCTTTTTTTTAAAATAGCTGAACAGTATTTGTGTATATTTTCTTTTCTTTTTTTTTTAAAGGTTTATTTATTTATTTATGCAAGCACTGGGTACAGTCAGAAGCACGGGAGGGTGAGAGGATTCACCAGAGCCAAAGCGGAGACCAGAGCAGGCAGAGTGACGAAGTACACTGCTGAGGGGAGCAGCAGGAGGCAGGAGAGGTCTGCGCGCCATGTGGGATGGAACTGGTGCTGCGGAGGCTGCGAGCAGCTTCGCACCCCAAAGCTCAACCGCTGCGCCACTGGGGAGGCCCTTGTGTATATTTTCTAAATGCTCTTTGTCATTCTTCAGTTGATTTGACACTTGTTTTCAGTTGTTGGCTACTGTCAATAATGCTGAACTTAGCATTTGGTGCATATATATCTTCAAATTAGTGTTTTTGTATTTTGGGGATAACATAGTGATTGAGAGGTATAGACCATTCTATAGCCAAAGGAAAGGAATTTATTGATTAAAATATATATCCTATACAAATATTTTGGTTAGTGATCAGTTAGTTTGCTACTACTGCACATAATATATTTGAAAATCCTATAGTGCTTTGTCTCAAATGTATAAAATATATTTTCACTACTACTAAATATAGTATGCATAGGATACTATTTATTAAATAGAGCATTTCTTGATCAGTAAAATCAGTGTGGTGCAGGTTACAGCATGCTTTGAATAGTAAATAAGGGGTTCATCCAGCTTTAAAGAGAAGCAAAGACTTATTTTCTGAGGCTTGGAAATATATTGTGAATAGAAGTATGGAGCCAGGTAACTAATTATTACACTCTCATAGCTATATTATCTGTATCTGCTTTTATATTCACCATGCAAACAGTTTTAAATTTAATAGTGATTGCTTTAAAATCATTAACTGTTTAATCTCATTTTCAGTTTTTCAGTTCTTTCAAGTACTATTCAAAAAATTCTAAATCTAGACCGTGATTCTAACTTAGATTAACAACATTTCACTATATGGATCCAAATGGATAAATTAGGCAATGCTTATTCAATATAGAAATTGATTTATCAAATTGTTTCAATAGTCACCCTCTGGCATATTAAAATATGAATTGATTTATAAATGATGATTTATATACTTGACAAGAGAGTAATAGAACATAGTGACGTGAAAATAGCATTGTAAAACTCATTAAATATGAATCCATTTTTCTAAGATAGACACAGTAGCAATTTGTTAATATATTATTTTTTTCTAAAATGGTTAATATCAAATTATAACTTCAATAAACTCAAATAGATGCTATGTTACTAAAAAATATATTTTAGCTAGAACTTAGCCTATAGTTTAATATAGAGTGAATAATTTTACAGAACCATAGGCTGTGTATCTTCTAAATAAAACACATCTTTAATATTACATCTTCTTGCCATATTAGATAAGCAATATTCAAATGACAAAAATCCTCTTGCATAAACAGGCTGTTACTATAGTGCCAGATTATGACTTTTCAATTACCATATGTTTCTAAGTGTTTGTTTAGGATTTTAGAAACAGTGTGGCTTTTTCCTGCAAGCATTCAAATAAAATAAACCTTTATTTTGATAATATTTGAAAGCATAAATGTTAGAAAGTAGAAGAAAAATGATCTTTAAATCTCAGCTTGATAGAACGGAATTACAGTACTTTGACCCAGAAAAAACTGAAATTAACTCAAAAACTATTCAGACTTACAATTAACACCAAGGAAGTAAAGGTAGTAAGAATAATGCCACAGAAGCAAAATTGTGTTTCTTTTATGAAAGTGTTAGTGAATAGAAACAATGCTTTAAGCTGTTAACTCCTTTCATCAAAAAATAGTTTTCAAAGAATTTTTTTTTCTCAAGGCATAATATAAAATTGCCAGAAACAACTTCTTTATGTGTCATGCTTTCTGTAACAAAATTAATTAAAGATATAGTTCCCAATGCTCATGTCATTGACCTCTCTGAAACAGGCTTATATTCCTAATTTGATCATATCTAAAATACTATTGTAGACTTGAAAATTACAATAAAAATCTGTAAAATCAAATTTCAGCTTGAGACTTGTTTGTGTATTTTGCTTTATTTTTCTATTGTAGATCCTGAATATAATAATAATCAATTTTCATAATTGTCTTTAAATAAGTATATTTTTATTTTCTAAGACTAAAGTAGCTTTATCACTATTTATCACTGCATCCTATATATTACTGTATCCTAAAAGGGAAAAGAACAAACAATAAAATATTCATATATCATTTCATTTATCAAATAGTCAGAGATATAGAATATATGGGGACAGAAAAACTCAGTATTCCTATTGCATCTCTGCATGGGCATTTCTGAAACTTGTTAGAAGAAAAAAATTCTATTGATTGCTGAGGAAAAAAATTCAATTATATTTCATCAAACATTTTTGTGTTTACAAAAGGCTGCCATCATTAAGGCTTCAAGTTAAACTAACCTTGACTTAAAGTTCAGAAAATTAAGCAGAAGCAAATAAAAAAAATAGATAAAATTTTTATACTATTAAATATTGCCGATGTGAAATGTGTTTTTACTTGAAAATTTTCAGTTGTGTGTCTTTTTTTAAGCTTGGGATACATGGGCACATGCAGTCACATTTATCTGAAAAAAAATCTACTAGCTTTGGAAGCTGAGACATCATGGAAACCTTCCTACATAAAGTGTGAAGATAATAATAACTAAGAACACATCCCTTCAAAGCCAATGGCTAGATGCCACATCAAAAGGACATGGTATGTACAGAAATACTAGAGAAAACTTATAAGGTAAACAGGATAGATTGAGCCACAGCATTACTTCTGCAACTTTAACTTCGAGGATAATGTCAGCGAATTTTAATAAATCAAAAGCACTTAGTCACAACAAAGTCAGTATTTTGCAAAATATCAACTTTCCCAGGGGATATCAAACAAGAGAATATAATTTCTTGACTAATTTTCCATAAGCCATGTATTCTATTTTTGCCCATTTTTATTTTTAGTATATTATAATTATGTTATTCATCGTGGCTGATTTTTCTGTCAGCTTTAGAATAAAGTTTGACATATCAATACTGCTTTTTGCTTAATCAAATTATGTTAATTGCAACCCCTTCTACTTCTTTTCCCTATGCTCCCCACCTTAACCTCCTCTCTTATTATCAATTCCAATATGCCTGAATCATTTCTCACAAATCTAAATGTTTCAAGAAATTATAATCTTGGTGAGTACAGGAGTCTCCATTTTGCTTATTGATATATTGCTGGTGTTTCTAAAAATGTATGTCATAGAAAACACCAAAAAAAAAAGACTATATGAAACTTGTACAGTTGCCTGTTGTTTATTATTCCTTACAAAATTAAAGAAATATTTGATAATTTTTGTTTATTCCTGCTTCAGAACAGAATTAAAAGTTCTGAATATACTATACAATGAAAACATCATATTCTCAGTGCTGGAACCAACTGATCAGAGTCAAAACATAGTGAGTTTTGCTAAATCTTATTTAAGCAGAGCAATCCAGCTATAAAACTACAAAAGAGATGACAACAAAGATCTCTGTGTTGTATAGGGGGAGGGAGTGGATAAGAGGTACTTCTTGATTTTTTTTTTCAGAATATAATAAAGTATTTTTACAATATAGGAAGACTTCTCTGCCAGAAATGTCACTATCCAACACTGCTTAACTCTTTATATTTCATATCTCAGTTCAGATGGCAATTTGAGACACGTATATTCCCTTTATCTTCTCTAAAGAAATTTTCCCAGCTCTCTGTTATTTTCTCTTAATTCTTCTGACTATTAACTATGCATATGCACATAGCTGTGTCTGCCATATTAGAACTTAAATTAATATATTCGGGGAGGATTAGAAAGTATATTTATGGAGGGGGTGGTTCTAGGATCTCTTCCCATTTTATCTCAGGTTCTATACAATGGTTGGTTAAAAAAATCAGGAAAGATATTAGAGATTTATTCTTGTATGAAATCTTATGCTCCATACTGGTAAAGTGTCTTTTTTTTCTATTTTTTATTTTTATTTATCTATTTACTTTTTTTAGATTTATTTATTTCTTTATACAAGAACTGGGTACAGTAAGAAGCACAGGAGGGTGAGAGAATTCACCAAAGCCAGAGCGGGGAACAGAACAGGCAGAGTGACGAAATACACTGCTGAGGGGAGCAGTGGGTTTGGCAGGAGAGATCTGTCACACCATGTGGGAGCCTCGCAGGCCGGGGATTGAACTGTCACTGCAAAGGCTGCGGGCAGCTTCGCAGTCTAGTGTTCAACTGCTGCACCACCAGGGAAGGCACTTTTTTTTCTATTTTTTAAAATGTCATGCACATAGAAGGTGCTCAGTTAATATTTACAGACTTAAATCAAGATGTCCACAATGGGATCATCTTTCAAGGGATCATTTTTCTTTTTGTATCTTTCCCTTTTCAGTGAAAATAAAGCAGCCCAAGTTATTCTCCCCTCTCATAATACCCTTTAGTTAGTCTCCATTTCCCTAATGCTTTAGCAAACTCCCAAATATTTGTGCAGGTTTGGAGCCATGGAATGAATTGTGGCTATCTTAATGGCCCAATGTTAAGAATATTTCACAAAGGACATCATCCAGTTAAACATCTCAGAAGTTTACCGAAACTATAGATTACTGATTAAAAGCATAGATTGTTGCTACTTTAAATATGAATCAAACCCCAGATCTTCCTATCATTAGATATATGATTCTGAAAAACTTAGCGATCACCGTTTCATCTATAAATCATTAATTTCATATTGCATATTTCAATATGTGTAAAGAATTTTAAACTGTGTATAGCATGTTATAACAATGAGTTTTATCCTTTACTAAAAGCATATACTATATGAAAGAAATGTCTAGAAAAGGATTAGAGGGACTAACTTCCAAGGAGGAGTAGGAATATCTCATATATAGAACAGCTCCATTGTGTGCAATATTTTTTCTTTAAAGATTTATTTATTTATTCATAGAAGCACTGGGTACAGTCAGAAGCGCAGGAAGGCAAGTGAATTCACCAGAGCCAGAGTGGGGAACAGAACAGAACAGGCAGACTGATGAAATACACTGCTGAGGGGAGCAGCGTGTGTGGCAGGAGAGGTATGTCACACCATGTGGGACCCTCACCAGTGGCCGGGGATCGAATGGGTGCTGCAGAGGCTGCGGGCAGCTTCGCAACCCAGCGCTCAACCACTGCGCCACTGGGAAGGCCCTGAAGGGCTATTATTTTATTAAAAGTCCTGCAAACCAGTCCAGATAGATGCTAACACTAAAAATAGTGCTCTGTTTTGATAATGATGATGATACTGGTGATGATGATCATATAAAAGTATATAAGATATATGACAAAACATCAAGAAAAATTAGTAAGATTACTTCTGAAGAAGAAAAAAATAAAAAAAAATCCCTTTTATTATAAAAACAAAAAAAATCAAATATTTGGGAGTAAATCTAACAAAAGAGGTAAAGGACCTATACAAAGAAAATTATAAAACACTGTTAAAAGAAATAGAAGAAGACACAAAGAAAGGGAAAGACATCCCCTGCTCATGGATTGGAAGAATAAACATTATTAAAATGGCCATCCTGCCAAAAGCAATATACAGATTCAATGCTATTCCAATCAAAATTTCAATGTCATTCTTCACAAAAATAGAACAATTATTGATGAAATTCATATGGAATCACCAAAAACCCCTAATAGCCAAAGCTCTCCTGAAAAAAAAGAAGGGAATGGAGGCATCATACTCCCAGACTTCAAACTATACTACAAAGCCATAGTCATCAAAACTGCATGGTATTGGAACAACAACAGACACACAGACCAATGGGATCGAATAGAGAATTCAGAAATAAACCCACAGATTTATGGTCAACTAATCTTTGACAAAGAATATGCATTGGAGCAAAGAAAGTTTGTTCAATAAATGGTGCTGGGAAAACTGGGTCGCTACATGCAAAGGTTGAAGCTTGACTTCTACCTAACACCTGCACAAAACCAACTTAAAATGGATTAAAGAACTAGACATAAGACCTGAAACCATAAAATACATAGAAGGAAATATAGGCGAATATTACATGATATGCACATCAACGACATCTTTACAGACACATCTCCCAAAGCAGTGATAGTGAAGGCAAAGATAAACAGCTGGGACTACATCAAATTAAAGAGCTTCTGCACAGCAAAAGAGACAATAACAAAAACAAAGAGAAACCCCACCCACTGGGAGAACATTTTTGCACACAACACTAATGATAAAGGACTGATCACAAAAATGTACAAAGAACAGATGAGACTCAACAAAAACAAAGAAAATAATCCAGTCAAAAAATGCACAGAAGAGCTAAAAATAAACTTCTCCGAAGAGGAAATGCAAATGGCCAACAAGCATATGAAAAAATGTTCAACATCACTTGTAATCAGGGAAATGCAAATCAAAACTACAATGAGATACCATCTTACACCAGTGAGAATGGCACATATGAAAAAAACTAGCAACAACAAATGTTGGTGAGGTTGTGGAGAAAAAGGAACTCTCCTGCACTGTTGGTGGGAGTGCAAACTGGTCCAAACACTATGGAGAGCTGTGTGGAGATTTCTTGACCTACTAAACATAGAGCTTCCATATGATCCAGCAATTCCACTCCTAGGTATTTACCCAAAGGACACAGAAACATCCATTCCAAAGAGCACCTGCACCCCTATGTTTATAGCAGCACTGTTTACAATAGCTAAGCTTTGGAAACAACCCAAATGCCCAGAAATAGATGACTGGATCAAGAAGATGTGGTACATATACACCATGGAATATTACTCAGCATTCAAAAAAGATAAACACATGCAATTTGCAGCAACATGGATGGAGCTGGAAGGGATAATGCTCAGCGAAGTAAGTCAGAAAGAAAAAGAAAAATACCGGATGGTCTCACTCATAGCAGGAATCTAGAAAACTTAAATAAGGGACCGGGAAAAAGAATAACTATAAGAAAGAGAATATCAAAATCAACAAACAACTATGAACCAGAGATACTCTATGGGGGGTGGAGGGTGGGGAAAGGAGGAATTGGGGTCAAAATAAGGGGGTTGCAATTGTATGGGAATATAAAAATAAAATTTAAATAAAAAAATTAAAACTTTAAAAAAAGAATAAATTAGTAAGATTACTGGTAACTTTGATATTCTATTTTATGCTCATCTATCATGTATGTGCATAAAATTTCTCTGGATAAATAAGTATTTGTGGTTTTAGAACATTAAGTTAATTGAGCTGCAAATGTTTCATCAGAAAGGGTCATGCACAGTTATTCATCAATTCATGTTACTATATTCCTATCAAACACATTTAATTATTAAGTCATTTAATAAGACCAATTGCCAGGTGCACCTGTTGGCTTGCGATTTTAAGTATGATGAGATTGTCTTTTTGATTCAAACATGTTAATTTATAGTGCATTTTTTATAGTTTTAGATTTAATGGTGCTTTTATTTTTCTATTGGAGAAACTGGTTTGTTTTTCATCTCCAATTTTGGTATTGCTTCTAGTTAGAGCTTTCAGTGATGAATGACAGCTTCAAGCTAAAATATGGTAGGTAGAAAAAATGGAAAAAATGTAAAGGGAGTTATAAATTAAAGTCTTTGTAAATAAGCTATAGAGTTTTGTAGAGTTGCTAGGCAACTATTGTGAAGTAAATTGCATAAACACTTTGATTATAATGAGTTGCATCAAAAAATGTTTAGAAGTATGAGATGCATATTCTAGTTTGATATTATCCATAATTTTTTTTCTTAATGATAAAGAATACTGAAATAATAAGCATTTGATTTTTTTTAAGATAACATCAAATTACCTAGGTATTTCTGTACAGCAATTTCAAAGCTTGTGTACCAGCACATAATTATCAGGAAAATTATTTAAGGTCATTTTTATATCTAATCCATGGCAATAAAGTTACAGCCCAGTCAGCAAAACCTTGGCATAACCTTTATTCTGTTCAGAAAATTCTATTAATTCTAATTGTTGCAGGCTTAATGAAAGTGTGATTCAATATTCTCTAACTGACCTTGGGCCATTTCTGTTAAGGGGTGGTCATGTGACCAAGAAAGATATATGAGTCATTTTGACTTTAAATATTTAGCCTCACATACACTATAAATTCAAAGCAAAAGAGAAAAAAATAGTCTCCATTTATAAACTTTTATAAGAACTTTAACACTGATTACTAAAGCATATAACTAAATTAATTTTATTCATAAGTAGTCTGTGCCCACCCTCCTCACTCCATCGTGATTACTCCTATTGAACCAGCTTCACACTCCCTTATATAATTCTATATATCTTTAAAACATATCCTCCAATTCTTTGCTTTATCTGAAAACTTGCTCCTTCCTGAGGATACCAGTTCATCTGCAGCTCACATAAAAAGATGATTATAAACAAAATGATTTCAAGAATCATTTCAAAAACTCTAAAGCATTATTACTTATAAGCTCATTTTTAGAAATGTGATTTGAAGTTTATCTTCCAATTATACCCCTTTTTACCATTTCATTCATTTAAGTATAAATTTATCTTAGAATGACTGCCTTCAAATTTACAAGAAAATGGATACTAGTCAGAAATTTCCAAAACTTCTAGTTCTCCTACCCATTCATAAAATATTTTGAAGTCATGCCCATGGTTCCATCTTTTCTTTATTGATATTTACCATTCTCATAGGTGTGATTTTGATTTGCATTCCCTTGGTGATAAGTGATGATGAACTTTTTTTATGTGTCTGTTAATCATCTGTATGCATTCACTAAGAAGTGTCTATGTAGCTAGTCTACCCACTTTTTATTGCTTCATTATTGTTATTGTTGAGTTCTTTCTTAATTTTATTTTTCTTGAGGTTGCAGTGGAGTCCCCAAAGACAACCATGAAATCAATGTCATGGAGAATTTTGCCTATATTTTCTTCTACATTTTTGACTTCAGGTCTTATATCTAAGTCTTTAATTGTTTCCTGGATATTTCTCAGAAAATAATTTTGAGTTAAAGATTCAAGAGTACTCTTACACCAGTTGTAAACATCAATTTTCTAAAAACAGAAGAGTTTTACCAAGAAAAAATAAATAAATAAAAGTTTTGATTCCTGAATTCATTTTGACCAAAATAATAAAAAAGTTATTTTCCAGTAAGTATTTATATAATAAAAAGGCCACATATCATAAACATTTTAATAGGAAGATGTAAATAGCTTCAAATCTCTTTATCTTAAACCATGTTTACATTATAAAATAATATTTGTATACTTTATAAAATGTGTACTTTATAAAATTTATAAAATAAAGATTTTATAAAACTTTATTCCATGAAAAAACAATCATATAATTGGTTATTATCACTCTAGTTATTTACTTAATATTTTCCTTTATCTTGAATCACTTTCCTAGCTTCATTTTTAAAAAATGAATTAATTTATGAGTTAGATATGCCTCTCGTGTTTTACCAAAAAAATTTTTATATTCATAATATAAATTAATTTTTAATTTTAAAATACATTTTATACTTTCAAAATTTTCTACAGTGTAAATTCAGGACTATAGCTTTAACATAAAACAATTCAGTCTACTTACTATGGAAGTAAAAGTTGTATATGACACAAAATCCTTTTATCAATAGTATACTAGGCACAGTATATATATGCACACACACAGGCACACATACACACACTACATAAATTGAAGGAGAACTAGTATAGTTGCCAAAACTGGTTTCAAAGTAATGGAACTGGTACTAATGTGTTTATATACTCTCTGAGGATAACCCTAATAGATTAGAAATATATGGTAAATTTTTCATAGTTGAATATGAGTGTCTGTGTCTGTCTGTATGCATGTGCATGCATGGATATGTGTGTGCTATCAGCTTTAATCTTATACTAGCAGGATAATGGAGAGTTAAATATGAAAGACTTTAATTTTACCTGAATAAGAATCTCAAAGATAATCCCCATATTGCTGCTAGAATGTTAAATGTTCTTATGTAAGTTTAAGGTCAAAAAATGAAATATAGATTAGACACTTATATTTCTACCTAGATTTTCAGAAGCCCTTTTAAGAAGACAGTTACATTAATTGCATAGTTATAAATCCTATTTAAAATAACTCACTTTAAGTCTTATTTTATCTCAAGATTTTTTTTTACTTTTAGCACTAACATCATACCCCTATCAAAAATTTATAATAATGAGTTGTGGTAATTTCTGGTGCTATTTAATCCATACCTTACTTTTACTTCTTTAAATATATATATATATACACTTAAATACATATTTATATATTTGCATATATAATATATATATGCAAAAGACAAGGAAGGATAATTTTCCATGTTTCTTACTTCAAACTAGAGATACACTTTTAACTTGAATATTTTCACTTTATAAAGATTAGATCCCACCACTTAAAAGTGTGAGATTAAGCTAAAGGTAGGGGGATTTATTTTTGAAAAAAAGAAAACATATATATACATTCTGTGTTCAAAATAAAATATACAAATCAACTTAGTTTCTGTCTAGAAAGTAGTAAATTCTAGGGATATTCTTTACCTCCTTTCCATTCCTCACATTATATCCCCTTTGAATTAGTCTTATAATTCTGTAGTTTTTATAATCAATATATCCTTCAAATTCTGTGTTACTCTTTCACTTCACAATTTTTATTATTAACATATAATGCTGATTATCTTACCCCATTGCTCAAAATCTTTGAAGGATGCCATTGAAGGACACACTTTTTACTATCATGTCTGCCTACACTTACATGTGCAACTCCCACAACTCATCCATATGGATCCTATAGTTATTTGTCACACTGAATTTCCTACTCTTTCTATTTACACACTGCTCATTCATGCAGTCCTTGACTTTAAAGGCTCTCCTCTTGATTTATATATTACTTCCCTAGTTTGTTTTGTTTGCTTGAATAAATTTATAACTATTAGACAAACAAGCCCAAACTTTAACTCCTCCCTCAATTTGAAACTGACTGTCTTCCACCCTTATTGGAACACTGTTCCTGTTCTTCCTAATGGATCCTGAAGATGTATATTAATAATTCGTGAATCCTCTTTCATAAATCTCCTTCCTAAGAATAGTGGACACTTTGAGGTAAAGGGTTTTATGTATTTCCTACTTTAACCATCAAAAGTATGAGAAATAGGGCCTCCCCGGTGGCGCAGCCATTGAGCACTGGGTTGTGAAGCTGCCCTCAGCCTCTGCAGCACCACTTTGATCCCTGGCTGCTCCCTGGCCACCTGAGGAGGGTCCCACATGGCACGCAGACCTCTCCTGCTACCTGCTGCTCCCCTCAGCAGTGTGCTTTGTCAGTCTGCCTGTTCTGTTCCCCGCTCTGGCTCTGGTGAATTCTCTTACCCTCCCATGCTTCTGACTGTACCCAGTGCTTGTATAAATAAATAAATAAATAAATCTTTAAAATAAATAAATAAAAATTTAAAAAAGTATGAGAAATATGTGTCAATATGCCGATACTTGTAAGTGCATCTGACTTAGTCTTTGTATAGATAGTACATGTTTGTATATTTCTCAACCCAGCCTAGTGTCTGACTCTATAAGACCATAGGCATTTACTCCTCATTTAATTTTTATTTATCTGTTTCTCTACTAGTACCTACTAGTACCTAATTCATCAGATTGTTAGAATGACTAAATAAAACATTATGGAGAGTGACAAAGCTTAAATATAAAATAAATCTTAGATATTTATAATTATTGATGGTTTCATATGTGCTTATAACACTAAATGAATTTTCTGTACACAAAGTACAATAGAGAATATAAGAGGCAAAAATTCCTAAGTTGTTCCATGGAAACATGGAACATTGTGTGTTTCTTTTATTTAATCTATAAGAAATTAAGTAACCTGCCAGTTTTTACATCAGGTTTAAAAAGGAATGAGATCTACAGTCCAATTTTACAGTAATCTTTTGATTTCATGTATTCATACTTTCAAAACATACATATTGAATAAATTTTCATGTTTATATATAAGATTGTTTTTAGTATATATTGAAGCACTTCCTTTCCACCACCACCACCACCAGACTTTGATTTTCATGAAGACACAAATGAATGTACCTTCTTGACCATCTAGGAAGTTTCTTGGTAATTAGTATGTGCTCATTAAATATTACAGAAACAATGGCTATATTCATTTCCATGTTTTAAAAAAAGACTTCCTCATATGTACATCAAAATTTGCTTCTTAGAATTATTATTTTTGTAATAGCTTGAATTTAACCTATCTCTCAGGATGTTAGGTTTCATCTCAATATCCAGATCTCACTGCTAGCACAGTCCTGAAAATTTAAACACATTCCACAAGATACATTGTCCTTGCACCTTCTTTTCTTCATTAAATTCCTCAGATATTTTCAAATTCCTGTAAATGCTATCTTATCTATGAGGAATCAAGACATACTCCTCACAGATACTCTAAAATAACAAACAATATTAGGGTCTATACATGGAGGACTTTGAATAACCTTTTCTAGAAACTCTACTTTAGAAGTACTTTGCTTCAGTTCCTACAAATCAATCATATGGAAATTTAGGATATCTCTTTTCCTTTTACCCTTAATGTGTTTTCTTTATCCCACCTCCTGGCTACAATTAGAATATGGATATTTATAAATTAGGATATATTTATCTAGATAGATAGCTTGGATCCACCTCTTCAGAATGCTTCTGATCATAAGCATTCAGATCCAGATTAAGCTCAGGAAGATATTTATTTCTGCTCCTAAAGTATCCAACTTCAAGAATATCAACTACTATATTAATAAAAGAATATTAACAATTCTTATACATAGTAATTTATATATATTTATCATTTTTGCAGAGTCAGCCTCTGACATAGAGCCTCAGATGTCATACTTCCTCAATAGTTATTGTTTGATCTGAACTCCAGGATACATTTTCTAAGCCCAAACAACAATTTGCTAATTTACCTTGCAATTAAATTATCCTCTCAATCCTATAATAATATCTTCAGTCATAATATTTGGAACCAGCTGGATTCCTCTATTGTGCATGTTAAAATGTTTAAGGCCAGTGATGTACATATATGGATGCATGATTAAATCTTGCAGAAGATTTAATAATCCTGTTATTTGGTTCATAAATAGCAAAGTGAACATAATTAGCAATATATGCTGCATACTTGATTAAAAATTATTCCTCATTTAAGCTAATAATAACTGCCTTCATTGATTGAGCAATTAGTGTGTACTAGGCAAGTGTATTTATAATTGCATTGAATTTTTGCCACAACATGTTTATTATCCTATTTTTATTGGTGAGGGATTTCAAGATTAAATAAGTTACATAGAATGCATAATATTATATTTTCCCCCAAAAAACTTGTCTTTGAATAATTCTCTTTTACCAAGGTGATAAAGTGACTAAAGCTACCAGTGTGCTAAATCCATAAACTGGTTTCATCCCTCACCCTGGGGCTATTATGTTACAAACACATTCTCTCTCTCTCTCTCTCTCACACACACACACACACACAAAAACACACACACACACTCTCTTTGACTTCATTTATTTCTACTCCTGCCTTCATTTATCCCTGGCAACCAAGCTATGCTCCTTGTCCTCCAAAATCTCTGATCTCCAAATTCACTCTCACCTCATGGTTTACATTTAAAAAAAAAAAAAAACTCAGCCTTAAATGCTCTTACATAGATAACTGTGATAGTTTCACTATTTCATGTATCTAATGAAATATCAGTGACTGTCTAAATTTAAATAGCAATCCTCATCCCCTAGTCTTCCCTATCATTTCTATCTGCTGTATTTTCCTCTCTAGTGCTTTTTATCACCTGTCACATTTAATCTTTTCAAAAACTATGTCCTCCTTCTATATTTTGAGTTTGCTATGAATAAGAATTTTTATCTGTTTGGGCTAACACTATCTCTCTATGGCACAGTGTATGTGCTCAGATAGTACTTGTGGAATTAATGAGTAAATGAATAGCGACCGAAAATAAAATCTTAAAGTCACAATAAAATCTGACAAAAACAATACTAACAACACAAAATCCATTATAGTTAAAAGTCACATAATTAACCCCAAACAGACTTAAGTTTAAATTGAACCCTTTTCTATTATGTGACAATGAAGTAGTTAGTGCTTACTTACTTCAAGCCTTGTAAGCTAAATGCAAATAATGTCTTCATAGTCTTATATTGAGTATTGAATTAGAAGATGTAGACCAGTTATTGGCATTTTCCTTTTTCTTCCCTGTAAACTTTAGGGTTAGATACTGGTAAAGTGGGTTGGAACTATCTTCCAAACCAGACACATTTGAAAGTGAAAGGGAACACTATTGATAATTATAGTTGGGTGACAAAAGGACTGCCCTAAGCAAACCAGAATGTGATCAGTCTACCTAATAAGTACACTTATATTCAGATATCAAAAATTAAAAGTTCACAAGTATACTGAGAATAGCAGCATTTAGCATCATTTGCATCATGTCTAGAGGCCAGAAAGCTAAAAACATTTTCCAACCCTCACTTCCACTTATGTTTCTGAGTCTGTATTAGGTTTTGCCAGTCAAGTGCAGTGTGAGATGTAAAAGTCTAAAAAAAGCTCAGGAGAGATCATTTCTCCTTTGCTGTAGTTGTTGTTGCATGTAGCACAGTGATGTTGAGGTTTTCTGCAAAAATGGACAGTGTCTACTCACTAACTCTATGGTTCTTAAGAGGAATCTACAATACTTGGGGGTTCCTAATCCCTGGCCTCAGCCGAAGTGGGTATTTTCTGAAAAACAGACTGGATAGCAACTCCTAGGCAAGCCAGATCTGCAGGGAGTGGTTCTGAATATTAAGGCTACACAACCGTCTAATAATGGGTAAGCATCTATAAGGTCTCATGTAAAATCTCTTCCTGCTAGTCATTACCTAGGCAACTTTCTGTTTCCTGTGGCTAAAAGCTAACATAGCATGAGGTACCATGGAGTTTTCTGTTTCACAGCACTGTTTCACCATTGAATGCCAATATAATCTTTTCACAAATGGCATTGGTCAATTTGCTTAAAAAGAGTACTAATAAATGTTAGAATAAGTCTTCACGTCAGTGATGGATCAGGAAGAACTATGAGTCTGTTCAACTGGTTGTTCCTTGGGAGGTTTTACTTCAAATGTGTGGTATAAGTAAGTATTTCTGGGAGAAATCTATTACTTGGTAAATTTCAGAAAAAAAGTCACACAGGTCATTTAGATTCTTATCTAATTTAAGCTGTTTTTCTGATATTGAAAATCCATAACCACACATTTAGTCAAGTTATTAACAATTTAATGTGGTTGTGTTAAGTTAGCTAGATAAAAATTTACTCACCTTCTAGAAATTCAGAATTACATATCCCCAGAAACAATCTGTAACTTTTAGTTAATTCATATTAATACCTGCTACCCTCTCCCTCCTTTCATTAATAGGAAAGAATAGTCAATCCATCATAGATTTTTTTGGATATGATAAGGAAGAGATTTTGCTTGTATCCTTAAATTCTTAGATAATCTCAATGCACATTCATTAAGGTATTTTCATAAACCAACATATTTGTTTAAGATTTTGTTTATCTAAAGGGTTCCCAGAAAGCTTTATTATTAATTATATTACAAGATTATCAAAGATTACAAAGGTCAAATATTTCTTGATTTTCATGACTGAGATAAATGTTGATTTTGCTTATGGAAATGAGTCTTCATGAGACTGTGTATATTTTTGTAAATTGTCTCAATTTGGAATGTGAGAAGATGAGCAGTACTTTTAAATAATTTAGTATTTCAATAAAGTATTTTAGCCTTAAGAGAAGCTGAGTCCATGAGAACTTAGGATAGCCTATGTTAAGACCCTGGAATCCTCAGGAAAACAAGACAGTTTAGAACCAATTTGTTTGCTCCAAGATTGGATGAAATCCAATTTCACCGTCACTATGATTACAAATATGTAATATTCATGAATGCAAATGGACAACAGTTGGAAGGAAATAGAAATGTCACTGTAGTTGATTTGATATATTGGTAGGATTTGGAATATTTTGATTTTATTTTCAGGGATGTTATTAATACAATAAACAGAAGTAAAAATGTATAGTGAATTAAACTACGCTCCAGTATGTCATCTCAGAAGGTAACTTTACTGATACCTGAATATTTACTGTGTACTCTAACAACACACTTGAGTTATACAGTGTTTTCAAGTATCTTTGTGATAACTAAAAGGCTGGTTCAATTATGCTTAAGATATGAATGGAGAAATAAAGGACGAAGGACAAAGGGGCTTACGTAGACCAAAGGCTTCTCTCCTGTGCTTTTAATGGAGGAATTAATGAATATACCATACCAGTCATCGAATTCAGGTTAACCAAACAAATCTATTAAAAAAAAATAGATTTCAAGGGCAGAACTTTTTTATAGTTAAAGATGACATAAATAATAACATGCTACTTTCCTGGCATATGACATAGATAAGAAAATGGCAAAAACTGGCAAGAATATAAAAAGGGGAAATAAGAACATTAAAATTGCATTACATTGCCTCTGGCTTACACAAACTATTTCAATGATGCAATGACCTCTTTCATATAAAATTTTAGAAAATCAAAATCAGAATATTTTCTCCCTAAGAACTTTTCAGAAAGTTTGTGTTTTAAATATCGTGTGCCTTCAGGACTACATATTTCACATAAAATACTAAGAAACTAGAAAACAGAGTAAAAGACCCCCGGGGACTTCAAATCTCTTAGATTTACTTTAAAATGCTTTTTGAGGAAATGAGTTTCTCATAAAGGGACACTCAGGCTATCAAAACATCTACTGAAAAGAAAGAGAATAAAATATTCAATACTTTTCTCTCAATAACAAAAGTAATAAAGAAAACCATCAGCAACAATAACCCATTTTAAAGGCAAAACTCCTTTCAGCCTGAGCTCTTTACTTTTCCCTTTGCTTCATTTTAGTGGTGAAATCTGCCACTGAATAGCTAAACTCTTTATCAGGGTCAAAATATCTGCAAATACCAGCCTCAGTTTTCAAACTTTGCATTTTCAATACCATACTTAAACAAAACTAAAAAGTTTATTCCTTTATTTCATCTTGAAATCATTTTTAGCTGAATTAATCAGTCTTTCTGTGAAAATACATTCTGTAAATAATGAGTTTGATAATCCTTCATAAACAGTTCACGATCTCAAGAATGAAAATTAAGATACAATTTTATTTGCATAAAATTTCTTCCTATTCTCCAAAAAGGGAGATATATTTTAAAATGTATTATTTTATTCTTAGAAAATTCTCGCATTTTCTTAATGATATTAATCTTTGATATTCAGAAATCACTTAAAATATTAAACACAGAGAGCTCTGAAAATATCTACTATATACTACCAATGAAATAACAGTATAGCTTAATGTGTATGATTTTGAGATAATAAAAAAATAAAAATCAAACTTTCTTAATACCTGACTGGGTACATGCCATAGATAGTAATCACAACTAAACCATTTTCTAAAATATTTAAAAATCTAGTCCAATGGACCAGTTTTTTAATTGAACTCTATATATCCATTTATGAATTGAACTCTATATATCAAGCATGAGTAGAACAAATGAAATGAAATATAGATGAATAAAGTGCTGCCTATTAGATTAGGGATTTTTTTTTTTTAAAGACAACATTGCAGTGGTGATTTTATGGGGTATTTAGAAATCTTGAAAAATCTTAATTAAATTATAAAATTGTGTAATATTTTAATAGACTTTTGCCAAATGATTACACATTTGAGTTATACCATCTTCATCAGCATTCACTCTCTTGGGAAGTTTTTCTATGATGATAAATTACAAAATTTTGTAAAGACATATAACAAGGGAGTTCTCTGCAATTTTTTATGTTCTTAAATTGAAGTACCTATGCATCTATTTAAGCAATACCTGCACATTATTCCAATATCAACAGTAAAGAAATATTAAATGTATTAAAATTCTCTTCTACTAAAATTCCATTTACTGTAAGAGTAAAAACTTGAAAAATATATTTTCACTGTTTTCATACAACACATACAGATGTTTACAATACATTATTATATGAAATATATTCTGTAACTTACTTTTCTCAACAATACATTTTTTTCTCTCTCTCTCTACACACACACACACACATACACACTGACCCTAGATATTGATTTGCCATAATTTTTCAATATTTCCGTATGCATATAGGAAGTTTTTTTGTTTCAAATAAAGTATAATAAAAATCCTTTCATTCCTTTATTTTTATGTGATGACATTTCTATTTCAATTGGATCAAAGCCAGATAAGAATACTGATTTATGGGGGTGTGTACTTAATATTTAAAGGGAACACTCCTATACAGTTGGTGAGAATGTAGATTGTTCCAGACTCTATGGAAAGCAGTATGGAGATATCTCAAAAGATTAAAAATAATTTTGCCAAATACCCAGTGATTCCACTCCTGGACATTAACCCCTAAAATTCGAAAATACAAATTTGGTGAGATTTGCACTCCCATGTTTATTGTAGCACTATTTACAATAACCAAATTATGGAACCAAACTAAATGATCAAAAACAGACAAGTGAGGTTCTCTGTGGTGGTGCAGGCGGTTGAATGCCGCACTGTGAAGCTGTCCGCAGCCTCTGCAGCGCGGATTCGATCCCAGACTGCTGGGGAGAATCCCACCTGATGCAGCAGACCTCTCCTGTCTCACCAGCTGCTCCCCTCAGCAGTGTATTTCGTCAGTCTGCCTGTTGTGTTCCCTGCTCTGTCTCTGGTGAATCCTCTTACCCTCCCGTGCATCTGGTCTGTACCCCGGTTCTTGTATAAATAAATAAATCTTAAAAAAAACAGATAAGTGAATCACTGCTCAGCAATCAAAAAAGATAAACTCATGTAATATTCCATTGTGTATATGTACCACATCTTCTTGATCCAGTCATCTATTTTTGGGCATTTGGGTTGTTTCCAAAGCTTAGCTATTGTAAATAGTGCTGCTATAAACATAGGGGTGCAGGTGCCCTTTAGAATTAATGTTTCTGTGCCATTTGGGTAAACACCTAGGAGTGGAATTGCTGGATCATATGGAATCTCTATCTTTAGTAGGTTAAGGACTAATGATAAAGGACTAATGATATTTTCTTATGCTTTACTTTAATATCATTATGGTTTTTAACCTTCATGTTTAATAAAAAATATGGCTTTTTTCCTTTCGAAGGCATACTTGTTTTTGGTCCTTGTCCTTCAAAATCAATTCAGTATTAACAGGTTTCAATTTATGTGTGGACCTAAAAATGATTCCAAAGCAAAATTACTTCATGCTTCTTTGGTTAATTTAACATTAAAAAGTATTTCAATATGAATAATGTATAAATCTAGGTATTCTACCTTATGATTATGACTCCAGTATAATATAAAATGCAAAATGATCACTGATTAAATTTATGTGTTACAAAGCAATGATATTAACACAAGTCATAATAATTAAATATAACAAATGAAGATATGGCTTGAAGCTGAATTGCCTTTTTGCAGGGGGAAAATGGCACCAATGAGTAAAGTTCCAGTTCTTACAGATTGACCTTTTAGACTTCAGTGAATCATGTGATGACTCAATAGCTTCTTTGACCTGAGAAACCTCTACTCAGTCTACAGCGTATTATGGTATTACTCCCACTTGTTCCTAAGACATCAAGACCACCTCAGTACTTTTCCAAATAGCCCTGCATGTTTTAAAATAATACTCCTCCTGGCAGCAGCCCTCCTGCCCACCTGTTATGAGACACACCTGTTATGAAGGTGTGTCTCTTCACCAGCCTTCTCCCTTTGCAAAGCAGCAGAGGCAGCTCCCCTCCCAAGGCTGCCAGGCTGCGACTATGCAGACCTCTCTTTTAACAAACCTGTCTCCTCTGGGTCAGTTCTTTCTGCCCATTTATGTCTGTGCAAGTATCCTTTATTCTCCCTTTTTATAACAAGCCTACCCTAACTTTGTTAATATTAAATAAAATAAATAAATAAATAAATAAATAAATAAATAAATGAAATAGAATACTCCCCCTTGGAAGCAACATATTTCTAACCACAAACAAAAGCACAGGTTCTAAAATTAGATGGTTATTCAAGAGTTCAGAAAAGGCTTCTCTCTTTTACCACTCATATTAAAACAAAATGCGCAATGTGTAAAAATTATTGTAGAGAACTTCTAGAAGCCTGGGAACAAGTCCAGGGAATACTTTGTAGATGTCTGATGGATGGGCCTTTATCAAAGGTCTCTAGGACAGCTGCGCAGATGAAAGCTGGTGTAGAAGCAAACCACATGCCATTTACACGGAAATTGTGCAGACACTTCACTAAGTTTTCTAGCCCCAGTTCTCTCATAAACCTTACAGATGCACATTAATCACGACCATTTACCAAAGATGAAATTGAAGCGCAGAGAAATTATAAGAATTCCCCCGAATCACACGATTATTAGGCAGCAGACTTTAGTTTCATACCTAAATGTGCCGTTAGCAAAGCCCCTGTTTTCTTGCTCCCACCCCGGAGCTCTGCCTTTCAGCTGAGCGTCTGCTATTTAACTGTTCCTGTTCACTGCACTTGGCTTCATTTCACTGCTCTCATATTTGTTGAAAAATGTTGGAAGAGGCAAACAACTTATTGAAGAAATGAGCCTATGGCAATCAATTTAATTCCAAAGCTCTTTCAAAAAATATGCCATAGTTTTAGTTGTTCTTTTTTATTTTTCTCCATCCTTGTAACATAGCTTTGAAAAAAATATTAAAAACATACTTTGTCATAATTAACAGCAATATAATTATACACGTCTTAAACCTACAATAGGCACAAAACAAAATGACATAAATGCAAAAACAAAAACAAAAAAAAAATGGGGGGACCAGACTGGCATGTTTAATTCCCTGAATTTTAGGCTAAATTGGATTCAGTGGTACTTTTAGCAAAACTCCCTCCTGCTTTACACCTGAAAGCAGATGGAGGCAGATTGTATCATGAGTTCAGTCCTTTCAAATTACAATAGTTTATGATGCTCATCTGCATTTTAATCAGATACAAAGGATTTATTCCTGAAAATACATCAAGAAAGCCTATTTCCAGCACCTGGAAATGCATCAGAGAGTTTATAGCCAATCCAGTAAAATATGTTGCATATTTTTACTGTGTATGTCTTTCTCTTGAGTATATAATACTACATAAAGAGATGTGTCCATAGTTTTTTATTAAAAATTGTCCATAATCTTTTTTAAAATAGGGAGAGGTGAATTCAGTCAAGATCATTTTTATTAAGATTTAACTCCTATTTTAAAAGGAGTTGAATTTGTCAGGCAATTTAATAGAGTAATTAAATTTAAAGTACGTTTTTCTCTATTAAAAAAAGTAGAGGCAGCCACTAGGAACATACATCGACTACAGCCTTTTAGATCCAGTCAGAATTCCAGTACCTGGAATCTAAATGAAGCACCAGAAGTGCACTTAACAGATTGTCTTTTATGTTACCATGATTACCATGTAAACTCATCAAGGAAATTCAACTCTTCAACTGATTCCAACCACCCTACACTTATTTTTTCCAAAATATAAATGAAATTATATTCTGACCAAGCATAAAATTCCTATTTAATATCTTGTTTAGTTTAGGCCCTCCATAGTATCTAGTAAAAAAAAAAAAAAGAAAAAGTGCCTGTAGGCAAAAGTCTCTGAAGGCTGTTTTGTTTTTTGTCAAGACATTCAAATAAGCTCATACCATAAAATAATGAGTATGCATTTTGTGTACAGTATTTTGTTTAGCCAGGGACTATGTGACACTCTGAGTAAGTAAACAGATTCTTACTGGTAGAATGAGGGAATATATGAATGGAGGAAAAAGCAGATATGTTTCCTCTGAGGAAAATGCAATTTATGAAATAAGAAATACACCTATCTTTCTTCCCTACTCATAAATTACTAAAAACAGCAGGGGGAGAAAGTTAGCTCTCCATTTCTGTCCATAATCCTAGACTTGAAATCCAATTCTCACATTTACCAGTCTTGGAAATTTGGGGGCAACCCACAGATCCCGTAGGCCTATTTCCTCAATTGTGAGATAACAGATAATAAAATGTATTTCACAGGTTGGTTGATCAACTTAAAAGAGAGAATATATAAATTTATAAACAGCCTAGGTTCTCATTCTTCAATGGAAAAATAACTGATTTGTAAAAATATCTCTCTATGCATGTGTGGTAACCCAATCCAAATGAGATCAAAGTTTTAAAACATTTGGAACCATCATGAATGTTATACTTGATTTGATTTTGTCTGAAAAACAAATTAATAATGCTAAGTGAGAATTAAATTGTGAGAAATTATGCAAATGTGAGCTTATTTCCTCAATCATAAGATGCAGATAACAAAATTATGTATTTCACAGGTAAGTATATTTGCCAATTAATGGGGACTTACATTGATTTAGTGCTTTAAACTTTAAAAATTAGTGTTTTATTTGTCTTTTCTCCTTCTGACTTATTTCACTTAGCATAATTCCCTCTAGTTTCATCTATGTTGTCATAAATGGCAAGATTTCATTATGTTTTTTAGATTAATAGTTGAGCGGTATTCCTTTGTGTACATGTACTACATCTTCCTAATCCACTCATTTGTCTTTGGGGACTCAGGATCTTTTCATCACTTGTATAGCTTATATGTGGAGTACAGAGAGACAGAACAAAGAATCAGAGTATACCAAACCTATAACAACACCTGAAATCTGACTATAGTACTGAGACTATCAGAGGGGGAGAGGAAGGGAGAACCAAATGGGAGGAGGCAAAATGGACAATGGTGGAGGACTATGGGTCCTTATTGGTGGGTGGGGTATTGTAACAGACTGAAGGGTGAGATACTATACCTCTAAATCATAAAGTGTTTTAAACTAATGTTATTTCAATAATGGAAAACACTGAATAAGTTAGAGAACTTAGCCATGTGAGAAACTGGGTAAGAGTCTTTGGGATGGAGAGAACAGCAAGTATAAAAGTCCCCAGAGGTGGTGGTGGTGAAATTAGTGTCACATATCTGAGCTCAAACAGGTTGAATAGGGTGGATATTATCTCATTTTAAATCTCAGGAAAGTAGGCAAAGATGAGTTAAATTGTTTTGTAACTTCACAGAGAGGAGAAATAAAGCAAATATAGGGCCTCCCTGGTGGCCCAAGAGGTTAAGACCCAACCTATGAAGCTATATGCAGCCACTGAAGCACGAGTTCAATCCCTGGCCAGGGAGCTACCCCCATGGTGCAGCTGACCTCTCCTGACTCACCCACTGCTCCCCTCAGCAGTGTATTTCAGTCAGTCTGCCTGTTCTGTTCCCCACTTTGTCTCTGGTGAATCCTCTTATCCCCCACACTGCTGGCCTGTACCACAGTTCTTGTATGCATTAATAAATAAATCTTTAAAAAATAAAGCAAATACATAGTTTTATATGTTTACTAAGTAATTTATTTGTTCAAAAGTATTTAACAAACTCTAGATACTGTTCTATGGACTTACAGGACTTCTTATATGAACAACACAGATGGCTTCTCTTCTATCTAATCTTCTAGTGGTGCAGGAGACTAAAAATAAAGCAAGTAAATAAATTGATCCTGTATGTGATAAGTTCAATGAAGGCAGCCAAGCGAAGAGAAATGCAATGGTGAGTGGAACTTACTCTAAAAGGACAAACAGGGAATGTTACCTACTAAAGCTGAAATTTAAGCTAAGATTTGAGGATGAGAAGCAAACAAAGGAGGATAAACAAGGAGAACATTTCACACAAAGAACAGCTCTGACAAGTGCTGTGTGGTGCACATTTATATACTGGTCCTGCAAAATCAAAAGTTTGTAAGCACAAGTGAAATACAATGAGACAGAAGAGGGGGGCAAGGGTTGAGGGCGAGGAAGTAGATAGGAGATGCAGGGAGATCACAGTGAGAAGATTAGATTACAGCTTCAATATAGATTAGATTTTAAACAGGAGAATAAGATGGTCTCATTTCCATTAAAAAAAGTTCACTTTGTAAAAAAGAATGTTAACAGGGAAATCAAAGAGGAGGCTGTCCCCTGGTGGCGCAGCGGTTGAGTGCTGGGTTGCGAGGCTCCCCGCAGCCTCTGCAGTGGCAGTTCGATCCCCGGCCACCAGCGAGGGTCCCACAAAAAAAAAAAAAAAAAAAAAAAAAAAAGAGGAGGCTGTTTTAGTTATGTTTTTATTTGATTCTTATCTGGGTTCAGAGGTATAGGGGTGGTGGGGGTAGATAAAAGGAGGATCGGTAGATAAAAAAGGGGATATACTGATATATTTAAAAGGATGGATTCATTGACTAACTTGGTGGATTGGAGTTATGGGCTAAGGAAAGACAAAAGAATGATGGCTAACATCTTCTTGAAATTTGAGGATAATGCCATTTATTGATTGGGGCAGATAGGAAGGAACAGATTCATAGAATGAAATGACTTAAATTGAGATGGCAGAGGCAGTATATAATTTATCATTCAATCAGACACTGTCATGAGTGATAGCATGGACTTTGAATAAGAACACAGGGAAACAGTTGTCAAGTAGGAATTGTCATCCTTGGAAAAAGTGATATAAGTAGATGAAAAGAAAGAATAGAAAATATATATGAAGCATTATGTGTCATGCTGATTCAATTCATTCATTTGTTTATTCATTCATTCATGTATTTCTTACCAATCTCATGGTTACTATAGACCTTTGGCAGATAAAAATACTAGGAAAGAAAAGTGAAATAACTTGTAAAGGACACAAAGCTGCAAAAGCCTGGTTACTGGGTTGTAAGCTCCAGGAGCCTATCTCTGGTATATGAACACTTTTTTTTAAGATTTATTTATTTATGCATACAAGAACTGCGGCACAAGCCAGAGTTGTCGGAGGTAAGAGGATTCACCAGAGACAGAGCGGGGAACAGAACAGGCAGACTGACTGAAACACACTGCTGAGGGGAGCAGTGGGCGAGTCAAGGAGAGGTCTGCTGCGCCATATGGGCAGCTCCCTGGCTGGGGATCAAGCTCGGGCTGCAGTGGCTATGGAAAGCTTCATTGGTTGCATCTTAACCCCTTGTGCCACCAGGGATGTCCTCTGGTATCTGAACTCTTAACCAGTAAATATTTTGGCCCCTCCCAGGAATCATTTTCATCATAATATGGTATTTCTTGTTCAAAAATGAAAATCATCTTAATTTGATAAAATATACACACAGGGAATACGGTCTGCACATTCTGAGGTGTGCTTCTTAGCATTGGTTATTATGTCAAAGAGCACAATGTCATCCTTACAAAATGTCATTGGTTTGCATCTAAGTATAAAGACCTGACATAAGTCTGACATGAGGTTCTCTTATGTTATTATTATTAATATTAAGAATAGTAGTTATTAATATGTCAGCAAATATTTTACAATAAAAAATCTCAAAGGCACCTCCCACTTCCCTAAATTAGTCAAATTCTACTGGAGAATTTTTTCCCATATCTTCTGAACCTCTAGCCTCACGTCTCCTTTATAATCCTGCACTTCATTCTTGTAGGCAGCAAATAAGGTTTTCAGTACTAGAAAATCTTCTTCAAATTTTTAATAAAGAGAATTTTTTTGGTATAATTTTACCACTTGTAATGAGTTGATTTAATTAAGATTGCTGTACTGATAAACAACAGAACCTGGCTCTAACTTAATGAAAAAGCAACTTTAAAGGAAAACTAACCTAGCTATTCACAAAATGCCAGGAACAATTAAGAATGCACTCTGGTTGAAACAGCAGAAATGATGACAGCTAAAGTAACTGCAGGAAGTGGGGCTAGATCTTTCAATGCCTTTACCAAAGTTCAATTCTAATGTTTTCCAGTTTCTGGATCTTCCATTCTAGGCTTGAAATTCTCAGGGGAGGTATTTTATGGCCCAGCTGTGTTCAGCCTCTAAATAAGTCAACCAGGGCTGGAGATATAAAACTTCAAAAGGGTCTTAAGTCTTTTTTAATTGGGATCCTTTCCAGGGTAAGGGGTCTTTCTATATTCTAGAAGTTCAACTCAATTGGCATTTTCTACATTCTGTCACACAGATTTTCACAAATGTACACACATACAGATACACACACCAAACACACACACATACACCAAATTATCCACCTCTATCCAGAATGTCCCTGCTTAACACAATCCAATCATCCTATAAAAGTACTCCTCTTGTTTATAGATAATAACTGGAAGTCACACCGAGCTACAGTAATCAGAGATGTCTAACATCTAATGTATAATAGAGCCAAATGTGTTAAAATCCTACCACATTAAAAATCTTTAGACACAAACAAATATTTAACACCTCCCCTATATTATATAATGAAGCAAGGAAATAAAATCGTATTCTTTTTTTTTTTTTCAAAATTGAATAAAATGGGAAAGTTATCCCACTCAGCAAACAAGAAAAATTTCAGTACTCATATTTGCAAGTGTCACAGGACCCTGGAAAGATTATATCATTTACCTTCTCAACTTCTTTCCCTTTAACTCTTAACTCTAGTTGGCTTGGAAAAGGTATTTCTCCCTTGAGAATTGCTTTCTAAGACATTAGTTAAGTATGTAGACATAGTATAGAAAGTAAAAATTTATGAACTATTAAGTGTGATGCTAGGAAATGTTACTATATGGATTCTGGTCCATTTATTTTGATTAAGGGATAATGTTTCAAAGAATATTCTGAAACTGGAAAAATACTTAAAACACTTGCCAAGCTTCAAAAGGTGTGGTCTGCTTAAAACTGACTGTACAGCTGAATTTTCAATATGTATGTGTTTGCCATCATAGAAATTTTAGACTTGACTAGTCTATTAGTCTTCTATGTTTGGTTAGGAAGGCCTTCTATATCACTGGATTATAAAAAAAAAATACTCTCCGATATTTTCTTCAAATCATTTTCTTGTTGAAATTACTTTTTAGAACATGCATAAAAGCTCATAATAAAATTGAGAGGAAAAGTAGAGAGACTTACCTTATACTTCTTGGGCCAACACCTGCATAGATTTCCCCATTATCAACAGCAGAGGTTAAAATCACAGTTAGATAACACCTCACATGCATGAGAAGGGCACAATTTTAAAAGAACTCCAACAACAAATATTGGAGAGGCACAAATATAAAGAAAACCTATTGCTGTCGGTGGGAATGGAAACTGGTAGAACTGTTACGGAAAGCCATCTAGATCTATCTTAAAAACCTAAAAATGTAAATATCATACAATCCTGCATTTCCACTCTTGGGCATAAATCCAAAGAACACGAAACCATTAACACAAAAAACCATATGTTCCACAATTTTCATGGCAGCTTATTTTTTTCTACAATAGATTGAACATGGAGGCAGTCAATATATCCATGATTTCTTGATTGGATCAAGAAGATGTACATCCACACCAGAAAGTACACATAGGTCACGAGAAAGGATGGAGTGCAGTCATTTTCAACAAAATGGAGGGAATTTGAGAGAATTATGTGTAGGCAAGCAAGTTAGAATGATAAAACATACGGTAGATCCATTTTTAGTGTCTCACTTATATGTGCAGTATAGAGAAACCAAACAAAAGGTCAAGAAAAAGTCAAAAGTAGCAAGCTGACTCTAGAGCTGAGACTTTTGTCAAAGCAGGGGTTGGGGGTGGGGTGTGCAAAACAGGAGAGGGATGAACACAAGGGGATGCGGTGATGGTCTACAGGTGATACAGTAGCAGGAGACCTGTGGGTACTACAATGATGTAAGAAAAAATTTAATTAATTACTACAAAAAAGTTATAAAAAGGAATGATAAAAGCAAACACTGGCAATTTACATAGCAAAGAATTAAATAACATATGCTATTTAAATACCAGTGGATATCACCAAACACCATGAGGGCTCTGAATTTAAGATGGAGGGGAGAGAGAAAGGATCAAGTAGATATAGGGGATGATGGTAAGAAATAAGCAAATAAAATAAATGGCATGTGACATTGAATTAAATTCAGTTTTGTGGGGATAAAAAACCCAACACAGTAAATATTTCTGTCACACTGGTAAGTTTGTGTCTCATTTCTTTAACAAAATTTATACTGGGCCTCCCCTGGTGGCGCAGGCAGTTGAGCGCCACGCTGTGAAGCAGACCTCTCCTGACTTGCCCGGTGCTCCCCTCAGCAGTGTATTTCGTCAGTCTGCCTGTTCTGTTCCCCATTCTGTCTCTGGTGAATCCTCTCACCCTCCAGTGAATCTGGCCTGTACCCCAATTTTTGTATAAATAAATAAATCTTAAAAAAAAACAAAATTTATACTAAAAGAGATGTTATTCATAATTCAAGGGCTTCTTTTAATAACTGTATTTCACGTTCTCAGAAAAGTATGGATTGTGGTGCTCTGAGTATACCAAGTGAATATTATTAACAACTGTTTTGCCTATTAAACAAACAATGCATTTAAGGGGAAAAAACATAAAGGTGAAACTAAAGATAGGACCAGCCTTTGAAGCAAGATGAGGTTTTTTTTTTTTTAAGATTTATTTATTTATGCATACAAGAGCTGGGGTATAGGCCAGAGATGTGGGGGGTGAGAGAATTCACCAGGGACAGAGGGACAGAGTGGGAAACAGAACAGGCAGATGGACCAAAGTACACTGCTGAGGGGAGCAGCAAGTAAGTCAGGAGAGGTCTGCTGCGACATGTGGGTTGCTCTCTGGCCAGCCAGGGATCAAACTCATGCTGCAGAGGCTGCGGATTGCTTCATAGTGCTTAACCCCTTATACTACCAAGGAGGCCCAAGATGAGTTTGTTTTACTTGACATAACAACTCATCATTCTCACTTCTATTTGGGTACTCTTTCTTAATCCATCAATGCTGCCTGGTACGAAATTTTGTAAAGTAGATTAAGAATCATTACACCTGTTCAATATCCTCAAACCATCAATATTTTACCATACATCCTATATGCAGTTCAGGAAACACAATTTGAAGTTAATATGTCTTCTATGATTCACTATGACAAAAGCTGCAAAAACAATGAAAAATAGGACAGTTCCTGCCTTCGATGAATTAGTAATCTGATAAGGAAGACAAATATGACACCTATTCATCATATAATATGGTAAAGTCAATAATAGAAAGAGACCCAAAAAAGATTTATGAGGTAGAATATAAGGGAATTCTGTATAAAAGATCTAATAACAACATTTAAAAGAATGGATAGAATTTGACCTGTTAATGTATCAAAATGTTTTCTATATTGCAGAACATACATATTATAAAAACTTCTGACCAATCTTTATGTAGGAGAAAATTATATTTTTTTCCTCTGCAATCTAATGCAATATCTGAAATAAACAATTTGTGGAGGAAAAACAACTTGAGTTATAGTCCCAGCATAACTGGGGAACATAAGAAGTATGTGAATAACATTTTTAATGCGCTTTAAGTATTCTAATGTTGATAGAAATATAAAAGACATTATAAAGCTGATCTTGGTGGAAGATTTTCTTGATTTTTCCTCACTTGTCTCAAATATTTTTTCACAGTGTCTTTTACTTTTATATAGTTCTTGTTTTTGTCTACTGTTACACAATACATCACAAACGTTGAAATTGTTATGATAAAAATTTTGGAAATGAAAGCAAAGCAAGGGAGAAAAGAAATGTCAATGAAATAAAGCTAACATAATTTGACAAAGAAGTACTTACCAAAGAAAGCACATGAAATTTGAAAAATGCATTATAAGAATATTCATATGATAATAAAGTAATAAAAATAATGACAATAATATAGCATTCTCTGTTTGAAAAGGATGCAAGATAACTGCTAAAATGTTGGAGAGGTAGGGTATTCAAGGACTCAGATAGTTTTACCTTTGTTGATTCAAAAAAGACAGAAACAATGATTGAGACTTCTACCTACTTCTCCAGCCAAGATCATTTTCCACTGCTCCACATATCACATTAGATAGTCTAGTGATACTGGAGAACTTATAGTTACCTGAAAGGGTTATTCTATCTCAGTTTTCATTTATTTGTTAAACCATTGTCCATGACTAGAATGTTCCATTAATTTTCATTTCCTCAACCTGCTTTAATTATACATGTACATATTCTGTGAAGTGATTGGTTTAACTACCATTAAGTTAACTAATGATTAATAATTAAGAAATGATTGGCTTAACTATCATTTCTCCCAGTTGGCTACATGCTCTTTTGTACTTCATGCTCCATAGATAATTGCTATACATTATCTAGTCCCTTAATTTTTGAGATTAAAAAAGGAACATTTACTCTTACGTTTTAAAGAAAACAAAGAGCAAATCAAAATGGTAGATATGCCATAATTTTAAAAATCAAGAAATTAACATTTTTTTCACGAAGAAAAGCTTAATTATAAGCAAATTCTGTTCCCAATAATCACTCGTTTGTTAAAGTTCTAAAAGATCTATGTGACAACAAAAATGCTAAACTAATGTTCTCTTTTCCAGACAAATGACTTAGAAAATATGAATAAATGTATTTGCACTTCTTTCATAACATGACCAAACTTATTATTGTATGATTTATATCTAAAGATCATTTTTCCCTAAAAGAAGAAATTGCATAATTTCCTTTCACTATAAAAGATACATAGGTTCATAATTTGATCTTCTAAAGTTATATATATAAATAGTCATTTGGGGGTAATTAAAAGCTTTTTTTTTAAGGTTTCTTATGAAATGGTTATTTCATTTTTTAAAGATTTATTTATTTATACAAGAACTGGGGTACAGGTCAGAGGTGCGGGAGAGTGAGAGAATTCACCAGAGACAGAGCAGGGGGGAGAACAAGCAGAAAGACCAAAGTACACTGCTGAGGGGAGCAGCGGGTGAGACAGGAGAGGTCTGCCTCTCCATGTGGGAATAGCCCTGACTGGCCAGGAATTGAACCAGTGCTGCAGAGGCTGTGGACAGCTTCACAGTGCTGTGCTCAATCCGCTGCACCACCAGGGAGGCCCCTAAAAGCTTTTTAATTAATATTTGAGAATGATTCTACTAATTTGTATGAAATTTCTGCTGCTACAGCTATTGATAAAAAACCCCACAAATCAAAAAGAGTTATTATTGTAAAAATAATTTAACATACATTATTCTATATATAATGTCTCCTAGCGTACTATTACAAAAGAAAGTATACCTGCATTTTTCAGGCTACTATTGTTTTATATATTTAATCTGCTTATCTCAACTTTGGATAGGTGGCAATGAATCTGCCAAAGTGGATAGCAGGACTTAATTAATCAGGAAATATGGGATGCCTTGGAGCTGTTGTATATATGTTAGCATTGGCAAAATATCCACTTTCTACAAGCAAGAAGAAGTCATATTTTACAGTTATGATGCAATTACATTGTTATTTCACAGCTGTCAAAAAGCATAGTCTTGAAATACGACTTTTTAAAGTACATACTTAAAAAAGTTTCTCAACATTTTAACTAAGAATATTTCAGATCTTATGAATATTGTAACTAGAAACACTTTAAAGAGAAGTATTTAGTCAATAAAATATTTTATATGATTTCCAACAGAATAAAAATATTCTAGATTCTAGATTCAATGGGCATCACACAGACTTATATGTAGATATCAAACAGAGCATATAAAGTAAAGTTACAAAATTATAGATATGTAACAAAGGCAAACCTGACAGTTGTTCAAAACAAGACATGAATTTGAAGCATAGTAAGATATTTTTAGTTTTCTTTTATAACCCTTGTCATTGTTTAGGCATAGTGAAAGACAAAATCACATACAACATAAAGATACATGAGGAAACTGACCAAGATGGCACCGGGAGAGGTTTTGTGCTTGGTCCTTGAGATGATCATCTAAATGATAGCCAAACTCACATTACATCCAGAGTCTTGTGACTTGGGGAAAAACTGGGATACATTTTGGATATGAAAAACTAGCATAGACCGGTCACGGATACATGGAGAATATTCACAAACAAGAGGTGGGTGGAGAGAAACACTTGAAGACTGTTGTCTGGGGAATGATGGCTGCCATACAAACTGTAGCATTGTCGCTCAACATGTGGCCCTGGGTACAGAATTGCTGAATGGTATGGACACACATAATCTTGACTAAGGGGAAATGTATAGAGAATCTGGGATACTCCCTGCAGGCCAGATATACAGTAAAACGAACAAGGGCAGACATAGGACTGAACTCCTTCCCCATTACTTGGCACTGGTACTGACCCCATGAAATACACTGCAGAGTCTTGGATACGGAACTTCAGAAATAAAGAATATCTGTGGTGTCACAAACATGAGCCATCCCCAGCCCCAGCACATTCCCACCAACTGCTAGACCACTCTAGGCCCCTCTCTCACCCAAAACTGGCAGTGTAAGTTCAGGTCTTTGGATCTATGTAATCTGGCAAAGGTAAAAAATCTAAGCCCTGGTGACGCAGGGGTTGAGACGCAGCCTGTGGGGCTGTCTGTAGCCACTGCAGGGCAGGTTCAATCCCTGGCCAGGGAGCTAACACATATGGCGCAGCAGACATCTCTGACTCACCTGCTGCTCCCCTCAGCAGGGTATTTCAGTCAACCTGCCTGTTGTATTCTTCACTCTGTCTCTGGTGAATCCTCTCACTCCCCCACCTATGGCCTGTACCCCAGTTCTTGTTTGCATAAATAAATAAATCTTTAAAAAATAAAACTACAGTGCCACATGCAGGAAAAGTTTAAATCTCAAAGTTACTGCTACAGTAATTCATATAAAAACAGGGAAATATAAAGCAGCAAAATGGGCAAACAAAAAAATACAATACACACTGAATTAGACTTTGATGTAAAAACTAAAACCACAAAATATATAGAAGAAAACATAAGCAAAGCTATCCATAATATTGACTTCCATGCTGTCTTTTGGGACTCGACTCTAAGAGCAAGAACACACAAGCAAAAATAAACAAGTGGGGCTGCGGCAAACTAAAAACCTTCTGCAAGGCAAAAGAAACTGTCAAAAAAACAAGAAGGAAAATAAATATTTACACATCAAACATCTGAAGGGGGTTAATATTCAATAGCTACAAAGATCTCACACAACTCAACAAAAAGAAAACAACAATGATAAAATAGGCAGAGATCTTAAAAAACACTTATCCAAACAAGATATACAGATGGATAACAGGCACATTAAAATCGCTCATGGCCATTAATAGTCAGGGAAATGCAAATCAAAACCATAGTGAGATTTCACTTTACACCTTTAATAATGCCCCATATCAAAGAGCAGGAATAGCAATTATTGGCACTTGTATGGAAAATAAACAACCACTGTAAACTGTTGGTGGCAACGTAGATTAGTCCTAGCAGTATGGAAAACAGAATGGAAGTTTCTCAAAGTATTAAAAATATATTTGACAAGGAATCCAGAAATTCTACTTCTAGGTATCTTTCCCAAATAATTAAAAAATTCTAAATCAAAGGGCTACATGCATGACTTTCTTATGCAGCACTATTTACATAGCCAAGTTATAGAATCTAATTCCCTAATAACAGATGAGTGGATTAAGAGGCTTCGTTATATACATACAATGGGAGTCCAGTCAGATAGACAATAAAAGATGCATCTTATCATTTGTAACATGATTTAAGTGAAAGGTATTATGCTAAGCAAAATGTCAGAAATAGACAAATACCAGATGACGTTACTCATTTGTGGAATATAAACAAACAATTAAAGGAATAGGCAAAACCAAACCAAAATAAGTTGTAGAAATCTCACTGTAGAATATAAGCTACCAGAGGCAGAGGGAGAGCATGGGAGCAAAGGAAAGATGGGGCCAAGAGACAGCAGTGGAGGATTATGGGTGCCTTGGTACTAGGTGTGCTGTGGTGACCATTTATGTGAAAATGTGTGAAACGATTCTTCTGAATCAAATACTATATATAATATTGTATACCAATGTTACCTCAAAAAAAATTCATGAGGAGTTTGAAACAAAGAAATATGTAGGTACAATAATAAATAATATCAAGCTGACTTCATTACACAAAATTTATGCCATAGCATCTTCATGTCATAGCATGTTAAAATGGACTGCCTATTAAACGTTGAAGTTTGTAATACAAGAGAAACATAATTATATAAAAAAACCCCACAATGTCCATGATATAAAAGGCAGATCAGATTGTTAGAAATCTGCAATATTTCTAGGTTCTGAATTCTGACAAAAATCATTCCTATAGGTGTTGACAGTTTACTCTGTAATGAGTGTAACACACTGTCCATATCAAAAATAAAGCGTTTGTAAACAGCCTTTAGGATAGTATCAATGTAAAAAGGAAATAAAAAGGAAGCAAAAAGCAAAAAATTACCACCTTAATATGTGTCAATTATTTATATTTGATAATAATAATATATGAAAGTGTATATTTACAAAAGTATCATAAAAAAGTTGCCAATAATGGACTAATGCAGTTAAATCCATAACCCATATTCTTTTCACTGAATTGAACACTGACTAGCTATCACTGAAAACTCTAATCTTATCTTCACAATTTCCTTGAGGCAATACAGAAAACTAACAATGGAACGCAATACTAAAGCTCAATTGCTCATCTTCTGCCATATTGTCTTTCAAGACTACTTCTTGCATTTTGTCAAGAGGAAATTACCATGAAATCTTTGAGCATTGGATGAATGTTCAATAAATTAACACTGATTGAAATAAATAAAGTTGGCTCTATTTTATACAGAGACAGTACATCATTTGACCAAAGTATGCTCCAAAGAGTGCTAACACTGCAAGATAAGAAATTTCCAGAATTGCAAACCATGGGAAAATCACAAGTCACATTACACATTCATGACTCTATGAGACACTGGAGGATGAAATTCTAGAATTAAACTTCTAATGTCAGCAGTTTTTAAAATTCATGCAACACATTACAACCAAAACTGGGGTAAGTTAGTCAGACAGAAACACCATTGAAGAATTAATAAGCATAAAAACATTAGCTGATGAGAGATACTTTCAAAATTCCAGAAGTATATAAGTCTATAGAAGTATAAACTCCTCCTGGAATATTTTATTTAGCTTTTCCTTTAAGTCATAATGCAGCAAGAAAGTTGTAAAATTTCTACAATTTTTTTGTGTCATTATTTAATACCCTAGATGGCGATGTTTTAGATCCAAAACTCTTGTTCATATACAGCTAGAATAATGATTTGATAACATTTAGGGTATAATATTACTGTTTGTTACCACCAGTTTGGGAGAATTATGTGCCTGGTTTACAATCCTAGGTGTGGTCTTAGAAGCCTGCTTAGAACCTTGCGTCTTTTCCTTCATACATGGGAGTATTGTTCTTTGCAAAAGAATGATTCTGCATTAGAAAAATCTATAATGTATTAGAGAATTCCTTATAAATAATCTTGTTAAAGTAAATCTGTTATTATCATAATTATACTGAGATAAATATAAGTAACCATTTAATTTATAACTGCAAAGCAAAGTGAATGGAAAAGAGCAAATTTTGACATTTGGCAGATATTTCACAAGCTTAGTTCATATAAGGATTATTGTTTAATGACTAGAAATTGCAGCATTTCAGTTTTTATCTTGTCAGAACACTAAAAACAATAAAAATATTTTAAAAATGAGATTTTATACAGCATGTAACTCATCTATTTCTGTGTGCTATATGCTGTTTGTGTGAACTGACTTTTATTAGAGCTGACAGGGTTTCTTTCTCCTAAGTTCAATGAAAACAGTTTTCTCTTAAAATGTTTGTCACAACCTCTGCACACACAAAAGCCCAGGGAGAGAAAAGCAAACATAGGTGTACACACATCTATCAATCTTTTGATATTACAAACCATTCAGGCAGGCGAACAGATGTTTAGAAGACTAGTAGAAGGACATTCAACTTCACTTCTAGGTCACCTGCACAAAGCTTGTTTCTCAAAAACATGCAACATGCTGTGTTTAACTAATAGCAACATGTCAATGGAGAAAACAATCCATCAAGAGATAATAATTGTAGCAATTAACAAAACAAAATTCTTTGGTTAAATTACACTAATGAACCACATTTTTAAATACTTAATAATCTCTTAAATTAAAGCACCTGCTTTTTCCTCATGTACTGAAATGGATCAGCTTAACTAAAGCCCTGGTAATAAGTTAGGGGTCCAAGCAAACATTGAGAGCAAAGTAGTATTTGTTTTCCAGGTATAATCTGCCTCAGTCTTGGCCAATTGTCTAACAGTTTTGTATTGTTGTTTAGGTAGACTTAGCACTGCATGATTATTTTAACAATCTAAGTTTATCTTCTTGGTAACTAAATATTATTTCCATATCTATATGTTTTGCTTTCACTGTAACTAAATTCCTGAGTTTTGCCTTTTAAACCTTTTCCAATTCCTGATTCTCATAGTCCACTAATAATGCCATTTGTACCACAGTCACCCCACAGTGATATCCTTAAGAAACCTTAATTTCATTATTTTTTCATTTGGTCTATTATAGGCATTATCTCATGACATATAAATAGGAGAAAATATTTTTTTTAACCTACAATCACATGTAACTTGGACAGTTGTTTTTATATTTTAGATAGCACGCAGTACTAGGGGTTATCATTTCAAATTAGCAATCAAAATCAGTTGCATGGACAATATTATCAAAATATTTATTTCACATTCATTCACTGTGTCCTATGCTATATCCATGATTGTAACACTATCAATTTAATTCAATGAATAAACAATTTGTTCAACCAAGAGCTGTTCATTTATAATGGTAATTCCTTTTCAAAAATATGTTTTATTGTTGATCCCTGTACTCGCCAGACAGAAAGAAGAGTATTCACAGGAGGCCAGGTTTCAGTGACTACATTCCAAAATATTTCTGGGACCATAATCACGGACTGATTATAAAAGGACAGTTTTATAAAGAAACAAGTTGCAAAGAGGGATCCATCAATTGGAGACCATTGATGTGCATGGGCATTAGATTCTTAATTTCTACAATCTGGATCATTTCTACTAATTGTGCATTGAACATAAATATTTATTCAGGCTACTTTGCTAGAAAGCTGTGCTTTAGGCTACACTTTCATATTATATTTCTAAGTACTCTGAGTTCAATGCCTTTCTCACTTTTTTTTTTTTTAACCCTTTGCTTGGTATTCTAGGATCTCAGATGATACAGCTCTAATTCCCATTCTGTTAACATAATAAAAATCTCTCTCTGAGTGAAAAATCAGAATTATTTTAATTTTGGAATTCAGTCAAGTAGACCCAAATCTTGAGGGTATATAATTAGGCCAGATAGATAAAACTGCCTCTCTTCATCATAGAATTCCTGTCCCAACTTGATTCTTGAAATAGAAAATCTTCCAGAACTTTTCTCTGCCTTATGAGAATTTTCCAATTCCCATCACTCATTTTCAAATATATTAGGTATAACTTGGTGATATACCGCAAGTCAATTAAAATGATACATAAATTTTATTTCCCATGACGGCCAGTTTAAATAGTCTTTAAATCTTAATAAATGTTTTCTCTATAAATCATATTAACTCAGAAAAGCCCAAAACTATTTCTGCCTCTAACCCCCCTCTTTCTTTAGGAACACACCATTCACGTGCACATTGTCTCCTTAAACCTGGGTGTGACTGTGACAAGACTACAAAAACTTTCACAATCCTGTCTCTATATCATAGGACTATGGATAATCTCTTCCTTCTGTTTCAATTTTGTTTTCTGACCAAAAGACTACAGTGCTGTATACCACATCCAATAATTATTTTCAGTTAATGCAACCCAGTGTCAGATAGAGAGCATTGTTTCTTTTTGCATAACTTTTTTTTTTTTTCGGTTGGAAATTGTGATCATTTCATTCCTTCCATAAATCATTTACCTTTTGATTTGAATATAACAAAAGTCAAAGGCTGGGAATCACTGCTAATACTATGTTAGTGTATGTATGTAAGTGCCTAAAATCTTAAGGTAGCTTTCTCCAATATCGGTCTACTTGGCAAATGGAGCTAAGGGTAGTCATGCCCTGCAGGCACCAAGAGAAAGTTTTACAAATAACTTAATAATGAGGATTATTCAGGTGAAGGGTTAAGCTTTTCACTGGAAAAATATCTACCTTAAGGCAGGCAAATACCTAGAGTATCTGCCTTACTCATATGAGTTTCTCTTTTGTCATTTGAGACTCCTTCCTCTCTCTTTGATCCCAGGCTCCTATTTTATTCATTCAAGAATAAAAATCCTCAATTTATTTGATTTACGCTAGACTCTACAGCTGTTTAAATGTTCCATGTACATGTAAATAAATTTGTCATATTTCTCCTACTAATAAGTCTGATGTCAATTTGTCTGCTTGACCAGCCTAAGAAGAAACCAGAGGGTTGGGCAATTTTTTCCCATGCATTTACAACAGAAATTAAATCCCAGGAGATGGAATTGGGTTCCTGGAGCAATTAGTAGCCTCTTGTTTCCTGTTCCCACTATCTTCCTGCAAATACTCTTTCAGTTTATCATTTTAATTAGAAGCCTATTGAACAGTAGCTTCTTATATTGTTTTATGTATTATTTACATTTTCCATCAAGCAATCTCTTTTTTTCAGTTTTTCACTAACAGTATTTTATCACAAGGCTCTCAAAGGAGCATCTAAAGCAGATAAATTAGGGGGAAAAAAAACTTAATAAGAGCACTTTTGAAGTATTTTCTGTTATTGCTTTCTGCACCATTGTTGATAGAGAAAACAAATCATTCACATGTATTACCAAGACAATTTAGGTGTAAAAAAAAGTCAGAAAATACAAAGTCAACTTGTTGAAGATTTAGAAAAGGCAAGTGGAGTGGTCAGAAACTTATCAACAAAATATTTATTTGATTTGATGAAAGTAATGATTAAAAAAATCAAAGTTCTTTAAACCTTGAAAATTATCCTTTCCTAAATTACTTAATGAAATGGACTAAATGCCTGTGTCTCCCAAAATTAATAGTTGAAATCCTAAACACAATAGTAGTAGTAAGTAGTAATTATTTGCCAGTAAGTAGTAATTAGTAATTAGTAAGTAGTAATAATTCAATATATGTGTATATTGACATATATATCACTTATGTGTATATGTGATATCTGACGTTCCATTCCATATGTGTGCATGTATGCATAAGTATAATTATATAATATATATAATTATATTTTTCAAATAATTACTACTTATTACTTGCCCTTAAAAAAAAAGACTCCAGAAAGTTCCATAACTCCCTTCCAACCATGTGAGGATACAAAAAGAGCTTTCTCTACAAAAAAGAAGTGGACACTCAAGAGACACCAGATTTGGGGGCACATTGGCCTTGTACTTTCCAGTAAGCAAAATTGTAAAAAATAAATGTTTACAGTTTAAATCATCCAGTCTCTGATATTTCTGTAATAAATAGCAGACCAAACTGATAAAACACTTACAAAATTATTATACTGTCATTTGGCTACAAAATATGTTTTATTATGTGTTTCTCATAACGCATGCTTGCTTGCATGTTATGTGCAACTAAGTAATATACATAATAGGGATTCAGTAGCTGTTATTATTTTCCAACGGTTTAGTGATTGTGATAAAATACTCAAACACTAAGATAGGAAATTCAGCAACATCTCTTTATCAGTTTCTCCTCTAACTAACTTTCTGTGCCAGAGAGCAAATCAACTAGTGATAGAAGCTGTCATATATACATCTTCTGACATTCCATTCAATATATGTGTATATTGACATATATATCACATATATGTATATGTGATATCTGACATTCCATTCCATATCTGTGCATATATATATACACATAAGTATAATTATATAACATATATATTATATGTTATATATTTTCAAATAAATTTCAATTATGGATAACCCATTTTTGTTTGACTCTGCTTAATAATATTTTATTATTAATTATTTAAGTTGTGTTTACTGACAAGTGTAACGAATTTATGTTCCAGTAGGATAGGTTTGAATAACCAGTATTCACAGACTATTTTCAAATTGAATTCCTTAGGAAAGTAAACATTGGAGATATTCTGATACATAACGCTTACATAAAAACATGTCAAACTTTCGAAATTTGAAGTCCCAAAATAAATAGTTATCTCAAAATGACTTTAAACACTAACTTTGAAGAATTCTAAGGTGAGGCGCTGATCTCTAATAGGAACGCAGGAAGAGAGAGGGCAATATCACTGATTTCAATTGCTTTACTCTACCTTATTAAAGAAACAGAAAGAAGCAATGCAAAGCTCTCTAGGCGACCAAGCTTAGCAGGGAATAGGATTGTGAAGATAAAGTCAGAAAGATAGGCAGGTAACCAGAAAATCAATAGAGAATATCTGGTACAAACAAAGGAAAATATTCACTATCCCCTCAATAAAAGGAGAATAATTTATAGTTCAAAGATATTCCTGTTTGGTGAGGGAGGTTAATAGCTAAAGAAGGAGAAAACATTATGTTAAATAATGTATGGGAAAAGAAGTTTCCTGGTGGTTTTACATATGTTAATTTTTGGAAATATTTTGCAGATTTTTTAAAAAAGGTTTATTTATTTATGGATACAAGAACTGGGGTACAGGCCAGAGGTGGGGGGTGAGTGTGTGAGAGGATTCACAAGAGAGAGAGGGGAACAGTACAGGCAGACTGACTGAAATACACTGCTGAGGGGAGCAGCGGGTGAGATAGGAGAGGTCTGCTGGGCCATGTGGGCAGCTCCCTGGCCAGGGACTGAACTCATGCTGCAGTGGCTGCCAAAAGCTTCATAAGTTGTGTCTTAACCCATTGTGCCACCAGGGAGGCCCTATTTTGCAGATTCTTAAGCAAAAACAATTTTTTTTCTTGTGTTTTTTTTTTCCCCAAAGATTTATTTATTTTTATACACGAGCTGAGCTGGGCCAGAGGTACGGGAGGGTGAGAGGATTCGCCATGACAGAGCAGGGAACAGGCAGGCAGAGAACAGAAATACACTGCTGAGCAGAGCAGTGGGGGGCTACAGGAGAGGTCTGCCATGCCATGTGGGAGTCTCGCCGGCTGTCTGGGATTGAACATGCACTGCAGAGGCTGCGGACAGCTTCACAGCATGGTTCTCAACCCGCTGCGCCACTGGGGAGGCCCAGCAAAAACAATTTTTATAAAACAATATTTAGTGAGTAAAGGATTCTGTCAATAAATGCTTCAGGAAGAACTTATTTTATAAGCCATTTAAGAATATGTGAATAAAATGGGAATGATAGAGAAAGTATGTAGTTTTGCCATTAAAGTGACTGCAAAAGAGAGGAGAAAAAAGAACTAATGTTGTAAACAAAAGTTGAGACTCGACTCTATGGACAAGAATTTGAGATATGGATTAAAACAAATTTGTTCATCTATTAGCTAAAGACCATTTTGGATATTTGCCTCTCATGCCATTTCTCTTGTTAGTCTACTTATGGTAAGTACAAGTGGCTCAGTATACATGACTGTAAACTGTCTTTATAGTCTTAGCTATAAATCTATTGATTTATAGATTATCTATTGATTATCTATAATCTATTGATTACGTGGCATGGGAAGAAACTCTAAAGGCAAAGAGTTAGAGGGCTATGAAGTTTGGAAAGTACATAACTCATCAATGTTGAAATGTTTTTGATTAGAGTATAACATGATAGAATACTCTTAGAATTGGTGAGTTAAAGGTTGCAAGTTCCAGCAGTTGCTCAAAGACAGAGTGCAAATTAAGTTAAATTAGTAAGACACTAGACATTTAATTGTGTTATTTAGTCCTTATTTCTCAATCTTTCCACCTTAGATTATAGTGCTTATCACATCATCCTTATTTATATTGGTGTCACTTAAAAAAAAACAAAACACTGTATTTGGCCAATAAATATATTTTAAAACACTTAGTCTCATAAGAAAATGTTCATTCTTCATAAGGAATTAAAATGAAAACCAAAATTATGAACTCTTACAGATGAGAAAAAATAGAATTAAAAGAAATGGCAATACCAAATGTTGGCAATAAAATAGAGCATTTACATATCTCCTGATTACTGGTAGAAGTTCAAACATTCTTTGGCATTATCTACTGAAGACGGACATTAGTATATACTATAAATCAGCAATTTTATTCCTAAGTACCAATCAACAAGCTATAATCCCATGTATAACAAAAAACATATCCAACAATGTTTGTAGCATTGTTCTTTCAACTCAAAGTTCACATTATACAATGAATATATTATTGTATAATGAACAGTGAATTTAATCTCAGCTATATAACATTTACAAATGTAACAAGACCCTAAGTTATCAATTTGAATTAATAATACATGTAGATTTTTCCTATGGTACAGGTAAAAAGTGCTGACCTTGATTAAATTTACAAAGAGCTTGGATAGGACCTTCCCATGAGCTAATAATGTTTTATATGTTAAGCTGGGAGGTGGTTATACCAACACTGAGTTGAACTATTATGATTTCTGTATTTTTTATATGTTCTATATAAATAAAATATTTTTAAAATGAAAGTCTCCATATATAAACATATGATCCTATAAATGTGAAACTTTCAAAAATTTTATCCATAAATATTTATAAAATACATGGCACTGCCATATTATTCCATTCACACAAAAATGCATTATACATGATAAAAATACAGGTATTTATTACTTACAAATACAATAAAAAAACTAATTGGATGAAACATAATTTTTAGCATTATTTAACTCTCAATATTAGCTTAGAATGGGGGATACAAATAGGGACTACTCAATATTCTTGTAATATTAAAATTTTATTTTACCAAGATTCTCATTTATTACTTGAGTAATTTTTAAATGAAAAATAATACATAGCATTGAATATATTTTCTCCCTAATGTTTTCAATATTATAACTTAAATTATTTTAATATTACAGGGGATCACTATAGAGGAAATGCTCTGTGGTAAAAATCGGCCACATGTATTAAGGTATTTTCAGGTAGCAAACACTGTTCAGCAAGAAATAAAGTAAAATCTTGGTAATAATTTCTATTCCTAACCTCTATAGCTTCTTAAACCTGCAAACTTCAAAAACTCAGGAAGTTTTTAAGATATTCAGGGCAATTGAATTACACGGAAGTATTTCTCTCATAAATCTGTTTTAAAATTTTACATTCAATATTTTATGATTCTACACCAAATCTATGTGGCAGGTATGTTCTATATTTCATTTTCCTTGATAGCAGTAGCCTTTTACATTTATTTTCAAAAGTGAACTCTAGCTACATCAGGAAGTTCAAAATAACATTGTTCAATGAAATTTTATTTTTTTCATTTCAAAATAGGCAATGTCTAATCTGAACACATTCCTCAGCACTATTCCACAATTATCAGGAATTCCCAAATAAAAGTATTTCCTTTTTTTCAATATATATTCAGCCATACCTCCATCAGTTTTATTTAAAACTACATAGATCTCCATAATTTTGGGAGACTCGTGAGTTTATTTTAGAAGTAACATGAAGAGAATAAAGGTATTTCTTTTCATTGACTCTGGCATTATTTCTAGGTTTCCCCAGAAACATAATTGGGACAATAGAAAACTTTCCCTTAAAGTCATTAAATGACTGTTAATCAAGGAAAAAAAAAAAAGGTGAGAGTGGACAATTTACTACCAAAATCTATGAGCCAAACAACCAAGAATGGTAAATGGTTATAGTTAGAAATCAGGATTTGGATATTGTCATCTGAATAAATTACTAAGATCTCAAAATTTAGAAACTACTGTTATAATTCAATCACAGCACTGGTCAGTCATTCAAGATAGTGTAAGTAGAGACTCCAAATACTTTTCAGAAAAGAAAATCTATGTCAGTAAAGGTATTTTATTTCTATAAAAATCTTGTGAGTCTACCAGGCACATTTTAATCTGCTCTAGCATTTTATATTCCACTTTATTTTACTTTCTACAAATATTTTCTGCTTCACTTCTGTTATTAACCTTGAAACCCACTATGGTAGATTGCAAAAATGGCTACAAATTTCTCATTCCTGAATATACAGCCTACACAATGTGACTTTGAAACTCCTGCAATCAAGAGATGAAGTTTAGGGCCTCCCTGGTGGCGCAAGGCATTAAGCACCGCACTATGGAGCAATTCGCAGCCTCTGCAGTACGAGTTCGATCCCCGGCTGGCCAGGAAGCAGCCCACATGTCAAGGCAGACCTCTCCTGTCTCGACCACTGCTCCCCTCAGCAGTGTATTTCAATCAGTCTGCCTGTTCTGCTCCCCACTCTGTCTCTGGTGGATCCTCTCACACACACCCCCAACTCTGGCCTACACCCCAGCTCTTGTATGCATAAATAAATGAATCTTTAAAAAATAATTGAAAAAAAAAGAGAGAGATGACTTTTACATCTCTTTCTCCAAAACTTGGGCTTAACTATATGGATTGGTTTGACCAGAGGGAATTTAACCAAGTTCCATTAGCAAGTGCCTTGATTAGAAATGTTTGCTGAGACTTACTTTCTCTTGCTGTTAACCACCCTGGGATTACAGTGTGATGAAGCAAGAACTAGCCCTGTGGAAGTTAAGAGACCCCACTAACCCACTACCTTTGATGCCCAGTGAGTAAGCTGAAAGCAGAGAACAGTTCAGCCACCTAAAGACTCATAAGGAATAACTAAGTGCTCTAAATTTAAGGCACTAAATTTTAGGGTAGTTGTGCAGCAAAAATTAAGTGATATCACTACTTTTAATTATTGAATGTATCAATGATTACAATTTTTTTTGGATTAGGAATTAATCAAATCTAAAGTATCAAGAAAACAGGGATTTTTTTTTGCATAACAAGAAAGGACGAGGTTTGTATGTTAATAAATCAAAATTTTAAGTGGCACTTTTCATTAGGTCATGATTTTTCTCTTCTTATTTCTGTTACCTATTATGTGTGTTTAATACATTCATCTTTTCTTCTGTTGATGATAAAATTTACAAGGTCACAGATCTTTGGTTTCTTTTTCACAACTGTGATGTCAGGATCTAGAAATGTGTTTGGCATATAAATCTTTATTTAATAGACAAAAGTAAATTAAATTGTTTCCAGTTTCAGATCCTATTTAATGGGAGACTCAATGTAGTTTTAAGAGTCTTTCCTCCAATCTTTTTCATTTTTGCAAAGAAACACATTTAATCTAGTCACATAAAGACATAAGGTATTGTGGAGAAAATACATTGTTTCAAATTCAAAATCATGTTTCAGAATTTATTTGATTACTCAAATTTTCAATCAAATTCCCTTTTGAAATGGTACTTTAACACTATAGTTTGACATGATTCCTCTGATTAAAGAATATGGTGACCATAGTAATTTTTCATATTCATAGAAACTTCCTTAGTTACCTAGTACATGGTCAATTTTCATATGAATTCCCTGGGCATTAGAAAACTTATAGTCTTCAATTGATTTCTGCATCTTTGTATATATTATTATTTATTTATTGTGTTGCATATTCTATAACCCTGTTTTTTGCTAGCTTTAGCTCCAGATTATCAGTAGAAATTTATTTAAATTTTCCACTATGAAGGTAGATTTATTCCTATCAATTTTATTTTTCATACATAACAGTTTATAATTTCTAAATATTTTAGGTGAAATTTTTATGTATATAATTTTCTCCTGAAAACTAGTTTGCCTGATATTAATATTAAAGTTACTTAATGTGAGTGTGAAAGAAAATATGATCTGAATTAGTCTTTTCTCCAAAAGAAAGAGAATATATATATATATAATTTTCTATAAGAGATGAATATATGGGCAGCAAGAAGGAGAAAAAATATGAATGATTGACAATATCACCAGAATATGTAATATAGTACTGACGTGCAAAAAACCTCACTATTTAAGGTAATACTGAGTATTCAGTGTAAGGAACTTTTGTGTGAATTGGGACTATAGAATAAAAACATATTCTTGATAACTTCTGGTATTTTAATTAACCATGAGTCTTATTGTAGGATCCAAGGCAAATAATTTCCATAATATTTAAATTGGTTTTGGCAGTGAAAAACATCACTCTTCAAAATGTGTATATAATTGTAAATACTACCAAATTCTAGTGTTTTAAAATTGTTCTCCTTTACAATTTTTTTTCTTATCTATATTCTGAAATGTGGAATCTGTGATTTCAATGGATGCTTTTTTTTTAATCCATTATGACATTTTTATTTGGGACCTTTCTATGGGAAAGTCTGGAAAACAAACACTGTATATTTGCTCAATCACTATAACAAAAAAAAAATATTATCTATTAGGTGGTCTTTTCTAATTATCATGTACTTCCAATATACCTAGTATTTATACTCATGCATCTCTTAAGGGTCAACAACTTATTTCCTCCAGAAAACCTCTGTACTTCAGATTGCTTTGATAGTGCTCAGCATATAAACTTCAGGAAATGCCTTCCTTATAATAGTTTTATACTTAATTAAAATCATCTATTTAGAGATTCTATTCAATGAATAGGCGTTAAGCTCTTAGATGGGGGAGGTAAAATAAAGTTGAACATTTTAATTTAAAGTTATTTACAGAAGATATTTTATAGAAAGTATGTCCATAAGGCATATTTTGATGTCGTTATATATCAGACAATGACATTTAAAGTTAACCTGATTTAAAGTTAACCTTTCTTTGAACTGGTTATGGGCCAAGGATATACTTAAAAATAGCAAATCTGATTTCACATACATTAAAGAAGGTTAATTAATACCTGGTCTCATTTAAATTTAAAGTTTTTTTATTGATTCTTTTGAGACATTGAACAAAAAATCTTATAATAGTGCAAGATTTAAAAACATGAGTGTAGGATGTGGATGAATCACACGCACAAAGTTCTGCCTAGTATATTTTGGAGCATATAATTTAAAGCCTTACACTACTTTCAAAAATTGGAATAACTTAAAATATTTTAAAATATTTTAAATGTTATAAGAATTTCAAAGTCAGTAGGACAACTCTTGCCAGGCTTTCCTACTGAAATGCACCATCAGTCTGGAAAATTGAAAATAGTCAAGGTTTGCTAAATAACTGCCGCAGACTACAATTCTTAATTAAGTCATGCTTTTGGAGTTATAAACTTTAATATACTTTTTCATGACATTCTATATTTTACAATTGCTGCTCCCCTCAGAATACATTTCTCTGACAACATGGAGTATATTAGTCACTAATAAAATAATCTGTGTATAGAAAAAGAATAAACATCCTAAGTAAATTTACCACTTACATCACATAGATGTTTAATACTTAAACCAAGCTTATAGTTTTTCCAACAGAAAAAAACATAGGATAGTTTTTTCTGGTATCTGTATGTAGTTGCACTTCTGCTTCAGAAGAATTCCATGCTACAGACTCTGCTATGACCTTAAAAATCAACCTCTTTATTACAAAAGGAGCTGTATTGATTTTTAAAGAGAATGCTGGATAGTAATCCTTGCATTCTGTTCTTCAACACCACCACAAATGGCTCTTAAGTGCACTATTATGTGTACGGGAATACAGCAGTGACACATTTAAATACAAAATGCTGAGTTAAAAGTACCACTAGCATTCCTCAGGGACTGATATTGGGTGGCTCAGATTTAAACTGTTGTTTCACTGTGAAATTATGATCCCCTTTGCCCTCTGGTAGCTCCAGATGTTGAAAATGGATGTCTGTATTATTATACATTATCTGAGATTCTTCTGGAGAGTGAACAGGAGAAGAAAAATCTTCAGTCTTCAGCTCCACCAAAGCTCTCATTGACTTAAAAGGAATTTATCAATGTAAAGAAATTGGTTTATTGCTCCTTTAAACCCCTCATGCATCACAAAAGGATTTGCTAAATACTTTCCTGGGGACTGCCTGTGTGCTGCCAAGGGGCTTCTGAAAGGCACTGAACCTGTAGGTGATTGAAATGTGCAGTCCCACTGCAATGAATTAACATAATTGGAATCAGGACTCGATGTTTTTATAGGATCTGATTATGTGCAGTTCCAACAGTATCATTACTTTAGTCTGTCTTATCCTTGAGGGCATAAGAAGACTTGGAAACTAGCTTTAAATATGATGGCTGCTCAGCAGGTGAGCAACTCTTTGGTGAGAGGTACATTAGCTATAATTTATGAAGTGTAGTTGGTGGCATTTAACATTCTAATTATATGTAATATTAAGATGTCTTAAGAGGTAATACATCGTCTGTGTTATCCACCTTAGAAAAAAAAAGCACAAGATTTTTCTTCATGGTATATTAAACAAATGAAATGTTAGGGTAATTGAGGCCAGAACACATGTAATTTTAGATCTATTTATCTAAAATATTATGGGAGATTCAGTATCAACAAAGAGCAAAACATCACATCAGTCACATATTAGGCCAGACAAATAAACACATACAAGTTTCACATATAGCATTGTATTCATTAATGTCCTCATGGAATTGTTTAATTTTACAGATACCTATAATACCTAACTCCACTGATTCAGAATATGACTTTTTAAAATTGACTGTCTAAAGTTCACCCCCAGTATGGATTTGTTTGTTACTTATATGCAGATTCAATAATTACAAAAAGGAAAAAAAAAAAACAACAAACCCTGATATTAATTGATTTTTCTTTCCCTACAAGATGACTAATATTGTAAAAAATAATTTTACAATTCATCTTTTCAGCTCAGCAACCAGTAACTTTTGTTTAAACAATTCCATTTATTCTTAGATGGTAAATGGGTAGTGAAAATAAATGAAATAATTGGATTCCATTTAAATTATCATTGCAACCAATGAGTGCATGATTTTTAAATTATGGAACAGGATATTATAACAGATGAGTAATTTAGATTCATAAAGGAACTATATGAATTCCAGAAAATGTTAAGACTTTCTTTTTATAAAAGAGAAAAATTCTAAAACAGAAATTATTTGAGACTATGACTTAATGCTCAGGTGAAAATTAAGACAAATTTATCACAGAAGTCAAGCCAGGCCAGTCTCTATGTAGAACACATGATTGCTACTGAAATATTTTCAAGTAATTGGGATTCTGTACTAAACGCTTTTTCCTGCAACTTATTTGCAGTCATGGTAACCACTACTTCTTTCTTTAAACATTCTTTTAAAAATTTCAATTGAACATAATTTTCTCAATGACATGAATAAAGGAGAAACCCAAACCTCCATTCTTATTTAAGAAAATGATTGTGGATAGAAATAATTAAATCCACACCTGTACTCTTTTGTCATATATACATATTTTGTACTTTGGAACATCGAAAAAGTTACCTAAAAATATTTACATCATATATGACTTTTTATATTTGTTGCTGGAAATCAACTTTGCTGACTCCCTGGACAATATCCTCATGCCCGATATCCAGTATGGCCTCAGACAAGGGAGAGGTTTGGGAAGTCAGGAAATGAACCCCTGACCCAGTCTGGTCAAATCATTTTCCTTTTCAGAGTTTGTAATGTTGGTGGTAAGAATAAGTTTGCTTTAGAAACCTAAATTAAAAGTGGACATCAGTGAAGAGTGTCCATGTCATTGGCAAATTTGTTGGTACCAGCTAAAGCAATGAATCGTCAAATAAAATTTTCAGAAAACAAAAATGAAATACCCTTCCTCACAAGTCACTTTTCAGAGAGGGAAACTGAGCAAATATATGTAGAGAGATAAGATGAGAGGCCTTTTAATCTTCCAAAAAGATGGAGAGACTGCACCTTTTACTCATCCTGTGTGTATATATTTCTTGTAATTAGCTCATAGATATTTTCTAAATTGTAATACATGTTTATCTCACTGAAATTAATTTGAATAAATATCTATATCATATAATAAAAGTATTCATGATTATCATCTTACATTAACAAAGATAATCATACCACACTTTTCAATACAACTAATTATTCTTTAGTAAAGAAATAAAAGTTACAGGAACTTTTAAATCTGCCTTTTGAAATTTTAAAATTAGAAGTTCACTGAAATTTTACATGTGGAATTATTTTCAACACCAAAAAATATTACACTTAACTTTTTCATCTGCAATAGGATCATATCCATTTTTAATAGTGAGTTTTCACTCCATGTAGTTTAACATAGACATTTACTTCTTTTTCACACAATTCTAATTGAAGAAGCACTATTTCTCCCTCTTATTACTTAGAAGAATGTAGTTTAGGGGTATCACCCAGATATAGGTTTATCAGTGAACACATCTTCCCTATATGAGAAACTCTTTTACTCTCAGAGTGAAAGAACGAGGGTGATGTTTCCCCTTCGCCATTGAAGGTTTTTAAACAACAAGATATATATACCTGGTCTTTCCTATTTTTTACCTTAGAATTTAAAACCGTGTAAATTCTCCATACATATGGTACTAAATTTTGACTTCTTCCGCTACAGTCTTTCTGATGTTAATTTATGCCTTTGTCCAGCCTCATAAGAATCCAGATTGGATTGGAAAATGTCCCTCTGTGCTCCAACACCTAGTAATAAGAGATGATATGTCTGTTGGTCATTAACAAGAAGTTTCATCTTATGAAGATGAAAGCTGCACACAAACATCTGTGCACATTCCTAGAGAGGTAGGAATGTACTTAGCTAATGGGTTGTCCCTCAGCTATAACCATAAGACCTGCTGAAACGTGGCTACAGAGGGCTATATTGTTAAAAGAAAAGAGATTATATTGGTGAGAAATTAGCAACTCTGCAAAGAATAGTCTTCTATTTTAATCTTTATGTACAGTTATTTTCTCTATAAAAGATACTAAGAAATCATAGGTTGGCAAGAGCAATAATACCAGAGATTCTATCAACTAAATGTTTCTTTATTCATTTAAAGATTCTTTTCAGGATATATGTGTTAACAATCATATATTTATTTAAAAATATATTATAATACGGTAAAATAAGAGAAAATATTTCATTAATTTTAAAGGCTATTCTTTCTCATTACAGTTTTTCAAAATTACTATACAACTTAATTTTCTATTTGAATAAAGAGTGCACATTTTGAAATGAAAAGTAAAACTAATCAAATGTCATACAAATTAGAGTAAGTTGGAATTTTTGCCATAAAGTTCTAAGAAAATTTTGTTATTAGAGAGCATGATACAGCAAAATGTTTATACTCCTAAAATCATTGTGGTTCCAAATTTTTAATCACGGATGAACAAAGACTTATAGATTAGGAGAAATCAGAGAAAGTGGAAATGAGATGGTGTTTCCTGGATTAGAAAGGTATTGACCTTTCGATTCTTGAGTTCATTTATACTGATTGCATCAGACTAGGAGAGTAAAGTCTACAAATTGTGGCTGATAGGAGCAAGATAGGAAAAAAAAAAACAAAACAACCTAATGTAGAAGTTAGAAACTAATGAAAAATAAGTTTGAGGGCTTCCCTGCTGGTGCAAGAGGTTAAGATGCAACCTATGAAGCTGGCCGCACCCACTGCAGCATGAGTTCGATCGCCAGCCAGGGAGCTGCCCACATGGCGCAGCAGACCTCTCCTAACTTGCCTGCCGCTCCCCTCAGCAGTGTCTTTCAGTCAATCTGCCTGTTCTGCTCCCCACTCTGTTTCTGGTGAATCCTCTCACCCCACACAATTCTGGCCTGCACCCCAGTTCTTGTATGTACAAATAAATAAATCATTCAAAAAAATAAGTTTGAGGTATTTTTAAGCAAGGAAATTGAGTTTTTCCCCCAAAGTGATGAAGAAACAGAATGCTATTTTAAAAACAAGAAAATATACATAACCTGTGTATCTGCCATCATTTTATTTCAGCCTAAGAGAAGGTTTTAGTTCTAAACCACAAAAGTATAAAAGGAAAATGAAGGCCAACAAATTGTGGAAGATTTTTATTGGTATTTTGTGGTGGATGTGGTGGGGCAACATTCATTTGAAGAGGTATGAGTCTATACTGCTGAAACATATACAGTGTAATAAACTGTTACTGCAATAAATACAAAAAATTATAGATAAATAATAATAAAATGAAATTGTTCATTTGTGTATTAGGATAAATATCAAGCAGATTTGCTTTCAAATTAGTGTAGTTATATGCTCTTCTACTTATACTTTCTTGTGGAATCTTATTTATCTGTAAGAACATGAGTTTATAATCTTGCTTTCCCATCCAAAAATGTCTTTATAGTTACATGATTTGGAGCAAAGCCATATTTTCCTGGATCCTTTTTTATCCCTAAAATGATATATTAGTATGTTCTCTGGCTTTTTTTCTGAGATCTTTATTAAAGAAGTGCATTATCGTGTGGATAAGTTTTGCATTGGACATAGGAAAGCCCTCCGTATAAACAGAGAACATCTTTGAGGATCTTAAATTACTTGGGGTGAGTCAGAACATTATTGAAATATGAAGACATATGAATTATAGAAAGTAAAACTTTGCATTGACCATAAATAATACACCGTTCTTCATTACTTAATTCCCTTATCCACTCCAGTCCCATTCAATTCCAAAAGTTCTAAAGAATAATGTAGGATTTACTGTATATTTCATGTAAAGATCAAAGGCAAGGTATAGTACTAATTCTTCAACAACTTTTTGCTCTCTAAATCCTTTCTTCTTTAAAGTACTTCTCAAAACTCAGCTCCTAAACCTTCTAAGCATTTGTATCCTGGCACAATTATTATGCAATACAATTTAGCCTCATTCACATGACATGAATACTGTATTTTATGACATGTCTTTGTTCAGCCATACTAATTGTGCCCATGATTCTGCAAGTATTCCCCTGTAGTAGAAGAAGATTGTGTGACTTAGCTCATCATAACATAGGCAAAATATTAAATAACCTTTAAATAACCTTTATTATACTAGGTATGTTCATATTCACCCTCTGAATTAGGAGAATAGTTAAGAGAACAAATTCTAAAGCCATATTGCTTAGCTTACAGTCCTATTTTGGTTACTTTTTAATTTCATGTGAGGTAACGTAAGTATCTTCAGTTATTACTGGTATTCTAGCTGAAAAGCCTGAGAAGCAGAGAACAGTGGAAAACTGTCAGGTAGGGCTGAATTTTAATTCTGGTTGTCATTCTCATTAGATGTTAGGGAAATCACTTGCTATCGCTGATATTTTTTACAAAAATTTGGGAAATTGTAAAACAACAAACTTATAAAGATCAGTGATTACACACACATATACAGAGTGAGTCACTAAATAAATGATAGCTACTATTGTGTCCATTATATACTGAGAACGAAAATAAGGAAGGAAGGATATGTAAATGTAAAAGGGTTTTAAGTAATATTTAGTATAAAAATGCAAAGTCAGTAGTCAATGTTCATTTATCACCCCCCACACCCCCCCAAACACACTTTGCCTATTATGTTCAAGGCACAAAACCAAACATTATATAAAAAACATCATATTTACCCTTTATTCTTACTCAACTCAGAGTAGTCTAAAAAAGTAAAATAAAAAGGGTGACCTTTCATTTCCTATAGAAGCTGTGAAGCACAGAGCAAATAATCCCATACCCTTTTGGGTTCTTCTAGACAGACAAATAATCCAATAAGCATTGGGGGGAAAAAGCCAAGTTTAATATCAACATGTTTATTTCCTGTATACATGGGAGTGACCCAGCATGACTGAGTAGCTCACCCATGTGGCTTTAGATGCCATATTAAATACCTTGGCTAAGACAGAAGGACCGTTGGGAAGAAAGGAAAGCTTCATTAGGGAGGGTACATAGGAAGATATCGTAGAAAAAGCAATGCATATAAAATTCTGCTTACTCCTTTGAAAATAGGTAAATCGATTTTCAGGTATAATCCTTTACATATAATATCATTTTCAAAAGTAATATCTACCCAGACTTCAGAGCCCCTTCCATGAAATTGACCAAGTCCCAAAAAGACATATTTTGGGGCAGCAGATTTTTGTTCCCCATAAGGCGATATAGAAAAGAAATAGAGGAGCATAGACTAGCCCCACTAATGTGGATCCTAGATAAAACTATCGGGGAAATCACTATAACTGCTATGTTGCTTAATGAAAATAAATGTTTTTTTTTTGATCAATCATAATATATTATTAATGAGTTTCCTGATATGGTTTTGAAAATAAGTCAGGAATATGTTTCAACAAAAGGAAAATGAATATATTTTACTACAAAGCATTTTAATAAAAAGCAACAGTTCATCTCTAATTTGCATATGGGTGGCTTAACATCAGTGGGAACAAAGGGAAAATCATCTGTCAGAGAAGAAGATATATGAAAGACCTAAGATGCTAAAAATCTTTGGCTGTGCTTCTCCCTAAACCCTTATATTTTATTTCTGAATCAGTATTCTTGGCTGACTCAGAAAAAAAAAAAATTAATACAGGCTACACAAAGATTGTTTCTAAACTGGAATATTTCAGACATGTGCACTGGAACTTTTCACAATATTTTACCATTTCCTTGATTTAATATTCAAAATTGATATAACAGTTTCAGAAAACATGATGGGAATCTGTGAGTGTGAAAAATGTCTTACAAGTTGAGAACAGAAGGAACCTTGTGTTTTTTGTGGCATAATGGAGCAAGCCATATTTTTTGAGACCCAGGTAAATATTTTATTATTTAATGATGACTTTTCAAATTCAATAACTGAGAGCTTAATTAACACTTTCCTATTTAACTTCCATTTAAATAGAACTTTTTTGAAGATTTAGAATCCCATTTGAAAATTGTATTTACTTCTTTTATAGTATCTGAAAATATTTTCAAGTATTTCTATTTTAATTAATTTGGAACTCATAGAACAGAATCCCCTATTGATCTTAGCATACTGATATACATGTGTTTGTGTGTGTGTATGTGTGTGTGAACTGACTTCAAAGGAAAATATCATCTACCAACTTTTGAGCCATGGGAAGTGAGGAGCAGAAATTTAGACAGGGGACTTCACCTTTCAGAATTCATGAGCAAAAGGCAGGGGCAAAGATTAAGGAAATATGCAATCTGATTAGAAGGAAATTTTATAAAACAAAACAATGAAATTTGGAGGAAGACAGTACAACTATTGGGACAAAAGTAATTGTTTTTTCTTTGTACCACTCTGCAACACTCTCTTACTCTGAAAACATTAACAATAAGAATGAGCACTTTAATTAACATATAGAAAAGTGTTATCCCCTCACAGGATATATAAAAAGAAAAACAAGAGGGACTATAAATACCTTGGACTACATCAAACTAGGTATCTTCTGCACAGGGAAAGAAACTGTTACTAAAATAAAAAGACACCCTTTTAAATGGGAGAAATTATTTGCAGGACATACATTTGACAAGGGGTTGATATCCAAGATCTACAAAGAAATCATACAACTCAATAAAAAGAAAGCAAACACATCAATCAATAAATGGGAAGAAGAACTAAATAGCACTGTCCAAAGAAGATGTATAGATGATGAACAGGCACCATCACTTATCATCAGGGAAAAGAAAATCAAAAACGTGAGATACCACCTCTAATCACCCTCTCTGACCCAAAAAAGGCCAGAAACAAAAATGCTGGAGAAAAAGTAAACCTTGTATACTCTGTTGGGATGCAGACCCAGTTGGAAAACAGTGTGGAGATTTCTCAAAAGATTAAAAATGGAACTACCTATAACCCAGTGGTTTCTGTCATAGATATGTACCGAAAAATGTTAATGGCACTAATTCAAAAGGGTCTGTATACTCTTGTGTTCACTGTTTTTTTTTTTATAATAAGTAACCTATTTACAATAAAATGGCTATTTACAATAAGCTACGAAAACAGCCTAAGTGCATAGAGACAGATGAGTGGATTAAGAAAACTTGGTATATTTATACAATGGAATATCACTCAGTTATCAAAAATGATATTCTTGCCATTTGCTACCATGTGAATAGAACTAGAGGGGATTATGCCAACTGACATAAATCAGAAGGAAAGAGACAAATACCAGATAATGCCCTGCACATGTGGAATAAAGAAAGAGAAAGCAAGAGTCAGATAGAGTCAGACCAGTAACAAATCCTAGAAATGTAACTCCAGACATAAGGCAACAAGAAGAGAGAGGGAAGAGGAAACTGGGAAGCAGCACAATGGACAATGGTAGAGAACTATGAATGTCTCGTTGGGTGTTTGTTGTAAAAGCAACACCTGAAGGTGGTGAAAGTGTACATCTAAATCATATAAAATTCAGTAAACCCATCATACCTCACAATAAACTAAATAAAAATTAAGATAGTAAAAAGGAAGTAATTGGAAAAACATTAGAAAATTGAAAGTTAAAATCAGAAATTAATTATTGACAAAACCAGATAATTATGAAATTGTCAAATAAAACTAACTATATTCCTTTAAATTCAATTAAATTGATTAGCTGTTGACAACTCTAATCAGAAAGAAAACATAGGAAATTTGGAATGAAAAATTATAACTAGAATGGGAGCTATTAAAAACAAGATAATGTTATGAAAAATGACACACTAGTAAATTTTCTGGATGATTTCATAGAAAAATGTGGTTGAAATGTATTTTATTTGATTAATTCTAATACTTAAGGCAATCAAGGAAATTAAAATATAGTGAAATATTATCACTGAAGGAGCACCATATTCAAGATTTTTTGAAAAATATGAGCACATAATTACCTATAAGTGTTGGGGGTACAGTTTGTCCTAAATGAACTCCAACCACTGATGCTTTATTGACTTCATCTAAACTCCATGCCAAAGAGATCCCTGGTGCTAAGTATATAACTCCCATCATGCTATAAATTTGCCATGACACTTAACTTCTTGAAAGGGGGATTGCTGGGAAATAAGGGTGGAGTAAAACAGACATGCTTGGTATAAAACCCAACACATGTGTGTCTGAGCACTCTTGGTTTTGCCTGCCTGCAGTGTACTTCTGGGGTCCCAGCTCTGGCAGTGTTACAAGTGCGCTGCAATGACCGATTAATCTCTCTCTCTCTCTTTTCTTCTTCTTCTCAATTTCTTGTAGATAAACCTTTTTATTAACTTTTTCCTGTGTGCCTGACCTTGGTTTTTGTCCAAAGTTCTTAAGTGTGAGGGTGAGGATTCACACCGAGGTCACCCCTTTTGTTCTTAGGGTTTCCCTGTAACATAAGACATGGCTCCCCAGATTAATAATCACTGTGACACAAGGTAATCTTTTGAAAAGAGTCACTTTTAAAATATTCTAGATGTAATATAGCCTGCATTTAAAATTGGAAATAAAACTCATTAAACAGAATTCTGGCCATGGAAAAGATTGGAAGGTAGCTTACAGATTAATGAAAGATCTCATTTACTCATATAACCAAAGTGGAACATTAATATGTCAAATATTAAATTACTTGGTTATGTGTGTATGTGTATTAATAGTTTTCATGAGTGTAATTATACAACATTTAATGTTTGTATTCTATAAGTTGTTAAATTCAATTTATATTGATTCACAAAATGATTATTAATTCTATGTAACTTTGGAAAATTATTTTACAAAGGAATCAATTGAATAAGAAAAGATTTGAATAAGAATTTGTCATTGGCAAAATCAGATCTGTTAAAGTGTTTGACAAAAAACATACTTTTAGGATATTTTTGTTTAAAACAGAAAACTTTCTGAGTTTCAAAAGGATAAGCACTTAAGGAAGCTTCTATCTTCCTGTCTGTTTGAATCATCATTCACTAGAATAATTATTATTAGGAAATGTGCTTGATTCGTTTTGTTCACATGCTAACTCTACATGGCAAGACATATCACAGCAATTACTGTCAAGAGAATTACTATTAAAAGAATCATTTTCTCTGCACTTACAGTGTTTTTACTTTAAACAAAAAGAATGAATGTAGTCATTATGTGCTTTTTATGGAGTGATCTGTCCCTAGATAGCCTCACAGCTCCCTCTTTTACTTCTTTCAGGTCTCACTGATCACATATCACTTTCTCAACATAGATTTTCTTTGTCACCTGAGCTTTGTATTTTTGTTCACAATCAGTATCTCACGAGAATTCCCACACTCGCCCAGTTGACTTTAGGTTTGGTCCTATGACCTACATATGTCAATACTATGTGATGAATGGCATGAATTCTTTCAGGAAGAAGCTTGAAGTATCTTCACATTGTTGCTCTCATCTCATTTCTCTCTGGCTGGACACTCGCAATGGTGTGCACAGAAGCTGCTCTGTCAACCTGGGTCGCAAAGACAAGACCATATAGAAAAGAGCCAACCTTGAACTGTGATTGGCATGTGGTGTTAGCCATAAGTAAACTTTTAACGTAATAAACCTCCAATATTTGGGGCTTGATAGCTGACACAGCATGATATAGCCTACTCTCAGGGACCCACTAACACATATAAGCAGCTGGTATGCTATCTGTAGCTTGCTTTATAATTTTCCATAGCGTTATTTTTGTCCCTTATTATATATATATATATATATATATATATATATATATATAATCTATATTTTTTATTGTCTGTATTCAACCATAAGAATATAAACTGCATGGGCCTCCCTGGTGGCACTAGGGGTTAAGACACAAACTATGAAGCTATCCACAGCCACTGCAGCGTGAGTTTGATCCCCGGCCAGGGAGCTACCCACATGGCACAGCAGACCTCTCCTGTCTTGCCCTCTGCTCCCCTTAGCAGTGTGTTTCAGTCAATCTGCCTGTTCTGCTCCCCACTCTATCTCTGGTGAATCCTCTTACCACTCACACCTTTGGCCTGTACCCAGATCTTGTATGCATAAATAAATAAATATTTAAAAAATTAAAAAAAGAATATAAGCTGCACGAGGACAGAGACTTTATTTGTTCACTGCTGAATAACCAAGTTTAGCCACTGTGTTAATTATAATTATTAGCCAGATGGAAGTTGAGTAGGAGGAGGAAAAAACATTTCAGATGAAAGCAACAATCTTCCCAAAATGCCAGAGGAGAGAAACAAGCTGTTGAATTGAACAACCTCATTTTGTTTTTTTACAGCTGAAGAGATAAAATGAATGAAATGGGAAGGATAGGAAATTGGAGGACTGCATTATTTTAGTTATCCATAAAGTCTGGGTTTAATAAGGATAGAGAAACCACACAGCAATCTGAAAAGGTAGAGTTTAATATACAGGACTTTTAACTATAAAAGAAGTTGAGTAATGGTGAGACCTTTAAGAGATAAAAAGAACAATGAAGGATATAGAAATAGGAGTTGTAACAGACTGCCACAAATACAAACAAACAAACAAACAAACAAAAAAGGGTGGGATATAAGGTCCAAGGAAAAGACACCAACGTTACCCTCTTCTAGTCCCCTCCCCAACTTCCATGGTGGGCTGAGGCACAGAGGTCATTGGAGGTTATGGCTCTGACTCATTACATGGTAGTGAAGCTACTGTGGCACTCCACCTGTGGCATTTACTGGAAATATGTTCTCTAAGGTACTGAGAAATCCACTGACTTGGTTGTGTCTTACTGAGGAACTCTGCTACAGAACTGCGTACAGGAGTGTGCCAAGGGAGATGCTGGTCTCTCTGAACTACAAGAATGGGTGATGAAGCAGCCATTTATACTAGCATATCAACAAGGAAGTGATACCCTTTCTTCTTGCAATGTTTGTCCAGTATCCTCTACCAACACATTTTTAAATAATGTTCACTAGCAGAAGAAAATAATTTAAATCCCCAATACATTTTTACAGATGAGGCAATGCAGGATGAATTTGAATTGAAAGGTAATTAATTGATAACTGACATGCCAAGTAAAATACTTTGCTGATCATTCCAAGAGACTGGACAATGGGCTGTAAAGTCTTCAAAAGATGTATAACCATCAACAAAGTATATCTAATAGGATTTGGTAGCTGAAGGGGTACAAGATTGAGGCAGTAGGAGTCAAGATCCTTAGATTCCAACAAGGAAGAATATTTTGAGATATGGAATCAAGAAGAAATGATCCATAGAGACTAAAGGAAAGGATTGGTGGAGAAAGAAGTAAAGTTGCAGACAGATGAATGCAAGATGTATGTAAATTGAGATATATTCATAATATAAAAAACACACATATGTAATTGAAAATAAATGAGCTACAACTAAACGTATCAATGAATATATCTTTCAATCAATGCTGAGTAGAAAAAACAGTTACAAAATGATATAGGCACTATGATACAATTTTTCTTATACTCAAAAGACAAAAATAGCAGCTATATCTATGAATACATGCAGATATAAAAAAACTATTTAATAATAGAAAAGATGGATAAATACCAAATATGAGCTAGCTGCTATTATCATCCAGAGTATGAGGGATGTGGGCTAAAGAGGATATAGTGACTTCCATTTTATTTTTAATGTTTTATTTCCTAACCTGACTCGTGGGTTCCTGAACATTTACTATATTTTGTGTGAATGAATTATTTCATAATAAAAAACACTGAAAATAAAATAGGATTATGATAAAAGTAATACATATTTAAAAATGTGAAAGAAATGAGTAATCTTTAAATTCTCAAGTAAAATATTAAATTTAACCCAGGAAATTAATAACCAAATGGAATATAAAGCTATATTTTTTTAAAGTTAGGGAAAAATTAAACTTACTTTTAAAAGAGGTAAAAGTGCTTGCTGATGAAATAAATACTAATGAAATGGAGGGCAGTCCAAGGTGAGTCTACTAAGTACATTTAAATGGGAGGTTAATAGGATAGAAATGAAGAAATGGAAAATGGACTTATGACTATATTGTGTTTCTGACTTCTGGTGTACAGTTCACCACCTTGGACTAACCTGGCCTAATTGCCTTAAAGAACAGACTAAGTCATGTAATCTTCTTTATACTCTAGTCTTCATTTCAAGTCAGAATGATAGTAATGTCCTCAGTGACCTATCAAGACCTATCAAGATCCAGATGTTAATGGAAAAAGTGCTCTCAGAAGCCCCAGCATTCTCAGAAAATCAGAAAAACAGGTGATTTAGTCATGCATACCATAAGACATTAGTGCATATTAAATACTATCACATAATTATATTTGTGGATACATATTAAAACTTAAAGAATGAAAAAAAAACTTGGCTATTAGTCTTAATAGTTTATAGCAGAACATTTCTATCTGCTTGCTAAATCTTTATTTCAAAATTACTTGGAGAATAATCACCGTATGGCAGTTACAGAGAGCCTACGTGTAATTTCAATTTTTGATTCATCCTTCTGTCATGATTGAATAAGCCACGTGGGAATATAATAAAGAATGAAATAAACAGTTTTGAGATTATGAAGTGTTGGGTTTGAATTTTAATTCTGCTCTTTACTATTTATGAGCTCTTTCCCCTAATATCGGATATTCAAATGTTTAACATGAAAATGATGATTGGCTGCAAATTTTGGGGCTATTTTGAAGATGAAAAAAAATACCAATGAAACATTTGTCACAATGATTGGCAGAAAGTGAAACGTACTTCCTGTTTTTGCTGATATATTGCAGCTAATGAGAAAGCACTGTTTGAATCAGCATTAATTTTCAATCATAAACTAGATGATCACTAGAAGGTTTTGAAATGCCATGAGAAAAGCAATTAAATTCATTAATTGGTGTCAAAAAATTAACAGCGCTACTCTTAAGACATTTCAATGGCTTTCCCTTCAGATTCTGTTGCAGTCATTATCTTAAAATACATATCTGATAATTACAGTTAAAATAATGTCCATGCTAATTTATTTTATCCAAGTACCTTTCACATTCATATATTCTTATGCATTAATCAGTGTTATCAGAAGCAATTGCCAGATGACCATTCATAAAAAAATAAGGCAACAATTGTAAGTCCAACTTGACAGCATCACAGCACATGTAGAATTTAGTTATTTACCACAATAGGATTTGCCTCTAAGGTAAGAAAAGTTGTTTTAAGTATTATTGATTTTTACTTGGAAAATGTGTCCTATTGATTTTTCCATCTAGACCCTAAACTATGCCTTTTAATACACAATTCTAGCCCTTAATGACAACCAATGGAAAATCAAGAACAAAAATGGGATTGTCACTGGTGGGGGAATGCTAAATTTGGGCTTTAAATAATAGTACCTTACAGGATACCCTCCTAGAAACCCCCACACACACATACATGTGATAGCACTCAAAGTGCTACTTACTTCTGAAATGGGAAAACTAGGTTGTTAGCTCTGTGAGTGAAACCTGTGGTGACATTAAGAAGTAAGAAACTGAATCTGCATTTCAAAGCTTTTATGCTTTTAGGTAAAGAATCCCTGGGTTTCTGCCAAAACTATAATTCAAATTATTTGGAGAGTTTGCTTATTTGAATTTCTATATTTCTTTTAACCAGGTTTTGTTTTCCACAGCTGTTATTAGTATTTTATTGTCTTTAACTTGTATTTTATTACCTTTGGAGACTTGACATTCAAGCATTTGGAAATGCATTTATTCAGTCAGTATAAGAAATAAACAACAACAAAACTGCTGGAATTCTGAAGAACATTGTCAGTCATCTGGAATTGCACAGTAAATATTCTCTGTGCTTCAAAGAATCTACACTATGTAGCTCCCCAGGAGTAGCCTGTGGAGACAATGCCTTTGTCTTCCTTTTGATTTCCTCTCTCACCCAATTTTCTCTCCTTTATTTCTCTCACTCTTTCAACCCCTCCTTTTCTTCCTTCTTTGCCTTTCCCCCTTCTTTCCAAGTTTAGTCTGTCTTTTTAATGTAAATTTGAAAGCTCAAAAGAAATAATTTAACTTAAAAGTTTAATACTTGTGCAAATTGTCAGGAAACAGAGATTATTATTTTTTGCCAGATTTTGAACAGAATAGAATGCAATTGCAAGGGAGATGCTTCTGTTAACTTTTATTTTTTTTTCTATTTTTTAAAGATTTATTTATTTATAAAAGAACTGGGTACAGGCCAGAGACGCAGGAGGGTGAGAGAATTCACCAGAGACAAAGTGGGGAGCAGAACAGGCAGATGGACTGAAAACACTGCTGAGGGGAGCAGCAGGCAAGACAGGAGAGGTCTGCTGCACCATGTGGGTATCTCCCTGGCCACTGGGAATCGAACCCGCACTGCAGAGGCTGCAGACAGCTTCACAGTGCTGCGTTCAACCCACTGCGCCACCAGGGAGTCCCTTCTGTTAAATTTTAATGGCTGTAACTCTTTATCTCAACAATTTATGATTGACTTAATGTGCCACAGAACTATCACTTCTTAAGCAAATCCACTTAAGGGGTTGGGAATTTTCAGATTCATTCAGTCTTTGAGTAAAGAGTGCTACATTGGTATTTTTTCTGACTTCTTGATCCAATTCCAGACATTGATTACTCTCCAAGAGAAAAAACGAGAATAAAAAAGCACCTATTAACTAGATATACTTTTAACCAATAAAACATCGAACTTGCTATCATTCCAAATATTTAAAAAATTTGGTATGTCTCTTAAGGGATACCACAAAATATATTCCCATGGGAAAAAAAAAAAAATCCCTAGTTTCTGCCTTGACAACTAAGTTAACTAAACAAAAGTACTTACATAAACTAATTTTGAATAAAATCATTTCAAATATCATTGATTATCTAATTAGCTGTGTTCTCACATATTACCAGGTATATAACATCCCTTTGTAAAGCAGTATCCTTCATTATATGCTAGATGATTAATGAGATGATATAAATTGCCTTTAGTCATTGTAAGGGCAGGAAGGACCACTGAGCAGGTTTTCTATGATCCAGCAGACCGGGTAAAGGAGGAATCAGAGTCCTCAGTGGTTTTGCAGGTTTTTATTGGGATTACCAGGTACACGACAGGCAGGGGTGCTGGGGGGCCAGTAGGCTGGCAGGCCTCCCAGCCCCCAGCAGGTCTTCACTCTGGGCTCTCCGGCCTTCTCTCTGCTTCTCTGCTCTTGCTTCTCTCTCGGCTTCTCTTTTGGCTTCTACTGGCATCCCCATGACGCCACCCTTAAAAGCCCAGTCTTAGCCCAGGTGAATCCCATCTACCTATGCTCACACCCTATTCCAGGTGCCCGCCATCAGGCATGCATTCAGGACAGCAAGGATCCATCATCTATCCTGATGGCTGGAGGGCAGAAAAGCCTGACATTTTTCCTTAGCCTACAGTCATAGAGCAGAATTATCAGTAATCGTGCCCCCTTAATCTGTTCAGCCCATATTAAGCTTTCATGTTTAAAAAATTAGATAAACTGTCTTTAAGGTTACATATGGTACTGGTATATTTAGTTAGGAATCAAGTAGCAACATTATGCAATAAAATCAGACTCCAGTACAAGAAGTAGTTCAGCTGTGCATATGGTAGATAGTGGTAAACCAGTTTCTGGTGAGATGAAAAAAGTATAAAGAATTTAAAAATAAGGTTTCTGCTCCTCTACAATTTCCTCATGACCAACTCTGGGAAAAAGGTCAGACAACTTGAAACCAATTACGGGAAGTGATTATGTTTCAGAACTTTTATACAAGCTGGATTTTTCTGTTTGGAAACAGTGCAGAGAGGATAGGAAAGTGTCAAAAAGAGTGATGGTTAAGGAACTGATCATTTTCTCCAGGCAAAATTGGAAATGATTAATTAACTTGCCTAAGGTTGAATTTACTTGTGCTGGCATCTGTATTCAAAAAAGAAATGATTGTAAGTAGTTCCAAAGGGTGAATAAAATAACAGAATAATAATTCTTTATATCTCTGGTTATTTCCTTTAATCTTCTGTAGTCTATCTCAAGGAAAAAAAATACATTTTTTAAGGGCATGTTGTACAATTGCCTTCTTTTTTAACTTGACCAATGAAACTGGAAAAATGACAGTCAAAACTGCAACTCTTCAGACAAGCTTGAGGCAATTCTGGAATCAAGTATTACAAAAAAAAAAAAAAAAAAAAAAATCAGACTTTCTTCCTCACATTCTGCTTCTGTTTGTGCTGACAATGTCACAAAGGTACTGCACATCAAAAGAAAGCCTCTAATGCAGACCTTTAGATCAGAGCCCATTTGTAAACCTCCAATTTTAGCCATTCTGCTGAAGACCTGCAATGTGGCACCATTAGCCTAATTCTTTTTTACAGTTATAAGATCAGCACTGCCATTTAAATTAAAATAACACATTTAAACATGATATAATGATATCCAGCCTCAAAAAGCCTCATAACTAAGAATGGAACTTTGTTAAATCCTCAAGTCTTCAAACACATAAACCCTTTTCTAGAGCAAGCCAACAATCTATTCAACCTTAAAATATTATTGATTTGTCATGCCATGGGCATGACACAAAAGCATTCTCCTTTTCCACAATACTTTTTCCATAGCATCCTCTGGCATTTCATCTCTTGTTCTTTTTCAAAAAAAAAAAAAAAATTACAGGGGACTCCCTGGTGGCACAAGGGTTAAGACGCAGCATATGAAGCTGTCCACAGCCACTGCAGCACAAGTTCGATTCCTGGCCAGGGAGCAACCCACATGACTCAGCAGAACTCTCTTGACTTACCCGCTGCTCCCCTCAGCAGTATACTTTGGTCAATCTGCCTGTTCTGGTCCCTACTCTGTCTCTGGTGAATCCCCTAACCCCTGAGCCTCTGGCCTATACGCCAGCTTTTTCTGCATAAATAACCTTAAAAAAAAATACAGAAAAAAATAGGATCTAAATTTACAAAGAATTACTACTTCATTAATCTTCATTTTCCACAAGATGTTCACATCCTCTCTCACGTGATTCACAACAAATTTATTATTTTATGAAAAGCAACAAGAATCGTAACAGGGAACTTGCTTATTTCTTAAAAGTGTTTCAGTAATTAGAAACATGAGGACAGCTTTGTGCTCCAAGAATACCTCAGAGGAAAAGGTTTCCAATCATTTTCTCCTGTCATGAGTTCAGCACACAGACCACTCTTTCCACTATACTTTGAATCAGGTGTCTCTAAACAATAAAGTAGCATCTTTCCCCAAAAACTAACATTTGGGGGCCTCCCCTGGAGGCACAGGCGGTTGAGTGGAGCACTGTGAAGCTGGCTGCAGTCTCTGCAGCATGGGTTTGATCCGGCCGGCTGGCAAGAATCCCACATGGCGCAGCAGACCTCTCCTGTCGCGCCCACAGCTCCCCTCAGCAGTGTATTTTGTCAGTCTGCCTATTCTGTTCACCGCTCTGTCTCTGGTGAATCCTCTCACCCTTCCGTGCATCTGGTCTGTACCCTGGTTCTTGTAAATAAATAAATAAATCTTAAAAAAAAAAAAAACACTAACATTTGGTGAGCATTTATCAGTCTAATAAACATTAACTAGACCATGTGAGTTAAAAAAAAAAAAAGAAAAACAAATGCTGTTAAAATTTTTTCTCCATTCACTTTTACAAAGCTGAAACTGCATACTACCCCCCACCTTTGCCCAACTCAGCTGTCATCAGAACCAACAGTAACTTATGCTAAATGATCAGTTACCTAGTGGTAGAGTGCTGTATGATGGATGCTTTCAGGAAGCATTTGGATCATAGAATATGAGAAAATTGCTTTATTTCATGGCTTGATGTCTATTTCTTCTATTTTATTAGATTTCCATAGTATAAAAAAGATCAAATTATTTAAATACAGTCTATTAAATATACATTGTGGAAATTTTGTGCCAAAATATAAAGTAAAATTTTAGGTGGAAAAGGAGTATGTGAAATAACTGTAAAATCAGGTATGACAGTTAAAAGTAGAATCACTATGAAGCTATTGGAAAGGCTTGTAGCAGAAGAAAGGGATTCAGGAGGAACAGAACCTGCTAGAGACATGTGCTAGATTCAGCAGAAGCAACAGTAGCCAAGGGAAAACCAGGTCAACTAAGTCTTTGGGTATTAATTTTGATCTAGTAAGATAAATGACCAGCAATAGAAAGATCTAGATAGGAACACTCCTCAAATATTAGAATGCACACTTGTTTCTGAATAAATAAGCAAGCAAATCAGATTAAAGTTTAACCTAAGGAAGGAAGATTCCTTGCCTAAAGTAGATTTTAGATATTTTTTTCATAAATGTTCAGATACAAAGTATTTGAGTCATTGCAGGACTATTAGTACTACTCAGATCTGTCCTTGCCATGGAAATGCAACATTAGACAATATGTAAACAAATGAATTTGACTGTGTTCCAATAAAGCTATATTTATAGACACTAAAATGTAACATCACATGATACAAAATGTCCTTATTTTTGAAATTTTCAACCATGTAAAAACTTAATTCAGTTCCCCATATACAAAAACCATCACTGGCCTTCTTTGACCTGTGGTTTGTTGTTTGCTGGATCATGGTCTAAGTAAATAAAACCTATATAATAAATGAAATATCAGTTGCTAAGAATATGCAAGACCTGGGTGGTTTTCTTTTGCAAGAATTTTCTAGTCTGTATACATACATATATATACTACATTAATTCCAATAATTAATAGCATAGGTTAATTTGCCACATTCTAATTTAGTTCTTCTGATATGAAAGTTTATGGATTAACTGAATGGCAAATAAAGTTTAACTAGATTTGGCAGATTGTGCCTGGGACTATATCGGTTTGTATCTTGCTCCAAGTACTATTTAAAGTTGTCTTAGAGACTTAAAGATATTTTAAATAATTAGCCATGTTTTTTTCTATGAAAAAATACATATGCTTCCAGATCTAATATATGCCTAAGTACATAGCAACATGCATACTTCACCACATGGTTGTTACTTGTATTTGAGACTTCAGTGTTAAAATGAAATACCTAATTTTAAAGAAGGCATTTATTTTCTCAAGGTAGTATGTCTAGTGGTGAAGGGATAGTCTCTAAGCAAACTACCTGGGTATGATCAGTTCTGTCACTATTTCTGTATGACTTTGGACAGGTTACCTAAACTCTGTGCCTCAGTTTATTACTTATAAGATTATGATATTTTATAAGGTTGCTTTGAGTTGACCTGTATAAAATACTTAAAATAAGGAGTGACACAAAGTAAGATTTATAAAGTTGTTTGGTTTATATTGGAAAGCAGCCTCTCATGTAGTTTTCACTCATTTTTACAAATTCCTTGTAGTAAGTAAATGAAACACATGCACACACACAATTTTGGGTGGTATGAGGAGGTAATATATTTGTTCTAGCTGAGCTTTTACAAATGTTTTGATCAAATTTCTATGTAATAATAATTTCTTAGTCAATTGAATCTGAGAAATAGACCTTATTTAAAAATATACAAGACTACTCCAAGAATATTTCATCTTAGAGGGCATTAGAAGAGTAAGAATTACAATTCACACTAAATACTTAAATGACTTTTCAAGAACAGGAATTAGAGCAAAAATAACATTATTAATCATCTAACTTTATACTAAAAATTTTGCCTTAAATTAATGGGATAACATTATGCCATATACAAGATTTTCCTCTTATTTAAATGACTCTGTATCTCTCTGATTGAACATTATATGTACATTTCTAATTTTAGCACAATATTTGTATTCATTTTACATGGAAGTTAAATAAGTTAAGATGTAAAGAATAGAAGTAGCTACTCTCCAGTTCTCATACTTATGAATTAGTCTTACGGTAAATAATTTCAATATTCCAGTTGTAGTTTTCAAATTAAAATATGTATACATGATAATTAGTAGCCTTGACATTACATTATAAAATATTCTATCACCTTATCTTACCATTTTAAAAATAAATTCCAAAATGAATGAGTATCAGTTGCATATAATGTAAAATCCAGTTTTGAGATAAAAAGCAAAACAACCACAAAAATAAAGCAGCAGACAAAAATACACATAGATTATCTATGAAATGCAAATATGCAAATATAATTGTATTTTGATATATTAAAAATAAACTTGTAATTTAAGTATTAAAAAAAAGTACCAACTATAATAGCAGCACACACATAAAGTGAAATTCTTAGATATAAAACTAACATCTGCTGATTCTTTATACTGAAAATCATTCATTACCCTGAAATAAACCAAACATCTAAATGAAAGTAGACTCTCTCTCTGTCTACATATATATATATATATATATATATATATATGCATGCACACACACACCAACACTGATACACACATATGCTACACATATATGCATGTACACATACATATATGCATACATACATAGACGCATACAAAAAAATCATGTACATATCCATACATGATATTTTTTCTCTATATTCCTTATATCATTTTTAGGACAGAAAAAGACACAGTTATTTGCACAAAATATGCTTAACTTATTTTACCGTTATTATAACCTATTAGGTATTTGTTACTGTTCCTGTGTGTAAGTGATAGAACTTAAAAGACTTAAAAAATGTTAATGGACCTTAAAAGAAAGATTTTGCCATGTTTTCAAGATTGTGCTGAAAATACATGTGATAGAATCTGAAAGCAGGGTTTGAATGTTAGTCCGAGGAGCTTCTCACTACACATAACATGATCTGCACTAAATTACACTGCAACATAATCTGATGATGCCTTTTCCTGTGGCAACACTGGGGAATACAAATACATGTACTGAATCTTCTAATAGTGGAAATTGCCTTTTGGGTCCCAGGGAAACATTTATTTTGATCATTTTTGATAGAAATCTTCTGAAAAACTATTAACATTTCTCTGTCTTCTTAAAAAAAGCCCACTAAAGGGAATTAACTCTTATCTTGATAATTCCCAGCTTCCATTTTGAATGTCCATTTCCATACCCTGTGGTAATGCCTTGCCTGTCAAGCTGTCAGATGTCATGGTCTGCCATCATCCTGCCTGCATCCAACAGTCTTCTGCTCCAATTCCTCTCAGACTCTGGGTCAGGGAACTAGATGACCAAGGTTTTTAAAGATTACATGTAATGATTCTCAGTTTTCTCAACTGTAAAATGAGGTTGTTATGGCAGACCAGTGGTTCTCAACCCTGACTGTATATGGATCCCTTGGGGATTCTTTTTGAAACAAATACCTCCTCCCTGCTTCAGGAAATTCCTTTTTAATGGGCCTAAAATGGGGATTCATATGTGGTATTTTTAAAATGCTCCTGAAGAATTTTGTTTTATTTTTACAGTCAAAACTTGCAAAAGTATTAGATGATCTCTAAAGTATCTTTAAATATGAAATATACTGTCTTCACAATTAAAAGAATCAGTAAGTCTCCAAATCATGGCCTAAACCCTATAATCTGTTCAGTTTCTAACATAATAGATTTTTCAACATATATATGCAATCTATCTATATCTATGCAATCTATCTATATCTATGCATCATCTACATCTCTTTCCTTCCTCATTTTATCACTTGAAGTTGAAGAACAGTTCTGTACATTTAGGAAAAGATTTTTTATTCATTACAAGACCTACTCAATATTACCCTTTAACATTTCCTTAATCCCCCCTATATGTTTCCAGCTAAACCCTTAAATTGAGTGGCCAAAAATAAAACAGTAATAAATGCAGCAATAAATGCAACACTTTAACATGTCCCCATAGATGTCATTTGATATTTTAGCACTGCAACAGATTGTGTCCATTATATTTTTTGTTCCTTTCTCCCTCCCTCCTTTCCTACTTCCCTTCTTTCCTCTCCTTTCCTTCCTCCCTAATTCCCTGAAAAAGTCCCTTCAATATCTACAAATCTTTATAAACAATAGATACTTGAACATAAGCTTATTAGATTTAATGTTCTGTTTATTTTTTTTTATTTTTTATTTTTTCAGATTTATTTTTTTATTTATTTGCACAAGCACTGGGTACAGTCAGAAGCACGGGAGGGTGAGAGAATTCACCAGAGCCAGAGCGGGGAGCAGAACAGGCAGAAGGACCCAAGTACACTGCTGAGGGGAGCAGCGGGCGGCAAGAGAGGTCTGCGCGCCACGTGGAACCCTCCTCCAGTGGCCGGGGAGCAGCCGGGGATCGAACAAGCGCCGCAGAGGCTGCGGGCAGCTTCGCAACCCAGCGCTCAACCGCTGCGCCACTGGAAGGCCCTTAATGTTCTGTTTAGTTTTGGATCTGAGTAGTGAGATGAAATCCTCCTAATTTCATGCAATTTGAATAACAGTTTTTAAAACTGTAGATAATATAAGCCTTTGGAAACATTGCACAACTTATTAAAGATACGCACACATTTTATTTATAGAGAAGATACTAAGTAATACTGAAAATTTAATATAAATTTCTCAGCATTCACAAATATTAAGAGATAAGCATTCTTGAATTCTTTTCAAATAATCATCTATAAATGTACTGTGGTATGAAAAAACTTCCATAAATATCACATAGAATTTTTTTTTAAAGCTGATGTGTATATGGTCAGAATAGGACAGGTGTAATACTAATGCAATTATGACAATGCTAACATTCAAAAAGACTTTTTCATGCCTTAGAAAATAAATGACTAGAACAGTTAAAACAGAAGACTTTTGGTTCTCCTTTCCCTATTCTCTAGCTATTGAAGCTCTCCAGTCATCAGATCTCAGATTTCATCTGTTTTTATACTCTCTTCCTCAGAAATAGCATCCCTTCACAAGGCTTTAAATACTAAACGTATGCTGATCACTCTCAAATTTATGTCACAAGTTCTGATTTCACCCTGACTTCCAGATTTGCCTAGACTTCAGACAACTTGTTATTTCTATTTAGATATATTTGAGGAGAATATCAAATGTCCGAAACAGAACCCTTGACTTTACATCACACAGAATGGATGCAAAAACCAATCCACCCATTCCCCTGTTTAGTTTAACCATTTCAGTAATGGCACCATCATTCTCACAAATACTTGGTCAAAAAGTAGAAGACTCCTTTTCAGAGACCTCAGCTTACCTTATTCTATCTCTCCATGCGATGGCTTCAGTGAACCCATTGGCTCATTATTTCTATCACCACTGCCTATTTGTACTTGCATCATCTACCATCTATTCAATAGACTGAACCATTCTGTTTATTCTTTTGTTTTCTTTAAGTTGTTTTTTTTAATCAACATGATCTTATTTAAAACACAAAACATACCATATCTTCTTATTAAAAGTTCTCCAGCACTTTCCTATAGTACTTAGCATAAAATGCAAACTCTCAGCTATAACCCTACTTTATGCACTTCCCATGGTTCTTGGAATATGAGATTTATTCCTTCTTTAGGGCATTTGAGGTTAATATCCCTTTTGCAAGGAATATCTTTGCCTCTCTCAGGACTTTGATAAAATGTCACTGATTTACACAGGTCAGCTTCTTGCTATCTCTTGTCATACCCTGACTCTGAGGGCATATGCATTTTTTCTTGTTTATATATATTTTCCTATCTAAACAGAGGTACTGCAAAGGGGAAAAAATGAGCAAATACTCAGTGCACAGGATATATATATATATATATATATATATCCAGTTATATTTATAGATTTATCCAGTTATAGATCACCTATGGTATATCAAATAATCTCCCATACACTGAGTATTTGCTTATGTTTTCCCTTTACAGTACCTCTGTTTAGATAGGAATATATATATATATATATATATATATATATATATAGAGAGAGAGAGAGAGAGAGAGAGAGAGAGAGAAAGAGAGAGAGAGAGTACACTAGACTGTTTATCCACATTTAATAAAATGTAGGTATTTGCATTATAGTATTTTAAAATTAACAGAAAATTTCATGTTTTATATATTATAACTAACTTTCACAGGTTATCTTATATGACCATCCATGGTTGAAATAGATTTTAGTATCCTCATTTTACAAATAAAATGAAAGGGACTAAAAGAGGTTAATGAAATTTTCTCAGGTTCCACACCTATTCAGTTGTTCTGGCCAGGAAGGAAGACTAACTTGGATGGACTCAGTGTTATACTGCCTCCTATATAGCTGAGTTTCAAGATTAATGTGTAATTGTATGTCCAGTGCAACATAAAATATATGTAATGCATATATGTTAGGCATATGGTTACATAGTTTCCCAGACAATACAGTGTTTTTTAAAAGCAAATTTTTCAAATAATGTATCTAAGTAAACAATGACTTTAAGAAAAAAAGCGATTAGTTTACCTAATTTTCCTGGTATAGAAGAAAAGGTATTTTCATTATTAACTGCAAAGGAGGTAAATTAATAACCATGCACTTGAACCAAAATGAGATTGATATTACAGAAAGTGGCAGAAAAACTATTAATACGTAATTTGTCGATATTATGTTTCTTTTCACTTTTCTGTATGGTTGCAAATCTAAAGCTGTTTGAATTCAAGACTTCAAGAAGAAACAGGAAAAGAAAGCAACCTTAATTGTTATACCTCTGTAAGCATTGCTTTTCTTCTGTGTGGTAGATCATACTCATGGGAGTATTTGTGCATTCTGTTTCCAAGATGTTGGTAATTTATTTCAAAACCTCTTTGGCATAGTTACTTAAATAAAAATTATGAGAAAGGGTCTATTTCTCATCAAGAAGAAAATATACACTACTTAGAATATCTTGTGATGTATGTAGTTTATACTATTAACAGATACCAACATCAAATCTTTTAGAAATAAGATTTCATTGTGAATAATGTAGTGATAGCTTCTGTAATGACCATGTCAGAACTAACTAGATTGCCATTGATATGATTAAAAAATTACATACTATATAACAGAAAATGTGTAAATTATAGAGCTTGATTTAAGGGAGGCAGGTATTTTGTGACAATTATTTTACAGAATATGACATTTTCAATCTCAGTAGAATATGAGATTTTCCTTCTGCATAATATATTTACATTGAAATCTTATATAAATTGTGCTGACAATTCAGTTAGTTAGATGTGCTTTTATTTTTTTATTTTTTTTTTTAAATTCTTTTTTTTTTTTTTTTTTTTTAAGAGGCATGTATTTTATTCATTTATTTGTTTGTTTGTTTATACATGCACTGGGTATAGTCAGAAGCACGGGAGGGTGAGAGAATTCACCAGAGCCAGAGCGGGGAGCAGAGCAGGCAGAAGGACCGAAGTACACTGCTGAGGGGAGCAGCGGGCGGCAGGAGAGGTCTGCGCGCCATGTGGGACCCTCCTCCGGTGGCTGGGGAGCAGCCGGGGATCGAACCAGCGCTGCAGAGGCCGCGGGCAGCTCCGCAACCCAGATCTCAACCACTGCGCCACCGGGGAGGCCCTAGATGTGCTTTTAATTGTAAATGATGGTTTAAGATAACATGTAGAGTCACTCACTTATTCACTCGTCAAATACTTGTATGCTTATTGAGTACTATGCTAGTTCCTAAGAGTAAAAGGATGGATACTAAATTATCAGTGCTCTAAAGAAATCTATAGTTTAGTAAAATAAGCAAAGAAATCAACAATTATCAGAGTTTTCCATCCATATAATGTCGCCTGATATTATAGATATGTGTGGCTCATCTAACAATTACAGTTTTTATTACAAAGTAATACATTGAGATTATGATATATAAAATTTTTATGAGGTTGATATGAGTTCAAGCATGAAAGATGGTCCACTCTTAGAGACAAAAATCATGTTTCAAAGCTTTTATAACTAAGTTCTACAATCTGGAAAGCAGGAATTTACTGAAGAAAGAGGACTTTTAAAATGCAGGCAGGTTTCTGGTTACACTGTCATTCTACAATTGTACTTTCAATTATAGTGATATACCTTATAAGGGGAGGGTACATAAATGGAAATTAGGGTACCTGAAAATAATCATCAATGGATTATAAACACACATATCAGATTCTTAAATTTAAGTCTGAATGTAGGTGTTTGATTTATACATAAAACAGGATGAAAATATTAGTTGTTGCATATATAATTCTAATGATTCACATTCACACCATCCACACACAAACACAAATCATTATGGTCTGAGCAATATGTGTTTAATTATTAATTTTAAATTTTAGTAGGGTTAAAACCTGGCAATAGTTAGGAACTATCATACATTAGGTGGTATAAAATCTGATTTTTATTTGAAAAGCAATATTTTATTTAATATAAAAAATGCTTGGTTAGGGCTCATACAGAAGGGGTGATTTATTAAAAAAGTGAGAAGACTCACCTGATATTTATTGATCCAATAAATTCAACAAAAGAAAAGCCTGGTTCTTATTTTCTTTGTATTTCTAGTGCCTAGTTGACTGACTTGATTACAAATAGTTGTATGACACATTTCTAAAGTTACAGAGCTAACTTAAAACAATGAGATTTTTCCAGTGTCAAAGTTCTTGAATAGACATCCATTGATCTTATGTAGAAGTAAGAAGATGAAGCCTTAAAGCATACACTTATGAAAATCATTAAAACATTTTACCCAATACTTTATATGACTCCAATCCTAACATTTTTAGGGAATTCTTGGAATGTTTCCAGTGCAGTCCAACAAAGTAAATCCATTCTAGCATAATATAAATCACAGATAATTAATGAGTTTGTTAGTTCATACTTCTATAACAAATTTCCATAGATTGGATGGCATATAAACAACAGGAATTTACTTTGTACAGTTCTGGAATTGAGGATGTCCAAGATCAAGACACTGATAGATCATTGGTGAGATCATTATGAACCACTTTTTTGGTTTATAAATGGTCTCTTTACTGTGCCCTCACATGACAAAATGGGGCAAGAGAGTTCTCTGGGGTCTCTTTTATAAGACACATGCCATTTATGATGTTCCCACCATTATGAGCTAATCACCATCCAAAAGCCATACTTTCAAATACCATTACATTGGGGGTTATAATTTCAACATGGGAATTTGGGGGGAACACAAACATCTAGTTCATAACAATTAGCAAACTATTAAACTATTTTTTCCTCTTTGAATCATGAACTGAGACCTCTACTTAAAAGCATTCTTAAATCTTTTTCTTGGTGGTTAATATATTTTGCTTTTGTTCTGTTTTTAATTATTGAACATTGGCAATTCAAGCTCTCTTATAGCAAATATGACAACTAGATGTGAAAGGTCAAGGGATTATCCTAAATAAAATAAGCCTGCAGGAGAGAGATAAATATAGGATGGTTTCATTTATATGTAGACTACAGAGAAACCAAGCAAAAAATCAAACACAGATGAGCTTCAGAACTGACCTATGAAAACTGACTATAGATCTGAGGCATCCAAGAGAGCAGGGAGAGGGGACAAATTCTTTATTGTGAAGAAATAAACAAGGATGTAAAACAATGGTATGTCATTGAAAAAATTAAAAATAATGGAGAATAAGTTAATGATGTTCAGCAACATAGAAGGATCCCCTACTTCTCCTTTAGAACTTACTAGTTTATTTAGTAGTTGGGTGCTAATCTTTTATATTTTAGGGACCAAGAACAACAGAAAATATAAAAAAAAACTGGCTATTATTAATAGAAAAGTTTAGTTCATATTACAATGTGAAAGGTTTCCATTTCAACAAACTGAAAATCTCTAAGCTCAATAGGAAACAAATTATGTAAACTACACCCCCACACAACAAAGAGACTCTACTACCTGCAAGGGGAAAGATTTAGCAAATATATTTTATAACAGAATTACTTCCAGTTAAAAAATTTGTACTTGGATTCAATTTTCGCTCTAGCTATAATTTTAGAAGATATCAGTAAGAATGAGCCTGTCTGAACTCTGCTATCAGCACCTCCCACATTTAAATCACTGGCAGTTATCCAATTCCCTTTATTATGTAAGTCTAGCAACTTAGAGAGGTTGCTTCAATTTTCATCCCATTTTGCTGGATTGCAAGATCAGTGTGAATGTTAGAAAAACAGGCATGACATGATCATGACAGTCTGTTTGAGACTTGCCTCTGGAACCACCTTGTGGTTAAACTGCACAATATCCCAGTGTCTCAGTTTCTCAATCTGTGAAATTGACATGAGAATAATTCATACAATTGTGAGAATTAAATGAATTTAATAAATAAAAAATACTTAGAGCTTTATCGAGCATAAAAGGAAGGTTCGATAAAAATTCATTATTTATTTTATCTTTCTATTTAAGTTTTCTAAATCACAAAGCAGGGCTCAGGAAAATGGAGTTTCTGAACTTTCATCAAACAGCATCCTCATATCTTTACATCTGTACCCTCTTAGTTTAAATACCATCACCTATCCTTTTAACAACTTCCTACCCACACTACATAGACATAGCCTACTTACTCTTCTGTCAGAAACTCAACACTAGTTAAGTTAAAACATGCTGTTTTATACAAGATGCCCAATCAGATTCAGGAGCACAGTGCCCTCTGGCTGAGGGTGTGTGCTGAGTCACTTGCTGTGTGAGAATGGCTGGCTTAGCTTAGCCTGTGCTAGTTGGGCTGAGTGGAGTGGGTTCATGACCTGGAGTCCTCAGAGGGCAGGCTTGTGCTCCTGGCCCACCCCTGACCCACTACCACTTTTTTCTGAGTGGTTAGAACTGCTGGCCCATCCCTATCGTACATTGCTGCTGGCATGCCGTGCCTAGAGTCTGACACCCAGCATGTGTTGTCTGTTAACTTCACACAAACTTATCATGGGGGCCAAGGCTTTATACTCCTTGGATTCACCTTTCAATGTGAGCTGCCTGTGGAAGATCTGTAATTCAGAATGAGGTGGAACTCTACAACGGAGATGATTCCTGAAGGAAATGACAATAGAAGGCTTCTGTGATTATATTCCCAGCAGATAAGACACTTCCTGAAGATCTGGAAGGCACATCACAGGGTTTTATTGATCTGTTTTATTTATTTTCTTACATGGCTTGTCATGATATGTCATTTATATATTGATTCATTGTTTAGTAAATTTAATGAGGGCAAGGAATTAATCTTTTGGTCATTCTTTCTCTGGCACTAATAATGGTGAAAAATTGATGCCCAAAAAACATTTTTTAAGTGAATGAATGAGACTGGAAAATTCAGTTGAGACCAAACTATGAATATATATTATAAATTGAAAATGTAATAGTATCTGACTAATTTTGATCTCTTAGATTTCAGGGTGACTTAAATTGAATCTCCAGTTGTGGTATTTATTGGCTAGTTGACTTTGGACAGAAAGGTTAATCTCTTTGGTGAAAATACTTGATTTGTTTTACAGAGAAAATAAATAAAACATTCTTTTTTTAAGATTTATTTATTTATTTATTTATTTATACAAGCACTAGCTACAGTCAGAAGCGCAGGAGGGTGAGAGAATTCACCAGAGCCAGAGTGGGGAACAGAACAGGCAGACTGACAAAATACACTGCTGAGGGGAGCAGCAGGTGGCAGGAGAGGTCTGCATGCCATGTGGGACCCTCGCCAGCAGCCGGGGATCGAACCGGAGCTGCAGACACTGTGGGCAGCTTTGTGCCACCAGGGGAGGCCCTAAAACACTCTTATAAAACACTTATATAATTGCTGCAATTATTAGTAGGAAAGGAAATATTTAAAATTAATAATAAAGATACATAAATAATTTTATTTTGCTGTCAGACTCTAGTTGATAACTCAATCTAATGATTCTGAAAATAGGCAACAATTTAGATTTTGCCTTGTTTCAGGCATAAAATATTTTATTCCTCTCTTATCAGGAATCTCACATCTGACTTGAAGTCCTATGAAGCCCTCTCAGTTTTGTTTTGAAAACGCTTCAGTTTCTCTCTTTTGCCAACAAATGCTAACTATCTGAAAGCTTAGCTAGAAATTGACTTCATTACTTCTGCTTCTATACTAAAACCCGAATTTAGAAAAAAGTATACTTTTTTTTTCTGTATTCATAACAATGAGAGAGAACAATTTTAACCATTCAACTTCTAGATTCTTCTGCCACATATTTTCTGAATTTCCAAGTAAGTTGACTGACGAGCTACCTGTTTTATTGTTCCACCTTTCAAACTCTTTCTTAGTGAATGTTAAATCAGGTATTTTCAGTCTTATTTCCCCTAATCTTAGGTTTCACCTCTACTTAAATTACTCTATGCAAACTGTTCATTTTTTCTTTTATTGTACTTAATGTATAAATGCCTTTTAAAAATGTTTAAAATATATTTTGAACATGACAAAGTACAGAGGACATCATACATCATTAAAACTTTAGATTATTTAACAGAAATTTCATTGCAATTTTGAAATGAGTATCCTTGTTCTCATTTAAAATAAGCAGAGCTGAAAAAATATTTAAAATAATGGAAACTGCATCTTACTTTGATAATAGCTATAGCAATAGTAATTTCCAGTATTTGAATGGTTTCATGATTTTTCCCTTTCACTGATGACAAATCAAATGAGAGTTTTCTCCAATTTTATTTTTAAGATCAGTGCACAAAGCATGCAAAGTCAGGGTCACTTAAAGACATTATTGCAATGTTCCTATTCAGGTAGGATACGAATTCTTAACCTATTAAAAAGAAGTCATTACCCAAAATGTGAGATTAGTCAACTAAACTTCTATTAAGATATATATTAAGTGACAATAAGTAAAAAAAAATCAGGATAGTCCTCACAAGTACTAATCTACCATAAACAAGCCTTAAGAAAAGTTGTTTGAAAAACATATTTCGGGGGGCAAATCCATACCTTGTTAGAGGCTGGTAAAAAAGATTCAGTCAAAGAACTTTGCAAAGTCTGGTGCCATTTGCATGACTACTCATTTGCAAGAATGCAACGGGATATTTTAGTTAATGCATTAAACCTAATTGAATCTTCACTTTATAAATTCATCAAATCAGTGGTTGATAAACAACCTTCCAATGTTTATATGTCTTCCCTTATGATCTGCTGAAATCAAAATAATATTGGTCATGTGGCATTCTGATTAACATCATTCTCATGTGTTTGGTTTATATAAATCCACTATACAGAGATAAATCTGTTTCCATTGTATACAACAAGAAAGATTTTGAACCTAAAAGCAAAAAGACTGTATTTTGAGCTATGGTATATTAACCAAATAAATACTAGGAGGCAACCTATCCCTAAATCTCTCTTCTTTTGATTCATTGTTTGATTTCCTCAATTGCACAGTAGGTCATTAATAAGTGCTTTTGTAATGTTTGAAGAGTTCAAGGGTTAATGTAGCACTTTCTATATATAAGAGGAGATATATCTTTTCATTGGCTATTCATCAAATCTTTTGACAAAATTTAATGAGCTCTATATAGGTGATTGGTATCAAGGATTATGACCTTAAGCATAATTGGGTCAGAATTTCCTACAAGCGTAAACTAGATATTATCTGCAACTTTTCCTCCTTTTTTTTTTTTTTTGATTCATGAACTTTTCATGAAGTTTACCTTTGTGATCTTGGCATTTTGCCATTCATATATGCTGAGTGTTTTTTGCAGTCTTCACTATAGGATGCCATTAAAATGGAATAACCAGGAAATCATAGCTAGTTGGAGAAAGTGGTAACCTAAGGTCACTAAATCTAAACTTCTCATTTTATCGCTTCAGTGTGATTAGGACACATGGGAACAGAAATCAGACTTCCTGATACCATGGAAGAAGACAAGGTCACACTTAGAAAAATCAGAATAATAGTTTATCCTACAAATTAGACAACATTATACAATGTTTTCCACTCATCCTTACTTTTCAGTATTTGTTGTCATTGCAGATGCTTCCTTCGCAAACAGTAACACACACAAAAAAAACTATGAACTTTACATAACTTTAATTTAAAAATTCTGTGCTTGGAAAATTATTGTGACAGTGACAAATGCAATGATGAAGATGGTGAGGATGATGATGATGATGATGATGACGATAAAGGTAATGCAAATTCATGGTAAAAATTAATATAATTACAAAGGCTATTTGCTAGGATGCAAAACTCTCAACCTTGCCCCTATATTCTATTTGTTGGCCAAGATAACTTTTCAGTATTGCTTTTTACCCACAGTACATTTGTGGATACCACAAATAGATCTGCTTCATTCTTTAAAATACCTTGATATTTAATGGAAAGGATATATCATTATTTACCTGATCAGTTCTCTCATGTGTGTGTGTCTCTGTGTATTTATATAAATACACATACACATATACATATATATTTAGTCTTAGCTTTTACCATTAATGCAACAATGAATATATCTTTAAGAATGGTCCAATAGCCAATATATTGGTTGAATAAAATCCTGGTAGCTGGACATTTGTTGGATAAAGTCCATTTGAAAAATGTAAAAGGGATATGAATGGAATACAAAAATTAATGGTCAACAAATATGTCAAAATTACTTAACCTCATTCATCTTGAAATAAATGCAGATTTATTTTTTTTCTTTTTTTTAAATTAATTGGCAAAGAAATAAACCTTTGTTACCAACTCAGCATTGGTGGAGTTCTGTGGCTCTTTTTACACTATTGGATGGTTTATAATTTAAAACAATCTCTCTATGATAATATGGCAATATATATGGGGTTATAATTATTAGATTTATATTGAACTTTACAGAGATTAAAAAAATGTTCTGTGGAAGATTTTGTAAAAAAATGTTTCAAGTTACTGGAATATGAAACACATGCCAGAAGTGTGTACAGTTGGGATATGTGCTGGGGTAGTCTGTTGATTTATGTATGAGTGCCACCTAAGTTCATTTCAATCACATTTAGTTTATTCACTTGGTTTCATTCTGAAGGAATGAATTCATTCTGATCATTTTGTCTGTGGTTGAGAAAATTGAACTCTAACAGATTGCAGTCCCAGAAGAAATTGCCTAGTGTTAGAGCTGCAAGTAATTGCTAAACTCCCACGTGCCTCAGGGGAGAAAGTATGTCCTTGATTAGAAAAACATGCAAGGGAAAAGAGGCAGGAAGCTGGAGTTAATGGGCAAGATAGCATTCTCTGTTAAGTGCTTTAGAGCAACAAGGCATATTGTCCTTTTTTACTAACTAGAGGATTAATTTATATTCCAAAAGAAATGTTAAAATTCTAATCATCTGTCATCATTAAGTAGGAATTCTATATCTTCTCATTACTATACAGAAGGACAGTTATATTCAAATGAGTTAGATAAATAAATAAATCCAGGGGACTTATTAAATTCATTTAGTATATAAACCTAAATTATACACTTCTGACAACCCTGCCACAAATTAAATAGGATAGTTTACTATTCAATTATGATGCATCTTACAGTAAGAAAAAGAATATGCTGTGGATACAAAAGCACTTAGATTGTTTCTAGTGTACAAAGAGTATTATTCTATGTATTTTAAGAAAAATATGTTTCCACATATCACAACCTTTCTGATAAAATTTTCACCCAAAATTGAAATAACGTTTGTATATCAAGTTAGGTCGTATATATCTGAGCTTGTAGTTACTTAATATGTTGACCAAAATGAAATTCATTTTAGAATATGTATATATATATCCTAATTTTAGAATATGTGGTGCATTTATATAAATTGTTATAGTGTATCAAAACTTGTATTAAAAATCAAATGGTAGGGCCTCCCTGGTGGCGCAGCAGTTGAGCGCTGGGTTGCAAAGCTGCCCACAGCCTCCCTGAAGCACCAGTTCGATACCCGGCCGCCAGGCAAGGGTCCCACATGGCGCGCAAACTTCTCCTGCTGCCCGCTACTCCCCTCAGCAGTGTATTTCACCAGTCTGCCTGTTCTGTTTCCCTCTCTGGCTCTGGTGAATTCTCTTACCCTCCCGTACTTCTGACTGTACCCAGTGCTTATATAAACAAATAAATAAATCTTAAAAAAAAATCAAATGGTACTTAACCAAAATTTTCTATGATGAATGTTCACATAACCTTTTTAATTCCTTCAAATAAAAAACAACACTGCTAACAACAACACATATCTTTATACTAATCATATACTATTTTTTAGAATAAAATTTTATGTATTTATTTATGTTTTATTCTGGTAACATTGGTTTACATAGTTGTTTGTGTTTTTAAAAGTACAGATCTCACCCTTTAGGTATTGTTACCAAACCAGACCCAATACCAACACACCCATAGTCCTCCACTATAGTCCATGGTGCTTCTACTCCACTTGGTTCTCACTCACCCCCCCATATGTACAGACCTAAACATTTAGAAGTTAAACTGAAAGATAATATTCTTTATCACTTGGTACACTAAAATGTAACATACATATAAGCATAGAGACTTTAGGTAGAACCAAATGAAGCTTTTCACAACCATGTGATTGTGATTGTGCCTTAACTACTAACTTTCAATGGAAAAATAGACATCATTTAAATAAAGTGGCATTCTGATAGTATGGCTTACAAGCAAGATCAAGAAAAAGTGGCAAATGCATAATAATAGGCTTAAATGGAATTATATCTTAACCCACAAAGACAGAAGTGAAATGGATGTTATTATTAACTAGAAATTATCTGACTATAACTTCAGCTTGCTTCAATAAGAGTATAGCAAAAACTTTGTTATTCTATATAATGCTCTTTTCTTTTAGTTTGGTTAAAAAAATATTACTTTGTACACTGCATATGATTTACTATGTATTCCTTACAAAAAAAAAAACTTTATGAAGAAAATAGTATTATTTTTCACTTTCACAACATGAGAAAATCAATCTTTATTAATATTAGGGAACTTTCTTAATAATGTACAACTAGCAAGTGACAGAAATAAATTTATCAAAACAGAAAAATTTTCAAAGAATTTAAATAAAATGAGAAATGGTTGATATAATGTAGTTTATTGTTTCAGGGTTATAAATAGAGGCCAAACTCTGTTCTATTGTATTCTTCAGTATCTCGTATTCATTTTGAAGGTTCTGCACATTATCTGTTTAAAAAAAAAATGCAGGCCATGCAACTAATGATGAAAAAACATAAGGCTATCTAATATAGAAATTTTAAAGACAAACTTCTTTGGTGTATTTGTCAGTTTTAGTTCTTAGTTTGTAAGGAACTGTGTCTAATTCTAACTTAAGATAAAGGATTTAAGTATTAAACAGATAGAAATGATTCTCATAATTTATGGCTGACTTAAGAAAAACGAAGTACCAAAAAAGCTCTGGAAGCAAATGCATTGAACCTCAGTTTTGTCCAACAACCCAAGGATAATATGATTTCTACAGTAAAAAAAAAAAAAAATGACCTTCCTTAGTAATAACAACAAAGCAACAATGACACTACTGAGTTAATTTTTATTGCTTATTAATCGTATTCAGAGTTCTAAGTATACTGCTTCAATTACTTTGTTTCATTGAAAAAAGAAATTATGATAAATGTATCATTATTGTCTCATTGCATGTTTTTTCTGTGTCTTAGAGAACAAGTGTCACCCTCTCTCCCAACTTAAGTTTTGCTGTGCCAGACCAGAATGGAAGGAACTGGTGCCTCTGATTTTTTTATTATGTAAGACAAGCCTGACTTTCCATCATAAAATAGGAAGGATGATTACTATTGGAAATGGGGTCTTATATGATGGCCAATAAAACATGCATTTACTACCACTAACTTCCAAATTATCCTCTAATTTTTATTAATTAATTCATAGAATAGAAAATAGAGCAAGTATTTCAGAAAACATTATGGGCTCATTATTGTGTCAATAAATATTTATAGTAGAATACTATGTAAGGAAGAAAGACATGAAATGAAGGTTATAAAGTACTTAAAATTTGTATTGGGCACATAAGTTATTTACTTCAGTTCTAACAATGGCCCTATGGGACAGATTTTATTGCCCAACATTTGTTGATCAGTAAACTTTAATGGTGATAGTGAAATTAATTTCTTTCCCTAAAGTCACATTAATAGAAGAATTTTGAAACTAGAAATAGGATTTTAGGTCTGTGTGAAGAAACATGACACATGATTTATGACTTCTAAGCCTAAAATGCACCTAAGAATAATAGAATAAATATATGTGCTGTAGCAATCATATAACTAGAGAATCTTTTCATATTTTGTGTTCCCTCATTCACACTGAGTAGTTTCATATTTTAGGTTACTTCCTGTGTTTTGTCCCATCTTCTCAACTTACAAACAGAATTTGGATTTACAACATTCCTTGCAGAAATATGCAGGGATGTCCTATAGACCCGTTAATCAGATCTGAACATAAAGTGAACTTTGATTTGATTCTGAGATTTATTGAGAGCTCAAGTGGGTAACTTTTGTCTTTTCTAGAACTGTTTCAGTTTTTATGATGTGTGGTTCCTGTTAGCATATATTTCAAAGAATGATGCTTGGGTTTACTAAAATTTTGAGTTTACTTAATATATTTTTTTCTTCTTAAAATAGCTAGAATGTATTTTACTGTATGCCACAAAGTTAGATTAGTCAAGAGATAACACATATTTAAGAACTGAACTTTATGATACATGCTATCAAGAATTAACATGTCTTTGGGCCTCCCCTGGTGGCACAGCGGTTGAGCCCTGGGCTGTGAAGCTGCCTGCAGCCTCGGTAGTGCCGGTTCGATCTCTGGCCACCGGCAAGGGTCCCATATGGCACAGAGACCTCTCCTGCCACCCGCTGCTCCCCTCAGCAGCGTATTTCATCAGTCTGCCTGTTCTGCTCCCCGCTCTGGCTCTGGTGAATTCTCTCACCCTCCCGTGCTTCCTACTGTACCCAGTGCTTGTATAAATAAATAAATAAATGTTAAAAAAATTTAACAAGTCTTAAAGGAAAGTGAGAGGGGAGATTTTCTGAGAGAATTGAAAATCTATTGGAACTAAGAAGGATGGGACTAACTTAAGATGGGTTTCAGAGGGTAAAAGGAAATAATAAGAATGCTAAACATAATGAAATATGAGAGACAAAATATTAGTATTTTACGACCTATCAGTGGGATGTGCAAATAGATCTGGGGAAAAAAAAAACATAAGGGGAAGTTGGGGCATAATCTAAGATTAAACCTCATATGTTAGCATAGTAAAAGCCATATAAGACAAATCTACAGCTAGCATCATTCCTAATGGTGACAAATTGAAAGTCTTTCCACTAAGACCCAATATAGACAAGGATGTCAACACTCACCATTGCTAGTCAACATAGTATTAGAAATCCTACCCAGAGCAATTAGGCAAGAGAAAGATATCAAAGGAATCCAAATTAGGAAAGAAGAAGTAAAGTTATCATTATTTGCAGCATTATTTACAGTAGCCAAGATAAAGAAACAATCTAAATGCCCCCCAAAAGATGAATGGATCAAGAAGATGAGTTCAATCCCTGGCCAGGGAGGTGACCTACATGGCACAGCAGACCTCTCCTGTCTTGCCTGCTGCTCCACTCAGTAGTGTATCTCAGTAAATCTGCCTGTTCTGCTCCCCACTCTGTCTCTGGTGAATCCTGCCACCCCCTGTACCTCTGACCTGTACCTCAGTTCTTGTATGTATAAATAAATAAATCTTAAATAAAACATGGGATACAAAGAAACAAAGCAAAGTAAAACAAACTGTAGAAACCTTACTGTAGAATTGAGGCTATTACAGCAGAGGGGAAGGAGGGTAGGAGCAAAATGAGAAGGGGGTCCAATGAACTGTAGTGGAGGATTACAGGATCTTTGTCTATTGGTTTGGTAACATCTCTAAAGAGGTGTACACCTACAATCCTGAGTCAGACACAGTGTTATAAACCAATATTAAGTTAATAAAATTATTAATATACATACAAAATAAATTAAAAATATAGTGAAAACATATCCAACATTGTTCAAAGTTTAAATATTCTTGAAATGGAGAAATACAAAATCTAGTCTTCATACAACATCATATTATATAACGCCCTAATATAAGAAAAAATGAAAAGTTTGGTCTATGATAAAAATCAATGTTTGCCAAAATTGAGATGTTTATCAGTTTTTAATTCAGGAAGAATTACCTGAATCAATACCTGAACATAAAAATTTCAGTAAGTTTTCAAAGTGTTTATAAGTCTCACTTAACTGGATTGAATTCAATGTTAAAGTTTATATTTTATCATAAGAGGATAAACAAGTAATTTGGGGAATGTAGGACACACCTAAGTTTGTGCCACATTTCATGAGTTAATAGCTCACTTGACACTGTTTTTGTGTGATCTTATGTCACTGTGACTCATGACAAAACAATTATTTTTGAAAATTGGATTTTTCTTTGAGAACTAAGCATTAAATCTGGGCATAGAGCAATGATTTTTTTTTCAAATTTTACCTTTTAGTCACATTATAAAATTACTTTTGAAGCAAATAGGGTGGAGTTTCCAGGTTATTATATCTAAGTATCAAGAAGGAAAAGTTCCACTGCACACATATACAAGGTAGCAGGCAACTGTAGTCTGTATTTTCCACAACGCAACACCTATTGATCTACAGCCACTAAGTCAGAAAACTTAAAAAGGGACCCTCTTACCATGGGAGTAAAAATGAGCATTGATAAAATTGTTTTGTGGAAAGAGATTTTGTTGAAAGGTTTATCAGTAAAAAGTTTAGTCCATCTACAATTGCCAACTATTCTGAAAATCTCTGAAGATCAAAATGCCATTTAATTACTGTGAAACTGTTCCACTCATATACATAAGGCTACAACATACACACAGGCCACACACAAAACAGACACAGGCCCAAATGACATTCATGCTTTTATAGTTAATAGTCCTGTTTTTGTTGAAGATGAGTGTTACTATTGTCTACCATCTTCTCATATATAAAAGATGATTTAAATGATGGGTTATTTACACTAGATTTAATATGAAGGTAGCTGTGAGACTGTCAACTTCCTATGTTAGTATTGTTGACTTTGATGAATTGTTTCCTTTATCCCCTCCCAAATGACACATTCAAACAGCTGTCAAACATTTCAACCAAGTATTAGGTTGATCCTACCCTCTAAGGATATATCATCTTATTGTTAATATTTTAACTAAACATTTGGTGTTATCATATCATAATAAATATATATATATATATTTAAAGATTGATTTATTTATTTATACAAGCACTGGGTACAGTCAGAAGCACAGGAGGGTGAGAGAATTCACCAGAGCCAGAGAGGTGAGCAGAGCAGGCAGACTGATGAAGTACACTGCTGAGAGGAGCAGTGGGCGGCAGGAGAGGTCTGCGCGCCATGTGGGACACTCGCCCAGCGGCCAGGGATCGAACTGGTGCTGCAGAGGCTGCGGGCAGCTTTGCAACCCAGCACTCAACTGCTGTGCCACTGGAGAGGCCCCATAATAAATATATTTTTATGCTAAAGATTTATAAGGGGTAACATCTAACAATCATTTTGATATTTGCGATATTAAAAGGACTTGCACCTCCACTTTAAAGGTACACATACATTTCCAATGAAGATATAGATGATAGGTAGGTAGATGGATGGATGGATGAAAAGATATAATTATAAACTTATAGAAGAAGACTATAGAAGAAGACTATCACCAAGGTGTATCTGCCTATAAATAAAAATACAAATCTCCTAAGTACATCAATGCTGTGCATGTACAGCTAACATTGTATGTGTTAAAGGAGTAAAACTAGATTCTTAGGTACAAATTTGAAAGATGTCCCTGATATGCTATGGGAACAAAGAAATTTGACACAAAACATTCTAGTATGTGTATTTTTGGAGATATTGCAGCTTTGGTTCCATACCACCAAAATAAAGAAAATATTTCAATAAATTGAGTTACACATTTTTTTTTGTTGTTTTCCTAGTGCATAGAAAAGTTCTGTTTACACTAGACTTCAGTCTGTTAAGTGTTCATTAGAATTATGTCTAAAAGAAAATGTGTCTGCTTTAATTAAAATATTATTGCTAAGTAATGCTGACTATTACCTGACTCTTCAGAAAGTTGTAACATTTTCACCAGTGGAGAGTCTTGCTTCAAGGTTTATAGCTGCTGAATATTCAGGGTGGTGAGTGTTGAGGGTGAAGTGGCTGTGGAAATTTCTGAAAATAAGATAGCAATGGAATTTGTGACATTGATTGTTCCTTTCATAAAAGATTTCTCTGCAGCCTGTGATGCTGTTTGATGGCATTTTATGTATTTTATGCTATCACATTTTTATGAACAGTAGAACTCCTTTTCAAAATTGGAATCAGAACCTGCTGCTGTTTTTAACAAAAAAATTTATAATAGTCTAAACCTTTGTAGTCATTTTAACAGAGTTCACAGAATCTTCACCAGGAGTAAATTCCATCTCAAGAATCCACTTTGTTCATCCATAAGAAGGAATTCCTCACCTTTTAGAGTTTTATCACAATATTGTGATAAATTCAATTCAGTCACATCTTCAAACTCCATATATAATTCTAGTTTTCTTACTAATTTTACCACACAATTACTTCTTGCACTGAAGTCTTGAGCCCCTCAAAGTCATGCAGGAGTATTGAAATCAACCTCTTCTAAACTCCTGTTAATGTTGATAGTTGACATCCTCTCATTAATCAGAAATGTTCCAAATGACATCTAGAAAAGTGAATTCTTTCCAGAAGACTTTAACAATAAATTATTTGCCCAGATCCATCAGCAGAATGACTAACTTTGGCAATGATAAAGTTTTGTGGAATTTCTTAAGTAATAAGACTAAAAAGTCAAAATTAGTCCTTGATAACCACAGAATGGATATTGTATTAGCAGGTGGGAAAATGACTGAATCTTCTAGAATATCTCCATCAGCACTCTTGGGTCACCAGCTACAGCATCAATGAGCATCATCAATATTTTGAAAGAAATCATTAATTTGAAAAGGTTGCAACAGTGGACTTAAAATATTCAGTATACCATGTTATAAACATAGGTGTTGTCATCCAGAGTTTGTTCTTCAACTTATAGGACATAGAGAAGATCTGGCATATCTAAGGATTTGAAGATTGTTTTAGGATGGTAAATGAACACTGGCATCAACCAAAAATCACCAGTTGCATTAGTCCCTAACAAGCGAGTCTGCTTGTCCTTTGAAATTTTGAAGGCAGACATTGACTTCTCTCTAGCTATAAAAATTCCAGATGGGATCTTCCAATATGCATAATGTTGCTTTGTCTACATTGAAAATCTGTTGTTTTTTAAGTTTGGTCTCATTTATCAGTTGCCTAAGTTAGACCTTCTGGACAACTTGATGCACCCTCTGCATCAGGAGCAGGGTGCTGCTTCCCCTTGCAAGTCTATGCTATAGAGAGGACTTCATTCCTTGAATGTCACAAACCAATCACCTGTTAGCTTCAAACATTTCTTTCACATCCTCACCTTTTTCAACCTTCACAGAATTGAAAGGAGTGGGAACACAATGTGGATTAAGTTTTGCTTAAGAAATATTGTGGATGACTTGGTTTTCCATCTATTAATAGATCACTAAAATTCTCCATATCAACAATAAGGCTGTTTTGATTTCTTATCATTTGTATGTTCACTGGAGGAGCACTTTTTATTTTCTTCAAGAATTTTTCTTTGGCATTCACAAGTTGGCTGACTGTGTGGTGCAAGAGGCCTAACTTTCAACATTTATCAGCTTTAACCATTCTGTGTTAATTAACATAATTTTTTTTTTGGTGAATAAAGTAATTGTACATAATGGTAGAAGCAGACTATGGGAGATAACTTACACATAGTAAGTGGATTGTACTGTATCACATGAGTCATAATGAGCACGAGAGAAATTTTATTCAGGGAATAATAGTACCAAAGTTCTATTAGAAAAAATAAAGCTGTTTATAACCAAACTGATAATGCATACATTGTGCAAAAATGAAAAATGATGTAAGAATTATATAAAATAAAATATTAATTAAAAAAAAGAAAAAAGAAAGCTGATATACTTCCAATGAATGGAGTAACACTATCTATTCCAGGTATAGAAAGGTCAGGGAATGCAGACAGACAAAATACATATTCAATGGCTTGCTCCTCTGATATTTCCTCCAAGAAACAGATTAGTATTTTATTCTTGTTTTTCAGGACTTTCTTGCTTCTTTGAGGGAGGATGTACCTTGAAAACAAGTGCTGCAATGTTCTGAGTGTTCTGTCTGCAATATCTTTTCCTATATCTGACTCATGTCAAATCCTCAGTAAAAATATAGAAAGGAGGGGAGAGTGGGAGGGAGTAAGAAAATAAAAGAGGGATGATGAAAGAAAAGGGAGGAAGTGAGAAAGCAAGGAAGGAAGAAAAGAATGAAAGAGAAAGAGGAATCATCAATTGTGAATCTACTAGGATTTTATACAGATTTTATGAGAATAAGATTATTGCAAACAAAAATTAACAAAATATAATCAATATTAAGATTGTTTCATAGAATATGATGTTTGAACAGTGTGCAGTATAAGAAATCCATCATGTTACATGAAATTTTATTGCACTTTATTGTAGTCAAAAATTGTGTAAATATATGTAACAATTTCTAAATGATTACTCAATTATAAAAGTATAATAGTATTGATAATAAAATTTAAATTGAGAGATGTTCACCTACACAAAAACCCTCTTTAAGGACCTGACCTTAATATTTTGCGGTATATGCATACAGAGATATTAAAAAGTGACTATTATAGAATGGTAAAACTGCAGATCCAGCTTCATTTTTACCAGCCACATTTCAAGCTCATAGGTATTATGTCTGTGTCTCTTATCTTTCTGATCAGTAGTCATTGTAAACGTATCCAAATAAGTCTAATCCTTTACCTGAGAACTATTATATATTTTATCTAGATTTATTTGATTTCTTATACCAACACCAGCTTTAGGTTATTGTTTTGATGTGTGAATGCTTAAAGCTTATTGGTAATGATATGTAAATTTCAATAGGAAAAATGCTGGTCTTTTTTTTTTTTTAAGATTTATTTATTTATTTATACAAGCACTGGGTGAAGTCAGAAGCGTGGGAGGGTGAGAGAATTCACCAGAGCCAGAGTGGGGAGCAGAACAGGCAGAAGGACCGAAGTACACTGCTGAGGGGAGCAGCGGGTGGGAGGAGAGGTCTGCACGCCATGTGGGACCCTCCTCTGGTGGCCAGGGATTGAACCTGTGCTGCAGAGGCTGCAGGCAACTTCGCAACCCAGTGCTCAACCGCTGCCCCACCAGGGGAGGCCCAATACTGGTCTTTTTTAAAAATATTTTTTCAAATCAAGTAGTTTTATCGTGTCTCTGGTAGAGAAAAAGTGAATAAACCTAGATAATATGTTCTTATTTCTTCATTTCAATTTATCCACCTGAAATTAATCAGTGCATTTATAATCTAGATTTATTATTTTTGACAGATAACGTAAAGTGTTAGTATACTATATTTTGTTTAATGCCATTATATAAAGTTTATTGTTTTTTGAAAAGATATAAAATTAACTGCCTCCTCCTAATTGCAAATAACATTTATAAGCTATCATTAATTTGTGAGAGGTACCTACAGACATTAGAAAGAACAATATGTGTCAAATTAAATTAGATAAACATGAAAATTATACTAGAAACCATTTTTTTTTTCTTTTTTTCAAAATAATGTTTATTTAAGTGATGTTGAGTTACAGCACTGGATATGTTTTAGGGCTACAGGTTCACACCTCTACAAATACAGGATATCACAAGTCTACCACCAAAGCCCACTGATAGTCTACCATAGTCCACTGGGCCTGCTCCCCTGCTTACCCCCACCTTTCTGGTGGTCTTAGTTCTGTACACATAGTACAAGGTTTTGATTTGTTTCTCTTTTTTTTTTTTTTTGGTTTTGCTCTTCAAATCATTTGATTTTTATATTCCACACATGAGTGAAATCATCTGGTATTGATCTTTCTCCCTTTGACTTATTTAACAATATGCAATCCAATTTTACTTTTAGATAGTAAGTTACTGCCTTTGCTTCATCAGCTGGCTCTAGCTAATATTACCCTTTTTATTCCCCTTGTTGATATACATTAATCTTTGAAAGCAAATGTGACATTTAAATTATTTCATCTCATTTAGCATCTTGTCCTTACAAAAAAGAAAATAATATTAACATGAAAACCAGTTGGAGAAGGGCAAACATGTACTGATATGCCAGATCTGTCCAGCTTTACAATCCCTGACTTCCTGAAAAATGAAAGACACAAACCTATCTCAAAGTTATGAATAGTTTACAAATCAATTTCTATATCATTGCACTATATAAAGTTTGTAAAAAGGAGAAAAATGGATTGAATCTTTTAAATGTTCTGTGCAATGGATGTCCCATCCCTCTGATAAGTGGTAGCTGTCAACTGATGACAGATATATGCCTTGTAATAGTGGCATGCCAATTACTAAGAAAAAAGATAATGTCTCATATTTTTAAAAGCTAAAATCCCAAAATATAATGATACTCTAGCTTACCTCAACTTGGAGAAGAAACATTATGCTAGTATTGGGAGCATGGGGGGAATCTCTTGCCCATTAAACATGCAGTTGATGCTTCTCACCTCCTGAAAGTATATCCTACCCTCTGAACTATTTCAATTGTTTTGATGATAGATTTGAACTGTCCAATAGTGAAGATGGATTTGCAGTAATCCTTTCATAGTTTTTCATGTCTTGGGAAAACCTGCATTTGAAACAAAATTACTAGGAAATAATGACACTATTATGGGACCCAGGATGGAAACAAAACCAACTCATTCACACTTTTTGGCCAACTCATCTATTCTAGATATTTCACAATTTTTAAAAATCAAAGAAAACTAATAATTATAATCTTCACTATAACTCTAGTTTAGATAGAAACATTTGAAACAAAGCTGACAAATAACTGTAAATTATATGTAGTTCATTCTTAAATATGTTGTATAAGAATATGTTGTATAAGATTCTACAAAAATGAAATCAGGAAAATAACGTCAATAGTTAAAAGTATCCCTACTGCAGGAGAAAACAATGATTCTTAGTAAAAATGAATGTCCCCTCATTCCAAATCCCCTCATTCTTTTGCTCCTTTTTCATGACTAACAATTCTGATAGTGTTTCCTTTCTGAATTGTAAGTTGCCATGCAATTATTATCATCAAAATTTGAAGAGGTAGATTATGCTGTCAGAAATGCACAGCATATCCCATTAGTCTCAATTAGTGGCTGTTTTTTGATAAGTATTTTTAAAAACCCAAACTGCTAAATTATGGGGTTATCTGAGGGACAAAACTCATCTCTTGGAAAGCCATTAATTTACAAAAGTGTTTTTATTGCGACAATAGAAAATAACATGAAAAATCAGCTGAAGCATGAAATAAGAGAAATAAAAGTGCCAGAAACAAATTAAGCAATTAGTCAAGGTGAACCTCAATAACCCCATAACTTAATGGAAATCTAATTCTCTGTATTTACAAAAGTATGGGTAGCATGGACATTTTGATGATTATGCAAAGAAACATCTAATGTGAGAATTTGCTTGTTTCATGGTTTATTATTAGGAAATTTGACATAAATTCTTAGCTATTTAGGCTGTGAAGTAATATATTCTTTTCTATCTCAGATTCTTTCCTTAAATTTATGTAAACCAGTGATTCTCAATCTGGAGTGATTTTTTTTCCCTAGAGGATATTTGCAAATGTCTGGATACATTTTGGGTAGTCACAATTGGAGGATCATGAACCATTGGCATCTAGTGAGAAAGGACAGGAATGTTGCTTTCTATGCATTCAGCAATACACCAGGAAGTACCATTCCCAAAGCAAATATTATCTGGTCCCAAATGTCAAGTACTGCTTTGAGAAATCTTGATCTGAACCACAATGGAAAAATAAACATGTTTTCAGTTTTTCCTTTTTTTTCTAAAGGAAGAACATGTCCTCAATATTTCATTCTTGTCTGGATATCCATTACTTTGTAATAGTCCAAAATAGTGGCCTAAAACCATGACATCATTTATTTGTTCATGAATCCAGCACTTGAGTCAATCAGCTAGTCAATTCTCTCCTGACTTGGGTCTCTCGTGCAGTAGAAGTTGTAAGGTGTGTGGAGACAGGATGTGGTTATCGTGACATCTTTATCACTTGCAGTGCTGGCAAGTGGGCTGAAAAGACTCAAACTGATATTGACTATTTGAGGCTGCTTGGCCATTTATATTCTTTATGGAGTTTTTCAACATGGTATCCCCACATGGTAGCCTCAGAGTATATGGTCTGACGGTGGCTGACTAACATTTAGAGCAAGATATATTGGCAAAAGCCGCATAATTTTTTATCTGAAGTTGTACAGTAACCCTGCTACTACATTCTAGTATATGAAGCTGTAGAAATGTTCAGTCCAAGTTTAAAGAAAATTAACATGGGCCCCACCTCTGAGTTGATGTATGTTAAAGAAATGTGAGACCAGTCTACCTTCTTGCAACAAATCATCCGCATTCTTTCCATATCCAAAATACTTCTTCCTAAGACCCACAAATGTTTCCTATATTGCAGCATCAGGCACAAGTCCAAGTTTCAGCATCATGTTTAAATCAAGTCCATGTACATATGAGATTGAGTGTGGTTCTTTCACTACACTTTCAGTTCTGTTCTCATCAGTTTGAAGACCTGAGAACTGAAGAGACAAGTTATCTTCCCACCATCTAGCCAATGTATAATGGTGGCTAGGTATGACTATTCCATATTTTTCCATTCAAAATACATCAAATGGGAGCCAAGCAGAGTTACCCATTCATTGCATTTCTGAGATCCAGCTGGGCACATGTTGCCAGGTTCTTGATAATAATTTAGTCTTATTTCACAGGTATTCTTTTCCACAGCTCTCGGGTCTGCCTGCTGGGTCTCAATTTTGCTGTTTGAGTCAACCTTCCTTTTATATGAGAAATGATTGATGTTTGCAGCTGGCTGTTGCTTAGCCTGCTTTCTGCCGATAGAAATTGTGGAATCCAAATCCTCTTTTAATTTTATACTGTCTCTGTCCTTTCATTCCTATTTGAAACAAGCTATTTAAAACTATAGGCTTTTCATGGATAGATTTATAATTCTTTCAATTAAAGAAAATACAAAATGACAAGTCTTTTTTGGGAAAGCACTTTTCTATCTTGGGCTCCTTTATGGGCACTGTGGAGAAAATCCTTAAAATTCTTTACTATCCTATTGTTTAATAAATAGTATCTGTGAGGCACACTCTAGAATGCTTAGGAAGCTTTTTGTCCCTTTGAAAGTGTCTATAAAACATGTCCTTAGATATTTCTTGATATTTAACAAAATCCCAACTTGAATATGATCTTTGAATGGAATCCATATGTTAATTGGAAATTAGTTTGCAGTCAAGAATGTCTGGGACTGAGAAAGGTTTTATGTGTTTGTATGAATGAAGTAAAATCCCAGCTGCATTATCTTTTATCTAAATTTGACTTAAAATTTAAGTTTTTCCCTTCCCAATTCTCTTGATGGTGTCCTCAAGATAACTAGTTTCTTGGTTTCAAAAGCCTCTCAAAACATGTCCTCAAAAAAAAAAAAAAAAGCTGCATGACCTTTTGTAATCTAATCTCAGACAGAATAATATAGTACCTTTTCTTCTGCAATCTTTTCATTGAAACAGTCAAAAAGGTCACCTAGGTTTAAGGGGAACAGAGATAGACTCAACCTAATGTGAGCATTGTCATAGAATTTGCAAAATGTTTAAAATTTCACAAATGTTCTGTTACCATTCCTTTGAAGTAGTACCCCAATTATATGCTATTCATATCAAAATTTATATCTTCTGCCTACATATCAGCTTTTTTTCCATCATACTCTAGTTCCCAAGTCTCTTTTGTCTCTTTTTAAGGTCTAACTAAATTATCCATCCCCAAACTATTAATGAGTTATCAGTGTCAGGAGCAGCAAAAAAATAAAATAAAAAGGAATCTAAAGTACTTATTAGTTCCTGACCTTAAGGTACACACAGGTTAGTTAAGAGAAATTTTACAATATGAAAGATAATTATAGAATATAAGTTAACATAAAAGCATGTTCAAAAATATCTTGACCTAGTCACCAATATAAAAATTGATGATCCATTTCTTGAAATTCAAGTTGAAAATTAAATCCCTTTATTCACATTAAAGACATACATGGTTGAGAGACAGAAAATAAAAACATAATATTTAAAGAAGTCTTTGGAGAGAAATTACCAGTAAGTCACACATACTATCTCCTCCAAACCCCTCCTTGAGCCACACTTAAAAAAGTAGAAGGTAAAAATAATGTCTGGTAAGAATTTTAACAGACCAAACAGTGATTCTGATATATGTTACTGAAGAGGAACCATTCTTGATTCATGCTTGAGAAAGTTAAAGGTGAAACAGCAAAATGTTGTAGGTGCAAAATAATACCACTTGCCCTCAGGGTAGGTCAAAGTACAAGAATCTGATGCACTAGTTATAGATCAAGTAATGGAAACTCTGGTCTGCAATCATTTAAAATGGCATTTTGTCCAAAAAGATGACATTTCAAGGGATTAGCCATGTCTGCTGGTATATGTGTGTGTGTGTGTATATATATATATATATATATATATATATATATATATATATGTGTGAGGGTCAATTAGAAGATACATAAAAAAGATAGACTTGTCCATAAATGAGGAAGGGGTCTAGTGATAACACAGTTACAGAAATGTTCCCAAAGAAAATAAAAAAGATTAACAAGAGCGATGTATTTCATCTAGAAGGCATGAACTCATTCTTCAAATGTCCTGGTTCCCTCTTCATCCTGTCCTATTTGATCATGAAGACTGGAGAGAACTTGAATAACAGGTGTGGAAATGGGAATACTCGCTAGGAAATAATGAAGAACCACTTCTCTGATATTATGTTACAAGGTCCCTTAGGAGAAAGGGGAAGTATTTAACTTTAAGTGAGGCTCAGCATTTGATTATTTATATGGGGTGGGTTATTTAAATCTTAACAAACTTGGATTGTGTTTTATCTTGAAGTGACAAGGCCCATTTGATAACCATATTGATATAAAAAATGAAGAAGAAATCAGCCAATAACAAATAAGCAAGGAGCCTGCCAGAGGGGAATAAGTCTGTATAACATCTTTTGATAGCAACACCTTTTGTTTATTTGAAAAGGGTAGATATAAACATGTTATGACATTTAGTGTGGGCAGAGTTATTTACCCAGAGAGCACTGATCTCATGTAATTTAAAGAAAGAAAGAACTGTGGATAATATTTATATCATGGTCTTTCTAAATCACCGTATATGTCATGAGCATACCTCCTCCAGATTAAGCAAATATCAACATAAATAACTAGAACGGTAAACAGAAGAATCTTACGGGTGGGTGAGCACTTTAGCACTTTGGAGTTACCACTTAGTAATGGTTATCTTCTCCCATCAGCGATCTCAAGAACCAGAGAAATGAAGATGACAGCAGGGAGGAAGGGAGTTGTTAGTTATGCATACAGGAAACAAGACAGGTGTAAACAGAAAAGAGAGGGCAACCTAGTATTGCTGTAGGCCATATAAAACTCTATGCAGGCAGCTTCTACAATGACACTGAAAGATACCAAAACAGATCTGATGTCCTAAGGTCAGTTAAAGATCTGAAGTTGAGTCCATTTCTTTAGATGATACAAAAGATTGAATATATATAATTCTGCTATAGGGTCCTTTCTTAATAATTAACATACCTACTGAATAATGAACACATGTACAGACACTCACATTATAAAAAATGTTTCTAAAAGCTTATTTTTCCCTTATTTTACAAATGTTGTGGAAATGTTATATCTTGGTCACACAACAATTGGGGTCAGTGAATGTACTATCATGAAGGGCACCTCAGAGAATTACCTGTCAGTCCCAAAGTATCTAATCCCACCAAGTCAACATTATGTTAGTGAGATTAACATGAATAAATTTCAAAATAATAATATACATTTTTTGAAAAGTAAAGACTTTGGCTGATATTACTGAGCAGATTCTAGATCTCAGATCTTGACAGAGGGATTCTGTTTCTGTTCATATCTCAGCTTTGTTTTACTTTGTTCTCTGAGAATAGCAGTAAGGCACAAAACCAATGACATACTTTGGTTTATTTACACATCCCTAAACCAAACTGTCTGAGCAAGGGATAAAAGACTCCCATTTAATAGACCTGTTTCATGTGTCTTATTATTCCATCCCTCATTCCGGAATTAGGGGTTACCAAGGGATGGAAGCTAGGTCTCCACTCATTAATATACACAGAATGAACAGGATTATTCTATTTGAAGAGATATGGTATTCATATGAAAAAAATGCTCCTCATATTCCTAAATAGGCTAAACCCTGGGTTCCTCATCTTCATTATTTTTGCTCCTTGCAAATAATATAGAAATATACATGCTGAATTCATGTGCAAAGTCTACAACTATTTTATAGACTCAGTCCTATCAGTATATTTTTATTGAATTCATATAATTGAATACGAAAGTTGACTGATAATTCTTTGAATTTTGAGAATATTAAACAACTAAGGATGCCAAGTTTATTACTGCAGTTTAGAAACTCACAATTAAAAACTTTCAGTGACTAGTTTCCTATATAGATTTCCTTAAATCCTGTGGATATTTTAGGAAGGTTTTATGTTGGTTTTCTAGGACTGCTATAGCAAAGTAACACAAACTGTTTGCATAAGAACAAGAGAAATATATTGTCCATAATTCTGGAAGCCAAATGTCTGAAATCAAGTTGTCAGTGTGACTATGTTCCCTCTGAAGACTGCACGGAAGGACCAGTCCCTTGCTTATCTTTCTCATTCTCAAACAAATTTCTCAGCTTAAAGATGACCACCTTTTTCCTGTGGTTCCTCACCTTGTCTTCCCTCCGTCCAAATCTGCATGCCTAGATTATGACAGGTTTTCCTTTTACCCCCATTTTTCAGAAAACTAATCATTACTTGATTTATTTTCATTGGCAACTTACAAGTTTTTTGAATCTCAAAGAACTTAAATTGAGTCTAATTGACAACAATTTTGAATCAGACCAAGTCAGACAAAAGACTTCAAAATAAAATGGATAGACAAAAAACTAAAACTAATACTTACCTTATCCTCCATACCCCCCCATCCAATCACCGCCCCTTTATGTAAAATACTTCAGACAAATTTTATGACTTTCTAATAAGATAGTGAAGAATTTCAATATCTCAAAAAAGCTCCTAAGTTAAAACTGATTCTAAGTTGCATTACGTTTAATTTTTCCTACATGTTTAGTAACTAACACTTTGTATTACTTCTATAAATAACTATGACAGAGAATATCTGAATAGTTGAGGAAACATATAGTCACTCTCCAAAAGCTTCAAAGAAGAGTGATGTGTCTCAGTATAATAAATCCTTCTTTAATCAACAACAGAATTCATGTTGAACTCAAATATTTAAGCAATCTTGACAGAAACATCACCTATCAGAAATTAGAGCAATATCATGTCCTGATATAATTACATTTTCCTCTTAAATTTAAAACTGAAATTTTAAATTAGATCATGAGGAAGTAACAAGGATTTCTAATACCTTTGTTTCCTATAGCAAAGTTTTTAGTAATAAATATATAAAACTATAGAGATAGAATGTCAATATTGAGGCAACAGATCAAATGGAAAGCCAAAAATGTAAATACTTCATTTGAATAAATTTAATATAATATAATATATATTATTATAATAATATAATATATTTGAAATGCAAGAATTCCTTCTGATTTTACTACCATGAAGAAAATTGTCTGTCCTCATTAAGTAAAAATACGTAATTTCTTTCTCTAGACAAATGGAACAGCAGAATACAAATCTTTTCTATTGGTTGCTCCTATAAATTCTAGCAATTCAATTTTGCTTAAATATTACCTGTAGCAAACCATTAGTCTGGGTATTTGCTAACATATAAATTATTTTGTATAACTATATTAAATTTATTAGTATTCACATATAATCCTCCAATAGTTTTATTCTGTTTTTTTCTTTGTGTTTGATATGCATAATGTATAATTAATATTAAATCTAACTTGACAGTAATTAAATAACATGTAATAAATACATATAAACAAATGTCACTTTGAATTAGAGGTTTTAGTAATTATGGAAAATGTGAAATTATTTTGAAAATTCAAAAGAATATCATTAACAAGGTTTAAGTTTCTAAATAAAAGAAAAAAGCTCCCAAATCAAAATATTTGAGGATTTATGATGGCAAATGTCTTAAATTCTATTTTTCATTTGAAGTAAAATGCTGTCTGTCTGTAAATACAGTGATATGTGTGAAATTTTAAACTACTTTGAATAATAAATATTGAAAGGCTTGATTGCAATCATATCTCCAAATTTACTTTTCTTAGTTTTTCACATCACCGACCATTTAAGCCTATTTTTTTAAATCTTTGATATTGTCAAAAGCAAGTTCTTCCACTTTAGTAAACTCTAAATGCCTCAAACAAATAAAATCTCAACATAAAAAACTTGACTTATAATTGCAAAATAGTTTAGAGTACTTACCCATCCAAGAAGGATGTAACAGCAGCTGAGACGCTGTCAAGGAGAAAAATGCCAGAAGGATTAATAAATCATATTGCTATAAGGTGATGATGAGAATTATAAACAGCTATGTAAAAATTAGGTTGCTAGCAGCTGGATAGCTTCGTTCTTTTAGCCTTGGTAGTACAGTAGTGGACATTTATTTTCTGATATGCACTGGCAAGTAGCTAGCAGGCTTGGTGTATATATAAACATTACTTAACTATGCTATGATTGGCTTAGAGCCAGAAAATGTCCTCAGACATTACCATTTGCTATCAGAAACCCTAAATATTGCTGGAAATGATTGAACAGACAAAAAAAAAAAGCCAGAAGTCAAAGAAAGTTTGTAATAGAACAACTGAGAGACTAATAGGAATAAAATACAACACTTAATGAAATAAGAATTTTTAAGCAAATTATTGAAAACTAAAATTCATGTGGTTAATGAAAAGAGTGGTATAACACATTGTGAAAACATAAGGGAAAATAATGTCTAAGACATGAGCTTACTGAATATTATTTTTCATTTTATATTGTTTTGATATTTCTTCTAAATAAAACTAATCATCCTAATGTATTTTTACTGTCATGTACAAAAACAAATCGATTGCTTTACAATTGTGATTATGTATAACCTCATGTAAGATAATAATGTAATCATGAAGAATAAAAAGAGCAGAAAGAAACACAAAATAAAGTGAAACAAGAAAAAATAAAACCTCATGTAATGGTCAATTCTCTTGTAATCAACTGGACAAGCCTTTTGAGAAGGTTCAGTCATAACTCAGGGTGTATTACACATGCTTCCTAATTTAACAAGACTCAAAAAATTAATATAGTTTCTTAATAAGTAAATTTCACCAAAATAAAATTTAACTATATTTATAAGAATATAAATATAGAAAATATTTATAAAATAATATTTCCCAAAAAGGTCTGCAAGAAATAAGATGTTTTTAAAAGTTTCAAAAATGAGTAAGTTTTTTAATTTTAGCCTACTCAAATAATTCTACCTTTCATTCCTTAAATCGACAATTCTTATTCATCAGTACATATTTTAAACATAGTCAAGAATTAAGAAATATAAGATTGGTTAGAATTGTATCTCCTGGATTTAATAATTGTTAATATGTGGATTTACATGCTTCCAGTCTTTTCCCCCATGTTTTATTACAAAAGAAATAACTACATCAAAACCTCTGTTTCAAATACAACATATAAGAATATAAGGAATGAATATTCACTAGAATCCCAATCAAAAAATGACTAATACTGAGTTTTGTTACATATTATGTCAGATTATTTCCTATATAATTACCAATATGTTCTACCATTATGATCCAATAGAAATATATTTATTATTCTGTCTATAAACAGAATTAAAAAGCACTACTTTCTAACTCAACTTTTGTCTTAACACAGTATCTTTGGTATCTTTCAATATAAATTCAAACATATCCCATTTCTTAATGACTATACACTTGCAATAAATGAATAAAATGATTTGTATATGCCTTTTGATAATAGAATAATTCTATACTTAACAAGAACTGTCAATTATTAAGTTAGTTTTTATAGTTAAGACAAAATTAAATTGGTTTTGCAAGAAAACAAGGGAAAAGACCTTAAGGAGAATTTATGTCAGGTGCAATTTGCAATGATAGATATCATCATTAAGAAAATAAAATTGTGTAAGTAAAAAAGCCAAGGACTTACTCAGCAGAAGGCAGGTCTAACAGGTTTGATTCTGAATAGAATACAGCTGAAAAGTGAACATTAGGAGATTAATTTTTTAAGTATATTTTCCTATGTTGACGCTAAGAATTGCAAGAAGTCATTTGCTAAAATTGAGAGAACATTTGCAACAGAGGAGGCCTTCCAACATTGTTAACTTCTCATTTCAACTAATTTATTTTTGTCAAGTTTATTATGGAGGTAACCAAATGCTGTATTAAAAAATTTCTCTGTGTTAGGACTCAACAAGATGACATACATTTGAAGAATAGAAGTTTAATCTCTTAAGAACATCTTCATTTCCATCTATCTAAAATTCTTGAAATCATTCCCCAAAAGGGTAATTGAGTATATCAGTCTTAGGTGTTGCCTTTTTCCCTTTTGTATTTAAAATATTCATTCTATATAAACTTCAAAAACTATTGGGCTATTATTTTTCCTTCTGGTAACTTTAGAAATGGCAAGCTTTTGCTGCTCAACCAAAATTTAAGAAAATAAATTACCTCTCAATTTTTTTGAGATTAATCATTGGTATCTTTTTTTTGATGTTGTTGTTGTTGTTAAATCTTGGGTGATTGAAAAATAAATCACATGTGCCATAAATATCCTTTGAACCACAAGCATTGCAAATTGACATTACAGTGCGGATTTTTCATCTTGACAGCTTATCATAGAAGCCAAGTTGCCCCAGATTTTCTTTAAAGAAGAATAGGACTAATATGATCAAATGCAATGAATAAAACAAAGTACACTTTAACTGCTATAAAGAAATAAACTTGTGGATCAAATTCCATATGAGATTAATTTCAATTGCTAGTAGGTAGATTGAAATTTTCAATCATACAAATTAGCAGTAGTTTTGCTCCTTTAAAAGTGCTAATGTAAAGAGAATTTAATAAAACAATTGCATCAACTTGTTCCCATAATACATCCCCACACACACACAAAGGAAATCATATACAAGTTTTCCCTACTATCCCAAAGTGCATTGTTCCCACGAAAGCCGAAACGGTGTAAATCAAAGCAACTGCTTTTAATTTATAAGGAAAATTTTTTGAGCATTCAAAAACTGAAAAGTAATCTGCCAAATTATATCAATTAATACATGAACTATAAGATTAACATATAGTAAAACATGAATGCTATAATTATACAGTCTATAGAAAATAAGTCCCAGGCAAGAATTTGGAGGGGTGTAAGTTCAGGAAAGGACACGGTGCAGATTTTCTGATCCAGCAGACCGGGTAAAGGAGAAGTCAGAGTCCTCAGTGGTTTTGCAGGTTTTTATTGAGATTACCAGGTACACGGCAGGCAGGAGCGCTGGGGGTCCGGGAGGCTGGCAGGCCTCCCAGCCCCCAGCAAGTCTTCACTCTATCTGGGCTCTCCAGCCTTCTCTCAGCTTCTGCTCTCTTGCTTCTCTCTAGGCTTCTCTTCGGCTTCTCTTTCGGGTTCTCCTGGCTTCCCCGTGATGTCGCCCTTGAAAGCCCAGTCGAATCCCATCTACCTATGCCCACACCCTACTCCAGGTGCCCACCATCAGGCATGCATTCAGGATTGCAGGGTTCCGTCATCTATCCTAATGGCGGAAAAATATATTTTCTGATATAAAAATATCAGAAAAGCCTGATATTTTTCCTTACCCTACAAGGAGCCAATCTCACTGTTTGGGCTATAAGTTACTTCTAGACTGGCTGTTGAGAAACAACTGTCAATGCTATTTCACTTTTTGCCTTTTAGCACAAGCATGAAATCTTCTTCGTATTTTGCCTATGTAGGATAAGGTAAAAAGTATCAGGCTTTTCTGCCTTCCTGCCATTAGGATAGATGACAAAACCCTGTGGTCCCGAATGCATGCCTGATGATGGGCATCTGGAATAGGGTGTGGGCATAGGTACATGGGACTCACCTGGGCTGAGACTGGGCTTTTAGGGGCAGCGTTGCGGGGATGCCAGCAGAAGCAGAGACTAAGCAGAAAAGAAGCAGAAGCACCATGAGAACCAGGCCACCAGAGAACGCCAGAGAGCCCAGATAGAGTGAGGACCAGATGGTGCCAGCCCCCCGGCACCCATGCCTACTGTGTACCTGGTAAATACCTATAAAAAGCCTGCAAAAGCCACTGAGAGCTCCAGGACTCCTCCTTTACCTGGTCTGCAGGATCAGAAAACCTGCTCTGTGGTCTTCTTGCCCCTACAATTGGTTTAAGTCGGCAAGATGATGCATGCAGACAGGTATGGAGCCCTCCAAAGACCTGGAGGGACTGAGGAGTAACAGACTGTGTTTGCCTGTGACAACGCTGGAGGCGTCATGGCGGCACAGGAGATGGACAAGGTCCGGGAGCTACAGGACTAGACCTCGTGTGAAGGAGAGAGCCCGAGAGGTCCAGCCAAAGACCCCTCAGGCAGCAGAATCATTGGGGAAAGAAAGGGTCCTGATTCGGAGCTTGCCAGTGCTAATGCAGGGAGAGGCCTAATGGACTTGGACTAATGGAATTGGACTGACAATCCCGTCAGAAGGCGGAGGACCTTGCAGGTTGATATGTTTTGGGGCCCTGGGGGAGAATCGTTTGTAAACCCCAGGAGATGGGAATCTGGGGGTGGCCATTGGGCCTTGATGGCCAAAAGCAGCCTGTGTATGCCCAGTAGCTAGGCAGAGGAGAAAAGCCAACTGAGAAGGTAAAAGCTGGTACTGATGCTAAGTTTGGGAAGCCCTGAGTGGCTGTTAAGCACTAAGTAAGCTGGGGAAGGCCAGCGAGTCTGGTAAAATCACCTGTGGGTGATGCCCTGCTCGTTGTCGAGTGAGGGTAAGGAGCTCAGGAACCCGCCCTTGGGAGAAGGGTGGGGAATGTGGCTTGGGGTGGAGCCTAAGCTGAAGAGGGGACCCGAGAGAGGCCACATGTGGAGTTTGGATCCCCGACCCATGTGCTTATGCAGTGGGTTGGCCTGAGTGCAGGGGTCTGCGTGTCGCATTGGTGGCTATGAAGGCCAAGTGTTGGAGCAACTGCAGACAGAAACCCTGAGGGTTGGAGATTACCCCAACAGTATAGAATTGCCAATTCCAGAGTGAGTGCATCCTGAGGCTGGATGTGGTGTGGCTTGTAGCCGAGACTACAGCCAGAGAAGGCCAGGAAGCCTGACGGCTCCTGGTGTATTACGGCCGATGCCGTGAGTGGTTCCCCTCCTTCATATGAGCTGTGCCTTCGGCAGCAGAAGTGGTGGATCATCTTCTGGTGCCAATAATTGTCTTTTGCCACTAGGTTGGTGCCCTGCCTGGACTTATTTGTGTTCTGTTATATTTTGTTGTTATATTGGGATGTATTTGCTTTTGTGGGCCATGGCTGCATTGTCTGTTTGCTAAGAAACAAAATTATACATATGTAGATAGTATGGCAGAAAACCCTGAGTGGGTGGATTGTAGGGTAAGGTAAAAAGTATCAGGCTTTTCTGCCCTCCCACCATCAGGATAGATGATGGATCCTTGTGGTCCTGAATGCATGCCTGATGGCGGGCACCTGGAGTAGGGTGTGGGCATATGTAAATGGGATTCACCTGGGCTGAGACTGGGCTTTTAGAGGCAGCGCCATGGGGATGCCAGCAGAAGCAGAGACGAAGCAGAAGCAGAGAAGCAGCAGAAGCAGCAGAAGCACGAGAACAAGGCCACCAGAGAACGCCAGAGAGCCCAGATAGTGAGGATTTGCTGGGGGCTGGGAGGCCTGCCAGCCTCCCAGCACCCCTGCCTACCATGTACCTGGTAAATCCCAATAAAAAGCCTGCAAAAACCACTGAGGGCTCCAGGACTCTCTCTCCTCCTTTATCCCAGTCTTCATGGGATCATAGAAAACCTGCTCAGTGGCCATCCCTGCCCCTACAGCCTGTTAGCAAACAGAGATGCTTCTGTCAATACAAAATCTCAAAGATATAGTCTATGCTTTTTTGGCTTGTTATATAGTAGTAAGATAAAGATAATCAGTCGAAATATATTCTAAAATGATTAGTCTAAGGAATAATGTGTCACCATGAGAATATGCTATATACTGCCATAAAAAGGGAAGATGGAAAATTTTGTTATGCTATAAATATATAGCATATTAACTGTGTATGTATAATCTGTGTATATATATATGGAGTTAGAGAGTCAGGGAACTCCTACTGTTGCAGAAGCAAACTTCAGTAAAATATTTTGCTTTGAGAGTGGGAATTAGACAATGTATATGTCATGGTCAGAAAAATGTGTTAGGGACAGAGAACAACTCAGAATAAATGTAGGGAAAGTGAGGCAGATGTAAGATTAGGGATTATCATTATAAATCACCTTTTTAAAAGTATTTTTATCAGATATTTAATAACTTATGTTATAGGTACACATAGCATGTTCATCTTATTTAATCCTTCATAGCAGTCCTATAAAATAGTTTTTAGTAATTTCACTCTATGTATGAGAAAACTGAGGCACAGTAATTTGCTTTTGGTGCACTAGTTAATATGAGTGCCAGAGTCAGAAGTGAACTGAGATGATTTGCCTCCAGTGTCTAGGTTTCTTCTGGATAGATGGTCATAATTACCCATTTGTATAGAATTTTTAGAATTCATAAATAATTTTCATGTTTGTGATCTTATTTCCCCCTAATAATTATCTACAGCCTGTGGGACAGTTGCTATTTTGAAACACTGATACTAAAATGTCAGATTTTATAGCAATTTTAAGAGAAATTTGGTCCTGAGTTTCTGATAAGATCATCTAAACCTTCTACTGCAACTGCGTCTCCCTTGCCTTCTGCCTAATAAGGTTGTTTTGTATTTTTAAAATTGCTCTACAGGTACTCACCCCCCCCCAAAAAAAAAACACCCAAATAAACTTGTTGCATGCAAATGTACATTCAGTGTCTGTTTCAAGGGACCCTGAACTGAAACAATAGTTTCAATATTAAACCATTCTCTTGAGTCTTTTGTCAAATCTTAGTTTAAAAATCACATACTATTTTCATTTATTCATGTAACCTACAAAGTATTTTTATTTTATGTATCCAATTTTGACATTTTCTTTTATTTAAGACTAACTTGTGGTACCTTGTTTCTTCAGTTTAGTTACTTTATACTATGAAAAAATATTTAAAATTTTACATGAGGATTACTTGTGGCTTGGACTGAAGACAGTTCCTTCTAGAAAAAAAAAAAAAAAAACTGCAATTGTTTCTACCAGTTAGCTGGGCCTATCCAACCTAGGAACACTTTGTACTCTAGTATGGCATTGACATTTTTCATATCACATAAGTAGGATAAATTCAGGCTACAATCCAAGAGTTGTTTCTTACTTAGAAGGATTGTTTTTCTCCATTCAGCACTAAAATTCGAGGAATGTGTTATTATAAAACCCTCAGCAAATATATATATCTATTTTACATTTACAATGAGGACTACCCAATTTGGTGGGTACAGTTTTATTATGGAATTATATATTTTAGCCTTACTGATTTACAAAACCATTGGATTTCTTTCCAAGCTGTCTAGACTCTGCAAATCTATAAAAACAAAATGTCAGTTTCAGTAGAATTTGTGATTGTTCTCAAGGTATATGTTAGTATCAGCAATCTGCTTGTCACTTTCCATTTTCTCCTTTCATTTAGTTTCACTTCAAAATATCCCTTACTTTCTTTTCAGTTCTTCAATGCGTTTAAATACATTAAGCTATTCATTTATCATCTATCCGTTTTCCCCAAAAGAGATGAGGCAGATTAACTCTTCTGCCATACTGCAGAAATGGAAGTCTCTTACTTAATCTTCATCAAATACCTTCACCTTTAACTTTATTTCCATTATTTCCCAGTCCAGACAATTAAAATGATGAAAAAATAGATATCTGAAAGAAGAGATGCTAAACCTTTGGGTTTTTTTGTTTTAATGAAAGCTACATTACTTAGACAAGGAGTAAGGAGAAGAGAAAAACTAAAACACTCCTCAGGAAAAAAAAAAGAGTAACTGTTCCCTTTGTTATACAGAAGAAAGTTGAACAATGTGTTAGAGATAATTATTTAAACTCTAGTGGGACCTAAAAAGTTTTATACATTGTCTTTTCTGGCATTAAATCAATAAAATGTAAAAGGTATATTGATAGAAGCTACTAAACATTTTAGGGGTCCAAAAATAAAAGATTCATTTGCCTTAATATTTTCTGGAATTATGTGAAGGACCATTACTTTGGGATTTCTTTGTAACATAAGAAATGAGAGCAAAAGGATTGATATATTTCTTTGTTTCTAAAAAGGAAAGACATAAGGCAGCCTACCCAAGCCCCCTGAGATGCCTGAATAACAAGAAAAAGCAATGGGATTACCTTTTGCTTCTGATAACAAGACGCTTCGCTGAGAGAGAAAAGCAGGCAGATGCTGAAAGGGTCTGTGGTCATGATGAGAGGGAATTATAACACAGAGCAGTGCAGGATGTATGTCAAGAAACCAGGTGGGAATACAGAAACCTCAACAGATGCCAATGTGGTGGGGATGTGAGACACAATTGTGCAATGCAATAGATGTCAGGATAGGACAAAGGAAGGCTGAAGTCCAGATGCCTCACCATCTGATATTATTGTACTATAAAATTATCCAGAAATTAAACTAATCTAAAGAAGGATGAAGTAAGGGAAAGGGTAGATCTATGACAGAATAATTTGAAAATGGTTTTACTTAAAATTGATTTAGTGATCTATTTTTCTTTTTGCTATCAAGCAAAATGGGATCTCAGAAACTAACTCTGATTTTGAGAAAAAAGAAGATAGTCATATATTTTTATTATTTGGACTGAACAGCCTGAAAATATGTACCTACAACACAGCCTCTTGATCTTTTGAAATATCTTACAAAGATCAAAAGGATATAGGTCTTTCAGGGAAAATGTAATGGTAAATTGTATAACATGCTGATACCTAAAATAGGATGGAAATCTGTTGAATTTAGCAACAAGTTACTCATTGATAACCCTGTAAGAACCTAGAGTACAAAGGGTGGAAAATCAAAAGAGAAAGCTGGTAAGAAAATCAAATGAGAAACTGAGAAATTTGTAGTATATGTAAAATACTAAAAAATCTCTCTTGAAAAGTTCATTATGAAGGGAAATAGGAAAAACAAGATAGATAAAAGTGATAGCTAAAATAAGAGATTAAGGCAGGGGTTATTTTGCTTTATTTAAAATTACAGGTGCTAAAATTTGAATGAACATAGGGGTCACGTGGTAGAAACCAGACTTGAAAATGAAGAAGTTAAGAGCTAGACGTGCAATGATGGCAGAGAAGTAGATGGGAAACCATTGGAATTATATTGGAGTAGCACTTTCTAAATCGCAATGAGGTCAGTTTTTAGATATAGTAGAAAATTATTAAGTAACTATAATCTCATGTATTCCAGCGGAGCTGTATGGAGATTTCTTAAGATATTCAAAAATATTCCAAATCTACCAAGGGATCCAGCAATTCCACTGCTCGACATCTACTCAAAGAATGCAAAAACACAAAAAGATATATGCATAGCTATATCAAACTTTTTTAAAATTCCTTAAAATATATTTATTTTAATGATGTAACATTGCATTAAAACATTATATAATTTATATATATATATATAATTTTTTTTTTCACAAAATAACCCTGCAATTATATAATATACATTGAGAGTCAAAGTGTAGTATAGATTATATTAAATTCACTGTCAAGCATCCAAATTTATCTTTATCTTGACCACTCTTCTTCCCCTTCTAATTTTTACCTTATTTCCTTCTTGTGACAAAGTAAGACTCCTTGAAATAGCTGTGTATGCTTGATACTTTCTTTTTTTTTTTTTTTGTATGCTTGATACTTTCAATGTTTTCTTCCAGTTCTTCTTAAGCCTACCATGAACAAATGACTGTCACAATACCGTGTACTCAAGTGATTTTGTTGTGAAAATTGATCTCCACATTATTAATGTCTAATGATTAACTATCCTCATCTTTATTGGCCTATCAGAGGCAATGGGAACATTTTTCACTTGACCTTTTTCCAAACAACTCACAGGAACTAGCTTTCCTTCTAGCTTTCCTTTGTTGTTAATTCAGTCTACATTTTTTTTGTTGTTGTTTTTAAATCACCTAACATCTAAGTAACCAAGATTCAGTCTTTGAACCACATCTCTATAGTGATTCCTGTAGTGATTTTATCCGGATTCAAAGAATTAAATTCCAGGTCTTTTAAAAGTTAAAGCTTCAAATTGTATCTCTTTCTAAACCTCAGACTTTTTATTTTTTTGTCCAATGTCAGAATCTAGGCATTTCAAATATAATCTGTCAAAACTTAACCTCTAATACCCTTCCTTAAGTCTTTTCCTTCTATGTCTTCACTAGCAAACTTAATGACTATAGGCAACCCCCTAGCCAAACACAGAAAATCCCTTTATTCTTTTTTACAATGCACACCTATGATCAGCAATGCCTATCTGTATTTATTCAAAATACATCACAGCAATACTTGCATTCACTTTGCCTAGATTTTAGAAAAATCTTCTACCTATTTTGGGAAAGACCTTCTACCTATTTTCCTGCTCCCTTCATTCTCCAACTCCCACCTTTTAGTCTATTAATTTAGTCTATTAATTGAGAAGTCAGAGTGATACAGGAAAACTTAGGTTCATTCGGAAACTCTCCTTTAGTGAAAAGCCTTCAGTTAATCATTATTTTTCCCTCTCAAAGTGAATATTAAAATCTCAATTTGAGAATTATTGATCTGTAAAACTAATTATAATCTGACTCTCTCTCCCTTATGGGACCTCATTTACTACAGTACTTCTCTGTAGTTATCCATTTTCCTCCTCCCTAATTTTCAAATCTGCCAGCCACACACCCACCTTAAGGTCTTTGCCCTTCCTATCCCCTTTGCCTGGAAAGCTCTTCCCACACAAATCTCATTTTCTTCAGGTCTTTATTTCTAAAAACTTACATTTTCAGTGAGACATGCCAGCCTAACCTAATTAGAAATAATATATTTTCTTACACTGTTAATAGCCCCCCATCCTGCCTTTTTTTCTATTAGCACTGAACACTATTTATTTAACATAAAGTATATTTTACTACATTTCTTATTTATTTGTTTCCCCATTAGAATAAATGTCTTTATGAAGTCAGTGGTTTTTGCCTGTTTTGTTCACTAATGGATCATGGAGCCTACGCACACATAACAGATGCTCCATAAATATTTGTCGAATGAATACATTAATGAATAATGCCACTTATTCCATTTTATAATCACTTTTAAGATGAAACACAATTCACATTAATCAAACTCCTACAAGAAGTGTGTTACATATTTCTCAATTATGTTACTGCTTTTAGAAGTCAGGTTTTATACCAATAAAATTTCAGGTTTGATAACTAGTAGAACTAACATTAACAATATGATACCTAATTTTATGTATTTCAATTGTAAAACCAAAGAATAATACAAGCTATTAAGACTTTTGGAATTAAATTTCCAGTCTCCCACAAAGTTAATGATTCTTAGCATTCTTGTCTTTAAAAGTCTAACAAAGAATCGTGAAATCTCTTTTACTTCAAAATGCTATTAAATGTGTATCCACTTTCAAAGCAGAGGGAAAGAGAATGAAGGTTTTTAAGTAAAATTAACAGTGGAGAGACTTGGTGGCTGGTAAATATTTAACAATGCAGTTATATTATCATCAGTAAAATCACTTCAATATATTGATATTTGTCCTTTACTCTCCTTAAGATGAATTAAAGAAAAGATTTTAATTCAGTTATGCTCCCTATGTAAAAAAAATAAATTTGATGTTATGATTGAGTCAAAAATCTTTTGTAAAACAGACATATAAATGGTACAAAAATACAAAATAAACATTTCTAAATTGCGCTCTATTCAGAATTTGATAGGATTACTACAGTATAATTTTATCCATGGTTGAAAAGTAAAGCTCCAACTCAAGTACATATTTTTTCTTTTATAATTTTCATTGAAGTAACATTGATTTACCATACCGCATATGATTCAGTAATATAGAATCCCACCTCTTCAGATGTATGTTACCACACCACATCTACCACCAACGTACTGAAAATCTTCCACCATAATTCATTATGACCCCTTCCACCTTTGATCTCCACTTTCCCCCTTATCTGATGGTAGCTTCAGTTTTACAATCAGTTTTCTAGGGTTTGTTCTTGGTTTGATTTTGTGAACCTTTTGTTTGTTTGTTTGTTTGTTTGTTTGTTTCTCTGTATTCCACGTATGAGTGAAACCATCCACCATTTATCTTTCTGCTTCTGGCTTATTTTACTTAGCAGTTCCATTCATGTTGTAGTAAACAGCAAAAGTTCATTTTTTGCAACTGAGTAGTATTCCATAGTGAATATATACCACATCTTCTTAATTCACTCATTTGTCTTTGGGCACTTAGCATATTCCTCCCATAACTCGGTTACTGTAAACAGTGCTGCAATGGACACAGGCATGCATATACAAATTTGCATTAGTGTTTTTGCAAGTAGTAGAATTACTAGCTGAAATGGTATATCTATTTTTAATACTATGGGAAACCTCCACACTGATTTCCAATGGGGTTGGACCACATGGTCAGACACATACTCTTATCTGATTCTAAATTAAAATTTGTATTATCAAATACAAAACTTAAAAAAAATTCATTCTTTTAATAAGTTAATTGTATAACATTTATAATCTTACTTATGTTATATATATTTTTTCCCAAAGCTATTGTAAAAGGCTTCTGTAAGGAAAATAGGAAGCACCAAGTATACCTCCAAATCCAAAACTATTTCTGATTTACAGTAATTACTTTTGAAATTACAAATATATTTGACGTAAAGTGTTCATTTTTATTTTAGCAAGAGTCCCTCGCTATTTCAGTCCCTTTCTTATTTCTTTTAGATAATGATGACATATCCTTTTATGAGGACAATAGAGCAAAATCTTACTTATTTTTTTCCTTTGAGGAAAGAAATACTAATTTTGTGGTAGTTCAAAAACTGTAAAACAATCACAATCATGAGAATAGGAGTCATCTTATATGAGTTAATGCTTTTTGTTTTCTATAGTAGATTTTGGCCAGTAGAAATCTACCTTAACCTTTTTATTTTTAAAGTTTCATTCCCAGATTAATTGAAGTGTAATTGACAAAGTATATAATGTGTATAATGTGATGACTTGATACACAAATATATAATGAAATGATTCTGGTAAACAAATTAACTAACAGACCCATATCTCACAATTACCTTTTCTGTATGTGTATGAGAATGCCTAAGATCTATTCTTAGCAAATATCAAGTATACAACATAGTATGATTAACTTTACTTGCTATGACAAACTATATGATCCAGCAATCCACTTTTTGCCTTTGTCCGGAGAAATCTAAATCACTATTTTGAAGAGATAACTGAATTCATTACATAATTATTCATGATAGTGAATATATAGAAACAAACTGAATGTCAGTCAGTTATTAAATGGATAAAGAAAATTAAATAAAGAAAATTGAATAAGGGGAAATATCAATGTGTATACATCATTAAAGACACATTAAATATATACACATATGAGTATACAATATATACATATACAGTGCATATACATAATGCATATACAATGGAATATTGTCTTTAAGTCTTAAAAGGAAATTTCTGTAATTTCTGATAATATGAATACACCCTGGAGGACATTACAAAAAGTGAAATAAACCAGAGAAAGAGATATCACTTTTATGTTGAATTTAAACAGAACAACAAAAATAATCTCATAGAAAAAGGATATAAAGAAAGGTAGGTAGAGTGGGTTAATGGGGAGAAATGAGTAAAAGAGAATAAACTTTCAGGAGGAAGTTTTGAAGACAAATTGAAAGGATTTTGAAAAAATGACTTTATAACTCTGAAGTAATTGAAGAGTCAAATACATTTTTATTTACCATGAAGAAAATGCACTTAATGAAATAGCGTGAAATTGAAACAAAGTTAAAAAAAAACCTGTATATTTTGAAGTTTTAATACTTTTCCACTAATTTCTTATTTATATGCACAAGTGTATCTGCAATGTGTATCTCTAAAGTATTTGCCTGTACAAATAATAATATACATTTTATTAACATTTCTGTATTAAGTTTCTTTAGCTTTTAGAAATTTTCAATGAAACTTCAAACTCCTCATGGTGTTTCTCAAAAGTAATTTAGTATTGTTTTTAATTATTAAGTCAAAATAGGTAATTTTTAACACGACTTGGGATTTGTTGCTTGAATTAACATTCTAGCAAATTGTGTTTTTTCCAAAAATCATTTAGTATAAATGATATTTAAAATCATTTCATATTTTAACATTTGTTCTTATTTTAGGTTGTTCTAAAGTATCATACATAGAAATTTCAGGAAAATATTGGATGAATTTTTTGTTTCTTGAAGTTATAAAAGTCACTGCTATGGTAAAAATAGCATAATGACTGCAATAATTATCTCACTTTTTAAACCATAAAACATCTTTATATTTATTTGTATTTAACTGAGGTAATACTGGGGTTTCCTCACTTTTTGCACAACAGTAACTGAACAAATATTGAAGAGATTAAAAAAAAAAAAAAACTCTCTAGCGATGAGTTTCTCAAAGATGTGTCAAATTTCTCTGCCTTGTTCTTAAGTGATGTCTTAGAAACATTAAGTTAAATCCCCGGCCAGGGAGCTACCCACATGGTGCAGCAGACCTCTCCTGTCTCACAGGCTGCTCCCTTTAACAGTGTATTTCAGTCAATCTGCCTGTTCTGTTACCCACTCTGTCTCTGGTGAGCCCTCTCCAACCCCCAAACTCTGGCCTGTACCCCAGTTCTTGTATGCATAAATAAATAAATATTTTTCTTGTTTAAAGAAGACTGAAAAAAAAAGTGGCAAATCAATGTGCTTTGTTTGCTGTCATTTAAAATATCTAAAGTGTAAACAATGCTTGCATGGGTCATATAATTGACAAGAGGCAAAATAAAACTTACTATTAATTCAAAATACAAATGACCAGTCCCTAAACCAATGCATAGAAAATCTCTCTGAAGATTTCAGAAATTTAATATTCAACAGAATGGCTTTCTTTGTGCATAGTGATTCATCTTGCTCTAATTTCACACAATTGCCTGCGATTCTCATGTCATCCAAGGTATTTCTATCCTGAGATCCTACTTTTCAAAAGAATGCCCCTTTAGATTACTAAATATAAAAGGAAACTAGCAATGAATTGATTCCTTCAGATGACTGAAAACACTGCTGAGGGGAACAGCCGGCGAGACAGGAGAGGTCTGCCGTGCCATGTGGGTTTCTCCCTGGCTGGCCAGGAATCGAACCTGCACTGCAGAGGCTGCAGACAGCTTCACAGCGCGGCGCTCAACCCACTGCACCACCAGAGAGGCCAAAAATGACAACTTATTTACAGCTCTGCATATGACGATAAAGTTACCAATTTGTAATATTATCAATTATAAAAATTATATCATATCTAAACTCTTCCATCACAACTAAACAGGATTCACAATCGCTGTGTTTTTCTCAAAACTGACACAATACTTGAGGCTGTAAAATGTTAAAGTCAAGTCATTTTAATAATATCTCAGACTGAAAACTGTAGGTAGTCAAAGAAAAACCAAATTATAGCAAGAAAAATAAACATGTATAAAAATTAATAGATTTTATTATTGAATAATAGATTTTATTATAATAATAAATAATTATTATTGAATAATAATATCTCTATATTGCTTTTTATAATATTTAAAATATTAATATGTGTATAATTCATTTAAATGTTATTTTCAGATCACTCTCTGGCTTCTATTCAGAGTTATGAATATTCTAGAATTAATAAACTTTTTTACAATTATAGAAATGAATGTATTATATAACTTTTGCAATTTTAATATTAGAGATTGCTATAAACAGAACAATATAATTCAATTACGATTTTGTTTGAAGTAATAACACACATTTCAGTGATTTAATAATTTATGATGTAGATATTTTCTAGGTTTAAAGAGAATCTTTATAAGGGGAAAATAAATTTTCAATTGAAAGGATTATTTTATATTTGCTATAAATAGTTGGGAGATACTGGCACAGAATAAGTCAGTTCAACTTTCACTTAAGTTTCTGACAACGGTTGATTTGTTGGTCCTGTAAGATCCTACTTGTCCAATTAGCTCTATAGTATAGAGATTCACAGGGATAGAAGCACACAGAAAATAACCAAAACATTTCCTTAACTTTATAGTCTGTTAAATATATCCAGATTTTTCCAAAGTCATAAAGGTCATTACATCTATTAATCAATACCTATCCCAGATAACTCTTTTACCTTCCTTAACAACAGGAATATTACTTGATATCTAAAATGTTATTTAGAAATATTAAATCTGACAAGTCTACAATTGAATTCACCTTTGTTTTTATCAGTTAAGTGCAGGCCTCTTTTTATTTTTGACTCTACTAAGTAATTAAATATTAAGTACTATGAAGTGTTATTACCAGGATAGCAACAGAAAGAATTAACACACTCAAATGTAGTAAGTTAGGAGAATTTAATGCAGGGATAGCTTATAAATATGAGGGCAAGTTCAAAGAAAGTCAACAAGACATGTGGAACCACCTTGAGTTTAGCAACAGCAGGGATCCATTAACATCACTTGGCCTGAGATGCAGTGGAGGGAGCACTTATGAAACAGAGCGGAGTGAAATTGGTGCTGTAGTTACAAGAAGAAGCGAGTATGGTCCAGTAGACACCACAGAGTTTGGTACAAATGTAGAAAAGGGCAATCCATGACCAGGCAAGAAGACACAAGAAAACTAACTGGCTCAATTTTACTCTACTTGCCATATCCTTTCCCATCGTGATTCCCATTAATCAGGCTGAATAGGAAACTAGAGAAAAGAAAAGGTCACTGATGAAATTAGTAAAGGTAGGTATTCTGGGGACAAAGCGGGGTGGAAAAGGCTGAAAAGTAGAGCTGGAGGGGTATACAGACTCTAACTAAGATCCTTTTCCAGTATTTCATAACAAAACAAGAAAAACTTTCTAAATCTCCGCTCCTTCAGTCCATCCAGATTCAAGAGCATTTTAGTTCATCTAAAACCCAAATGGAATTCTGCTTCTCCATGGAGTGGTAAAATGCACTGAATCAACCACTGCTGGTGAATATCCCACCAGCTCTAGTTTTTTGTAGAATGAGATGAAAAATATCAGAAGTGAATTAATTATGAAATGCAGGACATCCTGCATTTATATGAGCATAATAATACCAAAGTATGAATCAGAAAGTTTGAGTGAGGGTATGTCTGAGATATTTATCTTCTGGGACACACTCATTCATATGGGTCGCTAAAAAACGAAGTTGCTATGTCAAGGCAATACATCTTAGGCCTCTCTACCACATATGTACAATTTCATGACAGTCACTTGACTCTTTTAACTAAACAAACAAAAAAGACCTAATCAGTTTCAATTGTGCATAAGGCGTGGGGAATGGTCTGAAATAACTTGCAGAAGAACCATGATGCAAACCAATTCTTTTGCATCAGTTCACACGTCCCTTAAGAACTCCTAGGCAGTGAAGAAATGTACCTGCAGGTAATTACTGAGCTGGAGAAATAGTAAGGCTGTTCACCCAACCTTCTCTTCCCTAGAGGGTAGTTAGAGCTACACCCTATGGGGCAGAGAGGAAAGGGTGTACCACCTGTATTACACCTGTGTAAAATAAAAATATTTAAAAAATCTTCATCACCAACTGAAGTTATCCCATCTTTGAAAATGACACAGAAGGTCTAAAATAACTAAGTCATACAAAGATATCCCCACATATTCATATTCAAAATAGTCATGTAAATGAAGTAATTTACATCTAGAGAATGAAGAATTTTTCTATTTCTGTGTAATCAAAGTATTTTGAAAAACTAAAGAGATATTTGGCACAAATTAACTTCCAATTTCAGAGTATATTCACTTTTAAAACATATTCATAGACGTCTATGAATGTAAGATATGCTTTGCATTTCTACTATCGGTTTTGGAGTCTAAACTTCATCGTATCGTAGGAAGAAGAACTTGGAGAAACATATGTGAATTCCACAGATATATGCCTAGGACACCAAACTTTGAGAAGCATTTATACTCTCTCCCATGCTAACCAATGCCTGCAATATATCAATACATAATTTTTGAATAAAGATAAGATGGATGGATGGATGCCTTCATTAATGGATGGATTAATGAATGAATTTATAAATATGGATTCAAATAAATCTTTATCACAAGACTACTAAATGTAAACTGAGAGCCCTTGCCTCTGGGACTATTTCAGAATAATATATGCCATGACTTAATATTCCATATGATTTTTTTTTTTATAAATTTTATTGTTATATTCCCCATACAATTGCAGCCCCCCCATTCTGACCCCAATCCCTCCCCTCCCACCCCCGCCCCCCTAAAAGTGTCTCTGGTTCATAGTTTTTTGTTGATTTTGATTTTCACTTTCTTATAGTTATTCATTTTCCTGGTCCCTTATTTAAGTTTTCTAGATTCCTGCTATGAGTGAGACCATCCGGTATTTTTCTTTTTCTTTTTGGCTTATTTCGCTGAGCATGATCCCTTCCAGCGCCATCCATGTTGCTGCAAATTGCATGTGTTTATCTTTTTTGCTGAGTAATATTCCATGGTATATATGTACCACATCTTCTTGATCCAGTCATCTATTTTTGGGCATTTGGGTTGTTTCCAAAGATTAGCTATTGTAAACAGTGCTGCTATAAACATAGGAGTGCAGGTGTTCTTTGGAATTGATGTTTCTGTGTCCTTTGGGTAAATACCTAGGAGTGGAATTGCTGGATCATATGGAAGCTCTATGTTTAGTAGGTCCAGAAATCTCCATACAGCTTTCCACAGTGGTTGGACCAGTTTGCACTCCCACCAACAGTGCAGAAGAGTTCCTTTTTCTCCACACCCTCGCCAACATTTGTTGTTGCTAGTTTTTTTAATATGTGCCATTCTCACTGGTGTAAGATGGTATCTCATGGTAGTTTTGATTTGCATTTCCCTGATGACAAGTGATGTTGAACATTTTTTCATATGCCTGTTGGCCATTTGCATTTCCTCTTCAGAGATGTTTCTTTTAAGCTCTTCTGCCCATTTTTTGACTGGATTATTTTCTTTGTTGTTGTTGAGTCTCATCAGCTCTTTGCAGATTTTTGTGATCAGTCCTTTATCATTAGTGTTGGGTGCAAAAATGTTCTCCCAGTTGGTGAGGTTTCTCTTTGTTTTTGTTATTGTCTCTTTTGCTGTGCAAAAGCTCTTTAATTTGATGTAGTCCCAGCTGTTTATCTTTGCCTTCACTATCACTGCTTTGGGTGATGTGTCTGTAAAGATGTCTTTGATGTGCATATCACGTAGTGTTTCGCCTATATTTCCTTCTATATATTTTATGGTTTCAGGTCTTATGTCTAGTTCTTTAATCCATTTTGAGTTGATTTTTGTGTATGGTGTGAGGTGGTGGTCAAGCTTCATTCTTTTGCATGTAGCGACCCAGTTTTCCCAGCACCATTTATTGAACAAACTTTCTTTGCTCCAATGCATATTCTTTGCTCCTTTGTCAAAGATTAGTTGACCATAAATCTGTGGGTTTGTTTCTGGATTTTCTATTCGATTCCATTGGTCTGTATGTCTGTTCTTGTTCCAATACCATGCAGTTTTGATGATTATGGCTTTGTAGTATAGTTTGAAGTCTGGGAGTCTGATGCCTCCATTCCCTTCTTTTTTTTTCAGGAGAGCTTTGGCTATTCGGGGTTTTTGGTGATTCCTATATTCCATATGAATTAGTGAGGATTTCTTTCCATTGCGGAAACAGAATTGCAACTTCAGGAAGTTAAATTAAAGAAGGATTTCAGGCATTTTTTTTTAATTAGGTAGAATTAGAGAGTCATCTGTTTCTAGGGAAGGAGGCATCTTGTCTGGAATAAATTTTGCTATAGCCTACTGTAGGGACTATTACTGAGGTTGTTTGTTTTGTTTTGTTTTGTTTTGTTTTGACCACTTCGCCTCATCCCATTCACTTTGTTCAAAGGAAGCTGACATCCACATTTTTTCAGTGGGAAAAGTCAATGCGGTGAAATTCTCTCAGTGCTGGTTAAAATCTCTTGCTCTCTGAGACTTGCCAAAGCAGAGCATGTACTGTGTTATTAATATCTGATTGCATAGTCTCTACAAGGCAACTAGAGGAATCTTATAAAAACAGAAATCTTTACATACCTACCCTGTGCTTAATACCCTTAAGTGGCTTCAGGAGAAAGTCCGAAAGATTAAGTATATACTAGAAGGTTCTTGATGATCTGTCATTTGTTTTTTCTCACCACAATTACCATTGTAGGGTGAGAAAATTACCCCTGTACTGGACTGCCCCCTGCAGTGAAATCTTGGCAATGCGGCTTCTCAATCATTTTGACATAAAAATGTCCACAGAGATTTCCAAAAGTGCACAGGAATACTAAAGAAACTTTCGGTTTAGACTATGTCACACTGATACACTAAACTTTGATCACAGTGACTTATTCACAATTCACTTAGTAAGCCAGTCCTACCTTACATCAGATAAATTTACATACCCCTTACTTTTCTGGAACAGGTCTTCATTTGCAAATATCTGATTAATTAAAGGAGGCCCAATATATATCATTTTAGATATTTTCTCCTCCATGTCCCCTCCCTAATATGGATTATGTCTGCATACTAGGTACTATCGGGACACCTCATACTTATCACGGATATGATACTTTAAAATATTATAAGGTCTAATTTCTTATTTGTCTCACTTGTTTCTTCCAAAGCTATTTGAAAGCAAAAATACTGACCTAATCAGAATTGTGTCCAAGTCTCCCAACCTACAGTGTATCCACAAAGGACACATACTATGTACTTAAACATAAATTAATTGATATATGCACCACAACTTTGAACTGAATGACCTCACTTTTGAATCTGTACTCTAGTATGATATGTGTATTCATGATCAAGTTGCTAATATATTCACATCCTCTGATGCTCCCTACACCACAGGATTTCAGTGAGGATCAAATGAAGTAATGTGTATATAAAATCTCTTTAAATAACAATTTACAGCAATACTCATTTTAAATTCAAACTATAAATTTCTAAATGTTAGTATAAATGCTATTAAACCATAAGTTTCATTTTCCTAAAAGGTTTTAAAACTTTCTGGGCTGTGTAGCTTATTAAAGACTTTACTTATTTATTTATACAATACTGGGTACAGTCGAAAGTGCGGGAGGGTGAGAGAATTCACCAGAGAGAGAGCGGGGAGCAGAGCAGGCAGAAGGACCGAAGTACACTGCTGGGGGGAGCAGCGGGCGCGGCAAGAAAGGTCTCCAGTCCATGTGGGACCCTCGCCAGCGGCCAGGGATCGAACCAGCACTGCAGAGACCACGGGCAGCTTCGCAGCCCAGTGCTCAACCACTGCACCACCAGGGGAGGCCCATTACTAAAGACTTTAAGTGGCTGTCCAACTAGGCATATATTTATTTTTTAATTTTATTTTATATATATTTTTATATCATTTTTCATTGTTGTGCAACGTATGCATTTTCATCTTGGTTATAGTCCCCATACAATTCCCACCCCCTTTGTTTTGATCCTACTCCTTCCCCTCGCCCCCAGTAGTGTGTTTCTGGTTTATAATTGCTTGTTGACTTTGATTTTTACTTTATTATAATTAGTTTTTTCTTGTTCCCTTATTTAGGTTTTCTAAATTCCTGCTATGAGTGAGACCATCCAGTATTTTTCTTTTTCTTTCTGGCTTATTTCACTGAGCATGATCCCTTCCAGCTCCATCCATGTTGCAAATTGCATGAGTTTATATTTTTTGATTGCTCAGTAATATTCCAATGTATATATGTACCATATCTTCTTAATCCAGTCATCTATTTTGGGGCATTTTGGTTGTTTCCATAGGGAACTCTCCTGCACTGCTGGTGGGAGTGCAAATTGGTCTAACAACTATGGAGAGCTGTATGGAGATTCTTCAATCTGCTAAAGATGGAGCTCCATATGATCCAGCAATTCCACTCCTAGGTATTTACCCAAAGGACACAGAAACATTAATTCAAAAGGGCGCCTGCACCCCTATGTTTATAGGCATATATTTAAATACAATTATTCAATTCATATATAATTAGCCTCTATTTGTGTGAAGACTGTCTTACTTTCACATCAGAGTGGCTACTTATGATGTTCACAGGTAGTGATTTCACAAGTATTTCTCCTGAAAACTATATTTTCTATGAGTTATCAAAAATCTTTATTTTATAATTGAGCAAAACATGGCTAAACCTTGAGAAATAGAATAGTTTGTAGACAGTGAAGCATGAATCAAGGCTTTAGGCCCATTCCAGTTTCCTTTTTCCATCCGTGAGAGCAAATTTTACCACATTTTTCTCTTAATTAACATAACTGATAACAGTTATACAGATACCTGGCATTTTAATCATACAGATATGTCTTTTGCTGTCTAAAGTGAAATTAAAAACTGCCAGCAGTCTTTTACTTTTAGTTGTATCTGGAAAAAGAAATTAAAATAGAACTGGTAATAAGTGGCTGATGTGTTCACTTTGAAAGATCACAGAGCTGGGTCACATATATGGGAAAAGATCACAGAGCTGGGTCACATACATGGTCACATATTTGTCAAAAAATACTATGACAAATGCAGAAGAAAAACTCCTGTCTACACAATGAATTTTAATTCTGAAGTCTTCAACAATCAGGTCTCTAATACGAGTTAACCAGCAGAAATAAGACTAAGATATTTACTTTGACTAGCATCAATTCTTGTGTAGATTTAAGAATAGGACACAAACCCTATATTACTCATTGCTATTTCATTTATCAATGTAATAGTGGATATTTGATTAAGGACATCTAACATATACAAAATTCCTTCTACCATGAATTATATAGCTCATAAAAGAGAGCTAAACTTGATTTATCAATAACCAGTAATACTAGATGGCTAGCAGGCATACTCATCAGGAAACTAGGACATTGTCCTCAATTCACTTTCAAATAATATAGATGGTTAGGAACGTTACATCTGTAATCATACATTTGCCTTATGAATAGGCTATGGATTTTGTATATCAGAATTTATCATTATGGAAACTGGAAGTAAAGCAATGAGCCAGGAATGTAATGTTTTATTTCAGGCCCATATTCCTCAATAGAAGTTGAAGCACTGGGGATTTTGGGACATGTGGTTAACATGCCAATGTATTCAAGGACAATCATCTTTAATATCTGGGAATCATATGAATGAAGACACTAGAAGAATAGCAAAAGGAATGGTACACAATCATTGAGTATCTACAGAGATTTCAAGGGGTATTAATGGTAGCTGAGTCAGAGTATTTTTAACTTTCATAAGGCCATATCTTACAAGCTAATAAAGAAATGGAAGAAATTAAGACATTTCAGGACTTCAGTAAAAAATTTAGCCAAAGAAAACAATCACTTGTTTACATTAGTTCATTAATAATTAGTCTATTTAATTACAAATTTTAAATTGGAGGAAATGTATGTTTCTTCAACCTTATTTGTTTACATCCAAATTATTTTAAAAATAACTGATACTTTTTTTCCTTTTCCTTCTACTCATTCTTTACACAATCTGACTTAACATACCATAAGCCTGCTTCTACACTTCTCTCTAAATGCAGATTATCTATCAGCAAAAGTAGCTGCAAACAAAAACATATAATGTTAAAGCCAATCAAATTTCTTTGCATGGTAGTTTTTCTTAATATTTATATCTCTTATTTTCCATTCTTCTAAATAATAGGTTTCACCATTCAATTTTCAATATTTTATAGATAGAAACTAAAACAATGTAAAAATCTCTTGAGTAATTTAATAAAATTAGCAATGACTATTTCCATGTTAACTTTACTGTATTAGCTTGCATAAAATAATGAAATATACTTAAATATATAAATATATCTCAGAGGATTATAAAATTGGCAACAGAAAGAAAAAGTATGCGGTGTATCAGATTTCAAAATGTTCCCAATTTTTTTAAAGTGGCAACCCTAAATCTTTTTAATTAAGTAAATAATGAAAAATAAACATTGCTTCTATAGCAAACATTTTGGTTAAGTAGGCAGGGGAAACACTGTATTGCTGGCAAAGAAAGTGGTATCACTTTCAGAGATAACAGTGTGAAACTCAAAACTTAGATTCTCCATGCATAAAATCTAAAGATGTCTATATGTTTGAGGAAAGATTATCCTTTAGTAATTAGAGCCCTATTTAGCTGGAGCACAGTTTTAAATTAAAGTCAATCCTATTGTATCACATGTATGTTATGAGTCAGTGAGAATATAGATTTGCCTGGAATGAATAATCATTGTTCAAGTTTATTCAGCTCGACTATAGAAACATCTTCGGTCATCTTGTGCTCGGCTCAAAGTATGGAATATACAGCTTGAGCAGAGTAGGGATCAATATGGATTGATTGATTTTTTTTTTCAAAATCTTAGGTATGCTGATTTTTTTTAAAGATTTATTTATTTATTTATTTATTTATTTATTTATTTATTTATTTATTTATTTATACATGCACTGGGTACAGTCAGAGGTATGGGAGAGTGAGAGAATTCAACAGAGCCAGAGTGGAGAGTAGAACAGGCAGAGTGACAAAGCACACTGCTGAGGGGAGCAGCGGGCAGCAGGAGAGGTCTGCGCGCCAGCCATGTGGGACCCTCGCCCGGTGGCCGGGGATCAAACCGGCGATGCAGAGGCTGTGGGCAGCTTTGCAACCCAGCGCTCAACCGCTGCGCCACCGGAGAGGCCCTGGATTGATTGATTTTTACCATTCAATAAAATTGACTGTTGTATTGTTGATTGTCTCTCCTTGGTTCCCATGTGAGTAAATTAAGATAATGTGTATATTGTCAAAATTTGGCAAATGGTAAGTACACTCCTTGAGAAGGGTATATTGAGAAACAGGAAGAATAACGACTTAAGTAGGGTTTCAGTAACTCTAGGCAACGCAGTCAACTGTGATATAAAAGCTGAAGTAGAGTCTCACGGGATAGGGACATAATTTGCAGAAAGCTGAAGTTAAAAAAGCTAAAAAGCTAATCTCTTTTAATATTAAGGTCCCAATATTGAGGTGGTTGAATTCAGCACAAAGACACATTTTTGCATGAATGTACTATGCTATAAAAGCGAACCCAAATATAACTAAGCAGGGACAGTGTACTATTCCCAACCACTTTATTTTTTTTTATTTTTTTTTAATATGTAACTATTATAATAAAAAAACATTGATGGCCAATGTGAATTTTAAGTTGCTTGATGTATGTATAGGGGTCATATATAGTAGTGGTTTTAGCATATATGTTATTTTTTGTAGACACTATAAACAATGTTAGAAAGGCAATTACCACACACATCTCTATGGACTTAGCCATAATCACTTCCTAGAGATTAGCTTCCTAAGAATTGGGAGGAATCTACAGTTTAATATGATATACATTATAAAAAAGTTAACTCAAGAAATTAATGAAGTAGTGCATTTCTACATATCCTTGAAGAAAATAGATACACAGGGGGGTTTTTTGGGACAAATTTTACATACTTTACAGCTGAATTTAACTAGTATATATCCCCCCCTTTTTAGATAATAAACTATGATTAAGTACTGTTATGTATGATGTAGTCAGTGAGCATATTTAAAAAGTAATATTCTAACAGAAATCAAATTTAAAAAGCTATCTGGAATACTAATTGAACAGAGTTGTTTTTTTTTTTTTTGTGGGATTTGTAAAGATATTTTTTTTTAATCTTAAATTTTATTTTTATATTCCCCCATACAATTGCAAACGCCCCATTCTGACCCCAATCCTTCCCCTCCCACCCCCTACCCCCCAAAAAGTGTCTCTGGTTCATAGTTTTTTGTTGATTTTGATTTTCACTTTCTTATATTCATTTTCCTGGTCCCTTATTTAAGTTTTCTAGATTCCTGCTATGAGTGAGACCATCCGGTATTTTTCTTTTTCTTTTTGGCTTATTTCGCTGAGCATGATCCCTTCCAGCGCCATCCATGTTGCTGCAAATTGCATGTGTTTATCTTTTTTGAATGCTGAGTAATATTCCATGGTATATATGTACCACATCTTCTTGATCCAGTCATCTACTTTTGGGCATTTGGGTTGTTTCCAAAGCTTAGCTATTGTAAACAGTGCTGCTATAAACATAGGGGTGCAGGTGCTCTTTGGAATTGATGTTTCTGTGTCCTTTGGGTAAATACCTAGGAGTGGAATTGCTGGATCATATGGAAGCTCTATGTTTAATAGGTCCAGAAATCTCCACACAGCTCTCCATAGTGGTTGGACCAGTTTGCACTCCCACCAACAGTGCAGAAGAGTTCCTTTTTCTCCACACCCTCGCCAACATTTGTTGTTGCTAGTTTTTTTTTAATATGTGCCATTCTCACTGGTGTAAGATGGTATCTCATGGTAGTTTTGATTTGCATTTCCCTGATTACAAGTGATGTTGAACATTTTTTCATATGCCTGTTGGCCATTTGCATTTCCTCTTCAGAGAAGTTTCTTTTTAGCTCTTCTGCCCATTTTTTGACTGGATTATTTTCTTTGTTGTTCCTGAGTCTCATCAGCTCTTTGCAGATTTTTGTGATCAGTCCTTTATCATTAGTGTTGGGTGCAAAAATGTTCTCCCAGTTGGAAGAAATAGAAGAAGACACAAAGAAATGGAAAGACATCCCCTGCTCATGGATTGGAAGAATAAACATTATTAAAATGGCCATCCTACCAAAAGCAATATACAGATTCAATGCTATTCCAATCAAAATCTCAATGGCATTCTTCAAAGAAATAGAACAATTATTGATGAAATTCATATGGAATCACCAAAAACCCCGAATAGCCAAAGCTCTACTGAAAAAAAAAGAAGGAAATGGAGGCATCACACTCCCAGACTTCAAACTATACTACAAAGCCATAATCATCAAAACTGCATGGTATTGGAACAAGAACAGACATACAGACCAATGGAATCGAATAGAAAATCCAGAAATAAACCCACAGATTTATGGTCAACTAATCTTTGACAAAGGAGCAAAGACTATGCATTGGAGCAAAGAAAGTTTGTTCAATAAATGGTGCTGGGAAAACTGGGTCGCTACATGCAAAAGAATGAAGCTTGACCACTACCTCACACCATACACAAAAATCAACTCAAAATGGATTAAAGAACTAGACATAAGACCTGAAACCATAAAATACATAGAAGGAAATACAGGCGAAACACTACGGGATTTGCACATCAAAGACATCTTTACAGACACATCACCCAAAGCAGTGATAGTGAAGACAAAGATAAACAGCTGGGACTACATCAAATTAAAGAGCTTCTGTATTCCCAACCACTTTAAACTAAACGCAATTTATCTTTTTTACATCTTTAGCTGACCCCAAAAGCATTTGACTGTGAGGTGATTCATAAAACCTACTACACAAGACAAACATGTTCATCATGTTATCCTAGTTTTTCCCCAAAATAGATACTGAGACAATAATCCAAGTGAAGTTAGCTTATTTGGGAAGGCATTCTAGGAAAAAAGGAATGCAAGAAAGAAGAGAGACAGTAAGTGTGATGTGTCACACAAATTGCCAAGTAACATGATCTTGAATTCCTAAAATCTCCTGAGACTCATTGTTTAACTGGACATCCTAGCTCTCCCTAGCAAACAGTGAGAAAGCTGGTGAATTTTTTCATTACCTCTAGTCAGACAATAATGAAGTTGATGGGATAAAGACAGAAAACATTAATTTTTAGAAACTTCAGGCCTGACATTTATAACAACTTTGGGCACTGGCAATAGCACCACAGGGCCTCCCTGGTGGCTCAAGGGGTTAAGACACAACCTATGAAGATTTCCGCAGCCACTGCAGTACGAGTTCGATCCCCGGCCAGGGAGGTACCCACATGGCATAGCATATCTCTCCTGACTCCTCCGCCGCTCCCCTCAGCAGTGTGTTTCAGTCAGTCTGCCTGTTCTGTTCCTCACTCTGTCTCTGGTGAATCCTCTCACCCCCTGCACCTCTGGCCTGTACCCCAGTTCTTTTATCATAGATAAATAAATATTAAAAAAAAAAAAAAGAATAGCACCACAGTGGTAAGGGCTATCTGGATGAATGGGCAGCATCTGTGAAAGATACTGCTTCAGATGCACATACTATAGAAGCCTAACATAGCAAAGGCCAAAGGAGGGAGAATGTGCATTGATCTTACTGGTTAATAATTCAGCATACTAGTGCCAGGAGAGGACATAAAATGAAAAAGTGACAGTTTTGGGAAATAGTGCTAATAAAAGCCATTGGTTTGCAAAAGAGCCCAGACTAGGGAATCCTTTAGAAAAAAATTAAAGAGGAACTTTGTAGAAATTTGGTTATTGTAATATTCCAATTACAACACAGCAAATCAAACACCATAAAGTCTACAAACCACATGGTGATGTTAATTTTCTTGTAATCTTCTCTTTTTGTTGTGGCTATCAAGTTGGGAGAACATTTTAATATTTATCATTTATATTAACCACTTAAGTGTGCAAAGGTTATTTTGAGACAGATCCAATATTACAAGATATTAAATTAGAACAAAACCAAGGTGGACTAAGAAGAGCTGAAGACTATTGAACAGTTAGCTTTTTCTACCCACTCTGTCAAACCACTTCCACCCTCAGTTAACTATAATAGTTTTGAACATCTCAAAGTAAAATAGTTTTGGATTCCAAAACACTTTATTTTTGCTTTATAAGGCTTTTTTTTTTAAATTCTATCACTGTACTTAATATCTTTAGGCTAATTGCTATTTTTCTAAAACTTCTTTATAGGAATCTGGGTCATAGTTTTTGATGTCTTGGGAACATTCAAGACACTTAATTTACTGATAAAATGTAAAATCATGTTGTATCAATAGGCAAATTTAAGCCTAGGGAAAGAAAAAAATAACATCACAGCCCTGTTCTCTTCCATCTTTTGCTATGCAAATTGCCAAAAGGCAGGAAAGCACAATTTTATGGAGGAAGTAGAAGAGTGTCTTGCAAAATTAGATTTACAAAATCTCTATGTTTTTTTTTTTTTCCCTCAGTATCAAGCTTGCCTCAGGATTCAACTGATAGAAACCATGTATTCAACAAAATTTATTAAGATTTTCAACATAAGTATTATGTTATTTTTATGGAACTTTGGGCACAGACAGAGAGTAAGACTTTTATGAGTTTAGTCTGTATATATCAATAAAATTATGAAATAAAATGAGGTCTTAGAAATATAAAGATCATCAGGTATGGATGTTTCATATTAAAAAAAAATAATGAAGAGGTATTGCCTGGAATATGCTTCTGGCTATGAACATTGTCTCTACAAGATAAGGTTTATGTTGCTGAATTAAATAAATCTTGAGTCTAGCCCTTATTCATTCAATTAATGGTACTCAGTTTCATGAATGTTATTGTTTATTTGAATTTGGAAAGCTAAACAAGCAACTGCATTTCATAAAGAATGCATGTATATGAAAATACTACATCCTCTTGATTATTAATGTTTTAGAATAAGTCTTGAAATCAGATAGTTCTAGGCTTTCTACATTTATTTTTCAAATTTGCTTTGACTATTCTAGGTATTTATTATTAGTTCTTTGATTCATCGTGGTTGAACTATAATACCCAGTTTTTAATCAGATATGTTTATCTGTGTTGCTGTTTATCTGTGTTTTAGTCAGTTTTGTTTATCTCCACATGTTGCTGTGAAGGTATTTTGTAGCTGTGTTTAACAACTGCAGTCACTTGATTTTAATTTTGTTTAAGTAGATTACCCTCCATAATGCGGATGGGCCTTATCCAACCATCTGGAAGTCTTCAAAGTGAAAACTAGGGTATCTTAGAGAAGTAATTCTGCCTCAAGTTCACCAAATCATATGCCTGGTTTCCTATCAACCTTACAAATATCAACATTGCCATTCCTCACAAACACTTGAGCCAACTGTTAAAAATAAGTCCCTTAATATCTGTATCTATATTTGCAGGTCATGTAGATTCTGGTTCACTGGAGAACCCTGACTGATATGATTACTGCTATAAAATGCACTGATTTTACAGTCTTATTATGAAGAAAATTATTTTCTTGATTTCAAAGATTTGTGCTCTCATTTTTTTACCCCAAAGTTTTTATCATAGATCTTAATACTTCAGGAGCTATTTTCTAGGTAATATTTAATCACTAATATTTAGAGACTATTTATACTTTTCAAATGCTTTTATTTTTTTAATCTAACCATTATATATACACACACACATACATACATATATGTATGTGTATGTGTATATGGAGGAATTCAGGCTGCCATGATAAAATTATCATAAGCTGGGAGGCTTCTTCCTATTAAAATTATTTCTTCATATGGCTGCCTTCTTGTGCACTGACATGGCTTTTCATTTACTTCATACCCAGAGATAGAATTAGATCCAGTTTTCTGATGTCTCATTTTTTGTAAAAGATTTATTTTATTTATGCGTCCAAAAACTGGGGTGTAGGCCAGAGGTGTGTGTGTGGGGGGGGGGTTTGAAAGTGTGCTAATTCCATCATAAAGTCTTAGCTCTCATCGCCTCCTCTGAACCTCTGAACCTCATTAGCTCCTAAAGGTCCCATCTTCAAATATCACATTAGGAGTTAAAGACTTCCTCAGCATGTGAATTTTAGGGAGAACACAATTCAATGCACAGAAATATATGTCCTCCAGATCACACTAATGACTTATTTTCTTTGGAATTCCATGTTACTACATGTTTTGTTTCATTTGATTTTGACAGCCACTATATGAAATATACAGACAAAGTAGTACATTACTATTTTTCATAGGGAGAAATAAAAACAAAACAAAAACAAACCTAAAGCTAAAAAAGCTAAATGACTTGCCCAGCATTAAACACTGTCAGCAGAAATGAGAACTATTTCCTTATAATTTATCACACTATTATTATTTTGCGACACCACACAATTTCAAAATACATTCAGAACCGTAAAAGAAAGAGGTCTGTGTTAGTATGGAATACAGAGTACAAGGATACCTATAATAAAAACTCATTGTTTCTGGCACCTCCACTGACTTACTTTCAAAGCACAGAAAGATAACTGCTCTAAAAACTAAGTAGTAATTAGGTTTTTCAATGAACCAAAGTTTTAGCTTCACTTCAACTTTATAATAATGTAATCATAAGTTGAATGAAATTATGTTAAATTTGATGTTGCTGATTGATTTATCTAAAAGTTATGATCAGAATGGTTCTCAAAAATCTGTGGTAAAATAAATGTAAAAATAACTTAAAATGTTGTACTAATATACTTTACCACCTGAGGGGAAAATACTGAAATAGTGAAACTTAGATTAAAGAGGTGCCTAGAACTTAAGGTGTCTGTGTGTGTCTGTATGTGTGTGTGTGTGTGTGTGTGTGTGTGTGTGAGAGAGAGAGAGAGAGAGAGAGAGAGACCAAAGAAAGCACAAGGATCTGGATTTGCCTCTATTTCATTTCTTTTTTTTTTTCTCTATGAGGAATACTACTGGAACCTTTGGTTATTTCATGCTACCATAATGATTTGAGATAATTCCATGATTTGAAAATTATTTGACAATAGTCTACGCAATACCTAGAGTACAATATTTTTAATATCTGGAATATTAGTCTTCTGAGAATATATATTTTTGCTTAAAAGCGTTAAGATCATCACAAATGTAACTGAACACTGAATACAATGGAGACAGCTTCCTACGACATAATACAACCTCCTGATTCTTGGCTTGCTATTGACTTTAACCTCCAGGCACTAAAAATAACCATTTTCTCTAACAGTAAGTAGTAATTCAGTTTCCAATTCAGCTAAAACCATAGTCTCACCTCAATTTTTACAGCTGAAATTCTTATGTCCTGCATGGGTTACATGTGGTCACTTTTTAAAACTCTAAAATTTAGTTACCATGGAACCAATGGATATCACATATAGTATCTCCAGGGTGAAATGAAAAGTAAGTGTCAAAATGCTTTCCTCTAACAGCTTTTCAAAACTGTCCAAGGAACATTTTATACTGAGCACAATTTATGGGACACTTTACATTTTCTTATGATAGAGAGCATAGCTATTGATTGAGACCTTACATCACGAGTTTCTACTAAAATTCAACAAACTGCATTTCAATTACCAAGGTTCCTTTAGTTTTTACATTGTTACAAAGATAAAATAGTATAAGACTTAGAATCACATACCACTAAAGATTTTGGAGACCAAGGTGACATGTTATCATAGAAAGATGTATTTCAATAATGATGAGATCAAGGAATTTCGATAAGCCACAAAACCTTAGAAAACAAAACTATGTTTTTTTAAAAAAAATTTTTACTTAGAATAATTTTTAAATACAATTTCCAATCATCAAATTCTTGCCCAACTTTTGGAGATAAGTAGCTTTATTAGACTCTCTCCTTTACAGAGAAGGAAACTGGCATATGGAATTTTGTCATTTTCTTAATTTCATTCTGATGGTAAGTGACAAAAATTAAGATGCAAACAGGGACTCAGATTCAAGAGATATCTGCATGTAATTATATTTACATACTGCTAACATTTTCAAATTCAAATGAATACAATGTGTCAATTACCAAGAGTTTAGGATCTTATTTAATTTTGTAAATGGCAGATTATTTATGCAGTAACATTGGTTTACAACACTGCATATGATTTAAGGTTATAGGAACATACTCTTCAGGTGTATGTTACTGTTACCATACCACACTCACCATCATGTTGCCCATAGTCCTCTACCCTTGACCATTATGCCTCCTCCCTATTTTGTTCTCCTTTGCCCTTTCCTGCTGGTAGCCTTAATTACACCGTTCAATTTCCAGAATTTGGTTCTGGTTTGGTTTGATCTGACCCTGGTAATTCTAAGAATCACATCACAAATTTCCACAAGCGCTCACTTTCCTTGCACTCCATTTATGATTCTGAAATCATGGTCCAAATTTTCCTGAACACTACAAAATTAGAATACTTTCAAATACTCTGAAATTAGAATGAAACATTAAAAACTCATTTATATTTCTTAATTCATAGATGTTAAGCATCTTTTCAAAATCATTTTTAAAGTTCCTATCTACCATGGGTTAGCAAATAAGCTGAACACACTCCCAAAAGTAGAGAAACGTATAATCATAGAGCAGTAGCAGGTTCACTGCAGACAAATAAAATTCATGTTGATGATATTCAGTGCTCTTTTCTGCCATTTTCAAATAAAAAGCAAATAGAAAAAAACCTAGTCTGCAGGTGTTCAATATAAATCAGATACTGAGTTATGACATATGTTTCTGCTCTCTATGGAATTTATGCTTCAAGACATTTTGTTCAAAATATACCTTATTGAATTTTCTGATATTTTGAGTAGAACAACATATAATGAATAAGTATATCATAGGACTTTGTCATTGGTTGAAAAAGAGTATAATAAAGTACATATCCATGCATGATTTCAGCAAAATCACAAAAAGATATTATCAAGAGTATAAAATTAAAAGTGATTCAAAACATAAATTTGTATAAATGACAAGGGAGAAAAACAAAAGTAAGATCTATCTCTTTGGCTTCTAAACAAAAGTATGAATGTATTTCTACCATTCTGAATTAACTTTTGTCTTTACAGGGGTTTATTGGAAGTTAGCTAGTATAATAACTTCATAGTCTGTTCCTTTCAGAGTTGCATTGTTTAACCTTTTTTTTCATTTTTGATCAATTATAGACACTGTAGGATTTATGATTCCACTGGATAATGAATTTAGTAATTTTCATATCTCTTGTTTATAAAACAAATGGTAAATATACACATATATGTAACCTTTTATCTTATAAATCAATTTCAAGCTTCTTCAAGGAAAGGGATCCACTGCATTCTGCAAGTTTGAATAAAATAACTAATTAAAACACAAATTAATTTATATCAGACAGTTAACACTATTTGGCCAAAACATATCAGTTTAACATATGCAAGTTAAAAAAAAAAGATTCCTTCTAAAGTGCTTTTTTTTAACTCTTATTTATAAGTGAAAGGAATCAAGTTAATATAACACATTAAATATATTTCTTTCAAAAGTTATTTTCTTTTTTTTTCTTCTTCATAGTTTAGCTATATTATTATAACTATACTATTATAACTATATGACTATACTATACTATTATAGTATATCTATAATAGTAGTTTATAGATTATAAACTATACTATTCTATTTATAGATTATAACTATACTATTCTCGTATTTTTGAAAATAAATCATGTTTGCATCAATTCAGGTTGTTTATAAAATAATTCACTGCACTTATCAATATAATTCTAATAGCTTCCCCTAACCTAAATATATCTTTATTACTACAAAATATTTTCCATTCTATAGAATTTTAAGTCTTGTAAGAAGCATTTTCAAAAAATCGACTATTAAAGCAGTTTCATACTTCATCTTAATAAGGACATTAATTTGATTGAAAAGAGTTGGTTCTATAATGAGGTCTCATGAGTACTGTATTATAAAATAAAGTAACACCCCAAAGACAACCAATTCTGGGAAATAAGCAAGAACTATTGACATGAAGAGAATCAATATAATAGATTATCTGTACCTCAGGTATACTTAAACAGAAATAATTGTTTTGTGGTTAATTTTTATAAATATACCAAAGCTCCTTGTCCCTTAAAAGTCCATGCAGGGACTCCATGGTGCTGCAGGGGTTAAGTCTCAGGGTTATCACCACTATTGCCTGAGTTCTATCCCCACCCAGGGAACTGACCCACATGGCACAGCAGTAGACCTCTCCTGTCTCGCCCTCTGCTCCCCTCAGCAGTGTATTTCAGTACATCTGCCTGTTGTGCTCCCCACTCTGTCTCTGGTGAATCCTCTTACCCCTCCCCACACCTCTGGCCTAGATCCCAATTCTTATATGCATAAATAAAAATATTTTTTTTAAAAAGTCCATGCATTTTGTTATTAAAGGCAAGAAACCTTTAATATATGAGTGTTCTAATTTGTGAAAAGAGTCAGGAAACAGAAATGATGCTCTAAGATGTTTTGCACATAGGCACAGACACATATTCTCCTGTGGATTAGAAAACTGGTCAAACACCTCTTTTTGTTTACTTGGGAAATTTGCAGAATGGACTTACAGTCCTATTGAATATAGCAAATAACTCTCTAGCTAAACACAAATTCATGTTGAAAAGGTAAGTACATCCAACATCTTCTCATTCATGTACAAAACATAAATAAGAAGCAATATTGCATAATAAATATGATACATAAAATAACAAAATTTATATGTATTCAAAAATATAACAATATAACAAAAATATTTGTGAAGTGTCTCATAAATATAGATGAAAATCACTGTTTCAGGCTCTTGGAGAGGAAAGTTCATGGAGATGTCGACACAAAAGCAAAAAAACTAAAACAGTAATTTCTATCATAGATGTGCATGTAAGTGCTATAAAAAAGGAGAGAGGCAAAGCCAATTTTATTAAGGGGGTTAAACAAGAGCTCATAAAGTCACTGAAATTTAATGTATGGATAAAAACCTTTGAAAGAAAATGTATAGGATGACATTTGATTTGCACAAATGTATAATCTTCATATTATTTGCTATACTGGGTGACATTTACTATTTCCAGGTCATCAATTAATCATTTTTTAACTTTCTGAAGTATTGAGAATGTGTTTGATTTGAAATTTATTATCTACAATTGCAATTATCTGAGGTGGTTAATCATGAGGGTTTTTATCTTTTACATTACATAACTGCTCTCTGAAAAGCAATTTGAGAACAATCTATAGGAATTTACAGAATTGGCTAAATATGAATCTTAAAAATGTAGAACTTCTTGTGTGTTGGCAAACAAAAACTGGTAATGAGAATGAGAATATGAGACCATTTGGGGAGGTATCAATAGGTATCAATATTGATAACTAATAAAATATAAAAATTGAGCAAAATGAATAACTAGTAAAATTAAAGATTAAGTAATATAGGAATGCAATAGACAGTGGAATAATACTACTGTGTTAGGAAACATCAGGAAAAAGTTTGTTTCAGAGGGCAGAAAGAGAAGAAAAAAATTCAATTTAGATATAATGCATTTAAGTGGACATTTATAAAAATTATACTAATTTACATTCCAGATAACTGTTTCCAAACATGAAGTCCTTTGTTAGCTGATATGCAGGATGTATTTAAGTTATCATCAAATTCCTCTAGTCATTTATATCTCTGGATGTTTATACCCCAATGAGAAGAGTAAAATTTGTTAAAAAATAACAAAATATCTGAAATAAATAAACAGTAAAGTTGGTATCTTTGGAAGAGATTCATGTGGTCTGGTAAAGAATTCAAATTTCTGAGCAGATTAATATTTTTTGCTCATTTGTCACCTCGTATTTTTTGTGTGTATATATGTATGTGTGTGTATAGATTTGTAAACAAACAGGACATATATATTACATATACAGAACATATGTGTGTTATGCATATGACTCAGTATTAACAACTATAAAATATGGATAATATTTTCATAAGTAGTTCTGATTAGCTGAAATATGTTACTATTACAATGTTTAATACATACATGATTAATCCTTTCTCACTCTTCTCATGACCCTTAATAGACTGATAATCATAAATATATATTTAAATTATTACTGAGACATATCCAAGAACAGGAATTATGAAAACATTAATTTCCTCCTGACTTTTCATTATTCCATAGCACAAAATTATATTTTAAAAAATCTTCTTAGCTAACTAAAAAATACAGGCAACAAGCTTTACACCTAGAAACCATCTAGACATTTATAAACAATTTGGAGACTAACTTGTCCAGTTCAGTAAGAATAATATATGTGATGCAATGGTAATTGTTTAATGATGTAGTTCAATCATTCTACCTAAGAATAAATTTAGTTATAATAAGGCTGAGAAAATAGTATATTTACCATGGTTACAAAAAAGCCCCTCTGATATTTTCCAGTGATAAAACAGCTTGTGATTTCTGTGATCTCTGCTTGGTTATAATATCGAACTTGCTTGCTAGAAGAATATATTTAATTTGCTTGCAGATAATTTATCAGAATTGGACCAGTTTACCTCTTTCACAACTTACTTTGGCAGATCAGAGTGTGTCCTGGCCTGATTGGTGTTTGGCTTGAATCACTGATGGATATGTAGGAGATAATGAATTATCAGTGCCTGTGAATTTTGAGGTTGGAAAAGTTCCGAGTGGTCTTTGGCATAGATTTCCTTCTGTTCAGTAGTGTTAGTTTTGGAGAGCTAGGGATTTAGGAACATGAGAAGTGAAATATAGAGTGAAGGAATCTTGTGCCTTTCTGTCTAGGAAGAAATACAAGAATTTGAGTTGGCTCCCTACTACTGGGCTCTGCCAGAAGTTTTTGAAATATATTTTCCAATATTTGCAATAGGAAAATTAATATATCTCAAAAGAAATACAAACAAAACTAGGAAAAATAGCTATGCATGGGATGTTTGTCTCCTAAATATTTTTAAATTAATTCTGGAATTCAAAAATAATGATACTTATCAAGTAGTCCCTATAGTAATAATAAATTTGTTTGAAATCATAGTATTAAATTTATTCTTATCCCTATCACACTAGAGTTAGGGAGATAAGATTCCTGCAGTTTGTGGACCCAGATGAGCTGCCATTCAAATCCTGCCTCCATAGTTTATTAATCCTCTGTTCTGCCTGCATCAAACCCCCTTCTCCTCCAAAGCATACTTTACCATATGAAAGTGACAATAATACTGTTTACAGGAAAGTTGAAGGATAAAGATGATATATGTAGAGCATCAAGCTCAAAGAGAAATATCCTAATGTTAAATAGTATTTGCAATTTTCTATCGTTACTTAAGTGTGAGTATGTGTCTATGTGTTCATGTGCATGAATGAGAATAATGAGATAATAAACTGTGTAAACAGAGATGATGCAAGTTTTAGAAAACCCATTTACATGAATTTTACAAGACACCAAAAAGCAGTTATACTTTTCATTGAAAAGTACATTTCTGAAGTGTAATAGATGAATGATAATAGAAAATAAATTTGAAGAATTTAAGAATAAAACTCACTCTATGGAAATAAACCAAAATATTTACACATAGATAATTTAACACAGTAGAGGAAGCAACCTGAGAAGTGTATGAAGCAGCCCTGGACAGATAGAATGTTGAAATCATGCTCTCATAACCTAAGACCCACAAAGGATTTATTCATTCATTATTTTCAAAAGCATATTTTAAGGGCTTCTTGTAGATTGATAATTGGGCTCACAAGGAGAATACAAAATTGGCAAGCAAAAGAGATGCTGTGAACAATTTCATGAAGATTACAGTTTAACCAGGAAGACAAAATTGATCATATACTCTAAATTTAAATTATAACCATGACAACATTTATGACAGAAGCAACAGCACAGGCAAAAACATACATTAAATAAATGGATGGTTAAATGAAGGAATGTCACAGTGGATAATTCAGACTCAAAGGAGAGTAGTCTAGCTGGAACAGAGAATGGCCCTTCAGCAAGCTACAATCTTAACCTTAGTTGAAAAAAGAAAAGACATTGGACTCACACACTTACAGTGTAAGAGTTAAGGAAGGGAAAATATAAAAGCTGTGTTTTAGAAGGATAACTAATGCAACATTAGAGAGAAAGGGAAATGATAGTAGGAAGCCTTGGGCGGATATGGGAAACCAGTTATTAAGCTCTTGAAATTAGACAGATCTGGGCTTTTTATTCTATCCATGATATAAATCTGAGAGAATAAATGTTTGTTAACCTCTAAAATAATTCTTCTTTATACTCTTCTTCTTTACATAGATGACAGTATTAGCTGCCAGGAATAACTTTATAAATACACTGGCTAAATTACACAGCTATTTCATGCACTATTTATCATTCAAGTATGAGAAAACGAAGCTATCATAAATGTCTGTCTCTATCTGTTGGAAAATGAACGCAGTATATTGATTCCAACATAATGAACAGCAATATTCCCTTGCTCGACACTGAAATAGCTATTTTTATTTTTGTGCATTTTCTCTATTGCTAAATGACTTCTAAGTTGAATGAAAAATACTGCAGTATTTCAAAAAATAAAATATATGAAACATATTAATACAGTTTCTATGAATTGAGAGTGTTTGTGACACCACCCCGACAATCCATATGTTGAAATTCAAGTCCCCAAAGTGATGGTGTTTGGCAATGGAGTCTTCGGGAGATAACTAGTTACTAGTTAAAAAGGTTGTCCATGTGTTGTTGACTGTATCATATAAACCCCTTGGGCCTCACTTACTTCTAATAAAAGTGGTGCTCAGTTACCAAAAGAAAAAAACAAACAAAAAAAATTAAAAAAAAGGTTGGTGTCCTCATTATGGTATTAAGGCCTTAGTAAGAATAGAAAAGAGAACTTGCTACTTCTTTCTCTCTTTACCAGGAGAGGATACAATGAGAAGATGGCCTTCAGCAAATCAGAGAGTGGGTCCTCACCAGACAACAAATCTCCACCACTTTGACATTGAACATTCCAGACTCTAGAACTGTGAGAAATAAATGTTGTTTATATATCAGTCTATGGTATATTGTGGTACATATGTAGAAGCATATATATTATGTATTGTTTATACCAGTGGTATATTTGTTCTAACAGCATGAATTGATTTAGACATTTCAACTATGTGCAACAAATATTTAGAAAGATTCTATGTGAAAATCAGATCATTTTAATAATCGATTTCCAAACATAAGGGAAAATAAAATTCTGTGCAGAAATGTGTAGATGTTGTAAAAATTATACATTGCTTAGATAAGTCACACAAACAAACATTCCAGTTCTCTGGAATATAGAGTATCAAATATAAACTCTATTAAGATAATTTCTATGTTTTTACAGAAAATATGCCAGGTACTTAATAAAAAGTCACAGAGGTGACAAAAAACAAATTATAATTTCATTATCACAATGATATTATCATTCCAGCATTTAAATAATAACATGATCTACTAATGCATGAAACTTAAAATTTAATTTTCTAAATATCATATAGTAGAATATTGAAAAATTTTTGAATATTTGAGGAATACCACATTTACCCCTTTTCCCTAGTGAATTAAAGTATGCTACAAAATGACTAGGAAAAATAGTAGCACTTCAAATGAAAAACCGGTATACAACCCAGATTCTTATTTTTTCATACTTGTCATGTCATTTAGCCAAATCTCTTCAGCATGTGACACAACTTTGCCTGTCTTCTTGCTTTCTCTGTAACACTGCAATTTCTCTTTAAGCCTTTTAAGATATGTACTCACTCAACTTCCATGCCTGCTATACATGTCAGTCAAATGCACAAGTAATGGTGAACAAAAGATAGAATATTATCCTTGCATTCTAAAAATTCAGAAAAGCAGCAGGTGAAGATTGGCAGGCAAACAGTTGACTAAATTCACTGTGGTAAATACTATGAAAAATTGTGTATCAAGTGCTATAAGAACAGAGATAAAGGAGTGACTGATTTTATAGGTAATCCATTCTATAGTCAAGAATGTCCTATAGCTAAAAAAAATACTAAAGAGTCTTGCTTTGATACTGAAGATTTTTCTTTCCTTTTTGTGTTTCAGAGAAAAGCAAGAACAAGGCAAAGATGTCAGGGAACTAAATATGTTGTTAGGATTGTAACAATTGCTCCAATTGGCTGGGGGGTACATTTTTCACAGAATATACTAGAGTTTTTTTTTACTCCATTCCTTTGCTCAATCTTTTATCCTATTCTGAAATGCTTTGTATTATCCTTTTAAAAAATCTGTCTCAAGTGCAAAACACAATGGTTGGATCTGAGCATTGGCCTGATGCCCAAATGAAGTCAGCTCTTCTAGTTTGAGTTCCATCCCCTCTCCATCTCTGAACTGCTAAGCAGAATCATCTGAATTACGTAGATTAGTCCTGCTCAAAGACTGCTGAGCTGATTTCTGGCTTATCTCTCTAATTAGTAAACATTTTAACAGGAAATTTTCTCTATTTTTATGTCATTTTTAATAACATGATCAGAGAAGTTCTAAAAAAAGCCATTGGATTTAAATTATTTAATTTTTATCCTTTTTTTTCATACTTTAGAATTAGACCTCTCAAGTCTAAACTTGAAATCCACCAAACAATACATTTTACAAAAAGAGTAACTCTTTTTTTTTTAAGATTTATTTATTTATTTATACAATCACTGTGTATAGTCAGAAGAGCGGGAGGGTGAGAGAATTCACCAGAGCCAGAGCGGGGAGCAGAGCAGGCAGAAGGACCGAAGTACACTGCTGAGGGGAGCAGCGGGTGGCAGGAGAGGTCTGCGCGCCATGCGGGACCCTCCTCCAGTGGCCGGGGAGCAGCCGGGGATCGAACCCCGATCCCCGCTGCAGAGGCTGCAGGCAGCTTTGCAACCCAGCACTCAACCGCTGCACCACCAGGGAGGCCCAAAAGTAACTCTTTTTCACACCCCATATCTTGGTATTTAATCCTCTCTTTATTGTCAATGTCCTTGCTTGTGTCACAAAGTCCCAGGAGTTTAACAAAAAATAAATTTGTATATTATTTATTCCTAGAAACCTTATCCATCCCTTATTATCTACCAGATATCACATTTTAATGTTCATGAATGACTATACTATTAACATACCTCTATCAGAGTCCGTAAGGTCCCATATTATATTTTTCTCCTTACTTTCTTGTTTCTCTTAGCTGGGAAAGAGACCGGGGTTTCCCATGCATATACTGCTAAGTGTTACTTTGTGAACTTTGACTTAAAATATTAAAATTATTATAATTTCAATTAAGGTATTTAAATACATGGATAATATCTGAACACTCTGATTTTAGAGCTATTCAAGATGCAAGAAACTACCAGATATTGTTGGAAATATAGATTTATAATAGGGCAGGGAAAGTTGCTCTACTACTCTGGAATGTAGGCTTAATACAATCAAATAGATAATAAATGAGTAAAAGAATATAGAAATAAAACATTGCTGAGCTAGTCAATAAGTAAATGGGGCTAGAAACTCAGGTTGTGGTTAGAACAGGGGAATCTAGATATTTGTGTGAAAAATCCATTCCTCAATCAATAAACAAGAAAAAGATAACAAAATTATGAATAGGGTATTGATGTGTTTAGTAAAGATTGGACTGGGGAGAAATTATGGGTATGAAGACTAATAGTAGATTATTATTTCATAGAGGAATAATAACAGACCCTGAAATGATAAGGTAAGACTAGGAAGTCAAGGAGACAGATACAGGTGAGATAATAAAGGAAGAATTTCTGGGATATGGTAAGGATTAATTCAACCATTGAGTCAATATTCATCCTATACTGTATTTGTTCCAAGTATGGCACTTTGTGCTGTGAAAAATTTTATTTAAGCATGAATTCTGCCCTCAAGGAGTTTGTGTTAAGTCGGGATAGGAAAAGAACTTGAAGGAAGAAAATAATGATCAGAGGAAGAATTTTAATAGATCACATGCTTCTTCCAAGGAAGAAGAAAATCCTATAAAAGCTACCAAAGTTAGGAAGGTTATTTTTAGAAAGAAGAAAGGTTGCAGAGTGGTGATTTAGGTAGACAGCTCTATCTATCACATATAGACAAAGTGAGATGAGGCATAAAATAAAGATTAGGGTTATAAAAGAATAAGATTTGAATATCTGGCTAAATAATTTAGAGTAAGAATTCTAGTGTATATATTGTTTTTGATAACCTGCTGTCTTATCTGCTTTTATTTTATTTTATATTCTTGGTTATTTATCTTATTTATTTTGTATAAAAATATTCTGAAACCTCTTTTGAAAATATATTTTTTTTTCACTATGAGCCAATTGGGTCCACTCGCCCAGGAATTTGAATCTAAGTCATGGATACTCGAGAAAAGGGGAAAAGTTGGGACCCATCAATTTAGTGCCATGGATATAGATTTCCCTCTCACTTCTGAAAATGAGAACTTTGTCTCACAGACCAAACTTCCCTATGTCCTGTACCTTGCAAAAGGTGGTTGTATTGCTTTCCCTTTTGATCTATGAATTAACCATGAATCCTTTCAATAAGTTTCTTTTGTTTTCTCTAAGTAGACCAGAGTTAATTTTTTTTATTAAAATCAAAGTACCTTGTGCCTCCCTGGTGTCACAGGCCATTGAGCGCCGCACTGTGAGGCTGTCTGCAGCTTCTGCATTGCAGGTTCAATCCTGGCCAGCTGGCGAGAGTCCCACATAGTGTGGCAGACCTCTCCTGTTGTGCCCACTGCTCCTCTCAGCAGCGTATTTCATAAATCTGCCTGTTCTGTTCTCTGCTCTGTCTCTGGTGAATCCTCTCACCCTCCCGCGCATCTGACCTGTACCCTGGTTCTTGTATAAATAAATAAATCTTTAAAATAAAATAAAATAAAACCTAATTACCTTTTCTCAGAAACCAACAGAATTATGTTATATGGCATATTCACATAGATGATGGGAGTCAGAATAAAACAGTATTTTGTTTCACATAGGTAGTTTTCAAAGAAGGAACAGAAAATCAAAAGATATGTCCAGAGAGTTATTGTAGAACAGATGTTGTTCCAAGACATCATTATGTAGAAAACAGTGCTACTTCTTGAAGAAAATCATAAATCAATACAGAAGTGGCTGTGACTTAGAAAGGGTTATTGAAAAGAATGTTTCTCATGAATTTGTAGTCAGTCCATAAAATCAAAACTTTATAACGAAAAAACAAGGATTAGGATATTCTTAGAGAGGTTGAAGAAGATATTTACAGTTACTTAAAAATGAATAGTTGGGAAGAAATGTGATCATGTTCAAATAATTTTGTGTAAAAAAATAAGACACCAAGTAAACTTAAAGCAGAACAGAGAAGATAAAAAATATACAAAGCAAAAAATTATTTTAGTAATTCAAAATATGATCTGAGTTATATGTCAGATATTTATCAAACATGTTGCTTACATTAAACAATTTTTTGCTAGTCATCATAGCTGAAAAGTATTTAGAATGGAGTAGCACAGTCTATCTTGAATACTATGTAGATGATTTCACATATCACAAGACTACTATAGGTAAGTCTCAAAATAAATAGGATTCTTTGATCACAGCAGAACAGAAACCCAGTCCACATTTGTGTAAGTAAGTAGGACAGTTATTAGTTCACATACATACAATATTCTAGAAGAGGGCTGCTTTCAAGAGCAATTTAAACAGGCTTAAAAGAATAAATAAGATTTGTAGTTTCCACTTCAAACTTTGAATCTCCCTACTCCATGAGTTCTCATTCCCTAAATTCTCATAGTTATAGGATGGCTACCCAGGAGGGGTATTACCAACTCAAAGTCAAGGAGAAAGAGAAATTTCTTATCTGTCAACATTCTGAGGTCCTGGCATGATTCTCAATGTCTAAATTGAATGTTATTCCTAACACAATCACAATGATGTATCTATATATTTTTTGACTTATGTGAGTTATAACAAAAAATTGTTGAATATAGTAGTAACAGACAGGACAATTATAATAATGGCAATGGACACATATAGTCCTTACTTTCAGAATCCTTAAAACTTTGAAGAGATTAACCTATAGATCTTCACAAATCACCATATTACTATCCACATTAATATTGGTCAGGAGACAGGCACAGATACAATAAATTACTTAACTATATTCACACAGGTGTCAAGTGGAAGAGCTGGGATTTGAGTTGAAGTTCTCTAGCTCTATAGTGTACACAGCAATCAGTATACTACACTGTCATTCATCTTTTAAGCAGATAGTAAGGACATTTCCTTGCAAATAACACATGCTAAAAGTAGTATAGTGATATAACAAAAAAGATGAGGTACTGTTATAGAAGATCAGGAAACTGAGACACAAAGAAATTAAATATCTACATGAAGTAATTAACCAATGAATGAGTAATAATTCAAACTGTCTTACGGCAGATGTGGAATTCCAATTATCAGAATGGGTATTTAAGGTAATGATGACTGTTACTGAATATATTTGTAGACAAGGGAGATAATCAGAATTACAGTTGGAGTACAGCTTGACGAATTTTCATTTCTTTCATTAATTATCTTCCCTGATAGTCCATCAGAGGTCTCTTAATCCATGAAAAAGAGAGTAGGTCAGTGCTACCTGGAACAAATCAGCTGTTGGCTAAATTCAAGTCCCAATGTCTAGTTTATTTTGGGTTTTGCTACTTTATTTTTAAATGCATATCAAGGCATTAATTTTGAAATACAGACACTGCTAATAAAACATAGGTTTTTGTCCTGCAATTTTGAGGAATGTGCTTGACACCATAAATACTTCACAGCAAGAAAGAAGCAGCATATAATAAAGGGATACCAATGTCCCAGAGAAACTGGTAATGACAAGCCCATGACTATCAATAAAAAAGCCCTGTTACATACTAATTATGTCAGCCTTTGTGAATGGGGTCTGAATATACATGTTTTTTAAAGCTACCAATCATTTTTAATGTTTATTTAGTGTTAAGAATGACTCCTCTGTGAGGAAAAAAAAGACACTAAACCAATTACCACATCATGTAGGCAATAGAAACATTGGGCTATTTATTGGGATATTTCCAGGGAGAAAAGCCAGAGAAATCTCTTCTAATTCTCTCTATCATAAACTAAGTTTATAATGGATCCAGAAGGTCCTTCTGTATTGGCTAGAGGACAAGTTTGTGATGAGGGGGCTGAAGAATAAGTCGAAGGTTGGGGATTGGACAAAGAGACCCCTGTATTGAGTTTTATAAATGACAAAATGGCTAGGACCAAAGATTCCAGCAACTGTTACCAACAAAATCTGCCTAAAAAGTCTCAAAGGATAAGTCTCTCTTCCAAAATCAGAGTAAAAACCCGACATAGAGAAGCACTCTACAACAAATATCCAGAATATTACCTACCTCTGAGATCTAATAATACCATTGTGAAAGGAACAGGGGGTCATAAAAATTGAGCATTTGTGCATTTACAAGAAAGATTTTTTTAACTTAAAGAAACAATGTTATTTTAAATTGACATGTTAATTTGTTCTTACTATTTTTTGTCTTACACAACAGAAAATAAAATCACATGTATTACAAATAGTAAAAAAACTTTATTTTCTTTGCATGTTTAAATGATAGTAGCTTATATTTGATCTATTTATGGTGGTTTTAGAGATCCTTTTTATTCTCTCTGTAATTTTCACTTTTTCTTCTACCATTCAAGCAGTCAGCAATTTCTCTGCTTCCTTGTCTATAGATAGATTTGCAACTGGAAAGAAAGCAGAGTTGCTAACTAAACAGTCGCTTCTCAACTATTATTTCTGGAAATTGAAATCCACTGAGGGAATTTACAAAGTTCCTCTGAAGAAAGCAATAAAGGAAAAGAAACACCTTTGAAAGAAATATGAAGAGGGAAAGAATTTACCTAATAGACAGAGAGAATTCAACCTCTTCACTGAGATAAACAGTACAAACTGTGAGCCCACATGAAAGAGAGATGTAGGTTTTGGAGCACAGCACAGTAGAGGGTGCAAAGCACGAAAATGGATTGGTGCATGGTGCTCCCAACAGAGCTGGGCCCTACATATTGACAAAGATTCATGGATTTCAGGGAAATAGCATCAAGCCTTCAGACCTAGCACGCTCCAAGCAACCAACATTGTGTCTTTTTCCATTTTTGGTGGGCTCAAGAACCCAATTAAAATTAGCTCAACTTAATGAACACAGTTTCTATTTATTATACATATAAATGCTGTTCATATCTACTATCCAAAACATAACTTTAAATTGGTGGGCTACATTTATGAAAATTCACTAAACTCTTTAATAACCAAAATTGCTTATGACATTAAATACCAAATAAAATGTGCCATTGAACAAAGTTTTGTGAGGAATAAGTCACTTGCCCAGAAAAATTAGCCAATACATGATAGATTTTACTAGATAATGGGTTGCTGTCATGGAAAGGGTATATTCCTTATGTATTCATATATGAATTATCTCTAATATATCTACCTCTAGAGTTCAAGTCACTGACAGAATACCAAGTCCCCAATTTTCATAGACGAACTTAAGAAAATATACGGACTCTTACAAAGTATTACAAGTGCATGTATTTTTAAAAAATAGTTGAAATAAACATTTTTATTTTCTGGCTAAAACTTTAATTTCCCAGGAAATCTAATTAATAGGTCAATTTATGGATATTCATTTCTTCCAACTTTGAAATTGCTTCAGAGCTTACATCAGCATATTATGTAGATAATAGAAAATAATAATTTTTCTTTAGATTTTGGAATTTGACACATTTAATTGCCTACTGAATTTTGGATTTTATTAACACTTGTTTTAAAGATAATTATGCAAGGGTCCATTTTTTAGTTTAATCTTGCTCAGTGCTATCTAAAGATGCTACTGCTGTTCAGAGGAGTGTATCATTACTCAGAATGAAATGATTTATTAAGTACTTAAGGCAAGCTAAATCCGTACCAACTCAGTGCCAATTATATGTGAATGCTAACTTGGTTTGAGCACTGTACATTTTAATGTAAAATGTTATTTATATTGTTATTTAAGTTAATACTTTTAATATTGTTGGGTGTTTGCAAAATTTTATATTTAATTTTAATATTTTTCTAAGTGAAAGTAAAAATAAAACTAAAAGTACATGTGGGCATCTTTTTTGAAAATAGGCTTGGAGTCAGAAAAAATCCTTGAAAGAGTACAAAACTATTAATAAAAAAATTTAATTATACACACATTTGTTTACTTTCAGTTAACAAACTTTTCTGAGTACACATTTACGTACCTGGCAAGATTCTCTAGAAATAGGAAATAATAAATTTGTTCTGATATGGCACACACAAATCTCTCAAAATTTAATTAATGGTTATTCATTTAATTAATAAATAGTTATTCATTAAATTATAAAAAATGTAAATAACCATTGAATTCTCTTTCACCTGCCATAATCTGTGCCTCTGAAATAGGTGTCAATTATTTCTTATTAATTAAGTTGAATTGAAAACCTAAAACATGGATATGGTAAAACATTGCAAAAAGTAGTAAAACTCTTCCACTGATCACTAGTAAAATACAATTTGGAAAATTTAAATCAATAGACCAAGAATTTAGAAGCATGTAATAGATGCATATGGGTTTATATTTCCATATAACACACTAAGTTCAAATATACATTAAAGAAACCATGTATATACATGTATGGTGTTTATATAGCTAAGTACCTAGAAATTGTTATATAGTGTCATAATAAAAATGCTTATGTGAATACATTTGCAACAGTAATAAATTAATATTGAGATACTAAGAGCTACAATAGAATTGTAGAATTGTACAATAGAATTCAATTGTACCATAGAATTGTCAACATAGTCAACAAAAATTTTAAGTGTTTATGTTGGGCATAGCAACCTGAATGCCCTTTTTCACATTTTACATAGAGATTGATATTGAAAGCATTTTCCCTTATAAGACAAAGAATTTTTTTTCCTCTTCTAATATTCCTTCTTTTTAAAAAAAAGATTTTATTTATTTATTTATACAAGCACTGGGTACAGTCAGAAGTGCGGGAGGGCGAGAGAATTCACCAGAGCCAGAGCGGGGAACAGAGCAGGCAGACTGACGAAATACACTGCTGAGGGGAGCAGCAAGTGAGACAGGAGAGGTCTGCATGCCCTGTGGGATCCTCGCTGGCGGCTGAGGATCGAATCGATACTGCAGAGGCTGCCGGCAGCTTCACAACCCAGAGCTCAACCACTGCGCCACCAGGGAGGCCCTCTTCTAATATTCTTTATTGAATCATCGACACCAGGTCAACCAAGCTTGCACCTTTAGGAATGAGTGCTGAAGTCTCTTTCTCCTCAATCTTACAACTATTGATTGTTAAGTTCATATACATTTATCTCTATAATAATCTTCGTCATCTTTCTTACCATATCATTTATTTATATTTTGCTTATCTAACTTTTTAGACCCATTTATATATCTTGTCCATAACTATCTTCAATTGTTTTTTTAAGATTTATTTCATTCATTTATGCATACAAGAACTGGGGTATAGGTGAGAGGTGCAGCGGAGAGGTGGTAAGAGGATTCTTATGAACAGAACAGGCAGACTGACTGAAATAAATGTGTCATGTGGGTTAGCTTCTTGACTGGGATGGAACTGGTGCTGCAGTGGCTGCTGCTAACTTCATAGTGCTGGGACTTAATCCCTTGTGCCACCAGGGATGCCCCTATCTTTTCCATTGTTGCCAAGCTATAAGCGACATCATATCTGTCCTTAGACTGCTAAAACAAAACACCATGGGCGGGGGACTTCAAGAAACAAGAATTTATGTCTCATAGTTCTGGAGACTGGACAACAGAGATCAGGATGCCAGCATGGTTTAAGAGCCCTCTTATTTGACTATTTTGTTTCCTCACATGAAGGAGGGGTGAGGGACCACTATGATAGCTTCTTTATGAACACACTAGAACCATTTACAAGGAATCCGCTTGAGACTTAAACATCTCCCAACAACCCAACCCCTGCTATCATTACATTGGGCATTAGGATTTCAACATATGAATTAAGTGGTATACAAATATTCAAACCTCAGAGAAATCCTTTCACTATATAGGAACTCAGTGGCTTCTCCTATGTACTAGAATAATTGACCAGGTCTTTTCCATCACACTTAAACCCATCACAGGATGTCTGCCCACGAAGCTAGACTAGCTCACATTTATGATCAAACACAAAACTGCTTCTATGAATGACAACTGTCACATTCTGTGTAGCTATTTTTTTTTCTTTTATTCATAATTTGCATTGTGTTCCTTCCTTTAATAGTTGATTTTTTTTTTTTTTTTTTTTTTGCTGCCAGGAACATTCTGCCCTTATTCCTTGATAAGCATACTCCTACTTAATGTTCTGGGCTGATATCTGGTTAAATGTCATTGTCTGAGGGACAATTCACTTCTCTATCCTTTCATACACTCTAAGACTCAATATACTTTGATAATCCCTAGACTTAGAGTATTTCTCTTTCATTTTAATTTTAAAAATTTATAAGATTTTATACGAGCATTTTTTAGTATACACGGAACTCCTATTGATGGAGTGATTTAACATGATCCTTTCTCTACATAACAATTTACAGATGTCAATACATACAAAGTCCCTAAATCCAAAGAGTAAGTATAGAAAAGCAGACAAACTTTTCTTTAGAGAAAGTGAAAATATGAATTGTACCATTATAATAAAGGCTGTGCAGTAGGAAATTAGAACACTGGTTTCTTATTGGCATTTAAAAAAATGTATTCAGCTATTAGAAAATGAACTCTTGCCATTTGTGACAACATGGATGGTCGTGAGGGGATTGTGTTAAGTGAAATAAATCAGAAGGAAAAAGACAAATACCAGATAATTGCATTCATATGAGGAAGATAAAGAAACAAAGTAAGAGCCAACAAAGTAAAACAAAACACAAAACAAAAACATCCCTTGGTTTCTCAGCTTGGTAACCTCAGCAGAACTGAGGTTACCAGGGGAAATGATTTGGGGTTGGGAGCAAAGGGTGAGGGGTTCCATGAACTGTAATGGCTTGGTCTCATATCTGAAGAAATGGGAACCTGAACTCCTAAAACATATATATTGTAAACCAATACTGACTCAATAAAAATAAATGTCAAAATTAAATATAAAAAGTAAATTATATTCTTTTTGATATTATAAAAGTGATATTTGTATCATAACAATAATAAAAAGAAGACTGATAGAGTAGTTTAAAGAACATCAGTGAGGTAGCAAGGGTTTTTAACTAAAACCCCTGCAATATCCAAATAGAAAATTCAATTGCGATTAAAAAATAACATTCTTCCTAGGACTAAGGTTTTTAATTACTATTTAAATCTGAAGAATCTTTGTCACTATAATTTTCAATGAGAACGTAATGAAATTATGCATTCGTAATTCCATATTTCCTTCGTTATATATGGAATTTTATTGCATGCCATTTATACATGTACATACAATATATGTAATATTATACTGAAAGTAAATATGTTTCATAAGTTTTCAATTCAATCATCCTTCTTTTTCCTTAGATAACTATATTTAAATTTTATCATGATCTTTTTCACTTTCGATTATTTCATGCAATGAAGACACAACAAAAGAAAAATTACATTTTATTTATTTGCTTTTTTATTGAAGTAATGGTGGTTTATAATTCTCTATAGGTTTCAGTATACAGCATTATAATATCCTTTCTGCATGTACTATAAAATGATTACCAGCAAAATCCTAGTTTCCATCTTCTACCATTCTACCAGATTTACCCACACTCTCCCACTTCCCTTATGTACCTATCATTTCATTCTTATAGTCTGAGTGTATCTTTGTTTTCTTTGTTCATTTGTTTTATCTCTTTATCTTTTACCTAAGAGGGAAAAAGGACAATATTTTTCTTTCTTCGCCTGACTTATTTCACTTAACATAATACCCTCAAGGGCCATTTCTGTTCTTGCAAATGACAAAGTTTCACTGTTTTTAATAGCTAAGTCATATTTCATTGTGTGCAAATATACTGCATCTTCTTTATCTAATCATCCCTTTACAGGCGCTTAGGTCATTTCTAAATCTTAGCTATTACAAATAGTGCTTTAATGAACATATGGGGGTGTATATAGCTCTTTAAATTATTTTTTACATATTCTTTAGGTAAATACCTAGAAGTGGAATAGTTGGGTCATATTCTGAACTTTTTCTTTTCAAGAGATCCTATCATAACATAACACATTTCAATTGTTGCTGTTATATACAAATTTTAATTCAGGTAACTCAAATGATACAATAATAATATGCAAATTATTACTATTCTTTCTACTTGCAGTTTTGGCACTATTCTTTACATTCTGGGGTTCTGTTCATCTAAAGATTTTGTTTACATGGGAGAAAAGCTTTCATCAGGAAACTCAACAAAGATACTATTAAACTGGTCATTATGGTCCTCTCAAAGTGGTTAGAACAGTGATCCTTAATTGAGAAGTATATAATAAGATTAAGATAACTCGTCACTAATTACTAAGAACATATTGGATGGCTGCAACAAAGCGGTTGCATGAAACCCACTTCTAGAATTCAAAGAGTTCAGTGGAATTCCTCTTAGTATTCTATTTCCTATAGCAATGGTCAATAGGAAAAAATTCTATATCTATAAAGGGGCTTAGAATCATCAAGAAATAAAATTTGAGCAACCCACCAGCTAAAGTACAAGAATCAAAATACTAAATGAAGACAAGTATATTATATAATGTATTATCTTAAAAAGGGAAGTGATAGATGTGGGATCTTGTATTTCTGAATCATACACACACACACACACACACACACAAGATTGCTACCTTAACAAAAAAATAATTGAAAAATAGTAATAGACAATTAAAATTGTATTTTAATATAACTTGAACAGATAATATCAAATAATACTCTTAAAACTGGGTAACATATCTGAACATTTCACCAAAATAATTATATAAGTGGCAAATAAACAAATGAATAAATGTTCATTGAAGAAATGCTAATTAACAGCACATTTGTATCCAACCACACACCCAATAGAATGGTTGAAACTAAAAAGTCTGAATATAAAGTGCTGGCAAGAATGATACTGAAAATCTCACACATTGCTGATGTGAATGCAAAATGGCACAACCACTTTGGAAATCAGCAAACTAGTTTGAAACAGTTATATATTATAGTTGATAAGAAAAATTCATGTTTTTATTTCAGACTTATTACAAGTTATTGAGGGAGGAGATTTACACAAAAGACCTCAAATATTTATTATTTCAATGTACTTAATATTACCATCAACAACTGTTATTAAAAAGAAGAAACTCTACAGCTAAAATAACTCTTGCAAGTCCTCACGAGTAGGTAAGTGGTGCAGATTTGTCAGGAATTTTCCTTTTTCTCTAAAATGTGATGTGGTGTACAGTGCTACATTTAATCAGATTCTCAGCAGTTGAATACAATTTCAGCCTTCAAAGAACCCAAATACACAAAACTCACAATACCATAAATACACAAAATTTATTTCTCAAAATTAAAAGTAGATTTTCCAAATTTCCTAATGCAAATTACTAATTTCTTTGACCGTCAACAGGTGGCCTGTTTTCCAAAACAGGGTAGTGTTATCAAATATACTTGGGAAAAGTCAAGAGAGTAACATAGTTAAAAGTAAAATACAACAAGATCTTCAAAATTTTCTTGTGCCAATTAATGTAAATAACTAAAACAACATATAGTAGGTACCAACTTCTACTTGGATTTTATTTACTACAATCAATACTTAAATCATACATCACCTTGCAGAACTTAAATCTAGTTTAGAATGTGTCCTTAATACTTTTCTATAAAATATAACTATAATGGAAATCAATTGAACTGGCACTATTAAGTTTAGGATTTAAGAGGTTATTTAACCAATAAAAAATGCTTTTAGCATCCTTCTCAGAAATTTTTTTCTGGAAACAAAGATATATCAGAATGTTAAAAGGAACTGTTCTTAAGCATTGTGCATAATAGTAAAGTATAGGTCACAACCTGAAAGCTCATAAGCAGAAGGGATAATGAACGTATGGAACACCCATTATCTGAAAAATTCTATTGCAATTAAAGAAACTACATCTGTATGTTTTAACATTGCAGGATCTCTGGAAAATTACCAAGTATAAAAGTGTGATATAATTTATGTCTCATAATACCATTTAAATAAAACTAAAGAAAATTAAAACCCACAAAGTAATACTAAATAAGATCTATTGCCACACTTCATAGATGCTTAAAAATGAATAGAATTCTATACAAGAAACCCACAAAAGTTATACCTGTAAATGGGAGAGGAAATATGACTATATATATATATATATGGATAATTCAGTTTATTGATTATTACATACTTTAAAAGAATATGCTTTTATATGTTTTTGATGCAAAATGTATAGGCAAGAAAAAGACAAGAAACAAATATGTCAAAGTATTAGCAGCAGATAATTCAGGAAAACTGAAATAGTTTTGAAATTGTTTCATCTTTACTGTTTTTGTATTCTTCAAAATTCCCAAAATAAAATAAAAGAGAGAAAGGAAAGCTATTAAATTTTTTTATTATCTCCCTCATCTACTTTCCAATGATTCAATGAGTTACAACCTGTGGAAGAGTGATTTGCATGTTAAGTTAAGTAAAGGAGATTTCATAATTAGAGAAGTAATAAAGACAAAAATAAAAGTGTATGCCCTTAGAATTTGTAAGAATAGGCAATCCAATTGAGTAAATAATGAGCCTACTACTTCATCCTTGTGAGACTGCCCAAATTAAAGAACAAGCAAAACAGAAACAACAAGGAGGGGATGTGTGTTAGAAAACAGAAGGCAGGGAGAACACAGTGGACTATGGTGGAAGAATGTAGGTGATTTCATGGTGGGAAAACTATGATGACCACACCTTATGGGCAAAATCCTACATTGTAAAAAAACAAACAAGGATGTAAAATAATGGTACATCATTAATAAAGTTTAAAAAATTAAAAATAATGAGCATATGTTTTTAAAAATATCAAATCAGTATTATTTCAAAAGCTTTTTGGGTACAACAAATGCTAAGTGGGTGGACAGATTAAAATAATTCAACATATAGTATGTACAATAGAGAAAGATAATTATTACAAAATATGGGGGGCCCATGATATTTGCTGTGTATGGAGAAGTAACCTAACTGCTTTGGTGTGTGCTGGGAGTCACAGGTGATACAAAGCTGAGACTAGAACAAATTAGAAATTAGCCAGATTTATTTTAAAATAGATATACCATCTGATCCAGCAATCCCACTCTGAAGGATCTACCCAAAGAATGCAAAGCCACTAATTCGAAATGATAAGTTCACTCCCGTGTTTATTGCAGTACTACTTAGAATTGCCAAGTTATGAAAACAGCCCAAGTGCTTGAGATAGATGAATGGGTTCAGAAGATGTGATGTATATATAGATGATGAAAAACCACTCAGTTACAAAGCAAAAAACAGATGAAATCTTGCCAGGATAACATGGATGGAACTGCAGAGGATTATGCCAAGTGATATAAGTCCGATGGAGAAAGACAAATAGCAGATGAATTCACTCATATGTGAAATGCAAAAAAAAAAAATAATAATAAAACAAAGGAACAGACAAATTAAACCAAACAAACCCTAGAAATTTGATTGTAGAATTGAGACTACCAGAGTAAGGAGGAGGCAGGGCAAAAGAGAGAGAAAATCAGTGAGGCCTGGTGGAGGATTACTGGTGCTTTGTTGGTAACAAACATTAGAAAGGTTGTGAATCTTTGCCTTTGAGGAACATACAGGGTTGTCAACCAGTTACTTTAATTAAAAAAAGAACTACAATTTTAAAAAAGGAAAGGAGAAATTAGTCAGGTGATCTTGAGGTATAACAGAAACGGCAAAGTGACAAAAGAACAAGAGAAACATTTGTGACTGTGAGTTTCTTGAGAAGAGTAACTGAAAATTGTTAGTTTTCATGCTGAAACTCCAAATCTAACAGAATAGGAACAATCTTATTTTATTCAATATAAGTGAATCAAAGAACTAGTGAATCACCCATTAATTCCTGCTTTGTATTTGCAAGATGAGACTAATACTTTTTGTATGATCATAAGAAGCTGTTAGGAATCAAAAATGTAGATATTTCTAAGTGTAAAAGGAATCCCCTATTTCAAATGTATTCTCTATAAAATATTTATTTATTTATTTATTTATTTATTTATTTATTTATTTATTAAAGATTTATTTCTCTATTCAAGAACTGGGGTACAGGCCAGAGGTGCGGGAGGGTAAGAGGATTAGCCAGAGATAGAGCAGGGAGAAGAACAGGCAGCAGACCAAAAGCACTGCTCAGGGGAGCAGAGGGAGCAACAGGAGAGGTCTGCTGCGCCATGTGAGTTTCTCCCTGGCTGGGTGGGAATCGAACCCATGCTGCAGAGGCTGTGGACAGCTTCTCAGTGCTGAGCTCCACCTGCTGCACCACCGGGGAGACCTTCTATAAATTTTTAACTATGCATTTTAACTTCAGAAATGTCACTGCTTTGAACATAGCCACATTTTAATTTTATATTTGCCTTAAATGTTCCTTGATAAAATCAGTATTTCAAGTTGCTTGGTAATATTTATCACAACATAAAGTTAAATGCATTTTAATATTATTTATTTTACAACTAAATGAGTAATATAAAATATTATTAAACTACAATATATTATGATATATTAACTATTACTCTACTAATGATATGTTCATTAGCATGAAGTTACACAACTGCGAAGTGATGTGGAAGCAGATTACCAAATATATTTATATTTTAAAAATGAAATAAGAGAATGAAAAACAAACATAAGAAAATTATTCACTTAAAATGTGAAAATTAGACTTTCTAATTCCTTAATGTTGAGCGTTTTAGATCATTTGGCAAAGCTACTTCCTTTACTGCTATTTAAAAATGATTCTGTGCATGCAGAATTATGATAATTATTTTTTCATAAATGAATTAAGATATCTTAGTTGAAATCCTAAAATAAATATTTTTTATTGAATTAACCTGTCAAATCATCAAGGATTTTTAAATCCTTAAAGTAGCACTTCTAGTTACTAGGATGGATGTTAGATAATATTTGGTGCTTTTAAAGTGATCTATTATTCGCAAACACAAATAACTGTTTTCAATTTAGAAAAATTACTAAAACCTGAACAATGTGAGTTCAATAAGACAAAATGAAAAACACAAAAACAGAATCTACATAAAACAGAACGACAACATCTTTTGTTAATTCTGTTTCACATAAATGACAGCTCACATGTATTTTGTGATATGCTTTTCTCAACCATACCCTGGAAATATTGTCCTTTAGTTCCTATAGGCTTATATTTTACTTTCAAAGACCACATGTTATACAAGATTTGTTAAATACATAATTTGCTTAGCTGTCATTTTGCTAACAAATATTTACGTTGATTCAGAAGTTTTTGTTAAAATATAGCTATGAGGCTATTTGGAAATTTATCTTTTCCATATTTATGTGATATTTTCTTAGGATAGAAAAAAAATGATGTTACTATTTCTTTTTATTTATTTATGCATACAAGAACTGGGGTGTAGCCCAGAGGAATAGGGGGGTGAAAGGATTCACCAGAATCCTCTCTGATCCCCACAGAGAGGGGATCAGAACAGGCAGATCTACTGAAATACACTACTGAGGTGGGGAGCAGTGGGCAGAGACAGGAAATGTCTGCTGTGCCATGTGGGTGAGCTCCCTGGCCAGGGATCAAACTCATGCTGCCGCAACTGCTGATAGCTTCATAGTGCTGAAACTTAACCCCTTGCACCACCAAGAAGGCCCAATGATGTTACTATTTCAAGGAAACTGGACTAAGCTCAATCATCATTCAGGTTCACTCTCAGACAGGCTCAGTTCTTGGTTCCTACTTTGTGCTCCTTTATCTCTGTGCTACTAATATTATGTGGGCTTGCCAAAGAGCAGTGCTATTCACTCTTTTATATCTTTAATAGCTTAATATTTAACAACTTAGCATTTAATAAATATCTCTTTATTCAATGACTGCTGATAGAATATAAACAACTATGTTAGATATGTAAGTTTGAGAATCATTGCAAATAAATTTGGATTATAGATTTCCAAAGGTTCTCTGGGATATACTGGAGATGAGGCAACCCCATACTAGGGAGATTTTAATGGTTCTAATAGATATAAAGACATAAATAAATAGATAAGGGGCTTAAGTAATAATTAAGTAGCATAAGCAATATGAATATTAGCTGGGTTTCTCTCTATATAATTCCAAGTATGGAATTCTACCTACGTATAGAAAAATAGATAAAATTTAAATGTCTTTTAATACATTCATAAGCGTTTTTGATCCTTTGATTGCCTTTACTGAAAAATATTTATATTCTGGTCCAAAGTTGCTGCTATGGACTGAAATGTGTACCCCCCACAACCCCTCCCCAGGATTCATATATTGAAGTCCTAACCCCCAATGTGAGAAAGTAATTGAAGATACAGCTTTGGAGGTAATTAGATTTCAATAAGATCATAGGCAGACTGATGAAATTAATGTTTTTATGGCTTATCTAAGAAGAGACCAGAAATGATCCTTTGCTTGCTTGTGCTTGTGTGTTCTCTCTCTCTCTCTCTCTTCCTCTCTTCTTCTCTCTCCCTCTCTTTCCCCCAACCCCCATGTGAGGACACAGTGAAAAGGCAGCTACTCAATGTGTGATATCTTGCTAAGGAGTCCCAAGCTGATTACAGCATTAAGGACTATAGAATATTGAGATAAATCTTTTCACTAATCCAGGTGTCTAAGATAACACAATATTTTTTCAGGGTTGGCTTAGGTACCTGGATGTTTAAAGAATGTCTTTTTTAATAATTACAAATAAGTGTAATTATACAATATATAGAATTCCTATTCCAGGAGAAAGTTGATAATGTTCTAATTTTCTTAACACTTTAGTTCAATTTTTAAATCTCTAGATAGTTATACAGAACCATCGTACTCCAGGTACTATGAGAATTAGAGACCTGCAGTCTCGAGAAAATTTTTACCACCCTATTAACAACCTACTTATGAAAATTTGGGGTTAACTACCTAAAATGAAGACTGGGGCTATTACCCAGATCTAGGGTTATCCACAGAAATAATGTATTGAAGAAACCAATTTATATAGCAGGAGGGCAAATATGTAATTACAGAGTATGTAATTTCAATATGTGAGTCCCACTCATTTCTCTTTGAAGCCTTAGGTCTCTATCCCATTTCTAACCTCAAGATAAAAACCCTCTTTTTTATTTACTTTAGAATTTACTTACATGTAGATTCTCCACATATATGTCATTGAATCTGTTCTTTTCTTCTACTAATCTGTCTGATGTTAATTTGATTGCTTTGCCAGCCCAAGAAGAACCCAGGGGGTAGAGGGAAATTTTCTCTCCACCCCTACACCTTTAAGTAGACACAGATTTATTTCTGTTGTGATGGGAAGGTTCTAAAATACGATTGTGGTGACAGTTAAACAAATAATGTGCTAAAAGTCATTGAACTACACACTTAAAACTGGTGACTTTAATGCTATGCAAGTTACACCTCAATAAAGCATTTAAAAAGGGATATTATTTTGGTCTCACTCATAGCAGGAATCTAGAAAACTTAAATAAGGGACCAGGAAAATGAATATAAGAAAGTGAAAATCAAAATCAACAAAAAACTATGAACCAGAGACACTTTTTGGGGGGTGGGGGGCGGGAGGGGAAGGATTGGGGTCAGAATGGGGCGTTTGCAATTGTATGGGGGAATATAAAAATAAAATTTAATATTAAAAAAAAGAAGTAAACAAAAAAAAGGGAGCTATTATATAAGTATTTATGTTTTTTAGAGGTGAAAATAAAAAATAAAATATACTCCTGCTTGTAGGAGAATACAAATCTTAATTCTTTTTGTTACTTTGTAAAAGTACCACACTTGAGTCACAATAGTAGTTTAATGTAATATGAAAAATTGTTAAATATTGAGCTCCTTTATTATGTCCACCTGCCATGAAAATTAAGGATGGTTACAAGTAGCAGCTAGAAACAACATGCAAAATATCTATATATTGATAATCTGACATATGCACTTCATTATAAAATCTATAAATCCTTCCAAACCTTTAAAAGCAGCCTTTAAACAGCTAAAGACTTTGCCATCCTATAAAATTTCTTACAACTTTAAAACATTTTAAAGTTGATTAACTGATTAACTTTAAAGTTGATTAACTGATTAACTTTAAAACTGATTAACTATTTCAAATAAATCAACAGTTAGATATAATGCAAGGGCAAAAAGTTTCATATACCAATTCACAGTGACCATATATCAAACATTTAAAAAAATCCATTCCATTACAGAAGAATATTATCCCCTTGTTTTTATTGTTTCATTTAAGGAAAAAAAATAGATATCAAGTGCATTTACAACTTAGAAGTGATTTGTTACCTACAGCGCAAGACTAAGGTTTGCAATAATTGTTTTGACATTAACAATGCTTTCAAGGCATAAGTATTTTGTTCTTTTGTTTGTTTCTTAATTGTTGTTGTCTCTCCTGGAGAATGAGAATTGATCAGTTCTGTCTTGTCTCTTACATTACAGATCTTGAAAAGTCCTTAAGGTGACATTTCAATAGCAGCCTCACAATAACTTGACTATTTTTGTTTCTCTTACTCAAAGACAGATGAACCAGAAAAATTAAAGCAAATGAGAAAGCATATTTACATACACATCCATGTTGTTGTTTTTTTAACTCATCTATGTAATGGAAAAATGCATAGATGACTAGCTCTGAGAAATGGTTTACTACTGAATGTATAGTGATTGTGAACACATATATGTCTATGCTTATTTTTAAGCTGGGCTGCCCATCAATGACCTGACCTACTTGTCTATGTTAGAGCTTGAACCTGAGATTTGCTGTCTCTCCTGTCTGTTCATCAATATCTCTGTGTCTGTATTTGCTTGTCTGTGCTTATCTGTCTGTCTCCTCATCCAGTGTAGATTATGAGGTAAGTTTCTAGTTGTCCCACTGTCAGTTCTTATCAATCTGTCTCATGTGTGTGTCAGTCAGCCCATTTGCATGTATGTTGGGCTTATAGATATTATCTATAGGTATGTGTCAATCTGTCTTTGTATTTGTTGGTCTATCCATGATTCAGTCTTTGTGTATAGCTAAATGCAGGTTAAGATTTTTCCTTATAACAAAAACAAAGAGAAGCCCCAACAACTGGGAGAACATTTTTGCACACAACACTAATGATAAAGGACTGATCACAAAAATCTGCAAAGAGCTGATGAGACTCAGCAACAACAAAGAAAATAATCCGGTCAAAAAATGGGCAGAAGAGCTAAAAAGAAACTTCTCTGAAGAGGAAATGCAAATGGCCAACAGACATATGAAAAAATGTTCAACATCACTTGTAATCAGGGAAATGCAAATCAAAACTACCATGAGATACCATCTCACACCAGTGAGAATGGCACATATTAAAAAAACTAGCAACAACAAATGTTGGCGAGGGTATGGAGAAAAAGGAACTCTTCTGCACTGTTGGTGGGAGTGCAAACTGGTCCAACCACTATGGAGAGCTGTGTGGAGATTTCTGGACCTACTGAACATAGAGCTTCCATATGATCCAGCAATTCCACTCCTAGGTATTTACCCAAAGGACACAGAAACATCAATTCCAAAGAACACCTGCACCCCTATGTTTATAGCAGCACTGTTTACAATAGCTAAGCTTTGGAAACAACCCAAATGCCCAAAAATAGATGACTGGATCATGAAGATGTGGTACATATATACCATGGAATATTACTCAGCATTCAAAAAAGATAAACACATGCAATTTGCAGCAACATGGATGGCGCTGGAAGGGATCATGCTCAGCGAAATAAGCCAAAAAGAAAAAGAAAAATACCGGATGGTCTCACTCATAGCAGGAATCTAGAAAACTTAAATAAGGGACCAGGAAAATGAATATAAGAAAGTGAAAATCAAAATCAACAAAAAACTGAACCAGAGACACTTTTTGGGGGGTGGGGGGCGGGAGGGGAAGGATTGGGGTCAGAATGGGGCGTTTGCAATTGTATGGGGGAATATAAAAATAAAATTTATTATTTAAAAAAAAAAAAGATTTTTCCTTTATGAGCCTCCCTGGTGGCGCAGCGGTTGAGCGTGGTTCCATCCCCGGCTGCCGGACGAGGGTCCCACATGGCGTGCAGACCTCTCCTGCCACCCACTGCTCCCCTCAGCAGTGTACTTCGTCACTCTGCCTGTCCTACTCTCCACTCTAATTCTGGTGTATTCTCTCACCCTCCTGCGCTTCTGACTGTACCCAGTGCTTGTATAAATAGATAGATAGATAGATAGATAGATAGATAGATAGATAGATAGATAGATAGATAGATAGATAGATAGATAAATGAAAAATATAAATAAATAAAACTTAAAAAAAAAAAGATTTTTCCTTTATGTCAATTTTATCTAGACTCTACCCCATGGTCTGTATTAGTAGTTATCAAAGGTTTGACGATAGCTAGATGGATTACTAAACAAAAACAAGACTTGAAACTAATGCTAAATACAAACATTATCAGAATACAAGGAGAATATACAGTAACTTAAACATTTCAAAATTTTTATGTGGGTATGTCCCAGTTTCCAGCATTATTCTCAACATTCAGCCTACACCTACTCTCATTGAAAACCTAGAAATAATTAACTTCCTTAATCTTCTACAATGCTATCTTTACAGATCATGTAAATTTTACCTATTACAGCCTATTTTTCTGTTCCTAGACAATCCAAATGTTGACCCCATAAGGATAATACAAAGGGGAAAGCTAATTCCCAGTAGAACATTTTCTAAAGCTTGAATTACTTCCTGGGGAGTCATACTAAGTGGAAGGAGGGTATGAAAAAGCTGGAAGATAACCTAGGGTGGAAGTTAATTCTCTAATTCCTATGTACTCCAGGATCCCTTTGCCAGTGAGATGAGAAGATGCTTCTCAATATTCTGCCTGTGAACTAAAGGTCTGCTTTTCAAATCCTCCTTGGATAACCTTAGAAAAACTATACACTTCACTCATAGACAAGCATACAACCACTCTCACATACACATTCACAGGCTACTCACATATTTCTTAAAGACCAAAATCATATACGGAGACAATAACTCTAAATTCATACAAATTAAGTATGATTCCAGGATATTACAATGCATTTGTCCCAAAGAAATTTTACTTTGGTTCAACTCTGTAAGTTCCAGGATACTATTAGTTAAAAAATAAGAGGGCTCATTATAATAATTTCCTAAACAATAATAGGGTATATTAAATTTCTGCATATAAATAAGGATGTATTTTAATTGTGAAATAAAATTTATAATTAAAAACTTGAATTAAGACTCATTATTTGTATTGATAGAATTTGCCAAGTGATTGACAACCTTCCACTTGATGATGATTATATTTTTATAATCAATATGGGCATTTGATAATATCACCAGGATTCTAGTGTGCAAATGAGTTGACAGAAGAGTAATTTATGAAATAGGTCAACTGTACTTATATCAGTGTGAATGCTGGCCTATTTTTCTTTCCAAAGATGTTCTACCAAATTTGAATTTGGCTAGAAAATGTGTCTCAGTTCTACAAAAATACTGAAGGCATATCAGATGTATTGATGAAATTAAAAAGGACAACCCAAGAATTCACACAACATACAGCATATGTTTCTTAGAATTAAAGCAGAATTGCCACCTGGCAAAGTTTTTATTCAAACAGGTCTTTCTACAAACATTTAAATCTACTACCTGTTGATACCAATAAAATGAACAGAAAGAATTGAGAAGAACCAGTAGTCAGTTTGATTATTCATTATTTCTCCATGTAACATGAAATATAAAATTAAGTGTTATCTACAGGCAAACATAAAATTCTTTTGAGTTTAAATTAAACATTTTGTTAAAATTAACTTCTTTGATAGCATCTTTTCCCTACTCATTTATTATATGATATTTGGGGGGGGAAAGTCCTAAAAGTGATAAATCATGTCTTCTAAAAAGACAAACAGAAAATACATAATTAACTAGACAACTATCATACTCATTACATTTTCACAAAGACGTGGAATTAAAGCTTTGTGTTATTTCCTCCCTCGTCACTGGATTTTACTTGATATGTATTCTTCATAATTTTCACAGCTCTTGTTACAGTAAACATAAAACTCTACCATGTTTTGAGAACCATTATAGTATAGTGGTCAAATGCCTGATTCTGGACCAGAGATTCTATATCCAAAACTTAATCACCAAAGTTATTTACAACACTAACCATGTGTAGTTGCTTCATATCTCTTTGCCTCTACTTCCCGACCAGTAAAATAACTATCTTAAAAGGTTGTCGGTATGGGCCTCCCCGGTGGCGCAGCGGTTGAGCGCTGGGTTGCGAAGCTGCCCTCATCCTCTGCAGTGCCGGTTCAATCCCCAGCTGCTCCCTGGCCACCGGAGGAGGGTCCCCTATGGCGCGCAGACCTCTCCTGCAGCCCGCTGCTCCCCTCAGCAGTGTACTTCGGTCCTTCTGCCTGCTCTGCTCCCTGCTCTGGTTCTGGTGAATTCTCTCACCCTCCCACACTTCTGACTATACCCAGTGCTTGTATAAGTAAATAAAAATAAATCTTTAAAAAAAAAAAAAGGTTTGATAAATGTGAGAAAATGCATGTTTGGAATCGTCTTTAGCCAAACAAGCTGGATTTGATATATATGAACTACTATACATATATATATATATATATATATATATGTGTGTGTGTGTGTGTGTGTGCGTGCGTGTGTGTGTGTGTGTGTATGTATATATGTACTATATATATTTCAGATAACATTCTAATATTAGGAGTTTATAGTTTCCATTTAAAAGTGAAGCTACAGTGCTCTAATTAGATATCCACATTAAATTGAAGTATTTGGAAGAACATAGCAAAAGAAAAGGGTCAGGTCATATTTTTAGACAAAAGTCATACATTTGCAAAGTAGACCTTCTGATGTAATAACATGGAAATTATTGGCTATCTTTTATACAAATATTGGAAGACTTTCATGTTATAAAACAAAGTTTGGCAAACTATTCTCATAGTCAAATATGGGTCCTAATGCCACTTTATTTCCTTCTTTTTTTCCCCTAATCTTTTTATTTTTTATTTATTTTTTTTTAAAGAGGCACTAGACTTGGGACATTTTATTTTATTTATTTATATTTGTTTGTTTGTTTGTTTATACATGCACTGGGTACAGTCAGAAGTGCGGGAGGGTGAGAGAATTCACCAGAGCCAGAGCAGGGAGCAGAGCAGGCAGAAGGACCAAAGTACACTGCTGAGGGGAGCAGCGGGCAGCTGCGGGCAGCTTCGCAACCCAGCGCTCAACTGCTGCACCACCGGGGAGGCCCACCCCTAATCTTTTTAAAAGATGAGTAAGGAGAAGAGAAGGAAGAAGAACAAGAACATGTGCAAAGACCATATGATGTATACAATATCTAAAATGTTTATTAGTTTTCTAGGGTTGCTATAAAGAAGTTATCATTATTGGTATAATGAATATTATGAGGATTAAGCAATTTTTTTTCATAGTTCTAGAGGTCAGAATTTAACATGCAGATTTTGGTGGGGGGGTAATTTCTTCTGAGGCCTCTCTTCTTGGATTCTAATTAACTGTCTTCTCCCTTTTTCTTCAATATCTGTCCCTTTGTATATATCCGTGTCCAAATATCCTCTTTTAAGAATACTGGATTAGAACTCACACTAATTGACCTCATTTTAAATTAATCATCTCTCTTAAAAAAACTCCATCTCCAAATTTGGTCAGTTTTAGGTGCTAGGAACTGGAACTTAAGCATATGAATTGTGGGTGAGGGACATAATTGAGTCCATAACTTATACTATCTAACCTTTTACAATATGAGATTTGGGAGGCCCCTAAAAGTAGTCTCATAATGAGACAACAGAAAAGACTATATCAGCTGTTGGACTAGAAGTGATTATGCTACAATATAAACAAAAATATCTACTACCATTTTTGAGTGTTTTTATGAAAAAAACATATGCAATAGAACTTGAGTATATTTTGTCATTCATTATATGCTATCTTATGAATATTATTACTTCCATACATACTACACACACATTTACAGATTAGAAAACAGAGTTGGAATTAGAACCTCAGTTCTAAATATCTCAAAATTTGGAGTAATAAAAAAAAACAAGAACTTCAAGAATCTTTGGGAAAATGAAGTAAAAATCCTAAGCCTTCTCCTTAGTGTGAGTAGACACATTCATAGGTTTAAGAAAGAATTGGCACTGACAATAAACACTGACTCAAAAAGAAATGGCTTTTCAGAATGTACTTACTTTTTTGTTAAAATTTTGATTGAGTTGGAATGTGGTAGATACTTTCCTACAGTACATTGCAAGACAATTGCTTGATAGTTTCCCTTTATAAAGAAGACTTTTGTTTCCAAATTTCAATACAAGTATCTATAAAACCAATATGTGCTATGATAAAGTTACCTCCCATGTAACTCAGAATATTAAAAAAGGTTTTCTGTAGATGCTTAACTCAATATGAGATGGATCTGAGAAATCGAGATTCAGAATTTCTCAGCAGTCTTGTGACCTAAAGAAACAGCTTTGCACTTGAATTTGCATACTATTTTTGTAAAGATTCAAACTCTCAGTTAAGGTCAACATCTGGCTGGATTTAACATTCATGTTAGACAGTTTCACTCTCGTTAAATGTGCTTAGAGTTTTTTCAAAGCCAAAGCTGTTTTTTATTTTAATAAAAGTTTTCATATATTTGTTTTTTTGAGAGGCAGATTTGTATGCTTGCACTAATCTTTACAGTTGAAATTTGGGTCTATCATATTAGACAAACCACTACCACAAAACAAAATGCAAACATAAGGGGCAAAGAGCAGAAAATAATGAACAAGAGGATTTGAAGTCTTGCATATCTTCTGCAAAAAAGGGAAAATGTGGAAATAAGATCTGCATTCCCTGGTAAGTTATAATTGATAATTTAGCTATTTGATAGACATAGATAATATGTCAAGTAATTTCTCAAACTAATTTTAATTTCCAATTTCATCTATGCTTGGGTAATCTTTAGTCTTCTGTGGATTCTTCAGAATCAAGCAATAACTATGTGCTTTATACATTCCTTTTATTACTGAAAATGTTGGATAAATCAATCTATGATAATATATCTATACATACACACATATGTTGTGTGTATGTATACACACATATGTTGTGTGTATGTATAATTGAAGGAAAACAGGAGTCAAGGTGGTGTGAACTGGAACATTGTATAAGTGAAGCTCTATGATAAAACACATTCAAAAATAAGTACTATTCAATAAGCATATGTTGTATGCAAGTTATGTGTTGGTTACTTAATGTGCATGATATCCACTGAGACATAAGAATTTAAAAAGAAGAAACCATACACAATTGATAGGACAGAGTTATGGAGGAAATCTATTAATTTATATAAATTGCTTAACTGACTTAAATCTCAATTTTTTTACCCCCCCCCCAGGCCAATGATCTGTCTACTGTAATACTTTGAATATAGCAGAATTAGAGAAGAATTTGAAAACAAATGATCAGTCTGGGGTCCTCAGAAAACCTGAATGCAAATCATTGACTGAATATAGGACATTTCATCTTTTACATAGGAATAAGTAGTCTCTTTAGTGACTTAATTGCCATAATTGCCTTCCTTTGTGGGCACCAATTAGAAGTCCTGAAATATTAATAAACTGGTCAATTTAGGAGAAAATACCATCCCATGTTTTCTTCCTAAATAATGCTTTGAAGTGCCAAACCTATGGGCACTCAATAAATATTAAATATTTAACAGCAACTAGTAAAATGAAATTATGGTAATATATTTTGCAATGAAATCACCATAAGATGAAGTAAAACAACTTTTAGCACTAGACCTGAAAGCTAAGCAGATTTAGACAGCTATAGTTGGATAAGTGAATGAACTCTAAGAAGACTCCAGACACTAACATGACTGTGGTCAGAAAGGTTAATAAGAGGTCACAAAGATTAAAAAAAAAGTCAATTTGACAACAGAAACTGCCCCTCTGAATTTCATATCTATTCTATTCTTCTAATATCCAAAATGTAAATGAAGATATATTACTAAACTGCTCTTTTAACTGCCCGATGTCCAAATATGGAGTGACTATATACATTACTTAATGGTATTAACTTAATTTGAAAGAACAGAAAATATCTTCCCTGAAGTTATGCACCTGTTTTTTCTATGTGCCCTCTTTTGCACAGTCTGAGATTTTCAGAGGATCCAATTGTAATAAAATAAATAAATAAAGAATGTTAATCACTTTTCCTCTGGCATTCATAAGTCATTGAATTGTAAAACTCTGAGTCACTCAGGAGTGCATGCAGTGTCTAAGAACACACTTCTGTAGATTTAAATTAGAGCTGAGAGTTACTGGGGGAGAAACCAGGCTGGGAGCAAGCTTACTTAAGTGAGTGGAAGGAAAAATGTTCCATAAAGGAGAGAAAAGGCCTGTCAAATGGAGGAATCCATAGGGAAACCTTTTTTTAAGCTCCTGTTCGTCAATTTTATAGAGTCATGAAAAAAGAAGTACTTAAAAGTACTCTTTGAGGACTCTATTCTCCTTTTTTTTTTTTTTTTTTTTTTTTTTTGCTTTTTATAATCCCTCTGAGGATAAGAAAAAATGCACTTAAAGTTACCATTGGGTGACTCAATCCTTCCTCTCCCTCTTCTTAATTCCTCTAACAGTCTTTCAAATGCTCCAAAGAAATTAGAACACATTTAACAAGTGCTCTCAGGAAGCTCAGTCACCATTTCCTCTCCCAAGCCTGTGATTAACCCACTGATGGGTCCACAAACTCTGTGTTCCAGTCCAAAAACAGCAGCAGGTACACCATGCTCCAGGTCAAATATACCTGCTATTCTACCCATTCTAATAGGTATTTTTAAAGTGGAAAAATACTACCACCAGGATAAATTTCAGAGACTCTCCACACAATAATAAAATATTTTAAAGCATGAAAAGCCTTAATATCATAATTTTTAAAATTCTTTAATTTTCAGGAATTCTTTGTAATTACTACTGTGTTTTGTCCTACAACTCCATTCACATGTTGACACAAACTAGCCCCTTACAATACACATCTTTAATTTTCAGGAACCAGGCACAGACATAGAAGTCATACCTTCTTATTCTAATATAAATAAGTATAATAAGATAAATTTCAGTTTAGGATAAGACTTTCTCCATCTTCATTAGTTCAGTTAGTATTCATAAGTTTGTCAGCTTTTAACATTTTACTTTGCTAAATAGTTTCACGTACTTCTATAGATATACTGAGGTTTTTCACTTCAAAGAACAAAGTTGAATAATAAATTTTATGGTATGTATATTTAACAAAAACTGCAGCACTTACTTTAATAAAAGTCTTCAGAATTCAAAAACAAAGCTCTATAAGATCAACAAAATACACTGATAAAATATTCTCAAAAAGAAGTCCTTTGAAGTTTCTTTAAATACTTTTGTCATCTATATATTTATTTACCATAAACAAATGTGACACCAAAATTAACAGCATTTGAAACAAAGTTTGTATTTGAGGATATATGGAGAAGATATCATGCTTGTGTAAAAAAAGATTAAAAACCTACAGAAATCAGAGTTTCCAAAGTCTGTATTTCCCTTCATTATGTGTTGCAGCTACAAAAGAAAATCCTCAAGAGAATTAATATGAACTTATGATAATGCAGCCTGCAGCACGGTTTTGTTTTGGTTTTGCCTGTTTTTGCTGACAATGCATTCAAACTCTACCTTACTAATCTTTAGTAAAGGAACCAGATTATTTCACCTATAAACATGCAGTAATAAAGTGTCAGTCTTCAGTCAATACTGACTACTTAACATCTTTCTCTTTTTTACAGGTTTGGATCCCCAGCTCATTAGATCATTACCTGATAAATAGGAGAGGGTAATGAATTGAGAAAATAACTACGTACCTTCAGAGAAAACCTGCCCGATAACAATAATCCATTAGAAAACTGGCAATATCCTCTGATCTATTGCCCGCAAAGCTATGACTTGATGGAGAGTTTCATTCCCTGGGCTCAGTTCTCCAGAAGAAAATCAGCACAATTTAAATATTTCTTGGAATGTGACAGCTCTCTAGATCCCCGGTTGCATTCTGTTCCCCAGGGATGGCAATCTGGTGTTCCTGTGTGCATAGAGCAGTGAAGATGAATTGAAAACGCTTGAGATAAATTAGGAATGGCTAAGTTAAAATTGTCTCTGCTCCAGACTCTCTCATCTGCAGTCTGTAAGCCTGTTTTTCTGTGAAAAAGCTAGATGGCAGGCTGCCTCAGTAAGTTCTTCTTAAGCGACACAGAGCATTTTCAATGAAGAAAAATTCTCCCATTATCTAAGCTAATGTGACTGGTGCTAAATCCAGTTTTTAAAGTGTCTACTGGCATGAAATTCATTTTCACTATTGCTTTCTTTCAAACTACAGTCTAGAATCCATACTATTATGCTATATACATTTCTATCAGAGAGAAACATTTCAAGTTTTCAGCTAACAGAATAAATTGTACCTCTTTTTTTTGCAGTTTTAGCATTCACTTATATGTAGGAAATTTCCTCTTTAGGCACAAAAGCAATTTTATAATATGTAGGTTTTGTTTTTAATTACAGGATTCAATATTAATGATTGCAATTTTTTACAATCACTTATTTTAATGCAGTTCCATGCAGAAGTGCTAATTTTAAGTTATTTAAAATACAAAAGTTACTTAAAAATAGAAAAAGGAATATCAAATTTCATATGTAACCACAGAAGTAAATATTGACATTCCATATCCTCCTAAAAGAATGTTCCAAATGAAATCAAACTTTACAAATTATTACAAATAAAAACAAATTATTTTTGAATGCTGTTTATGCTGAATAATACATTGTGATATGATAAAATCCTCTCAATTAGGAAAATTTTCAGAATTTTAATAAGTCTTAATAGTACACTTTATTTGGTGTATTGACACGACACAAAACACAGGTTAGCAACACTTTCAGGTATTTTTATTTACTTGGATTTTTTCATATGAAGAAATTCTTATATTATGAGGACATTTAAAACATTTAAATCCATAAGTACATGTACATTTTAAAAATGCTAGCTAGGTCCTCCCTGGTAGTGCAAGGGGTACATCTCAGCACTATGATGCTATCGCTGCCACTGCAGCACCAGGTCCATCCCTGGCCAGGGAGGTAATCCACATGGTGCAGCAGACCTCTGCTGTCTTGCCTGCTGCTCCCTCAGCAGTATATTTCAGTAAATCTCCCTGTTCCTCTCCCCACTCTGTCTCTGGTGAATCCTCTCACCCACCTGTATCTCTGGCCTACACCCCAGCTCTTATATGCATAAATAAATAAATCCTTTTTTAAAATGCTGGCTGGCTAAAAAAACCCCAATCTTATCTTTCCACACCTTTCACATGGCCTTCTACATTATTATGGCTGAATATTGATGTTTAAATGATGTTATTTCCACAATAGCAATGGGATTATTTTGTGAGTAAAGCAAATGCAATGTAATCACTTGGGAGTCAACAGAAAAAGTAAGTCAATATTCTTGTTTTCCTCCATCTACCCACTAATGGTGTCTAGTCATCTTACTCCTGGTGTAGAGGGAAATGAAATAGGAGAGACAAAACTACACAGCAAATGTCTCCGGTTCCTGCCCCTCCACAGAAGTGGTAATGTGTGACCATTGTTGGGAAAGAAACATTGGCAAGAAGGGACTTTAGCACTCCTAGCAAATCATCAAAGACAATGAGAGAAAAAGGATAGTAGTGGAAGATGGAAAGAAGGCCAATTGATGGACAATTTCATTTGCATATTCTCTTCAACAAACATGATGCAAAAATTAAGTTATAAAAGGGATTCTATTTGATTGGCATTGTATATAGCAATTAGATATACACAGAATTTTTTTTTAATTTTCACTGTTAAATTCATGCTTTCTGTAAGCTTATTATAAAAGATCTTTTTTCAAGTTATAATTTCAACCAAAATAATAAAAGGCCTAATATACTGTAAAAATAACCTTATCATTCAAAATTTATTTTATTAGAAATGATCACAAAAGAGAATTATTTCTTTAGCCACTATATATGTGACTTTTGAAATAATTTACTTTTCTTTTAGTTTGATTTTATAATAGCAGTAACATTTCATATATGTGGCATATTTTATAGTAAAATCAATTCAACATTTATAAATTTTTAAATTTTAATACTTACCCTTAAAATGTTATTAGGGTGACTGATTTTGCAACATAGAGGGTTGTTGCCACTTATGAAATTAAGAAATAATAAATATAGACATAGCATATTTCTTATGTATAAAATACATAAGTCTAGAAGACAGGAAATACTTATATGAGCTTTAATAAAAACTAAGTTATATAGAACATCTTTCTAAACCTTCACTATTGCATGAAGATAAATACAGACTTGTACTAAAGCATATAATAAATATTTAAATAGAAATAGAATATAGAATATTTAATAGAATAGAATATTTAATAGAATAGAATATTTAAATAAAACCTAACCAAAGAAGTGAAAGATTTAAATGCTGAAAACAAAACCAAAACATTACTGAAAAAAATTAAAGACATAAGTTAATGGAAATACATATGTTGCACATAGATTGGAATACTTAAAATTGCTAGAAGGTCTATACTACCCACAACAATCTACACATCATCAATGCAACCCCTATCAAAATCCCAGAAGTGATTTTTACAGAAATAGAAAAATTCATGCTAAAGCTCACATAGATTCTCAAGTCATCTCAAGGAAGTCTAAAAAACCTAAAACTCAAAATTGTAGATCTCTACTTTCTGATTTCAAAATGTAATAAAAATCCAGTTATCAAAACAGTGTGGCATGGGCATAAAGACAGACAGACAGAACAATGGAAGGGCAGAGAGCATAGAAATAAAAACCTACATAAATACTCAAATGATTTTGATAAGTGTGCAATGATCATTCAATGGTGAAAAGATAGTCTTTCCAACAATTGACATTGGGAGAATTGGATGTCTATAACCAAAATAAAGAAGGTAAACACTTACACCATAAACAAAAATCACCTCAAAATGTATTGAAGATCTAAATGTTAAAAGCTAACACTGTAAGACTGTTGCAATAACACATAGGGGAAAACCACATGATATTGAGTTTAACCATGATTCTTGGATGAGGCACCAAAAACATAACCAATAATATAAAATAAATTGTACGTCATCAAAATTAGAAATGGCTGTGCATCAAACAACAACAGAATGAAAAAGCAACTCACAGAGCAGTAGAAAATAATTAAAAGTAATGTATTTGCTAAGGGGGTAATATTTAGAATATATAAAGAGTTCCTACTACTCAACAACAACACCAAAAAAACCCACAAATGACCCAATTTAGAAATAGGCAAAGGAACTGAATAGATATTTCTCTAAAGAAGATATAGAAATGGTCACTAAGGACATCCTAAGATGTTCAACATCACTAATCATATGGAAATTCAAATCAAAACCACAACTGAGATAGCATCTCACACTCATTAGGAAAACTACCATCAGGAAATAAAAATTAAAAAAATATAACAAGTGCTAAAATATGTGGACAGATTCAAACACACACATTGCTAATGGGCATGCAAAACTGGGGAATCTACAGGAGATATAGAATGGTAGATCCTCAAAAAAAATTTTAAATAGAATTACCAAACAAGCAACTTTTCTTCTGCATATACACACAAAAGTACTGAAAGGGACTCAAACATATGTATGTGTTCAAAGCAACATTATTCACAATAGCCAAACAGAGGAGGAATAGAAGAAATTATATAAGGACAAATGAATAAACAAAATGTAAAATAGATAAGCAATGAAGAATTATTATTCAGAATTTAAAAGGTAATTCTGATACATTCTACATTATGAATGAACCTTGAAGACATTATGCTAAGTGAAATAGACTGAGCACAAAAAGACAAATACTGTAATATACAGGGTTCTTAAAGTAGTCAAACTCATAAAGACAGAGTAGACTGTTGGTCAGGGACTGAGGGATAGGAGAAATGGGGAATTAATATTTAATGGGTATGCAGTTTCAATTTAGGAAGATGAAAAATATCTGAAGATGAATAGTGGTGCTATTACATGATTATGCGATTGTATTAATATCACTGAAATGTACACTTAAAAATAGTTAAAACAGGGCTTCCCCTGGTGGCTCAGCAGTTGAGCGCTGGGCTGCGAGGCTGCTCGCAGCCTCTGCAGCGTTGGTTCACTCCCCGGCCACCGGCAAGGGTCCCACAAAATAAATAAATAAATAAATAAATAAATAATAAGTAAGTAAGTAAATAAATAAATGTTAAAATAGGACCTCCCCTAGTGGCGTGGGTGGTTAAGCACAGCACTGTGAGGCTGTTGCAGCCTCTGCAGGGCTGGTTCCATCCCAGCCTGCCGGTTAGGGTCCCACACTGCGCCGCAGACCTCTCCTGTTGAGCCCGCTGCTCCCCTCAGCAGTGTATTTCATCAGTCTGCCTGCTCTGTTCCCCACTCTGTCTCTGGTGAATCCTCTCACCCTCTAGTGAATCTGGCCTGTACCCTGGTTCTTGTATAAATAAATAAATAAATCTTTAAAAAAATAGTTAAAACAGTACATTTTAGGTTATGTATATTTTAGTACCAAAAAATATGCCCAAAAGTCAATATTAAGTCATTGCCGATCTGTGAAAAAAGTGTCAAAGAGGTGAAAATTTCTAAGCATTTTCATAAGTGTGAGATAAGTTAAAATTAAAAGCCTGACTGTACATGCTGATTTCTGCTTGACATAGTAAGTGATCTGAAAAAAAGTCATGATTTTAAGTTAGGATAGCTCTCAATATTATTTATTACTATTTCACCTTAAAATAATTATTGGGTGAAGAATATAGATATCTAACTTCAAACACAAATTTTATTTCTTATTTTATTTCATATTCATTATAAAAAAATTTGAATACAAGTTTTGAAGAAAAAAATAAGATGCACAAATTCCATCATAGTGAAAACCTTAAGGATATATCCCTCTCTTCAATCTCTCATTAATGTGTATATATATATATATATCATACACATATATCATATATATGTGTATATATATCATACATAGATATATTCTGGGGAAGACAGTTTCAATTTACAGGATGGAAAATAGAACTGGTTACACAACAATAAGAATATACTCAGGGCCTCCCTGTGGCACAAGAGGTGAAGCACTGCACTATGAAGCAATCCATAGCCTCTGCAGCACGAGTTCAATCCCTGGCCAACAGGGAGCAACCCACATGGTGCAGCTGACCTCTCCTGACTCACCTGCTGCTCCCCTCAGCAGTGTACTTCGGTCAATCTGCCTGTTCTGTTCCTCATTCTGTCTCTGGTGAATCCTCTCACCCCCCCACACCTCTGGCCTGTACCCCAACTCTTGTAGGCATAAATAAATAAAATCTTTAAAAAAAGAATATACTTAACATTACTGAAATGTACACATACATGTAATTAATATAGCAAATTTATATTTGCATTTAATCAAAATTTAGAATTCAAAATTATAAAATAAACATATTTTAAAATGCTTTCAGTGGAAAATTACTTTCAAGTGCCATTGTAAATTATGAGAACATATTCAATATGAGTAAATGATGAACTTGGAACTCATATCGATAATTATAAATTAAAATCTATGTGAAAGAGATTTTACTCAGTTATGTCCTAAAATAAATTAAAAACAGTTTTACCAAATAAAATGTAGTTACCTTTTTGTTTGATAATTACAATAAAAATTGGCAGCATTTCATGCTACACCTGTATCACAGAGCATAAATACAAATAGCGGGCACATTCAAGAATCCTGAAATATTAATACACCAAAGATTCCTTCAATAGATTCAGTGATAGAAACCTCACAAGCATCTTAAGGCAAAAGACATGTGAGATATCTTAAATTTCTTTCAACATATCAACCATGATGTTGAAAAAAGGTAATATTAGTAAACTATGTTTTGCATTTCCAAAATGAACATTTTTCTTATTTCTTCTTTATATTCAAATGCAAAAGATAAGTTTCCCAATCCAGTTATAATTCCATGAATTATTATTGATTTCCATGAATTATTATTGATTTCCATGAAAACAGAACACTTATAAATGAATGGGGGGAACTAATGCTAATCCAATTAGAAAGGACATCTTTGATTCAAGAAATTGATTTTATTACAAACAATAAATGGTTTTGCCAGAAAGCATAATTTTTAAAAAATCTCAAGCTACTTAAAAGCATTTGCTAATTAATGATAAGTAGTGTATGAGCTAGAGAAACAAAACTTAAGAGAGCCATTGAACACCATTGCCAGAATAATCCTCTTTTTGCATGTACACAAGCTACTAAAGCACTGCATAAAAAATAAATGGTAAACTTCTTCAATTAAACTAAATATAGATAGAAAATTGTGGCAACAAATTTTGAATCCAAATGATATATTGTTGCTTCTGGCTTTCAGAAGTGTTGTCACTACATATGTCATCTGTGAATATTTTGATACATTTCTGGGTGCAAATAAAGCCATTTAAATAGTTTATATATCAACAAGGCTTATGTTAGATGTACGCTTTTAAGGCAGTTAGGAAAGATATTGAACAATATTTTTAACTCTAGAGTGACAATTACAGCAAATACATCAATTTTTTTTGTGAAAACACTAAATTATGATCCATGTTTTTTGTAGATCAAAAAGTATTTGAGCCAATTTTCAAAGTTAAAAATACAAATGTACTAAAGAAAACTACCACTTTAAGAGAACAAAATAATGCAATTTTAAATAAAAGAATGCCAAGGCCATATTCAAATCTAAAGGACACACTTGGAATAATTCCCTGTTATTGCACAGGGCAAGAATAGGCAATTTTATTTCTCTATATCAAGTGGAAAAATGTTTCTCTGCCAATAGCCAACTTTATTGGATCTCCTCAGATTGGTAAGAAAACTGAGTGTGATAATCTTGAAAACAACATATTCCTCTCTATTACCAAACTACTGAATGAAGAGCGCCTGACAATCATTTCCTAATAGTTTATATATATATATATTTTTTTTTTTTGTTTGTTTGTTTGTTTGTTTGTTTTTATACCTTTAAACTCCACTAAACTATAGAGGTGATTTTTTTGGGGGGGTTGGTTAAATTTACATAAATTTACAATTGTGAAGTGTCTTGAGAGATCATGCATTTCAATCCCCTTTTCTTTATTTTCTCACTTGTCTTCCCCAAAATCAGTTACAGAAGACCTAGAATCACCATTTTCAGTGTGGTTCTCCTGTGATATCATTCTATACCTTCATCTATGAAAAAAGCTGGGAAATACCAATATTTTTTACATAGTACTCTCCAGACACACAAAACACTTTAATATATTAAATCACTAGATTAGGCACTCCAGGTAATAAAATAATGAAGAAAAATACTAACTATTCCTGTAGGATTTTAGACACAATTCGATAGGAAAGCTTTAAAAAATCAATTAAATGAGAAAAAATTATACACAAGGCAAATGTGATACAACATACAACATAAAGAGTCATAAACAGTGCAATTAAGAATTCAGCACATGGATATGGTAGGCACTAAATATATTATGGAGCAGCAAATTTGGTAAGAAAATAAGTACTACATAATGAGAGCTGACTACATGCTACTTAAAGAGCAAGGTCAGACCTATTCACAGCACTAATAGAGCGAAGAAGCATTGTGTATTAGGGGAATCTCATTCAATCTCTTGAAAATAATCATGCAACATACACAAGGAACATAGAAGTCATTAAAATGCTTCCATTTCTCTAGCATATTTTCCAAATTCAAGGAATATGAATACTATAATCAGGCTTGAATAATATATTGGGTGTTTAGAAAGCCAATCAAAAGTTCTTAAAAGCAAAGAGCTAATCACTGAGAAATTGTGTAAGTAGATATGCCAATAATCACAGAGAACATAGTGCAGTTTACACATTATGTACTTTAAATCTTAGTTGTTTTAATGAAATATGTCAAATCAGGAAATGCCAAGTTAATTTCAAAAGTCCTAAAATAAAAAAAAAGAATGAGTATCAAACAAGATTTTTTGCTCTCCAGGTAGGCTTAAACATCAGTTAGTATTGTGCATTTTAACTATGAATGTAGACTAAGCATCATTCTGAAAGTATTAATATGCTATGGAAATTTTAATTATCTCAGCCATTTCAAATTAAGTTTCACTAGTAACATACACAGAAACAATTGTTAGTGGAAATTTTCTAAAACATCCTAATTAGCATGCTTTTAAGTAATACTTGATCCTAATATAAAGTAAATAATTGATGCAATCATAATAAGAATCACGAATGAAACCTACACTCTAAAATCCTCTTGCAGAAATCTATAGCATATGTATACAGTTTAATTCACTAATGTGTGCAAAATACCCTCCAAATATTAAAACTACAAAATTGGTTTCATAATTTTATTAAAGATATAAGAAACTCTGTTCAAATAACTTTTATGTTTTAGAATGGTTTTATATTTAGAGAAAAAATATATTTTACAGTTCCTTTGTATCCCCTCAACTAATTACTCCATTATTAAAAGTTTACATGAGTATGGCCTACTCATCACACTAAGGAACAAATATTGATGCATTATCATTAATTAAATTCTATAGCTTATTCAGATTTCTTTAGTTTTTGCCTACTGTTCTTTTCCTATTTTCAGATCCCATCAAGGACAGCACATTGCATATATTATTTATGTCTCTTAGGCTCCTCTTGATTGTGACAGTTTCTCACTTTCTCTGTTTCTGATGACTTTGACAGTTTTCATGAGTATGGTCAGGTATATTTTCTACAATGTCCCTTACTTGGGATTTGTCTGATATTTTGCCCATGATTGACCTTGGCTTATTGACTTCATGAGAAAGATCATAGTGGTAAAATGCCATTTTCCCCCTATCAAGAATGCATAAGAAAAGCATGAGTTATCACTGTTGATATTAACCTTGATCACTGACAAGGAAGTGTTGGTCTGTTTCTTCACTACAACATTGTTTTGAAAAAAATCCTGTCATACTGTACTATTTGGAATGAATTGGTATGCACAGCTTGCATTTAGGGAAGGAAGGGGGAATTAGCCTTCATTTCCATGGGGGAAGAGTTATCTACATAAGTTTTATACTTAAAATTTATACATAAAAATGTATAACTTTCAATTGATTTCTTTAATCAATTATATCAGTATGAACTGTTTTCTTTGTATGTAAAAATCTAATAAAGACCATTCTACCGCAAGTAAAAATGAAAATTCACTATAACACCTAAAGCAAATGGGAAGAGATAATTATATTCAAATAGAATTGCAGCATCTGTTTGTGTCTTGCTATATTCTACACACATAAAAAGTGCACTGTGGGTCTGTTAGCACCCTCATGGGGTTTAAGTGGGATATATAGCCTAGTGCCTTGAAGTACTCATATTTTGGGAGTTCCAAACTGAGGAGTAATTACTAATTTCAATGAAATAATAGTTTTACACAAAAGAAAACAAATTCAAATAAACCAAAATGAAGAATCTGGTTTAAAATTGAAGGAAGAGTTTCTAAGTGGGAAGAAGATGGGCTAGTCTACTGTAATTTCTTCTTTCCTGCTTGCCACCTCTAACTCAAATATATGTGAGATTTAAAGGAGTTAAAAAGGAGTAAACAGTAACTAATCCTCACTCATCTTCACACTCTTTCTGAAACAGCTGCAACATAATCTTTAAATCCTTGACATTACTTGATGATGCAGTTTAATTAGCACACCACTCAGCACTGAATATTAGAGGTTTTTCATCTCATATCTCATACCACTTTTCAAATCACATCTCTGAATACACTAATTTTAAATAACAATTCATTAGGGATAATGCTTATCATTTACATCAAAAATATTATTATTTTAGAGTATATTAAAGTTTTTTGAAATCTCAATCTCATAAAAATTTGGTATTTTTCTGTTCAAAATCAGATTTTTCATCAAAAAATTAACACATACTTTTGATAAAACGTAAGTAAGGACATCAAGTTTGCTTTCATGACTATCATTTTAGATATATAAAGAAATGGTCACAGGTCACAGGATCAGAAAACTTCCCGAAAAGTTTTAACATCACATTCCAGAAATACTATTTATAATAAGTGTTAGATTTTGTATTATATAGAACCTCACAAAAGGGAATAACTATAAATATGTATTTGTATTTGTGGTAATGCATATATATGTATATATTTTAAAATCATACTCTTTTTCACTTATTTGTAAACAATCTTAAAGACATGGAACTTTTCACAAAGAGGAAAAAATTGTCCCAAAAATGTTTATTTTGTGTATGAACTTGCATATTCTCATTTCAGGAAAGCAGTCTCAAGAATCATAAACAACTGAAAAAATATAACATTTAGATGGGAAAAGTACTATGTCCAATTTATTTACAAATGACTATACTACATGTAATAAAATTTGATTTAAATACTTAGTTCTCAGAATCAAATATTCATAGTCTGTATTCATATAAGCTTTTAAAGGGTAATTAGCTATACTATTATCTAATTAGAAATTTAAAGATATTCCATTTCATAATATATTTGAATGCAGAGCAGCCAAATGAACCCTCATTAAATCGAAGAATGATCAAAGTATTTTAGGTTCCGGACATAGTGAAGTGAACATGGAATTAATTACTTCTTCAAATAAAATCCCAAAGGATCTATAAAAACACTCTAAATATCTTCTTTTTCTCCATTATCCACTTAAAACTTGGAAAATGTTTCACATTTAGTTGTATAGTACCAAGTCATAAGCTACTTTGGAATTCAACATGATAAGCAGTTGTTACTTAGAAGGATTTAATTAACTTTAATATGATTTATTAGTTGATAAGCTATGAAAGTAATATATATCACTTCCTAAGTTCCAAAGAAGGTCATTTTCAAGTCTACATTTCTTTGTCCTTTAAAAAGTTTAATAATAACATCGACAATATAATTAACACTAACAGTTATGGCTAATATTTACTGACACTGCCTTTATGACAAACATAGCTTAAACTCTACATATATCATAAAACATATGATATACCACCTTTACAGGTTATGATATGAGGCAAGAGGAAATCTGACCAAGGTCACAAAGTTTGTTAGTCACAAAACAGCACTCAAACTCAGGCAGCCTATTCTGGAGTCTTAGACTTTATTATATTCTATGGCATCTGAACAAAATCTCAGCTTTTGAAATTGAAACTCATACATACTATCTCCTCAATGTTCAAAAATAAATGCTTTTGTGGAGGACAAGAAAACTTATAACTAATGGGGCCATCACTATAGCAACATAAGAGACTCTCACCAATCATAACCATCTACTACATGCCTAGTCTCAGATAAGAAAATGCTTTCTGAGGAATTGTATTATCAGTATTTAATAGAAAAATCATCTTTTCCATTTTTATAGGCTTGAACTGCAGAATCCTTTATGCTTCACATAATTTTGACTATTATTCAACACAATATTGTGAAAATTTATATCATGATGACTTCTTAAAAGTAATAAAGCCAATCTAAGTAAAAAAATCAGGAACAAAATGTTACCTTACCCTATGGTCAGTCTACTACCTGCTTTTTCCATGTGGCAAATCTGCAAGAGTATTCTCTACCTCATATTCATCATCACAATTAGTCACAATTTATGGTTCATTTCAGCCTAGAAATTTTTAAGTCACCAATTACAAGGAATAGGTGGAAAAACATCACACATGATTTCACTTCAGTGTGGAATACAGAGAAACCAAACAAAGAGTCAGACAAAGACAAACCTGAAAATCTACCATATATCTGAGGCATCTAGGAGAGAAGGAGGAGGGGAGAGGATTGGTGCATGGAAGGAGCAAGAGCCCAGGGGACTATGATGGTGGACTATGGATGCTTTGTTGGTGGGAGAAATTCAGTGACCACAACTGAGGGGAGAAATCATATATGATCCAAAAATTAACAATTTCTTACATTGTTATGATGTAACAAAAAGGTGTTTCATTTAAAAATAAATGAATTTTAAAAAATAACTAACTCAATAAATGTTTAAACCCAAGGGACACGGAGATAGAAGGCCTAATGTAATGTGACTTCAAATCATTGCCTTGGAAGTTAGCAATATTAGTGATCACAAAATTAATAAAAAAATCACATTGATCACAACACTGATGAGAATATTCAAACTGGTGATTCTTACTATAACTTCATCAATAATCCAACAATTTTCCAAAATAATCTCAACTGAGTTAAAGCACATTGGGTGAGGATTGTTTGCATGTGTGTGTGTACTTGCAATTAGAATCCAAATAAATATCAAGAAAAAAAATCCAAGAATCAAATCTTTATAATATAGTGATGATTTTTAAAACACAAAATCTACAACTGTTCTTACTACATCCAGGAACTTAACTCACAAAATTTTAACTAGTCAAATTTAGAAAGAACTTCTGAGACTATTTATTCAAGATTCAACATATGTTATATGGTGAATAATCTATTTTGGTACATTAAAACTGACATAATCTCAGAGATTTTACCAAAATCATATGTCTGCCTGTAGAATAAAGCGAGGATATTATCCCAAGGTAAGAAAAGTACTATACAAAGAGAAGGCAGTGTTTTTTTTTGTTGTTGTTTGTTTGTTTGTTTGTTTGTTTGTTTGTTTGTTTGTTTTTTAAAGATTTATTTAATTTATACAAGAGCCAGGGTACAGGCCAGAGTTGCGGGAGGGTGAACAGAGTGTTCACGTAATTTAAAGATAAAGCCATGCTGTGGGTGCCTCTTTCTTTTAGATGCAAAAAATACATATAGTACAAATGCTGAAATATAGCTTTCCCTAATTTAACTGCCAGAAGATACCAAGTAGAAGAACATTTTCCTATTTTTTTCTATTCTACTTCACTTTAAATTTTGATATATCAATAAGCCATAGATTCTTGCTGCCCGTTTACCTTGCTATTTTTAAGATAGTCCTTGCTATTTCCTTTCTGTTGTGGTTGTTATTTTAACTTGACATTGTATTATAATATTGCCCTAATTTCCATATATCTCCATATTTATTTTTTATTGTTATTAAAGTACCATTGTTCTACATCCTTCTAGTATTTTAAATTAAAGGATTTTCCCCCATATTAAAAAAATAAAAATTAATTTGAATTTTTTTATCAGGCGTAGTTACTGTAGCTCTTCCACCACCAAATCACCCATAGTCTCCATCACAGCCCATTGGGCTCCTCCCCCTTCTCATGCCCTCCTTTCTCCCTCTGTTTCTGAACATCGCAAATCTATGTTCATCTTTCAAGGGCTGGTCTTGCTACTTTCAATTTCATTTCATGTCCCTCTTGTATTCTTTTTGGAATAGCTCTAACTAAAAACTTTAATTATTACATATCATTATTTATTTGATGTCTCCCTATGTAGAAAAGAGTAAAATTCTTTCCATCAATACTTCAGAATATTTCATATATAGTAGATATACACAACAGTATTGTGAAGGAATGAACAGATTCAGTTTAATATATTCATTCATTTGTGAAAAATTATGGAAGTACTTACTAACATACACTAGATTATTAAGCTTTGACTGAAAAATGTGACCAACAAAAGTAGCCCTGATATGGTCTTAATATAGGCAGGACACCATGGACAGCTGAACATTTTCTCCCCACTAACTTAGATAACTGTTTTCTTCCTATGTTAATGGGAATGTAATGCAGATACACAACAAACATATTAAACTTTTTTTAGACTGAATGCTTGAGTTCCCTGTGGTTCAAGTAAAGAAGCAATTCAGATCTTTAAAACAAATTCAATCCATGCTGTTAGTTTGTGCCAAGGGTTAAAGTGAATTTTCAAGACAGATGACTGATTAATTAACTTTGGGAAACACACTATTTTTCAGAAAAACAATTATTTTAACAAGTTTGTTTTTATCACTAAAGTCAAGTTTCACTACTATTCTTTGAAAAGCTAATTGAATGAGTCAATAACAATCTAATCATGATTAAAATAAATTTAAGTCGAATTAATATTATGACTTGGAAATTATAGTGTTCAGTGTTAATCAATTCTATATGTGTGACCAATGAGTTCATTCTATTATTTCAAAAAATAAGAACTAGTTTAGTTGTATTCTAGAATTAGAGATTGAGGAACAAATATTTTCCCTAAATTCTGTAGAAATTGTGACCCTACATTTTGCTAAAATAGTTGCAGAAAAATGCCTGAAATAATCCTAATATTAGATTCTTTGTAAATAGCATCTGTTTTCTGCCTAGACACCCTTAAAATGTTCTGCATATTTTAGTAAAAGGAAAAAAGTCATGTATACATATTGATCCTGTTTTCATTAATTTGCCTGTAAAATGAAACACTACATTTATAGTTAAAAATGAATGAAACACAGGTATGTAATCAAATGAGTTATAAGAAAATGTGTGCCATAGAAGAGAACCACGCTGAGATTTACTTTTTGATATTCTAATCATACAAAATAACATAAGCCAACTACAAAATAAATTCCAACTAAAATGTAATGAGGAAAAATAGTATTTCACTGTCTCTTAGTGTTTCTTTCTGAAATGAGTATCTTTAAGTAGCATACTAAGTAGACTTTCAGAAAATTTATGATATTCTTTCACAGCTATCCTTCACAAGGAAGAAATCAGAGAAGAAAATTAGTACCTTTCTGACCTCTTTCTCTTGATCTACATTATTTCTATTTCCTCTTTATGAAAAAGTTGGAGTTTTAAAGGAGGTACTTATTAGCTGGTGCTAAGTGTGGCCAAAAGGTCAAAGAAGATATTTCTCTTCTTTCTCTACTTGGAGTCATGTTTTTTCTTCACTTCTTTTATACCCATCAATGTCCCTCTACTGTAACAAGTGATTCTATTATTTCCTCAGAAATTTTCTGGAAGTGCAATCAGAGTATGAGATCAAATTGGGTCTTTAAAATCCAGGTGCTTTTCTTTCTACAAAGCAGGCCATCTAACATTGCTATTTATCTATTTTAATACCTCACAAAGGAGTAATCTTGTAGTTTGCTGATGAACTTTTCATTGACACACAATTCATTAAGGCTTAATTTAAGAGAAAAAAATACTTTGGCCATAGCACACACAAATAAAAATATTGATTTATTTATAGCACTATATATATCTGCTCAGCTATAAAAGTCCAGCTGTTGTGATTCATTATTCATTGATAGTAGAATTCTTGCTCTTTAGAAATGTAAATGAGATCACATGAATTACAGATCTGGAGCAAGTTTTATACACCTGGATTACTAAATTCAGTAAAAATGAACAGATATTAACCCTGAAGTAGATTTTAAAGAAGCAGTTTATTAAATCACTCGTTCTTTTGTTCTTAGATTACATAATAAAGGATCATGATTAATTAAGAAAGTGTACTCCCTTAGAAATAAAGTTAAACTAAAATTGAGAAATTAGTTTCGTCTCGTGGTTCTTTGGCTCATTGTGTGAAATTTGTTTCCTCCTATAACCTGCATAGACCCCCTTGATGGATCTCTTGTCACCACACTCAACATGTTCACTTCCTTGTCATTCTTTCATTTAAACACTTCTTTAACATAGGGCCTCCCTGGTGGAGCAGGGGTTAAAGACAGAGCGCTATCAAGCTATCAGCAGCCACTGCAGCAAAAGTGCGATCACCAGCCAGGGAGCTATCCCACATGATGCAGCAGACCTCTCCTGTCTCTCTTGCTGCTCCCCTCAGCAGTGTATTTCAGCAGATCTGCCAGTTCTGCTCCCCACTCTCTCTGGTGAATCCTCTCACCTCACCCCTGGCTTATACCCCAGTTCTTATACGCATAAATAAATAAATCTTTAAAAAAAAAAACACTTCCAGAAAATATAGGTAAAGCACTACAAGACATGCACCGCAATAACATCTTTATAGACACATCACCCAAAGCAAAGAAAGTCAAGGAAAAGATAAACACCTGGGATTACATCAAACTGAAAAGCTTCTGCACAGCAAAAGAGACATTAACCAAGAGAGACACCCCACTGATTGGAAAAAAATCTTTGCACTCCAGTCAACTGATAAGGGACTGATCACAAAGATAAAAAAAGAACTCACATGGCTCAACAAAAACAAAATAAACAATCCAGTCAAGAAATGGGCAGAAGAAATTAAAAGACATTTCTCCAAAGAAGAAATGCAAATGGCCAACAGGCATATGAAAAAATGTTCAACATCCCTTATCATCAGGGAAATGCAAATTAAAGCCACACTGAGATACCACCTTATACCAGTAAGAATGGCACATATCAAAAAAACAAGCAACAACAAATGTTGGCGAGGATATGGAAAAAACGGAACTCTCCTATGCTGTTGGTGGAAGTGCAAATGGGTCCAACCACTATGCAAAGCTGTCTGGAGGTTCCTCAGTCCACTAAAAATGGAGCTACCAGATGACCTGGCAATTCCACTCCTAGGGATCTATCTACCCAAAGGACACAAAAACATTGATTCAAAAGAAAATCTGTACACCTATGTTTATTGCAGCACTATTTACAATAGATAAAACCTGGAAACAACCCAAATACCCAAAAATAGATGACTGATCAAGAAGATGTGGCATATATACACAATGGAATATTATTCAGCAATCAAAAAAGATAATCTCATGCCATTCACAGCAACATGGATGGAGCTAGAAGGAATTATGCTCAGTGAAATAAGCCAGAAGGAAAAATAAAAATATCAGATGGTTTCAATTATAGCAGGAATATAGGGGAACCAAATAAGACATCAGAATAATAAATAATAACAGTACAAAACACAACAAAGCAAAAATGGACTATTATTAATCAGAGACATCCTGCAGGGGAGGGATCAGAGGCAGGGAGGGAGGAGCACAGGGGACTGAGGTCATGGTGCACGGGTGCATTAGTGAAGGAAACTCTATGGGGACTACACCTGAGGGGGTTGGGGGAAGCAAACATTGTTTAAAAATGAACAATGATGTAAAAAATAAAAAAAAATAATAAAAAAATTAAAACAATAAACATTTCTTTAACAAATACCAGCCCATTATAGTCAAAAAGCTGTTCTCGGCAGTGGGGAGAAAAGGAGAGGGTAAGAAAAAAAGACTAAAAGCTCAATTGTGTTTCTAAGTTCTCAGAAATTAAATAGAGGGAAAATAAAAAACAGAGAAATGTGAAGGGAAAAATAGAAACACAAAAATAAGGAAAAATAATCTAAGAGCTCTGGAAGACTTTGAGAAGGAAGTACTTTCTAATGTCCTGTAAAATCAAGATTGGGGTCTGCAGAACTGAAGCTACCACAATTCCTGAGGCATGGAGGTAAGAAAGACAATCGTTCATGCATAGAACTAAATTAAGCACATTAACCTAAGGTATATAAAACCTCAACTTATCTAAAAATTTAACTTTCCCCTTATATGCCCAGACTACTAAGACATTGAAATATCAATTTGGATTCAAACAGTTAGGAAGTATGTTACATTTTCAACTACAACTAAAGAAGTTTATCTTGTGTAATTTCATTTTTTAGTAAATCCTTATAATAATAGGTGAGTAAAGAATAAGTCAAATATAATATGCAGAAACTCCTTGATTTACTGAAATAATATCACTGACAATCATTGTGAAAAAGCAACATTAATTTATCTATCAGATAATCGTTTTCTTTCACATATAATCTATTTGGAAGCTATAATATTGAATAAGATTATTAAAATATTCCATTTTCACAGTATTTTTTCCAAGAAATGGCTCCTTGTTTAGTTTCTTATAAGTGAGAGTGGCAAACACCCAAATTTGTAATTTAACTTTAATTTTCTCTGGCAATAAGACATAGATTAAAGACTGATTTGAAGCAGTATAGTAGTTAAGAACAAAGTCAATAATAAAAAAAAAGAAAACAGAGTGAACAAGAGTCAAAAATGTGTTGGTTCCACTTAGGCAAATATCAAGACTTCATCTTACTGTGTTTCAATATGTCACTGGACATAGAAAGGAAAGGAAAATATGTTAAGTGAATACTTCTATTCAATTATTGGTATAACTAAGAATGAGCAGTACTGATTGAGCTGTTGGTAAATGAATTATGATTATGCTATGTGAAATACACCAGAAGGAGAAAAATAAATATTAGATGGTTTCACTTACACATGGTAAACAGACAAACAAAACAAAGGATTAGACAAAACCAAACCAAACATAAACACTTGAATTCTGGCTATAAAATGAAGAATATCCAACAGGAAAGAAAGGAAAGCAAAAATAAACAAATATGATTACATCAAATTTAAAAGCTTTTGCACAGCAATAAACTATCATTAATACAAAAAGACACACTACTGATGGGAGAAAATATATAGACAGTACACATTCAATAAGGGGCTACTATCCCAGATCTACAAATAACCAACCAAAAGAAAACAACCAAGTCAAAAAATGGGCAGAACTGCAAAACAGTCACTTCTCCAAAGAAGACATACAAATGACCAACAGGCACAACAAAAAAAACCCAAATGCTCATCATCACTTGTCAGATAGGAAATGCAGATCAAAGCCACAATGATATACCACCTCATACCTATAACAGAGTTCATATCAACAATGACCAGAAACACGTGTTAGCAAGGTATAGAGTAAAAGGAACCCACATAAACTGTTGATGGGAATTTAGTCTGCCCCTATCCCTGCAGCAAACAAGTTTTTCAACATATTAAAAATAGATCATAGATCTCCCATATGATCCAGCAATGGCACTATTCCCAAAGAATGCAAACATACTAATTCAAAGGGATATATGACTCCTGTGTTCATTGTAGCACTACTTGCAATAGCCAAGTTGTGGGAGCAGCCTAAGTACCCAAGATAAATGAGGATTAAGATCTGCTATCATGCTGTATGTATACATATGTATATACATACATAGACATACATGTGTATATAGATGATGAAATACTATTAAGCTATTTAAAAAGATGGACTCTTGCCATTTGCAACAACATGAACTGAACTGGGGGGATTATGCTAAATATAAGCCAGAAGGAAAAAAAAAACTGGATTGGTTTGCTTATATGTGGAATATAGAGAAACAAATCAAAGGAACAGATTAAACTAAACCAAAACAAACCCTAGAAATCAGACTGTAGAATTGAAGCTGCCAGAGAGGAAGGGGAAAATAAAAGTTGGGGAGGGGGTGAATGGATGATGCTGGAGGACTACAGGTGCCTTGGTGTAGGAGTGGGTGATGACATTCTTCTGAAGAGGTGTAAACCTAAACCTCTGAATCATAAATGATACTATATACCAACTTTACCTCAATAACAAAGAACATAATTAAAAAAATAATAAAACACAAAACAAATGATAAAAATAAAAGGTCATACCAGTGGAGCATTTCAGTTGTTACCCAAATTGAACACTTTATGTTTTGAACATAATAAAGTGGACTTACTGGAAGTTATCAAAAGTAATTTAAATCCGATATTATAGCAGAATATTGATTCATGAATCATTTTAACCATCAATAGTTAGCAGTAAATTAGATCCAGAATTGGATCTAGTCTTTTATTCAAACTCACACACTTTTCTCTTTCATTGTGGTCATCATGGTGCTAAGAGGGATATGCGTCTGTGTGTGGTCTTCCGGTCAGGTTATTAGAAGTTTCTCCATGTCTGACATAGGCCCTTCTCAAAATTTGTGTTAGTGTCAGTGCTTTCAGTGAAGGAGAGCCTTTAACAGCTTCTCTCACTTTGTTTTTGTTCTTCAGGATGGTAGCAACCTTGGAAATAGGACCCAGCAAACTAGCCAGCAATAACAGTGATTCACCACTTTCACAGCCATTAATCAACTTTAATTTCCTTCCAGGTCAATCAGTCAATGTGGCCTCTTACTGGCTATATTAGCATGGATTGTGGACATTTAGGAACCACAATTAGCAAGACAACATGAGATTAAAGCAACTACAGGGGAAAATATTATCAGAGGTGGTAAATATGAGATGAGGCTGCTTCCTGCATGAAACTTTGCATATTATGATGACAGGTAATAGGAAATTTTGTAACACCATCCTTAAGGAGGCCTCCCTTGACCAAAACATCAATATGCACAGCGTGACAGTATACAGATACAGATAAATAACTTTTTTACATCATGATTAGGTTTACCAATGCTTTCAGACCAATTTTACTGATGACAAAAAGCTATAGGTCCTCATTGAAGTATACTGAAGTTGAAGGAATTATTCTCAAATGAGATGCAAAGTTGTAAGAATTAGTATGTTATTTGTTTCTGAGGAGAAATAAATCCAAATAATAACATTGTCTTCTGGGAGACTGCCTCAAATTACAGATAGTTAGATATTGAAAATGCAAAGTAGTCTGTATTTTTAACAGTATTTCCAGTGCTTTACACTTAATTATTTATACAAGTTGATCAGACATGTCAATATTGAAGATGGTTAAGATGAAATAAAGGAGTTAATTTTGAGCTCTTATTCTATTTCCCAGAAAAAGATATGAAACAACTGTACATGATTAAGGTTATGACATTGTTATAATTGTGGCCAATTTGCATGATGCTAGGTGTTAAGGCAAAAAGTCAAATTTATCTGAAATTCTTACTTGTTCCTTGAGGTCATTATCCTTTAAACCTAAACAGAATTCACTCCTTTAGAAAGGCTTTCTCATTGTGACATATTTTGAAATTTGTTAAAAAAAAATAATAATCCTTTCAAGACTCACCTCATCAATTTTCAATCCTGTAGAATGAAACACTTCTAAAAACTTAGAGCATTTATTGCAAAGCTGTGTGTACAGGAAAGACAAATCTTGAAAGTAAATTCAACCTGTGAAGTTCTGGGTGATACAAAGGAAAATGTGAGCACAGGACCATCAACTTAGATCACTTTATGCCGTATGTCTTTTCTGATTAATCTTTTATTTGGAGATGAAATTTGAGATGCAAATATTAATAAAGCACAAAAGGATTTGCAGTCAGATTAAGACTTGAATCATGTGCAGTGAAAGACCAAGCTTTGAAATTAATTCTTGAGGATTAGCTTACAGATATATTGGACAAGGCTGTTAACTTTACAACAAGAAGATGTAAGAAACTGAATATTTGTGCAGAAAAAAACAACTTTAGAAGGAAAAAGCTAAAATAAAAAACAGTGATGTAATGTGAAGATATAATATCAAAGAATGTCTGAATGCTTTAATTCTTTTTATTAGCAATTGAACAATTATCCTAAATCAATGGATTTAATGAAGTCAGTAACAATAACATATTTGATTTTTCTATGAAGAAAAATTAAAACTTATTTTTATCTAGTGTGATAAGTTACGTGAAGATATTTTCAGACTACAGAAACACTGAAATCTTATGTCAATCTTGATAGGTTTTAAAAATCTAACTTTTCAAAGACATCTTATTATAATGCTAGAGTTAGACCTGAAGAAATAAAGACATGGACATTATGAGAACATCTGAATTGCATCGTGAAATGTATTTTTTTATTAAACTCTGCCTAGCTAATTAATGTATTTTAAAATACCCCTTATGGATAACTGTCACATCAAATAAAATTAACTTTCTAAATTAAAAAAATATATGAAAATAATTTTCTCAATAATAAATGAAGGTAAATTGAACAACTTGGCTAAATTCTTTATTAAACACTAATGTGTGAAGAAATAGGTTTTGGCAAAGTCATTGACAATTTTGCAGAAATTAAAACACAAAACTAAAATGCAGTATCGGCAACTACCTTGATTAGCTAATATATAGATATAAACTGCTGGTGCTTTTTACTGTTTATAAAAACTCAGACTTTTAAAATGTGTTTTAATCATCTCCTCTGCTTTCTTTTCTTTGATTGTATTTTATCTTTTAATATGCTATACTATTTACTGACCTACATAGAAGTAAAAAATTCAATATAAGGAAAAAAAATGACTGCTTTTCTTTTACTGGGTATTATTACCTGATTTCATGATTACTGCTGAAAATAATCTTATCATTTAATTAATTGGTTATTAAAAGAGGTTGGTTGTGGCAGTCAAATACACTAGTATGCTGCTACCTTTGAATCATTAAGATAATTAAACTTGCTCCAATTTGCCTTTCATTAGGCAACATTTAACCCTAGCCTAGACACAATATATTATGGTTTTGACCAGTGAAACTTTTATATTGGACACAACTTATTTACTCCTTGAAACTCCTCTGGTCACAACAACCAGATCCCTGCAAGCTTTTGCCAGTGTAATCTCAAGGCCTTGCTCAAGTTGTGTGTCTTGCAATAATGCCTATCCTGGATCTTCTCTGCGATTCATACATTCAGTCTGACAGTCTGTAAGTCAGACTGTCTTAGTAACCTAGAAGTATAAGGAATTATTGTCAGGAACAATCTGTGCTAATGAAGGTGCAGGACAAATATCCCCTTATTTTATGTCTGGGTGGACAATTCTATGGTGCATTTCATAATTGTCCTCAGAAGGTCCCAGTGGTAATCAGTAGCACTTGCCTAGAATAAACCATATCAAGACACATCCTTGCACTGACTTTTCTTCCCTGCACTGTATTCTACTTTCTACCTGGTATCACATTCTGAGATGGACTAGCCTCAGCTACGACCAGTCTCAGGTTCTTTTTTCAGGATGAACCTTGAGCTTGTAAGCTTGAATGCATCACGTTGGCTGTGTCTTTCCTTAGATATTAAATCACATTAATTTATCAGACATATTTCACGAAGGAACAGAGTTTCCCTACTTGTGTCTCTACCTAGAACAAATGTTCACCTTGAAACTCACAATATGTTTTATAATAATCTTTATAGTCATCTACTTTAAAGTCTGTGTTTATTTTCTCTGATAATACAGTGCCACCATCACAAATATGTAAATAGTTTGTCCTTAATTGCTACTGTTTTGGTTCTTAGTCTGTTGCCTTATGGGTTCACATCTCCACTGGATCACAGCTCCCCAGTTTGCTTTTACCACTGATATCTATGTATTTTAGATGTTTTTGCATTTTTTTACCACAATCAAATCCCGATACAAGTTTGAAAAACCAAAGTGAATGACAGAGATGAATTGCCATCTTGATTATGGAGATGGGTAAAATAGGAGGACACTGCACGGGTGTGTTTTATTAATGGGTTTCCTAGTTATACTCTCAGTGCAAACCTCTAATTGAAAAGCTGAGCTGAAAACCAAAATGCAAGAACAAGAAGCCCACCAAACCGTAAGAACAGTTGCCCATTTACTTCAGGAAAAAGTAATAATTTAAATTTATACCAACTATCATCTATGTTAGCTATTACACGTGAGAAATGGAGGACTGCTGGTTACAGAGTTCTATTTTTGTCATAGGCCACAAAAAGTTTTTCAAATATGAAAGTTTATTTTTAAGAAAAGATTTTATTTTCTAGACAACGTGTTTGAGAATGATAGGCTTGGGGAATTCTTATTGGAACATAAAATGACTTTTGTTTTCTCAAGTGGTTTCTCTCTTATTGCTTCTCTTGAACTCCATCCTAATCTTTATGACCTCCTTTGCTTATAAATCACTGCTTGTCTACAGGGATTTATGCAACTTTAAACTTTGGAAAAATTGGATCTATACAAAAAGAGAAAAGAGGGAAAAAAAGAAAAATAAGACCATGGGGAGAAATATGAATTAACCCCCATATGACTGCAAATTGTGACTAATTGTAATCATCTTCTTTAAAATACTATTCAATCAAGTATTTTCTGTAAAGGACCAAATATGTTTATGCATTTAGAAGACCAGAAATAATGACTGGAATTGCTTTTCTCCTGTTCTGCAATAAAGATTTTTCTAATTTTATTTAATTAACCATATCCTCCATATCTATCTTTATAGCAGATCATGTTCAGCTAGTATTTTTTTCTGTATGTTTAAGATTTATGCCTTGTTTATTTCTCTTACATATATATTTCTAAACTTAAATCGGTCATTTCCACACACCATGATAATATCTGTTATTTCCCCATCGGTGTGTGTTTATGTGTGTGTTTGTATTTATATATGTATTTAACACCCTTTTCTACCACTGACTTCAAGATGTAACACAGGTCTAATAAAAATGAATAGAACACTCTCTACCACCATTCCAGATTTACATAGGAATAATACAGAATTTGTGATCATGGTATCTCCCCTGCCAGGTAAGTATTGGAATAATACAGAATTTGACTAAAGATCTTTTGATTTTGATAGACCAAAATGAACTATATCTTCATAGCATAATCAACATATTATCATTTCATTAACTTTACACTTACTCTTGCTATTCTAGAAAAACCTTGCTCAGATGATAAAATAACATTTTATCATTTCAGGAACTTCTAAAAATATTGTGATAAGCATAGATTGATACATTTGAATAGGTATACTCAGTCTGGAAGTTTTTTAATCAAATATTTAACCTTGTCCCATCCACCAGTCTTTAACTATATCATGAATCAGTCCTAATCCAGCTCTCACTTGAAATACATACATTAAAATACACCCCACCACAAACCTCATAAAGATGCCAATCATCCCTACCTCCTTTCTGAAATACTGTTAAGCCATCTGTAAGTAATTGGTCCCTTTTACCATGCTTGTTAACACATTGTTTTGATGGAATTCTGTAATTTGAATACTTCAAGATGACTGAATTAGAATTATGTTTATGTAAATTTCTTCTGACTTTTATCCTAAAGGGGCTAATGTTTACATTATTCTGCTATTTGGAGAGAATGTGCCACAAGTTTTTTGCCTTTCTCTGTCTTCTGAGAACATGCATGAGCAGTTTTTTTGTTCCATATTATCTTTATTTGTAAGTTAAACAATCTTGGAAGTTAGAGTGTGTCTTCCAGAGCAAAGGACCTATTGCTTTACTGTTTACATAATAATGAGAATGTCTCTCTCCAGGGCAAAGGTTGGATTTGCCAGTAACCTCCATCTAAAAGATAGGAGTTTCCTAAACTCCTTTTTTTTTTTTTTTTTGCTCTGATACACACACTGTGTGAACAGACATTATCTGGACCTTGTTGTGTCACCATGTGGGAATAGGACTTGAGGAAAGAGTACAGATATGCTAGCTAAGCTTTCACATTGAGTCACCATACACAGTTCACTTCTTCTGCAGGAGTCTTGTGTCATCATTGATACACATAAACTTTTGGCAGGCTAACTTACTAGCTTGAACGTAGGGTCAAATTTCAGTCCCTTCACAGATCTTGACTTGTGCATGAGAGATGGCAGATTTAAAATTAATTTTTTTTGTAATTATATAGGTCTTTATAGATTATATATACACACACAGATATATATATATATATATATCTACATCCTTATTATTATTATTTGACAGTATAAAATTTCTCCATGTAGAAGATAGTTTTGAAAAATTGACTAATCACAACTACAATAACCATTATCTATGGGTCAATCACTTTAAAATGTACTTTAAATATGTGAAGTAATTTTGTTTCCACCACAATTGGTATAGCATGTTTAGTTACTCCAAATATAAATATATGAAAACTATTAAGAAACAGTAACAACTTCAAGGTCACATAGAAAGTGACAGTCACATTAATGCCCAGATGCAACATTAAAACCCAAGTTTTTCACATTGTAACCTCTGGGTCTCAAATGAAACTGGACAGTGATATCGCCGAAAATGCCATAGACTAGTGACATGCAAACCAGGTTACATGCATAACATGTTGAACTTGCTATTAACCAACAAGAAGAAAACTTGAAAGCCAAGTAAATAAACATATTGAATTGGACAGGGGAAAAAAAAATGCACTAGGGTAAAAGAAACAATCACCACTCTTCTTTGTCATAAATTCCCCTCCTTTTTTTGTTCCTGAATTAGCCCTACATCAGAATTATTGACGACAAAGGTATGTAAAGTATTTTTAAATCTAATGGATGACATTAAAACATGTTTAGAATTATAAAAATGCTAGGGAAGACACTAAAATGTCTTTGTTGTTGTAGCTAAAGAGGATCATAAGACTAAAGCAGAATTCAATTAGGCAGTAAATAGAAGGGAGTGGTAAATTCCATCTATCAAATGAGATTGGGGTCAGAATGGGGCGTTTGCAATTGTATGGGGGAATATAAAAATAAAATTTAATATTAAAAAAAAAAAAAAAGAATTTATAGTAGGAAGAATTGAGAATCAAAAAAAAAAAAAAAAAAAAAAAAAATGGTTGTGCCTATCCAATCAGTGCCTGGGAGGAACCCAGGTGACATACCCAGTTCTTGTAAAGTGGTTTCAAATTTATGAATGATAAACTAATATATAAGTAATTACAGAAAACCTACTATAGCAAACAGTACAATGGTTTTTAATTTTCCACAAAGTAACCTCAGCATGCTCATTAGTGAGTAAGTTAAGAGATAATTAAGATATAATGAAGGGAACCAAGTCTAAATCATTAATACTTCATTATTAACTTTAGAATAATCAGTATCTTTTTTTAACTCACCTGAAATATACAGGGGAAATATAGTATATTTGATACTTTATTTTCACCTAAAATGTCAAAGATTATTTGGCTTTCTATTACCAATATTAGAATGTTAAGATAATTTAATTACCAATTTATAAGTTTAGATTTAAGAAAATTCTTTAAGAGATTTTAGATATTTTCTATTAGCATTTGCAGTCATACTTGTGGGATTCCTAAAATGAAAATTAAATATATTTTATTTATAATGGCAGGAAAAAGCCTTAAAGGAACAATGTTAGCTAAATTATAAATAGCATTTAAGATATTTTGTTCCACTCATTTTGAGTTAATTTATATTACTCACAGGATTTTCTGCGTTTGTTTTTTGCTGCATATAAAAAGAGAAAACAAATCATATAAACTGAACTTCAAGATTTATAGAACACAATGCTTTTATTTTAACAGCCTAAATATTTAAAACAGTTATAGTTTCCCATATCCATCCAAATAATATCATTAAGTACATTTAGTAAAAGTATTAAAGTGCAAGATTATACTTATGCATTTTCTTTTCCATTGGACTATCTGAATATACAAAAACCATGTCCATGCTCTTTAATGCATAAAATTTTAGTATTAGAATGTCTTTCTAAAGACTTCTTCCTTTTGTTACATGTAGTGTCTCTTTAAGCCCTCATAGTGTTTTTTTTTCCAAATTTTTTTTAAATACTACTTTATTTTATTTTATTTTTTAAATATTTTATTTATTTATTTATACAAGCACTGGGTGCAGTCAGAAGCACAGGAGGGTGAGAGAATTCACCAGAGCCAGAGCGGGGAGCAGAGCAGGCAGAAGGGCCGAAGTACACTGCTGAGGGGAGCAGCGGGTGGCAGGAGAGGTCTGCGCGCCATGTGGGACACTCCTCCAGTGGCCAGGGAACAGCCGGGGATCGAACCGGTGCCACAGAGGCTTTGGGCAACTTCGCAACCCAGCACTCAACTGCTGTGGCACCCGGGAGGCCCCCTCATAGAGTTTTTCCTCAAAATATTTTTGGCTTCTTAAAATGTAACACAAATTTTAGACAATTTCTTTTCACTGTTACTTTTAATTTGTTTACATTTATTAGTTACTGATGTATTTACTTCTACTAATTTATTTTCAGTATGTTTGTGGAAATAAAGACTAGTACAGCCCCAGAGGAATATCGTATGGAAGTTTGTTTTTTTTTTTTAAATTATTTTGTTCAATATTTTTTTAAATATTGAAAATAGATCTACCAGAGAATATGGCAAATCTACTTTTAGATAGCTACTCAAAGAATGCAAAAATGTTAATTCAAAGGGATGTATTCACTCCAATGGTCACTACAGAACTATTTACAATAGCCAACTGAGTGCCCAAAGACAAATAAGTGGATTGGGAAACACACACACACAACACTCTCTCTCTCTCACTATTTAGCTATTAAAAAAAAAAAGGTAAATGGGCCTCCCCTGGTGGTGCAGCGGTTGAGCGCTGGGCTGCGAAGCTGCCTGCAGCCTCTGCAGTGCCAGTTCGATCCCCGGCCACCGGGGAGCGTCCCACATGGCACGCAGACCTCTCCTGCCACCCGCTGCTCCCCAGCAGTGTCCTTCGGTCCTTCTGCCTGTTCTGCTCCCTGCTCTGGCGCTGGTGAATCCTCTCACCCTCCCGCGCTTCTGACTGTACCCACTGCTTGTATAAATAAATAAATAAATCTTTAAAAAACTCCTGACTTTTGTGGCAACATGGATGGAACTACAGGGGATTCTGTTAAGTGAAATAAGCCCAAAGGAGAAAGAGAAATAACTGATGCTTTCACTTATGTATGGAATGCCGAGAAACAAAATGAAGTCAGAAAATGCAAACCAGAAACAAACCCTAGAAATCTCATTGTAAAACTGAGGTTACCTACTAGTGGGGCAGAGTAGAGAACAAAAGTTTTTAGAGGCACAACGGACAAAAGTGGAGGCTCATGGGTCTTGGCAGTGAGTGTGCTGTGGTGACATAAATGAGAAGAGGTATAATCCTTTATCTCTGAACCATATACAATGTTGTAAACCAATGTTACTTCAAAAATATATATATAATAAAATAAAAAGAATAAAAATAACTCAAAGACATTTAAAAAAAAGAGAAACCCAAGTGACATATTCAGTCTGTAGGTTTTGGCTATTTAAGATTTCTACCTTGCTTTTATAAATCACAATTTAGTACTTGTTTTATTTTTATAATTGCACTATCCGCTTATTCCTACCCACTGACATATATGTGTACTTGTTTCTATAAATACAAATTCCTTTTTATATCTCACTCTTTGTTTTAAATTCTCGTCTCTTAGAATTGGCAGAAGAACCAAATGGGCACTTCTCTAAAGAAGACATACCAATGGCTAGCAGAATATGAAAAAATGATCACCATCATATATCATCAGGGAAATACAAATCAAAACCACAATGAGATACCACCTCACACCCAGAAGAAGGACCCATATTTTAAAAACCAGAAACAAATGCTAGTGAGGGTGTGGAGAAAAAGAACATTGTTATACTGTTGGTGGAAATGCAGACTGGTCCAGGCCCTATAGAAAGCAGCATGGGGTCCTCCCTGGTGGCGCAGTGGTTGAGCGCTGGGCTGCAAAGCTCAATGGCACTGGTTCGATCCCTGGCCGCTGGTGAGGGTCCCAAATGGCGCGACAGACCTCTCCTGTCTCACCCGCTGCTCCCCTCAGCAGTGTACTTCATCAGTCTGCCTGTTCTGTTCCCCGCTCTGGCTCTGGTGAATTCTCTCACCCTCCTGCGCTTCTGACTGTGCCCACTGCTTGTATAAATAAATAAACAAACAAACAAACAAACAAATAAATAAATAAATCCTTTAAAAAAAAAAACCTTAAAAAAAGAAAGAAAGAAAGCAGCATGGAAGTTTCCAACATAACCTACAATACCACTCTTAGGTATCTACCCTAAGAACACAAAAGCACTAATTTGAAAGGAAATCTGCACTTTTATATTTATTGTAGGACTATGTACAATAGCCAAAATATGGAGGCAACGTAAATGCCCCACAACAGATGAGTAGTAGATAGACACAACAGAATTCCACTCAGCCAAGAAAAGATAAACTTATGTCATTTGTTACAACATAGATGGAGCTGGAAGGGATTATACTAAGTGAAATAAGCCAGAAGGAGAAAGATAAATTTACTGCATGATCTAACTTATATGAGGAATATAGAGAAACCAAAGAGCCAGAAAAACACCAACTTTAAAAACCAACTCTTGAAAACTGACCACAGATCTGAGGCATCCTTGAGGAGGAGGAGCAGGAGAAGGGTTGAATATGGGGTTGGGGGAGAGCACCATGGACTATGGTGGAGGACTGTGGGTGCTTTGCTGCTAGGAGAGTTATGGTGACTACAACAGATGGAAGAAATCCTATATTGTCAAAATATTAACAAGGATGTAAACATGGTGCTTCACAATAAAAAAACAATTTTTGATGCTTAAAACAATTACTTTATTTTAATATTATTTATTTAAATTTTAGCAGTTTAGCAATTAAAAAGCATTTGTGAATGTACTTATTTCAATCTGAGTAGTAATTTAGGTACAAATACATTTTAAGCTGATTTTTCTTTCTCTCAGTCATTTAAACTACATAGTATTCTCTTTATTACTATTAAGAATCATTAAATTAAGAACTATCTGCTATCAAACTTCTTTTCCTTTTTCTCGGAAGGCTTTTACAATTGCATCTGCAAGGATGACTCTTGATCCTTGTAGATAAGGGTGGATTAATACACAACCAGACCAAAACTTGACACTGACAGACTTTCTTCTACACAAATTTTTTAGTGAGTAGTGTCATTTCATTAAGAGTATATTTCCATTTTCCTAAAAATTCATAAAGTTTGGCAAATTCACACACATATAATAGGGTCACTTGGTGGTCCTCTCCTGTGTAGTATCTGTTCATGTTTTCCTTGGCAATTTTATTACTGATCTCATTATTTTTTCCAAATGAATATCTAGTTAGCTCACTAAAATGTACCGAAATGGTTGGTCTTGCATTTCACCTTATGTATTTGTCTTAAATCCAGTAAATATATATGTGGGTCTATTTCTGGATTTTCTCCCTTCCAGTGTGTCTCAATGAGTGGTGCCCAGAACACCTGTACCAAAGTCACCTAAGAATTTAGTCTCCTCCCCTATTAGGACTGATTCTGACATGTCATACAATTTCTGAACCGGTGTTCTATTCTCTTTCAGTAGTATACTTGGTTACAATGACATTAAAATCAACTGCATAATTACTATAACACTATATAAGTGTTCTATTTTTAACTTAACACACACATATCTGTTGGGATATAAACCTGTTTTACTTTTTCTCAATGTAACAGAAAGTGTTGCAGCTTTATGTTTTAGAGGTCTTACACATCATTTATACATGTACAATCATGAGTCACAAAATATTCCCATGTTTTGTATATTCCAAATGTTAACAGTATGATGTTATTCCAAATGGTACAGTTCAATTTATTTCAATTGGTTTGTTATTTACTTACACACAAATTTTGATTTTGTATGGTATTTTGTATCCTATTTATCCTATTAATTTTCTTATTAATTTTAATATTTAAATATTAACTCTACGATTGTGAATGAGCCTATTTAGGTTGTCTGATATTAATGAGAGTTTTACTTCTCTTCATCCTTTTTTTAATTCTTTTCTTGCCTTATCCTATTAAGTTGGGACATCAGTAGTAAAATTTTAATGGAGTGGTTTTAGCTGGGTAGTCATCCTTTCTCAATCTCAAGAGAAAACTTTTCAATATCTTACCACTAATCATAATGTTATAGTCCAATTTACCGTCTTGAGGTATTTTTTAGTATTTTATACTCTTTGAAAATACTGAACTTAAGTTTTATCATTTCAGCTCCATGAAACAGCAAAAAACTTTCCTCTACTTTTAAGAAGTTTTCCTTGTAGTTATTAAGGCGACATCCCTGGTCAATTTAATCAGCACTTACCATGAGTATAGGGTTACTGAATGTCATGAACGTTTTTCTGAGCTTCTCTTCTCTCTGAAATATTGGAATTATAAGTTCTGCTCCCTTTGAAAGCCTAAATTCTAAATTCTATATCCTGAGTCCTATGAAATATATATTATCTATATTGATTCTTCTGCAACTACACAGATACTTTCTGTAGCATGGAGCCGTTCTCCCCAACCAAGAAGGGAAAAGTCCTCACTGTAATGTTCCTATCTGCAGGTTTTGGCCCCTATGTCCTGACCACAAAATATCCTGAATACATTTCTTTTTATGTTTTTTATCTGGAAATCATATCAGGATACGATTATCATTGGTCTACTAATGTCAAATTATTGTACAATGGTTTATTTCTATAACCAAAAGGAAAATATTTATATGTTTATTGTTAAAAACATTAAGTAATTTTCTTTTTTTTTTAAGATTTATATATTTATTTTATACAAGCACTGGGTACAGTCAGAAGCACGGGAAGGTGAGAGAATTCACCAGAGGCAGAGCGGGGAGCAGAACAGGCAGAAGGACCGAAGTACACTGCTGAGGGGAGCACTGGGCAGCAGGAGAGGTATGCATGCCATGTGGGACCCACTCCAGGCAGCTGGGGATTGAACCCCGTGCTGCAGAGGCTGCAGGCAGCTTCGCAACCCAGAGCTCAACCCCTGCGCCACCAGTGGGCCATAATTTTCAACATGTTAATATTATAGTTCTATTTGATGTTTACTTGATGTTGTGAAAGGTCAAATATTCCTTTCAATATTGTTCCTACTGTATCTCCTAAGGGTTGAATCTTCAATCGTGTAGCTTTACATTGGGGTCTGAACATAAATTCCAGTGATATTTTGTGTTTAATTTCTGGAAATGTTGTCTAATGTTGGGTCAGTGTCACATATCCACTAGATTTTTTTTTTCCCTGTTGGACACATGGGATAAGAAACACTGTCCTAGAAAGCAAATATTGTACAAAAATGAACAATGATGTAAAATATATATAAATAAATAAATTTAAAAGATTTTTAAAAAAGAAACACTGTCCTATTAAAATTTCAGGTTGTGTTTTTCAAACACTCAATATATTTTATAATTCAAACAGCTAAACATACTTGACAGTGGGCTACTGTTAAAGAGGGATTAATTTTATCGTAGCTTTTTCTTCAGTGTAAGGTCCAACTTTTCCTGAGATAAATTTGTTTTGTTGATTAAATTTTATTTCTAATCTACCCTTTCTATGGGGTCTTAGCCTTTAGAAGAACTTGGTTATATGGAGGATTGCTGTTTCAATTATTTTGTAATCTGCAGGCTTTCTGTCAGGGCATTTTCCTCTGTCTTACATAGGTAATAAAACACAAATCTTACTTTCATCAGCCCTTCAAAATCCACATTCCCTGGGATTTCTGCAGAATTATTTTATTTGATAAAGTTCTTTATTGTTTCATTTTATACTGCTCAATAATTTACAAAGAAGTGGCTATTTATTTTTGGCTGCTGTCTTTTTTTATACTTTAGTTTGAGTTCAGATGTACATTAAAATGTTAATTTTGATATTTTACTCTTCAATTTTATGAGTTTATAGTCAGGAGACTGCCATGCACCCATAAAATACCAGAAATGGATGTTCCAAGGTAATGCCTGTACACACATTAAATAAATGTTTGATAGTCAACTAATTCATTCACTTCTGTTTCACAGTATGAGATTTATAGTAATAAGACACGATGTCATCACATAGACTGAAATAATCACTTTAGATCTTGTAAAATTTGAAATGAGAATACCAGCATTACCTCCATAATAGCCTGGAAAAATATACAACCAAATTTAAGTTATATATGCTAGTTTAAATCAAGCATATAGACTGTGGCTTATCCCTTATAAAATTTATTTTTCTGCAGCAGTCAAAAACTTTCTTGCTATTCAAGTTAAAATTAAATATATTGGTCATATTAAACAAGCAAAATAAGTTAAAATATTAAAGAGAGAACCATTAGGATTGCAAGTATAATTTTAGAAGAAAGTCAAACATCAGAGAGAGTTTTCAAATGGAATAACATAGCAAGAGAGAGTTCTTTCCATAGCAGAGTCAAGTCAGCAAGGCTGCCCATAACTGTACTTTATCACAACACACAGACTTGCATGGCTGAAGAAGATAGTGCTTCAATGCCAGAGAGAAACTGTGTGGTGAGCTTGGTGGCACAGGCAAGCACTTTCAGCAAGAAAGCAGACAAGGAACGAGGCAGTCCATTCACTTCCATAGGGAATGGATAAATAGCTAGGAGACTAAAAATAGACAATGCCATGTTTTCTATTAATTGAAAATAAAATGATGCCTCTCTTCCCACTTCCTTTTGATGAATATTAATCACTTCATGCTATTTTAAAATTGGGAGCAGTACTAAAATATCTATGGTACATTAGAAAGGAAGGTCATAATTTTCTACATTTGCATTCATTATTTAAAACATGAGTTAAAAAACATTTTCAAGTTTTTATATATTTTGTGTCATTTTACTTCACTTTGTCAAAGCACATATAGACATATGTACCCATGAAATGTTTGATCTCTACTTGCAAGAATTACTTTACAATATAATTTTATTAGGATCATTATTTAGATGTGTAAGTGATGGAGAAACTTCTAAATTGTAATGTTTTTCCCCAATGAGAAGTGGATTTTTAAGTAGAAATTAACTTTCTATCAACTACTGCCAATTATGTTCTTTTACATTGTGAAAGTATTCACCTTTTCAATGAAATAACACAGGAAAATAATATCAATATCAGTGCTAAATAGATACAACATATTTCAGTGTTGTATTCAAGTTATGAGATGGGAAAGATATACTTTCAAGAACTCTAATATATTCCAATGAAAGTGGTTTTAAAGAGAATCATTTTAGTACCTTTAACATGTTTATGATTATTTCAATAGCATTTTCATATCTGTAAAACACAGAGTGAGTAGTGACTAAAATAAATTAGAGCAGATCATATCATAATGCTGGAAATTTTAAGTACATCATTAAAAGATGATATGAAATGAAATGATTATATTTTCACAGGCTAAGTCTTTGCAATGTATTTCCAAAACACTCTAATTTATAGTACCATAAAACAAAATCACAGGACAAGGAATATGAGATTTTGTCTTATCATTATTGAAAAATGGACTGTAACATTTTAGCACTGTATTTGTCAGTATTAAGGTTTCTATCTAGAGAAACATTATGATAGGCTAAAAAATGAAAATATGTGCTTAGATTCTATAATGTACTTACTGTCCTTGCAGAAAAATGATTAACATTTAGAATCTGATTCATGTTTTAAAAAAGACTAATCATAACTAAGTCACAGGGTCTCTATCCCCAGAGCATTTAGTTATTTCATTAATCCACACTCCTTGGAGATACTCAGTTCCTGTCTGACCAGAGATGCTCATAGCACGATAATTTTCTCACTTTCTCCAAATAGAATCACTGGTTTCACTGCATCTATGCAAAAGAGAAACACAGCTTCAATATTTGTGGTCTAAGTCCCAAATCTCCCCTATTTCCATCCCTGCTCTGATCTCGTGTACTAGTGCCCATAAAAGACCTTTTGCCTGAGCTGAAGCTGCTTGGGATCAAGTAGCCAAGACTTAGGAGGAAGGACATAAAGAAGAAAAACATTCTTGTATCTGAATGCATTTTACTCATCTCTAATCTGTCTTGCAGGCCACAGAGACAATCTCTCCCCCTACACTAAACACATTTATCTGTAATAGATTATGATGTGCCATATCACTATGGTATTTTTCAATTACTGACCTGTGTTTCTACATACAGTACTGAAAGGTGGGCATAGGTGATGATAATGAATATGCAGAAATGACTGAGTAGATAACTGCAGAAAATGAAAACAATAAATACAAAACGAGTTTGTCTGAGTGAGAGCATGGGTTGGTTGCATCATCATCTACATATCATTCATGACTCTTACTACCAGTTTACAGGTGAAAGAATAGCTTAACCTTTATTAAGTATATTGCCCAATGTCAAAACAGCTGTTAAATCATAGGGCCAAATTTCAACCTCAAACATCCTGAGATTGTCTGTACTTTCCACACTTATTCTGTCTCATAGTTGGAACGGATCATTATTTGCTAGTGTTTTGGAAAAATGGGTGATTTAACCAGGGGTAGGTAGATCATCCTGCTCAGAAGTGATGAAATGCAGGTGATGAATGCAAACAGTGTAGCTGACAATTTGTGAAGAATAAGGGCTCCCACTGGCGAAGCAACAAAATTATAAAGCAATCAAAACAGTAGCCAATGAGCTTGATGAAGGTTAAGGATTTTGATTGAGATCTCTGAAAATGTGGTAATGAGTTACAAAACAAATTGATGGATTTCAGAGTGTATCAGGATTGCAGAGTGTACTAGGGCTGAATAAAAACAGACACAAGTGAAATGCTACATCATAAGATGAATGACATCAGTAAAACCACCCCAAATACAGATGACTACCTCCTGGGCTTTAAGAAGAATCATCCCTCTGAATAAAAGGAAAGACCAACACACTAATAATTAGTTTAAAATAAAATTTAGTACTTTTAGTCTTTTAAGTTACTTATCCTTTAGTTATGGTCAATACATGCTATTAAATAATACACAGATTTATTTATAAGGTAATAAAATTATCCATCTTTATATAAAAAAAGTGATGGAGAAGCAATTTTACTGTCTTATAAATACTGCAATTAACCTTTAAATCAGTGCCTTTTTAAGTAAGGCAAATAAGCAAAAATTGTCAATAGTTCAATTTAATTAGCCCTAATTAAATTGCAGCATGTCACTAAATATAATTAAAGTGCATTTTTCATGGGGTTACATTTTATAATGCATTCAATGTTATTATTGGTCACGAGCACTTTATCTTTAGTAAGCTGGTACTTATTTATAGTTTTTTTATGAGTTAAATTAAAAAACCACTAAATCTTTCTCTAACATAATTTATTTGGATGGGTTTGAAAAGGAAATTTTATAGTGATATAATATCTCCAATGGCAGAAACATCATATGAAGAAATCTGTTATTAGAGATTTTATAGGAATAATCAAGTTTCTTTCTAGAATAATCATATAATCTAAACACTTGAGAATTCTGTAGCTTTCTTAAATCTAATTTAACCTTACAGATATTAGGCTTTTTATAGCTTCTCACAACCACTCTTCCCCAAGGAGTAGGTATGTGTATATTATAGGCCAAGAGAGAGTGAACAGTTTTTAAATTATTTTAGTACCATGAATAAAATTACTCTTGTATTTTTAGACCAAGCAATATTTCATTTTTACAGTTCTATTGTACTGTTATCAATTCCCTATAAAGTCAACAATAAGCTTAGCTGTCACTTGTTTACTATCTGACAGTAAGCATTGTCCTATACCTAGGAAAATCAAGGATATTCAAATTTTAAGATAGAAGAGAAGATGAAATTGTTTTGACCAAAAATATGGTATCAAATGATGAGCCCTGGTGAGTTAAGCCATTAAAAATCCTAGTTAAAATGCAAATGTCTTCAGGATATGCATATGATACTAGGACACTTCTGACTGTAAAATAATAACAGCAACAATCTCCTTCCTGACCAAACCTATACAAGCATCTTGAAAAAAGAACTATCACTATCCACATTTAATAGACTGAAAAAAACAAAGGTCGATGTCAATACAACACTTAGGAAACAGTTTCATCGATATGGCCATGTGCCACCAACAAACATATATGTATGTTTTGCAACTTTTCCCCATTGAATGGCATCGATTGATGCTATGTGTTAGCATTAGGTACAAATAGATTCAACTCAGTTCATAGGTATAAAACTTACCATAGATACTTTAAATATTAAAAAATGAATATGGCAAAAGTATGGTACAGCATAGAGAAGGGAGTGATGAACTAGTCTGAAGGTGGGATCAAGAAAATCTTTAAGGGTCATTTTTTAATTGTTTTATATTTTTTTAAGATTTATTTATTTATACAAGAGCTAGGGTGAGGCCAGAGGTGCCTTAGGGTGAGAGGATTCACCAGGGACAGAGCAGGGAGCAGAAAAGGCAGATGGACCAAAAGCACTGCTGAGGGGAGCAGTGGCGAGACAGGAGAGGTCTGCTTCGCCGTGTGAGTTGCTCCCTGGCAAGCCAGGGTTCGAACTTGTGAGGGAGGCTGTAGACAGCCTCACGGCACTGCGCTCAACCCCCTGTGCCACCGGGGAGGTCCTTTAAGAATTATTTTTAGAGGGACCTCCCCGGTGGCGCAGCAGTTGAGCGCTGGGTTGCGAAGCTGCCCACAGCCTCTGCAGTGCCGGTTCGGTCCCTGGCTGCTCCCCAGCCACCAGAGGAGGGTCCCACATGGCGCGCAGACCTCTCCTGCCGCCTGCTGCTCCCCTCAGCAGTGTACTTCGGTCCTTCTGCCTGCTCTGCTCCCCGGTCTGGTTCTGGTGAATTCTCTCACCCTCCCGTGCTTCTGACTGTACCCAGTGCTTGTATAAATAAACAAACAAATAAATAAATAAATCTTTTTAAAAAAAAAAAGAATTATTTTTAGAGTAAATCAAATTTGGGGATGAGGAAGAGAAGCCATAACATATAGAAAAAATATATATATGGCAGTAGGGAATAGTAACCCAGTACTGATTATTGGAAATGAGTGAAAGACAAGACTCACTCAGAGTAGAAAACGTTGACAAGACAGCAGATTCATGTAGGACACTGCCCCATAACAGGCTGGCAAAGCATGGCCATAGGCCATATCCATTCTAAGACCTGTTTTGTGTTGGCCCATGAATTAAGAATTAGTTTTACATTTTCAAATCCTGTTAAACATCAAAGAACAGAGATGGTCTGTGGCCCACAATATCTAAAATATTTATTTTCTGGCCTTTTACAGAAAAAGCTTGCCAAATCCTGCAAGCCTTAGAAGAGCAAAGGCAATAAGGTGATTAGTCAGGGAATAGAACAAAAAGGCTTATAATGGGTATCCTGCAAAATTCAAAGAGTGGAATTATCAGAAGAGGGACAGAGTTCAGTAAGTAATGAGTTGGGTCAAGGAGCTATGGTTATGCTGATAAGCATGAGGGAGGCACTTATAAACAGTTTATCACTAGGTTATTAGAGAAAGCTTACGTATCAAAAACAAGCCCATAATTCACATTATGCTTACTTATAATTAAGAATATATCAAAGCACATGTTATTTTCCAGAAGAAATAAAAGTTAATAATGGGTAGGGTTCTAATCAGGAAGAAAGGAGATGAAGTCTTTAAAGGGGACAAAGGAGCAGATACCATCCAGAGATTCAGACTGACACAGCATCACCAGAGTCCAGTCCAGAAAAGAAGTCAAGTCACTGGGAAAGGTTTAAGAAAATACTTGTCGTCTGTATGGATTAGTAAAGGAAAGCAATATATCTCTGATCTCATACAAAGTAGGAAGCTAGGAAATTTAATTTAGTCTTCCCAGTTACCCTCACCCACACATTCTGAGAGAGATAATTGCTAGTATAATAGAATAGGGGTGTATACTATAATAGTTTCTTTAAAATAGCTGGATCCTCCTTTATTAAGATCATTTAAAAGTATTTCAATGATGTTCTTTCACATATCCTAATAAAATCCCCACTGTTGGAGACATACATTTATGTGAGGTAAAAAAGGAAAGAATCCAGGGGGGTTCTATTTAGGCAATATCTTAGCATACAATGAAAGCTTTACTTACTGCAGCTGAGCTAAAGAATGCAGTATCTTTTAAGCTCTTCTCTAAGTTATGACCCTGACATCTTTCACTTGAAATTTTTAAAAGATGGAAAAACGACTACTTTAAGATGATCATATACTTGTCTATTTATCTGTGCACTTCTGTGTGTATGATTCATATTGGAATGTATTTTTCTATGAATAGACAACATTAAGATGTACTAAATCCATTTTATACTAGCTTCTTTGTGTTTCATCTATTTTTCCTAATATAAGAGCCAGTGAGTACATGCAAAATAAATATTAAATTCAATATTTTAAGTGCCCATATGCAAATATTAAACATTTCAGTCAATAATGAGTATAATTTGTGTTGTATGGGGTATTACTTTTTTGTTGCTTGTATGACAAATTCTTATATAGTTTGTATACAATTTCTTATATACTTTTTAGGAATAGTCTTGACAGGAACTGAGACCAGAAGGACAGGGCAAACAGGAAAGGCTGAGACATGGGACAGTGATTTTAAACAATATAGGGACAAAATAGCTCCCAGAAAAATGGAAGTTTTGCTGAAACGTCACTGAGCCAGCTACCATCTAGAGTAAAGCTAGTTACAGAATAATTAGGAAACAGAAAAACAACCACCACAAAACTCCCTGACCACCTAGTGCCTAATCAATAGTCTGGCACATTGGGCAACAGAAAGTCTGACAGTCTATAGTCAGAGACAGGCTGGAGTAAACAGGCATCTTTCCTGGCCCCTCACCCACGCTGCTGTCAGGAGTTCTTTCCTCTTGCTTCAAGAAGTCCACACTTGCTTGCTGTCACATTTGGTGTGGCGGCTGTTATTCCTCAACTGGTGTACACAACCGCACTCACGAGCATCCTCTCTCCTAACAGTCTTTCAAATAACAAATTATCAAGTTTCTAATTTTTAAGTTACTCTACCTAAAATGCAAATGAAGTTGCATTCAAATTACCCAGGAGTATAAAAACCTGCTTCTGCATAATTACTTTTTAAATTATTTCTATCAAGCATATGTTTAAGGTGAGTTAATCATTCATATATTTTTAAATGAAACTATGAAATATGAAAGTTACCCAGAATTTTATACAAATTGACTATTTATTTTCAAGAGTTGAGTTGGAATTTTTATGCCAAAAACATTTAATTGATTACAAATATCATTTATATAATTTTTGAAGACAAATATCATTTATATAATTTAATATATTGTATTGTAGATGTAATTGATGTATATTATTTTAAACTTTTAATAATATTATTTATTTATAGTATTTGTTTTTATTATAGTATCTTAATTATATAATTTTGATGCTTGCTATTTGTGAGCACTTTATTCAGATCATTTAAAAATTGAGGTAACATGATGTTATGTGATTTTGTTAGTACTTAGTTTTAATACATTATGTTAATCCATTATCATTTGTAAGACTTAGTAACAGTTACTGGATATATTCCCTAGTTCCCTAATCACTGTAGCTATATATATGGAATATAGGTTCTCTGATAGTAATTATCAACACACGTGCCTGAGATAATTCAGCTGAAGCAATTTACTAAAAGTAATCTCCGTCAAAGCAAAAATTTTAATGGACAATGTTAAATGAGCAAACAGACTTTATTCAAGACTACTGAAGAAGGAGAGATTCCAGAACTCAATCTGAGGTCAATTCTCTGAAACAATTCTCTGAAGCAGTTATAAAAGCAGAGACAAGAGACCATAAGCTATCTGTGTTTGCTACTTGACTTTACCCAAAAAAGTAAACTTTTTCATATCTTTCTGATAACTTGGAGCAAAAGGCCTACTGAAGTTAAACTCCTATCCATCCGAAGATTAGATTTCAAAATGATGGTTCTTAGGTTCTTGAGAAAGTTATTTCCAGGTTGTACAACTGACAATGGGTTTTTGAAACAATTCATATTTTAACAGGAGTTGACAAAGCATTTACAAGTTTTCTAAAGTAAATGCTCTAAGGAAAAGCAAGATCTGGTGCCTCCTAGTAAAGAGGTATTCCAAAGTTTACTCAAACTGAGAGGGACTTTAAGGTTATCTCAGTTACTTCTAAAGGAAATCATAAAATAGCTTTAGTAAAACAGTTGTCTTCTAAATAATAATTTGCAATTATTATTTAAAAAGCTTTTACCTTAGCCAAAAAAATCTGGCTACTTGTAGAGAAAGCGAACATTATTTCTGAAATATATTTGGCTTAACTTAAAATGAATGACCTAAAGGAAGGCAAACATTAGAATTCATTAATGTTATATTTTTAAAAGTACTCTAATCTGTATAAAGTATTTTCTATGGGAGCAACAATGAAATATATAACATGAGATTAAAACATGAAAATATTACTATACTGATTTTTCCTTAAATATATTTGAGTAAATGTATAGAAAATCCTTACCCAGATTAGTTAGGTACAAGGCCCTTAAAGACTAAAACTCTACTAAAGTGTGTGTGTGTGTGTGTGTGTGTGTGTGTGTGTGTGTACAAATTTATGCAATATTTCTGAGAGAACTTTCATTGGTATAATACAATTTCTAGATATACATCATAGAAATTTGTGTCAGGTACAAATATTTACATATAACAGTCCATGAACAAACGTTGATAATTTCAAAAGAAACTGAAACAATGTAAACTTCATAAAAAAGCAAGTTGTTAATTAAATATTATATTGAAATGATGACATTATGCATCCATCATTGTGAAAGATATATGTTTATAAGTTTTGTTTTGAGTATGTGTATTAAAGAGAAAAACTGGGAAAATTTATTTTGATAACCAATAGAAATATGTTGGTGGCACATTGCTTAGCATTAAATGATTAAATTCTAACTAGCATGGAAGAAAACAGGGTCATCTCTGAAGATTATCTCTAGAGATGAGAGCTGATATTAAGAAAATAGCTATGTAAAGAAACACAAAAAAATTTCTCCTTGGTAACACACCAGAGTCTCCTGGTAGTGAATATTGTTCTTTGTTATTCAGAATATGACAACTCCTGTGTCCCAGAAGGAAATCAGGTATTCAAAACTTTAAAGAAAAATGTTGATATCTTGTTCTATCTAGAAACAAGGCCATTCCAGAGTTTTCAAGTATGTGAGATGCTATTACCAAACTCTCCTATCTTTCTACTGTACAAATTCTGCTTATTACTAACTACAACTATTTTCGGAACTCTGCATTGTCTTAGCAATGTCTTTCATAGCAACACACCACTGATTTTCCTTCTTTACTTCTTTTCTTTAAACTTTTCCAGAGAAATATCTCTCTATATCACCATATAGTATAATGTCTTTATGAAATATATCATCATGATGTAATGATTAGACAAGGAATAGCTGACCTCATTCAAATCTTGATTTATTTTTTCCTAAGAATTGGATATCAACAATTAGGACCATGGGATGAAATCAAAGCAGAAACATTATTTTTATTGTGCCAAATTTATTAAAAATATTCTGCTCTACCCCTAAATAAAAATCTGGAAAAATTTCATTATTTTCCAGGCTCCTCATAAGTGATAGGGAATTCTAAATTATTTGGTCAGAAAATGCAGTCTTGAGACTTGCAAGGTGGTGGAAGAACCATTATAGGGCAGGAGGGAGAACTTTTTTCTAATTTATGACATTTAACATATTGTTAAATTTATTACTAAATAATATCATATCATTAAATCTACTTATAGTACTTTTAAAAATTAAATTTCCAATTGTTTTTAAAATCAAATTTATTACATGGATCTTGCATTTTATAACAATCCAAACTTATATCAGAGTTTGTTGTATCTAGTAACTTTTTTATAGGCTCACTAGACTTTCTTTCATACTTGGTCATATTATTTTCAAATAAAATTGCTTTGTGGCTTTGTTCCCATCTATATGTTCTCTCTTTCTCTCTTTTCAATCTCTTTTCCTACTCTGCCTTCCTTCCTACTTTTGTTATTGCATTCTTTAGAAGAATAGTGACATTAAGTAGAAATCATGAATATGTTCATCCTTGATTATAACTACCCTTCGAAAGAGGATTTTTCATAATTTTCCCACATCTGTATATAGTAAATCATCTTTTTTATGATTTTTTATTAATAAGATGAACTACATTTGTTGATTTTCAAGGTTAATATAGTCTTGAATTACAAGGATAACAATTTGTTCAAAATGGAATATCATTTTGATACACTGGTGACTTCTAAATCCACCAAACACATATACATACTCAATTTTGGTTGTTGTTCCCTTGTAATGTCATCATCTGGCTTTGTACTATTAGTTCATGAAGGAAAAAAGTGCTAAATGTTGGTGGTAATTAATTTTAATATTTTAGCTTTTTCAGTTTTTACTTCATTTATTTTTGAAAACTTTTCTAAAAGTACTATATAAATATGGAATTTACATGTAAAAGTATATCACACATATTGCAAGCTAGCCTAAATAATTTTTAAAGTTTAATATTTATAATTAGATTTTCCTTAATTACCAATGAGAAATTAGAAAAGTAATTTTGAAACATCCATAAAAAATAAAATGTTCTTATTAAACATATAGAAACATGTGATAGAGTTTGTCTCCACACTCTTTAGAGTATTGTGTATAATAATACATAAGTCATTTGGTAGAGAAAGTCAGATATCCCGGTATGGGAGTAATAGGAAAACAACATGGGGTTGGGCTTAGGTGAAACTGAAATTAATTTTCACAGTTTAGTTGCTGGGTGGTCTCAGATGACATGGCTGTTTAATCTTAGCTAGTACAGGTGTGAAAGTCATAATATGAAAACTGACACATTCAAATAGAAAAGGAGACAATATTATAATTAGGCTTCATAGTCATAGTAAAGTGTGAAAAAAGCTTTTATACAAATTGTCTCTGAATTGTATAAAACTACAGAACTTTTGGCAAGATAAATATGGACAAAATAGCTTTCATTCTCTGTATTACTCATAACAAAAGATTTTTTTTCATTGATGTTCATGTTGAAGTATTTTTATATTTACCAGTGACTAAAATCAATTTATAGAGCTAGCCCAGTGATGGAAATAGGCCTAATTGCCCTGTGCAAGGTCCTTTTCTTTCCATGGAGAGTATTATTTTTAAATTAGAATAGACTTTGTTCCTTTTCTTACCTAAATAGGACACAAATATCATAGACCTGTTCACCAAAAAATTGGGTAGGGAAATGTATTTACTGGTTACCTTCAAAAATCTTTACAAACAAGATAGTCTCTCTCTCTCTCTCTCTCTCTCTGTGTATATACATATATATATATATACACAGTTATAAATGTGTTATCATTTATAACTATCATATGTATATATATAAATGTGTTATCATTTATAAATGCGTTTATCATTTATAAATGTGTTATCATTTATAAATGTGTTATCATTTATAACTATCATATGTATATATACATATGATAGTTATGATAATACATTTTAAACAATGTTACATATACATATATGGATATATGACACATTGTATGTGACTGACTTAATTGTTCCTTCATGAACAATTGTACTTAATGATCACAGCATTATGGTCTGGAGTAGATATACAACTATATCCTCTATGAACAAACTATTATTATAAAATTGAAAATAACTTCTATTCCATTAATGACTATGCATGTAGAATTACACGTGTTCATGGAAGACTGTTGTTATCAGTTGTTCCCATCTCCATTTAAAGATTCAATATAATTCCAATCAAGATCCCATTCTGTGGCTATCAACTTAACTAATTTTACAGTTTATAGAGAGAGACCCATGATCCAGAATAAGCTAAACAATATTAAAAAAGAAGTAAGTTAGAAAAGCCCACGTTGAGATTTTCAATAAGCCAATAGTAATGCAGACACTGTGGTAGTGATGAAAGGGAAGATCAATTTAAGATAGCTAAACATAGATACCCACAAATATATTGAAATAATATTTGATGAAGGAAGAAAGGAAATCCAATGGGGAAAAAAAGTAAAATGAAAGAAAATGCTGGAAAAAGTGGACATACTCAGGGGGGGGGGGGGGAGTGGATTATAGATACAGATCTTACACATTTATCAAATCTTAACCCAAAATGAGTCAGAAACTTAAATTTCAAACATAACACATAAAATTTCAAGATAACGAAGGAGAAAATCTAGGCAATCTTGAGTTTGGAGACGACTTTTTATATACAGGACCAAAAGCACTATATATGGAAGAAAAAAGTTGATGTTGGACTTTATTAAAATTAAAACTTCTGCTCTGCAATGATATTATTGAGAGCTACAAATTGGAAAAAAAATACTTGGAAAACACATATCTGATTTAAAAAATGGTATGCAAATGTGCAAAGAACTTTAGACTCAACAATAAATAAACAACCAACCAAATAATGGGTGAAAGTTGGAAACAAATACCTCACCAATGAAGATACATAGATGTCAAATATAAAGATGTCCAATACACGTATTTTAAAATGGTTAACATTATATATCATTAAGAAAATGCAAATGAAATCATCAATGAGATACCACTATACACCATTAAGAGTGACTAAAACCCAAAATACTGACTGCAACAGTTACTGTCAGGATGCAGCAGGAAAACTCATTCATTACTGGGGAAAATATAAAAAGGTACAGATACTTAGGAAGACAGTCTGGCAATTGCTTACAAAGTTAAATAATCTGATCATGTCATCTAGCAATCATACTCCTTAGTATTTACTCAAATGAATTGGGAAACTAAGCTTGTGTCCACACAAAACTAGCACCTTTATTCATAACTGCCAAATCTTGGAAGCAACCAAAATGTCCTTCAAAAGGTTAATGAACAATCTATGGTGCATCAATTCAATGGAGTATTATCCAATAATAAAATGAAAGAAGCTATCAAGCTATAAAAATATATGGAGGAACTGTGAATGCATATTCCTACATGAAAGAAATCACTCTTAAAACTGTGATTCCAGCTGCATGGCGTTCTGCAAAAAAGCAAAACTATACACACAGTAAGGAAATATCAAGGGTAGCCAAAGAATTGTATGCAGAACAGGAAGATAAATTAGTGTGTAACCAACAGCATTTTTATGGCCATGAAACTATTCCGTATGATAAAATGATGCACATAAACGGCACTATGTATTTGTCAGATCCCACAGAACTGTATCCTATATCAATCCTAATGTAAACTAAGGACTTTAGTTAATAATGATAAATCAACATATTGGTTCTCCAGTAATAATGCATGTATACAACAATCATGAAAAATGTTAATAATATGAAAAATCCTGGGTACAGGATGGAGACATGAGAACTGCATTTTCTGTTCAGTTTTTTTTTTTTTTTGTAAATCTAAAATTGCTCTGTGAATAACGTCTAGTAATTTAAAAAGAGATTTTTTTGCATGTGATTAAAACAGCATGATTTAGTCTGTTCTCACTGGATGATAAATTAGTACCTACAATGTGGTAGGACCTCAGAAATTAAAATCTATTATCTCTGCAATTATTTTAGGATTTAGGCAACAGGTGATAAAGATAAAAACATTATCAGAATGCAGTACAATATCCATGTTATTGATGGAAAATACCTGGCACAAAAGGCAGTCATAAATGGGAAGACAAGTATAACTCATTTATCCTAGGTTGACAGGTGGATGGGAAGTTGAAAAGAGCTACTTGGTACTGTAAGAGTTTTTGTTTTTGTTTTTTTTTTTTTGCTTTTTGGTGTGTCAGCTGTGTTTGACAAGAATTATAAGATGCTTATAACAGATATTTGTAGAAAATAAAATCAAATCAGACAGTCTTGAGGAATGAGTATTGATCCAATATTGATTTTTTAAAATATTCTTAAATTTACACATGGGAGGCCCTGCACTTCCATGACTTTTTTTTTTATAATCTCTGTAGGCTCTTGGAGACCCTTACCTGCAGGATTCCAGGTACCTGCCAAGAGAGCCTCTGTCTTTGTCCTAGATAGGGAATTCACTGATTTCTGCTCAGGAGGCAGGCCAACAGGAGATCAGCAATTTAATTATTTAATTTCAAAATGGGATTTTGAAAGAATTATACTGGTAGGAGTATTTTAGATACTGCTTAGAATATATCTCAGTGGTTCTAAATTTGTGTGTTTATGTTTGTATATTTAGAATACATCCAAATACAAGAATCTTGGTAATTTTCTTGTATTGTTTAACTCACAAATATAACATCCTATATTCACTTTATGCATTGCCCTTTCAATGTAACTTTTGCTGACCCAGTCTACTTACATACTTTTCAAGCAAAGTTCATACATTTCAAGTAAATATTACTCATTTGAGGTTTTTGTTTGGCATTGGCTGTACTTTGAGTAATTGTACTCCATGATTCCTCTCAATTTAGCATTCCATTCAACTCATTACACTTCTCAGTTATATTAAAAATAAATTTGGAAAAAATAAAATAAATTTGCACTCATTCATTAAAAGAAAACATACCTGAGCAGGGAACTGGTCATTTTGCAACCAAGAATGAAAGGAAATGTCAATATAAAAGACAACTAATAATTGGTCAATGTTTAAATGATAAAATATGAAAACTTTTAGCCAAGAAGATCATGAAATAATATTTAATTTTGCTACAAGGATTAAAATGAGGTCATATCATCATGTGATACAGTGTTTAAAAATAGAAAGTAATTGTCAGACTGCGCCTGACAATTCCTTTCAATTACTCTCTAATTTGACTCTTATCCCTGCATGAAGATTATATTAAGACATCATTGCTAAAAAATGAATACCCTGTATAGGAAATGACTAAAGAACCCAAATACTAGCAATATATTAACTCTGGTTAATATATTGATATGAGGGAATAGGCTGCATTTCATCTATTGTGAAATATCAGTACAACTAGTCTCCTCAATATATTTTGTTTACTTTGACAAATTGAATCATTCTACTTTCCAATTCAATGTATAATCTATTTTGAATTTATTATATAAAAGTAGTGGTCTTTATGCAAGCACTTCAAACAAAATGAGATGCTTTTAAAGTATTTTGCTTGTTAAACCTTCCTAAAGTTAGAGAAATACAATGCAAAAGAATTTCAAACTCAAATGTTTAAATAACTTTCCTCTACTGAAAATCTACTCATATTAATCCAAATTATGTTCATATACAATGGTTTTGAAGGTACAAAGTAACTATAATTGCAGAACATCATTTAAACCTAGAAATGAATATACTAGAGATGAATAAGGAATCTCTACTTACAGAAAACGTGCTTGTGGTCCTTTCTACATTACCACTAAACCAGAGGAACAAGATCTTATGTTCTCTTAGTGAAATTATTGTGATGCTGTTTTCTCTATATTTATTAGACTGTTTTCATAATATAGTAGAGAAGACAGCACTATCAGTTTACAATTACATCATGCTGTAGAGAAAAAATACTTTGCATTTAAAAATTTGACATTAAAATGACTTAGCATAAAAATCATAGGAGTCAGGGCCTCCACTGGTGGCGCAGGCAGTTGAGTGCCATGCCGTGAAGCTGTCTGCAGCCTCTGCAGTGCAGTTTCGATCCCGGCTGGCCCGTGAGGGTCCCACAGGGTGCGGTAGACCTCTCCTGTCTTGCCCACTGCTCCCCTCGGCAGTGTATTTCGACAGTCTGCCTGTTCTGTTCCCTGCTCTGTCTCTGGTGAATGCTCTCACCCTCCCACGCATCTGGCCTGTACCCTGGTTCTTACATAAATAAATAAATCTTTAAGAAAAAATCATATGGGTTAACTTCTATTTTTCATTTGGTAGAAATATTTTAAATGGTTAATATAGTCACTTTATTACTGAAATGACAGCTTATTATAGACAAAAAATAAATTCATTAGGAATTTTTGCACAACTTTTTTCCTCCAAGGTAATTTTTCTTTCTTCCTTTCTTTTAATCTGTTACCCTTGCTTTATGGTATCAAAGTCACACAACCTTATTTATTTCAGCAGGGAGCATCACATAAAAGAAATACTTGAAAGGGTAATGGCACTCACTGAATTACTAATCTATTCTTTCAACCACTGATTAGCATTGAAATTGATTTCAAACTTCTTGTGACTAAAATGACATTAATCTAGCATTTGCTGTTAGAAACATAGCACCTATTTCATATTAGTAGGTGATGACACATCATTAATTTGATAACTTGATGTTGCAACTCTTCACAAGCCATCAAAAATTTTCGTACAAAGAGCTCTGTAAGAAAAAGTAACTCTAAACATATCTGAATATTAAAAATTGAAGATGCCTTTTTTTGGGTAAGTGTTTGGAGAAAGACATTTTCAGCATATGCATTCAAATCTGGAATTCATATCAGTATCTCTTTCTTTATTCAGGGGTTTTTAACCATAACTTAGTATTACAATTCCCAAAAGAACTTTAAAAACATGCCTTGATTCCAACCCCTAATTTATTTGACCATGTGGGTTCACAGCATCAATTTCATTTAAAGCTCCCCATGTTAATCACCTGAAACCAGGAATGAGAACCAGTTATAACCCAACATTAAAATATCCACCCTGATCTATATGTAATGGCATGCAATCACTCATGTGTGTTCTAGTCTTCTATAACTAAAAAGTAGAAATTATAATTATTTTTGTTATTGGCTCACTCTTTGTGTCATATTTATTTTAACTTCCCTCCTAAAAGGTTTACTTTAATGCTAAAGCTTTTCAACACTTTTCAGTACAATGCTTTTATCCATATAGGCAAATATACTGACATAGTTTTTTTTAATCTTAGAAGATTTTTTTTTTAGTAGAACATTTAAAAAATATTGTATTAAAAAGGTAATATTTATTCTCACTATTTTATCCACTGCTCTTTGCAACTATTCAGGTTTGTTTCCATTCAAAATAAAATATTCAACAAAGAAAATACCTAAGAGTAAAAACAGATATCTTTAAAAAAAAAAAAACGGGCCTAGATATCAGAAGCCACCATATTATGAATGACTAGGTCCAACTTGCTGAATGATGTAGGTAAACATTTTTCCTTTCCTGGTGCCACTTTTATAAAACAGGAAGTTTGTAAAAGGATCATTACCATATCCCTTTGAGGTATTTATCCTCCCCAAAAAATCCATTCCTAGCAAATAAGGGAACATAACCTCACTTAAGATCTATTGCTGAGTTACATTTAGCTTGATTGGTACTGTGAAGGTGTTCAAAACTAATTATGAATGAATGTTTTTCTAAGTCTGTGGAATAATGTACACTAAAATCCATATACTTTCCAAAAGCTAGGGTTTCATCTTTAGCTACTGCTATTATCTCAAATACTGCCTTATTCAAACTTCATCCCATAAGTGTTACTTCAATACCACTATTGGACTATTATTTGTAATTATGCTAATACTAATGAATACAAAAACAGCAATCATGATTTTTACAGCATGCTTTCACAAACATACTATGTCATGCTTCTTACCATATCATGCTGTTTTCAAGGAAAGTACCATGATTCTACTTACAGATGACAGAAGTCTTGATCTTAATTTTATTTTTTTAAACATCCTGTTTTGTTTTGTTTTTTCCATAATATAGGATTTCTCCCGTCAGGAAAGTAATGCTCATAATCACTTATCATCAGGGAAATGCAAATCAAAACTGCAGTGAGAAAGCACCTTATACCTGTGATAGTCCATTAAAATAAACAAAAACCTAACAACAAGGAGTGGGGAAGGTATGAAAATACTACACTGTTGACAGGAATGTAGACTGGGGCAGCCTCTGTGGAAAGAAGTGTGGAGATTCTTCAAGAGAATTAAAATGTATTTACCATACGTCTTGAACTCTAAAAATTGAATAAAGAATTTGGTGTCTTCCTTCCCTGCCTCCATCCCTTTTTTTTTCCCCCTTCCTCATTATTGTTTGCTGAGCTACCCTATGAAGAGGCCCACTTGGCAAGGAATGAAAGGCAGTCTCTTATCAATAGGTAGCAAAGAATTGAGGTCCTTACTGTGACACACATGAGCTGAATCCTGCCAACAACCAGGTGAGTGAATTGGCAAACAGATCCCTTCCCAGCCAAGATTCAAGATGTCTGTAGCCTCAGTGGGCTGCTCCATTGAAGCCTGTGAGAGACCCTGAGCCGCAGGAACTAGCTAAGAATAGTTACCAGATTTCTGAAAGACAAAAAACTGATATAACAAATATGCCGCTTTATAACACTAAGTTTTGGAGTTATTTGATATGCAGAAAGTAACTAATACAACTGATCTTCTCGATCTGAGATTAAATGACTTTACATGGTGGCTCTAATTTCTAATGTGCCTACATGACTCTCAACTATCATTTTCTTTGAAAGTCCATTTTTTATTATATATGCATGACACACAATTATCAAAGATTACATATAATGGACAGAACACAGGAGTATCATTAAGAAATTATGTTCTCTGTAATGTTAAGAGGAATCATAATTTCTCTACACCTCATGCCCCTTAACACTAGAAAGGAAGGATTATAAAAGGTATAACTCTGAATTGCTTTCTTTTTGCAACTTTCATTTTACTTATATATCTTCTCTGACATGGAAGTGTAGTTGAATTCATCAGGCAAGGTCTAAAACCACAGAATCACATTATTACCAGTGCATAGATTCATTAAACTGCACCAGCAACAGGAGTATGTCTCTGACTGTCTGGATTGTGCTGCATGATGTTTGGACTGAGGTGTTAAAAGAAAAATATGTCTCTTTTCCCTGCTACCAGGAGCTCTGTACATCTGGGGAAGTCTGAGGTCTCATATACTACCTTGTTTGGTATCATCTCTCTCATATACTTTATTTGGAAGGTAACTGAATTCACAAAGCAAAACTGACATGCCACATGAAGATGTCTTGCTAAATGAATTATGAGCCTCAATTTGGGGTCTCAAGTAAGAAAAAAAAAAAAATTTGCCCCCCATCTGAATTTGTTCTGGAATTTTACATTTAATGAGGAATATGGAATTTCTGATTATTGGGTCACCATTTATAAAGTTAAATAATTACACCATTCTGCTGTCTTAGAGAATCATTTCTAAATAGTGGAAATCAGTGATAAAGAGAGTTATATGATTATACAAAGAATCCCCAACATATTCCAAATGTGTCTCTTTTTTTTTTTTTATCATTATTCTTTTATTTTTTATTTATTTTTTTTTTTTAATAAATTTTATTGTTATATTCCCCATACAGTTGCAGCCCCCCATTCTGACCCCAATCCCTCCCCTCCCACCCCCGCCCCCCTAAAAGTGTCTCTGGTTCATAGTTTTTTGTTGATTTTGATTTTCACTTTCTTATAGTTATTCATTTTCCTGGTCCCTTATTTAAGTTTTCTAGATTCCTGCTATGAGTGAGACCATCCGGTATTTTTCTTTTTCTTTTTGGCTTATTTCGCTGAGCATGATCCCTTCCAGCGCCATCCATGTTGCTGCAAATTGCATGTGTTTATCTTTTTTGAATGCTGAGTAATATTCCATGGTATATATGTACCACATCTTCTTGATCCAGTCATCTACTTTTGGGCATTTGGGTTGTTTCCAAAGCTTAGCTATTGTAAACAGTGCTGCTATAAACATAGGGGTGCAGGTGTTCTTTGGAATTGATGTTTCTGTGTCCTTTGGGTAAATACCTAGGAGTGGAATTGCTGGATCATATGGAAGCTCTATGTTTAGTAGGTCCAGAAATCTCCATACAGCTTTCCACAGTGGTTGGACCAGTTTGCACTCCCCCCAACAGTGCAGAAGAGTTCCTTTTTCTCCACACCCTCGCCAACATTTGTTGTTGCTAGTTTTTTTAATATGTGCCATTCTCACTGGTGTAAGATGGTATCTCATGGTAGTTTTGATTTGCATTTCCCTGATGACAAGTGATGTTGAACATTTTTTCATATGCCTGTTGGCCATTTGCATTTCCTCTTCAGAGAAGTTTCTTTTTAGCTCTTCTGCCCATTTTTTGACTGGATTATTTTCTTTGTTGTTGTTGAGTCTCATCAGCTCTTTGCAGATTTTTGTGATCAGTCCTTTATCATTAGTGTTGGGTGCAAAAATGTTCTCCCAGTTGGTGGGGTTTCTCTTTGTTTTTGTTATTGTCTCTTTTGCTGTGCAAAAGCTCTTTAATTTGATGTAGTCCCAGCTGTTTATCTTTGCCTTCACTATCACTGCTTTGGGTGATGTGTCTGTAAAGATGTCTTTGATGTGCAAATCACGTAGTGTTTCGCCTATATTTCCTTCTATATATTTTATGGTTTCAGGTCTTATGTCTAGTTCTTTAATCCATTTTGAGTTGATTTTTGTGTATGGTGTGAGGTGGTGGTCAAGCTTCATTCTTTTGCATGTAGCGACCCAGTTTTCCCAGCACCATTTATTGAACAAACTTTCTTTGCTCCAATGCATATTCTTTGCTCCTTTGTCAAAGATTAGTTGACCATAAATCTGTGGGTTTATTTCTGGATTTTCTATTCGATTCCATTGGTCTGTATGTCTGTTCTTGTTGCAATACCATGCAGTTTTGATGATTATGGCTTTGTAGTATAGTTTGAAGTCTGGGAGTCTGATGCCTCCATTCCCTTCTTTTTTTTTCAGGAGAGCTTTGGCTATTCGGGGTTTTTGGTGATTCCATATGAATTTCATCAATAATTGTTCTATTTCTTTGAAGAATGACATTGAAATTTTGATTGGAATAGCATTGAATCTGTATATTGCTTTTGGTAGGATGGCCATTTTAATAATGTTTATTCTTCCAATCCATGAGCAGGGGATGTCTCTCCATTTCTTTGTGTCTTCTTCTATTTCTTTTAACAGTGTTTTATAGTTTTCTTTGTATAGGTCCTTTACCTCTTTTGTTAGATTTATTCCCAAATATTTGATTTTTTTTGTTTCAATAACAAAAGGGATGGTCTTTTTGATTTCTTCTTCTTCAGATTTATTGTTTGTGTATAGGAAGGCTACTGACTTTTGCGTGTTGATTTTGTATCCTGCCACTTTACTGAACTGATTGATGAGTTGAATTAGCTTTTCTGTGGAGTTTTTGGGGTTCTCTATGTATAATATCATATCGTCTGCAAATAGTGATAGTTTGACTTCTTCTTTTCCTATTTGGATTCCTTGGATGTCTTTCTCTTGTCTTATTGCCCTGGCGAGGACTTCCAGTATTATATTGAAAAGCAATGGTGAGAGTGGACATCCTTGTCTTGTTCCAGATCTTAATGGAATTGCTTTCAGCTTTTCACCATTGAGAATGATACTGGCTGTTGGCTTGTCATAGATGGCCTTTATGATGTTGAGGTATGTTCCTTGTATCCCCAGAATTTCAAGGGCTTTTATCATGAATGGGTGTTGCACTTTGTCGAAAGCTTTCTCAGCATCTATTGATATTATCATATGGTTTTTATATTTCTTTTTGTTGATGTGTTGGATAACGTTGATTGATTTTCGGATGTTAAACCATCCTTGTGCCCCTGGAATGAATCCAACTTGGTCGTGGTGAATTATCTTATGGATACATTGTTGGATTCTGATAGCTAAAATTTTATTGAGGATTTTTGCATCAGTGTTCCTTAGGGAGATTGGCCTGTAGTTTTCCTTTTTTGTGTTGTCCTTGTTCGGTTTTGGTATTAGTGTAATGTTGGCTTCATAAAACGTGTTTGGTATTGTCCCTTCCTTCTCAATTTTTTGGAAGAGTTTGTGAAGGATAGGCACTAATTCGTCTCTGAATGTTTGGTAGAATTCATTTGTAAATCCATCAGGTCCTGGGCTTTTGTTTTTGGGGAGGTTTTTATTACCATTTCAATTTCGCTAATTGTAATTGGTCTGTTTAGGTGTTCTATTTCTTCTTTATCTAGCTTTGGGTGATTGTAGAGTTGTAGGAATTTGTCCATCTCCTCTAGATTGTTAAACTTGTTTCCATATAACTGTTCATAGTAATTACTGATTATTCTTTTGATTTCTGCTGTGTCCGTTGTGATTTCTCCTCTTTCATTGATGATCCTGTTTATTTGTGCTTTCTCCCTTTTTTCCTTTGTGAGCCTGGCTAGGGGTTTGTCTATTTTATTGATTTTTTCAAAAAACCAGCTCTTGGTTTCATTGATCTTTTGGATTGTTTTTTTAGTTTCAATTTCATTTATTTCTGCTTTGGTTTTTATTATTTCTTTTCTTCTACTGGTTTTGGGGTTTTTTTGTTGTTCTTTTTCTAGATCTTTGAGCTTCGAGATGAGGTTGTTTCTTTGCGTTCTTTCTTGTTTCTTGATGTGAGCTTCTATTGCTATATATTTTCCTCTTATTACTGCTTTTGCTGCATCCATACATTTAGGATATTAGTGTCCTCCTTGTCGTTCAATTCAAAAAATTTTTAATTTCTTCTTTGATCTCCTCATTAGTCCAATGGTCTTCCAGTAGTGTGGTTTTTAATCTCCATGAGGTAGGAAAGTTCCTTGCCTTCTTTTTATGGTTTATTTCTAGTTTGATGCCTTCATGGTCAGAAAAGATGGTTGATATGATTTCAATCTTGGTGTATCTGTTGATGTTTGTCTTGTGCCCCAGTATGTGATCGATCCTGGAGAATGATCCGTGTGCGCTTGAGAAAAATGTGTACTCCGTTTTTTTGGGGTTTAGTGTTCTATAGATGTCTGTTAAGCCTAATTGCTCTAGGTCCTTATTTAGAGCTTTGGTTTCTTTACTTATTTTTTGTCTTGTTGATCTATCCATTGTTGATAGTGGTGTGTTGAAGTCTCCCACTACGTATGTGTTTTCTCTGATGTCTGTTTTCAGAGAGGACAACAGTTGTCTGATATATTTTGGTGCTCCTTCATTTGGTGAGTATATGTTAATGAGTGTTATTTCTTCTTGAAGTATTGTCCCCTTGATCATAATGTAGTGACCATTGGGGTCTCTTTTTATCTTTTTGAGTTTGAAATCTGTTTTATCTGATATAAGTATAGCTGTTCCTGCTTTCTTTTTTGGTCCATTTGCTTGTAGGATTGTTTTCCATCCTTTAACTTTGAGCCTATTTTTATCTTTTGTAGCTAAATGTGTTTCCTGGAGACAGCAAAAGGTTGGGTTTTGTTTCTTAATCCAGGCTGCCACTCTGTGTCTTTTTATTGAAGAGTTTAGTCCATTTACATTTAGAGTTAATATTGATATGTTAACATCTGTATTTGCCATTGTGTTTGTCTTTCCTTTGATTTTATTTATTTATTCTTTTAATAACTTTTTTTTTTTTTTTGGCCTTCTTTCATTGTTATTCGTCCCTCTGAGGTTCTGGCTTTAGGACTCCTTGTAGTATTTTTTGGAGTGGGGGTTTAGTTGCAATGAAATTCCGGAGTTTCTGTTTGTCTGGGAAGGTCCATATTCTTTCTTCAAAGAGGAAGGAGAGCTTTGCGGGATAGAGTATTCTTGGTTGGCATCTGTTTTCTTGGAGTCTGTTGACTATGTCCCTCCACTCTCTCCTTGCCCGTAGTGTTTCTTCGGAGAAGTCTGATGTCAGCCTGATTGGTTTTCCTTTGAATGTTATCTGTTTCTTCCCTCTTGCCAGCTTCATTATTTTTTCCTTGTCCTGGATTCTTGGGAGCTTTACTATTATGTGTCTTGCTGTATTTTTCCTTTCGTCGTGGAAGTTTGGTGTTCTTCTTGCTTCTTGTATATCAATTTTCAGCTCCTTCTTCACATTTGGGAAGTTCTCTTCAATTATCTCTTTGAATATTTTCTCTGTTCCTACATCTCTCTCCTCTCCTTCTGGTATTCCTATAACTCTTATATTTCCTTTCCTCATGGAGTCAGATAGTTCCCGAAGTCTTTCTTCGTTCTTTTTCCTTCGTACTTCTCTTTCCTTTTCTGTTTTGGTTCTTTTTATTTCTGTGTCTTCAAGATTACTTATTCGTTCTTCCATTTCATCTATTCTGCTTTCATTGCTTTTCCCAGAATTCTTTAGTTCTTCCATTAATTCTTTGATCTCCTGCATTTCTTTTACTTCCCTCTTTAGGGACTCAATTTCTTTCTTCTGACCATTGTTTTCCCTCTCTAGGGACTCAATTGCATTCTTCTGATCGTTGATTATTTTTCCCTTATCATTGTTTTCCTTTATGACTTCTGTCAGTTTTTTAATCACGGCAATTTTAAATTCTCTTTCTGGAAGGCTCAGAAATTCTTCCAAGTTATTGTCTTTGCAATCTGGGCGCTGGCTTTCTTTTTGTGGTGTGCTTTTTCTCTGGAGAGTTGCTAGGTTGCGTGTGGTTCTTCTCCTCCCTACTGTCTGTTTTCTAATTTGCCGTATGCGTTGGGACACTGTGTTGTTGGGACTGGCCGGCATCTTGGGTGGGCTTCTCTGTTCCCCTCTGGTTCTTCCAGGAGTCATCTTTCAGTTTCAAGCAGCCTTTAATGGAGAAAGGTCCCTGTTCTAAAATGCCGATGTGGGGACACACTCCCCTGTGCGCCTGGTCTGCCCCGGCGGTGGGTTCCTGCTCCCCTCTGGGCTTGGACTGCAGGCCAGAGGGGGTCTGGCGTGGGCGAACTTCCCCCGCTCACCTCTGGCTCCTGAGGAAGCCTTCTGCAGGTAGTCTTTACTGAAGAAATGTCCCTGTTCTAAAATGGTGATGTGGGACACACTCCCTGCGCGTCTGGTCTCAGGCACACTCTTCTGCGCGCCTGGTCTGCCCTGGCTGTGGGTGCTCGCTCTCCCTGTGGGCTCAGACTACTTGTTCGGAAGGGGCCCGGCGTGGGCTAACTCCCCAGCTGGCCACTAGCTCCTTCAGTAGCCTGTGCTGGGGTCAAGTCGCTAGGTGGCACCAGAGATCTCTCCTAGAGCCCTTGGGGAGCTGATTTTCCACCCCGTGGGACAGGGAGCAGAGCGGGGATGGTAGGGTACACCTCAACGGCTTTGGGGTGCTGTGTCTGCCTTGTGCCCCACCGTCGTGGGGAACCCACGCCCCTAATTTCGTGCCCCGGGTCTCAGTTCCAAAGCCCTCAGTTCCAGGACGCGGGCTGTAGCCCAGATCAGTGGCGCGGGAATGGCGCCTTTTGAATCCCGCTCCCCTGCCTGGGCGCCTTGTTCCTGCTCACTCAGGGAGGGCCTCCGCCGTCTCCCCGCAAGCCTAGGTCGCAGGCGCGGGGACCTGGGCAGCTGCGATCCGGTCTGGATCCGTGCCACTTTCCGCGCAGGCTTACCGGGCGGCCGGGGCTGTGTGCTGGTGCTGGTCTCCTCCTGGGCGGGGCTCTCTTTAATGGCGCCTGGAGCTCACCTCCGCGGCGGATCCTGCAGGGTTCGCCTCAGCTCCCGTTCACGGGGTGTGGTGGCTGCAATAGTTCCTTTCCACTCACAGTCCCGCTTGCTGTGTCCGTTTTTCTTGTTGGCCGTTTTGGTTTGTTGTTTCCTCCTCTCTGCCGGTCGGAGAGTGCCGCCTCTGTGGGCGGGGGAGGGGAGCAGCGTTCTGCGCTTCCCTCCCTTCTCGTCCTCTTTTATGGCAACTTTCTTCTTCGGGCAGTTTGCTGGAGTCGTCTGTTTATCTTCCGTGTCCCAGTTCTCACTGGGACCTGCCGCTTTTCCTCCCTATTCACTTTTTTTAATGGGAGATCTTACTCGCAGCGTCTCCTCGCCGCCATGTTGCTCCGCCCACTCGTGTCTCTTTTTTTAAGATAAAGAGGTTCTTAATTTTTAGTTCCCTCACCTTAAAATTCACTGATACTTCTGATTATATAATCTCACATATTGTGATGACCAAATAAGGGACTAATATATAATTGTTATACCTCAATTATTTTATGCTGATTCAGAGAAAAATCAATAATACAAACATTAAAAAAGCATTGCAGGGGGCCTGCCCGGTGGCGCAGTGGTTGAGCGCTGGGTTGCAAAGCTGCCCGCAGCCTCTGCGGCACCAGTTCAATCCCCGGCCTTGGGGGAGGGTCCCACTTGGTGAACAGACCTCTCCTGCCACAACCACAGCTCCCCTCAGCAGTGTACTTCATTAGTCTGCCTGCTCTGCTCTCCCCTCTGGCTCTGGTGAATTTCTCTCACCCTCCCGCGCTTCTGACTATACCCAGTGATTGTATAAATAAATAAATCTTAAAAATAAAAGCATTGCATCTGTGTATTGTTTTAAAAACCATCAAACTCACATCTCTAAAATGGGAATTTTAAAAATGATGTTTACAGCTGTCTAAAGTCCCTTTCTGCTTATTATTAGCATTCTATATTCAGTCCCAAAAGTTTCTTTCCTGTACTACAAACAAATGCCCTCATTCCTACCTCCAGGTTTTGTTCTTATTCATCCTCCTACTGAAATGCTCTTCAATCTGATTGGATAAAACTCTTTGCATGAACATTCGCCCTTTACCCATTTATGCAAACTCCTTGTTAGGAAGGAATCACCTCACATTCTTTATAAATGATCAGCCTGTCATCATTCCCATCACTCTTCTGTCCCCTTTGCTAGACTTACACTATTAATACGGCCTTATTACTATAGTATATTGTTTGTGCTTTACTGTCTTTGTTTTCCCTAACAAAAGATAGTTTAACCTTATGAGAATAAGGTTTATCTACCAAACTTAACAAGTACTTCTACCAAAACATACACATCTGTCACGCAACTGTCCCAGGTTGGGCAGATTCACCTTTGATTCAGGCAAACGGAAAAAGAATCTTGGAGCTTTAGGAATATCTCACATGTCTTTAATGCTGAAGCAGGCATCCCTATACAAGGAGACCCGCAGGCAGGAGGGCAAGCAGGTAGCAGCCGAGCCTCCTAGCCTCCAAGATCTCCTCTGCAATCTCTCTCCTCATCTCTCACTTCTGTCTATTTATAGGTGTGCATGCCCCATGCTCACACTCCTAAGTGCTTTCTTGCAATACCATGGTATCATGTGTGAGTAATGAATCTTGGAGAAAAAGAAAGTCTCAGACGGCAGCCATATAGGCTGGCAGCAGGAGGTAAAAAGGAGGAGCAGAGAACTATTATAGCAATTGCTAGGTACAGACATAACCTAATGCCAAAGAGTTAAAATAAGCAATGTATTCTATGCCCAAACAGACTGAAATGTTTTACATAAAGGAGGTGATAAATCAAGATAATGGTGTCAATCAACTTGCAAACTGAGAAAAAAAATATAAAGATGTTGTTAATTAACATAAGGCAGACCATTTAAAGTAACACGATACATGGATACAGAAGGCAATAAATACCAAAGACACTCTGAAAAAACAAGGCTTCATCAAGCACCTGTCACAGGATAAGGGCAAAGGGCACAATAGAGAAGGGCATAAGGCAAGTCACTGATGCCAGGTAATATCCATTACTGTTGGCAGCTACCAAGGCAGTGGCGGGGGGGGTAGGGGAGATGTACCTATCGTTTAGTAACTCACTATATCTGATATATATTTTTTTAAAGATTTATTTGTTTATTTATTTATACAAGCACTGGGTACAGTCAGAAGCGCGGGAGGGTGAGAGAATTCACCAGAGCCAGAGCAGGGAGCAGAACAGGCAGAAGGACCGAAGCACACTGCTGAGGGGAGCAGCGGGTGGCAGGAGAGGTCTGTGTGCCATGTGGGACCCTCCTCCGGTGGCTGGGGAGCAGCTGGAAATTGAACCAGCGCTGCAGAGGCTGCAGGCAGCTTTGCAACCCAGCGCTCAACCGCTGCACCACCGGGGAGGCCCTACATCTGATATATTTCAAGACACTAAATACCAAGCATATTGCATTTGATGCTATTTTATTTTAAGGCAAGCAGCTTTTTCAAATCTAAAGTCAAAGTAATCAAAAGGCACTTTAGCCCTGCTTTATCCCCAGGTGTTGACAAAGCATCTGTCATAGAGTAGGTAACAGATGTTGACTAATGATGGATACACCCAACTTATTTTCATTTCTGATGCTGAAAAATTTCACCTTTTTTCTCAAAAAGGCATTTAAGTAGTATTTACAAAACATGAAGAAATTAACATAGTAAAATGCACTAAAGATTACTGGCATTTTCGTTGGTGGGGATGGTATGGTTACATACTCCTGATGAGGTATGAACCTACAATCCTCAAGCATATAGAATATTGTAAACCAATATAACTTCAATAAAAATAACACAATTTTTAAACCCTGTTAGGAAAAAGAAAGCATGATAGGTTGATAGATGTTTTTCAAATAAATTGTTAAAAGTTTAATATTGTTTGATAAAACACCATATTTTATGTTCTTTTAATCTCTTACTATAATCCAGAATTTTTTGTTGAACTTGAAAATAAAATTTAAAAGACTGAAATGCTACCTCACTGTAAAAATATTGTTCTGACAATGCTTTTCCCGCATTTGAGATGAAAATAATAGAAAGGGTCTCTGGTACAATTTTAAAAGTAAGTAAACGAGTGAAAAATAATGAAAGAATCCTAAGGAGCAACTTGGGGAACATAAAGTAGGAAAGTGACAATAAAAATCTCAAGAAGACAAACATAAGATATGTTTCACTAAAGTCAAAGAAAAATGGAATTCAAGAAAAATATCTGCGATATGCCCATGACCTTAGAAAGTAGCTATAAAAGAAATAAAATAAAAACAAGCACAATACCATTAAGTATTTGATTCCCCTCCAAAAAAGTGAAATGTTTTTGTAAAGATGTGGATACATCAGGAAATAGCTTTCCACTCACCACTATATGGCACAATAGCCAGCATACCAGTTCATCAGAGCAGGCATCTGGCATGGTATTTCTGTTTGAAGTTTCATCATTGTAAAAATGAAAGATTGATGTAGAACTCAATATCCCATGCTATAAATGACTGTATGCATTTGCTTGCTCATCCCTTACACCTATTTAAGGCCAAGATGACCTGTTTTATATATCAAGTGTCTGGTTTAGTGTTTGAAACATAGTTAAGAATGTATATATACAAATGCTAGTTTAATGGGGGAAAAATAAGCTATTTCAAACAGCAATTGTAAAGATAATGTATCTTGAAGATGGCACAGATCTTTACCCTAAAGAGCTGTGATCTTGACTATCTTACCAGTAATTATAAAACATAAACAACTGAATTATCTTTTATTAAAAAATGGTAAATCCTATAAATTTCAAAGTCAGAGCAAATGAGAGATAATAGAAAAGTGAAATATTTTCTATAAAACAATTTTCCTTAAAACAGAAGGGGAAGATTAATGAAACATTTTAAAAATACTAGAGAAATAAATATTAAAAATGAACAGATATATTGTATAAATGCTGCACATATGGAATATTTTTGAACATATGGAATATTAAACATAAAAAGCCAATATAATGCAATTAAAAACAAATGTGAAAAGATGAATTTGCCATAATTTGCTCAATAGTAATACTACCTAATTCCTTTTTTATTCAAAGGAAACAAATACAAGATTACATGCTAACTTAAGGAGTCAATCTAAATGTCTCTCAAACTTCTCATTTCTCCCAACCCACCTTTTTTTTTTTGGGGGGGATGGGGTTACATTTTTAGTCTGAGTGTGTCTTCTGATAATTATTTCAAATTAGGGTGTAGTTGATAGTTGATGAATCCCTTGAATCTCTGAGCGTTAAAAGATATTTTACCCTACCACTTGAAGACTCAGTAAGTGACACTTAGGATAAAAATGAGTGATGACAGTGGGCAGACAGGTGCATTTTTCTCTTTTCTTAATGTGCATATTTCAAGCACCTGGACCATGATTGAAAAATAGTAGTTGCACAAATTTATTGATGAATTAATAGGTGACTATTTTATCATTGCTTTCTATGAGCACTGAGCATGAGTTAGCTATGAATATTTTACTCTAATACCTTTGTAAGTTCTCTATTTAGCATGTACATATATGTGTACCCATGTATTTGTGTATATATTTGCTTATTTGTTTTTATTGTAGATTTTTTTTGCATAAATGTTTAGAGTTGTCTGTCTACTCTTTTATTCATTCTCTTAAGCACTTTGAGGACACATATCTTTGTTTCCTTTGGAATTTTTTTTTTTATTTGACAACTTACTATTCTGTTTTGTTCTCTTCGTTGTAGTTTATATTTATGACTTCTACTTTAACTTCGTATTTCTCCATCTCTTTGTCTTGCATTTAATTACTTAAAAAATCTCATTTTTGTCATTGAGCTTACTAGTTCTAATATATTATTTTTCTATTAACACTGTATACTTATCATTTTAACTAGGATTGTTAGATATATTTCAAGGAACTCTCATAGTCTCATCTTTGGTTTGAACTATTTCACTTTTTAATATAAAATATAAACCACATATACATACACACAAAAAAATATAAAATGATTATTAACCAAATGTTGGTTACCAACATGAATTCCTTAACATAGTAAGCAATAGTTTCAACTACATCTTTTTATTCATATATCAGCGATGGGTTCAAGATCCTGTGATAGTCTACAACCAAGCTAAGAGAATATCAAAGCAAGTCACTGGTACTATATTTACCTGATAGAGAAAAAAAAATCTTGCTTTAAAACTTATATCATCCAGATTTTCTATTATGTTTTCACATACAGTAGCAGGATAGTACTGAAAATTAAGAGGCCTGAATCAAGTACGACCAGATAACCAAAAAGTATTAAACAGCAGACTATGAAAACAGATCTCAGGTCACTTGTATATTAGCATTATCAAACATTTACTTTAAAAAAAATTAAGTTTACAGAAAGACTGAAATGAACAAAATTTTTTTTAAAGATTTATTTATTTTTATTTTATACAAGCATTGGGTACAGTCAGAAGCGCGGGAGGGTGAGAGAACTCACCAGAGTCAGAGCAGAGAGTAGAGCAGGCAGACTGACAAAGTACACTGCTGAGGGGAGCAGCCGGCGGCAGGAGAGGTCTGCGCGCCAAAATGAACAAAATTTAAAGAAAAGGAGATGTTTAACAGAGAATTCCAATATATAAAAAATATATAGAAAGGAAATTAAGAATTGAAAAAAGTGGAATACATGAAATTAAGAACTTCTTTGCTAGAATTCTCACCAATCTAGAAACAACATATGATAAAATTAATGACAATAAAGACTGTTACTCTAATTAAATAAAAGCCAACAATTTAGAAAATTGGTTATATCTATGAAAGTTAAGGAAAATAATTCCTTTTTTCGGTATACACCCAAGGGAAATGAGTGAACATATTGAACCAAACATAAGCCCTAATAGAAAATTTATTTTAAAATGCAAAAAAATAGGAAAATAAGCTCAAATATTCATCAGTAGTCAACTGTGTAAATAAACTATGGTAAGTTGCAAAGGAAGATACATAGCAATGAAAATGGTAAACTACTGCTAATTACAAATAAATATTATGTTTCACAGACTTAGTAAGAGAACTAAAATGCACATAGCGTGTATGCAGCATGATTTATGTTATGTTCAAAAACATGCAAAATTAATATGAGTAGTGACTTTTTATTAAAAAAAAGGAAAATGGAGTCAAATTATAACTCCTATATTCACCACAAAATCTACAATGGTAGAAACACACTCTATTCCTTATTGTACAAAAGTGAATACAAAAGCATGAAATCTCCAGAGAAAATAAAAAAAAAATTATAAAGTAACCTGCAAGAAAATACACTACCCCTCACTTTAATTTTGCTTAGAACTTAAAATCTCCTGGCTCCCAGAACCTAATCAAGTGAGAATTTACAGATACATATATCCGGATTAGAATATTCTGCCTATGAAAATATCTAGTTTTGAATTTCACTTTACGTGTTTTCAGAGTACCCATAAAACACTTTGGGTAATGAGATTTTATTCCTTAAAATGAATCCCCTGTCTATGGTGTTAAACAACTCTGGTAACAAATAATGACCTAATTCTGAAGAGCTGAGAAAGGGGTGCTGCTCCAAGTGTCATCTCAAAGGGATGGAAAATAAAGCAGCTGTTTCCCATTATCACCCACCTTTGAGTTACAACACTGACATCCTTTCACCATTCAAAGGTCTAAGGCAGTAATTAGATGGTATATTCTTTTTCCTTTTATCTTAGAAACTACAGCCTATAGAGGATTGATTCAGGCTTGTTGATTATATTATTCCAGCTATTAAAGTGGCCAAGTGTTTATTTTCTGAAGTGACATATTACACATCTGGCTTTGGTAGATTAACTAAATTATAAGCTCATTTAAATTTGCATACATAAATTAGAAGTGTTGACAGATGAAATGGTATCCTTAACATTTTCCAGTTATGTTTTTTCTGTGAAAAGTATTCTTTAAAAAAATCACATATTGTAAATAAATGCTGACTTAAATTGGCATTACAGTCATTGACATTCCAGTACAATCACTCTGAATATAATGATCTTTAAATAAAGTTGTCTGAGGTTTTATATTTTTAAAATGTAAATATAGTATGAAAGCAACAAAAAGACAGGTGATGTAAAACAATGGAGTGTGCATATTGCATTACAATTAAGTAAAGGTTTTTTTTTAATCACAGAAACTTTTATATAGAGGGAATATAAAACAAGCTTTTCAAAATACACTTGAGAAGGAATTTAAAATCTCCCCTAAATATGGCAATAATTTATACTTAAATTTATTTCTACTTAAATATTTTTAAGCAATAAAAATGATTGTGTATGTCTTGGTTGTTCTCATGTGTTTATGTGTATGTATTATACCTTAGTAGACAACATATTGGAGGATTAACAAAACTATTATACCTTTAGACATGCCTTAATTTAAAATTTTGCAAGATGAAAAAACTAATATTTTTCCAAGGGATCAAGTCCCATGAGGAAAGGAATTACCTCTTGAAATAGAGTTGGTATTTATGTTCCTTCATAAGAGAGGGATATTTTATTAGTTAGTTTTGCTACTTCCTTTACTTGAAAAGATGTTTCTCATGTATTTCTTAAATATCTCCTTCAAGTTATTTATTCATTGAAATGGAATGTTATTTATGTTTGGTTATGGTAGTTATACTGTAACATCAAGCTTTCAAAGAGCATTTTTAAGGGGATTGTCTTATTTATCCATAGCTCTGATTTATAGGTAAACATTTAGAGAAGCCCCCATTTTAGCTAATATTCAAGAGCCAGATGTAGTCTGAGTCATTTTCAAACAAAGATATTGAAAGGAAACAGGTGGGCCTCCCTGGTGGTGCAAAGGGTTAAGCACCACACTATGAAGCAATTCGCAGCCTCTGTAGCACGAGTTCGATCCCCAGCCTGCCAGAGAGAAACCCACACGGCGCAGTAGACCTCTCCTGTCTCGCCCGCTCCTTCCCTTAGCAGTGTACTTCGGTCAATCTTCCTGTTCTGTTCCCTACTCAGTCTCTGGTGAATGCTCTCACACACACATACACACACCCCCGCCGCATCTCTGGCCTGTACCCCAGCTATTATATGCATAATAAATAAATCTTCTCTAAAAAAAGGAAACAGGTAATTTCTTAGGACACAGTATCTTCTGTCTGGCCTGTCAGAAAAGTGATTTCCTTCCCTACAATGTTAGGGAAACTGGCTTAAACTCATGGTTTCAGAAACTGAAACTGCTCTTGCAAGTCCTGAACATTACCAAAGCAATTCCATCTCTGTTACCAAAATAAAAGTTTTATTTTTTCCCTAACACTAAGACAGATGTGGTGAAACCTGCCACTTAATAGCTCCATTATCTAGTTGCAATCATAACCATTGGACTCCAGTCACCTGATAACACCACAGAGAAGGCTAATTCCTCCACTAAGCCTCAATACTCAATTATTAGAATTTAGCTGGACCCAGTATTCTAACAAGGTACACTGTTGTTGTAACCTGGCCCCTGAACACAGGAGGCGAAGAGGCAGCTCAAAACTCCTTAGCTCACAGATTGCATCCAGCACTTCATGAATCTTGGGAATGCAATGAGCAACGTTGGTGATTATTTTTCCTTTTCCAAGATACATCACTATCTTGACATTAAATATATTAGAAGCTTCTGTTGTAAGTCACCTTGCAAGGTTAATATCATAAACTCTTAAATTTAAAGGAATATATTCATGGAAATACAATGAAAGGTTAACAACATAACAAATGATAGGTACCTTTAAAGCAGTTTTTGTCAATGTAATATAATTTTAATAATTAACACTGTGTTCTCTAAATTCCCTAATGTTCTACCAGTTCATCTTTGACAATATGTGTGTGTATATATATAATATGTGCCACATTTACATATATACATTAAATAAAGCATAAATTATAATACCACTGACTCTTCTTTGTCATTATAAACAAAGTGGACTGAGTTTCTATAGAACTAGGTTAGATATTTCCAGAACACCTTGCTAAAAGAAGAAAAATAAAATAGATTTTTCCAGCCAAGGGCTGTTTCATTATTCCAGACAACACTTTGTATTGATCTTCCTCTATTTATTTCTAATTTTGTTGCCACTGATTGAGCTGAGCTCTAAATCTTGTGATGGCTTACCTGCTGTTAGGATGCTGCATTGCTACCAGAAGAACAGGGTAGCAGTGTTCTGATTTTAAACTCTAATTTAGTCTTATTTGCAGCAAATTAAGGTGACTGATGTAGCATTTTAGCACCCAAAAAAAGCTTTATTATATGTCTTTTTTACTCACCCTCACAAAAAACATAGCATACACAGGTGATACAAAATTGTGCATTAAATATCCAGCATAGGAATTGTGAACCAGATAAACTAACACAGACTATTTTTTGACAATCTACTGACACACATGGTAGATAACATGTGCCTGTCTGGTTATATTTCAAAATTTCTGTTTAAAACGTGTCAGAAGAGCAAGATGTGATATAAAGTTGAAAGACACAACTTTTTAAAATATTTCCTTCTATCATAGACACTGAATCTTTGGACAAGTTTTTGTTTTGAAAAGCTATCTCTCAAGAAAAGACTGTATGAGAGGCCCATTTACTTAAGGGCACACATTGAAAGATAATGAGTTTTAACATTTCTCACACTAGCAAGTTTCTTCTTTTTTTTTTTTTTTAAAGATTTATTTATTTATATAAGCACTGGGTACAGTCAGAAGCGCGGGAGGGTGAGAGAATTCACCAGAGCCAGAGCGGGGAGCAGAACAGGCAGACTGATGAAATACACTGCTGAGGGGAGCAGTGGGTGGGGCAGGAGAGGTCTGTGTGCCATGTGGGACCCTTGCCGGCAGCTGGTGATGGAACCAGTGCTGCAGAGGCTATGGGCAGCTTCGCAGCCCAGCGCTCAACCACAACACCACCAGGGGAGACCCTCACACTAGCAAGTTTCAATTGGAAAAAAGTAAAAACATAATTACTAGAAAATATTATTCAATATAAGCTAGGAATAACTAGTTTTACATTTTGTCTTTTGGGTTGAAATATTATAAAGACTGCATTGACATATAAAACACCACACTTGTTAGTATTGCTTTTGGATGGCCTTATTGATTATTTGTACAGACTTTATTGGATACTTTTTTCATTAAGGCTATGCGTCATATCTTAATCATTTTGTATCCTCAAAATTAGCAAAATAATAATTGGATCAAATTCCATATGACTCCCTTTCTTCTTTCTCCCTCTCTATATATACATACACAGGTATGTGTGTGTGTGTGTGTGTGTGTGTGTGTGTATCTAGTGGCCTTTTTAAAAATAAAAACATTGGTAAGTTTATAAAATTCCCTTTTTATGTTTAATATCTCTCTCTAGCAAATGTAATTATATCACATTTTCCTTCCAGAATAGAGATGAGCAAGTCATTTTTTGCCATAAAAGGTAACTCTTTACACACAAATTGCTGCAGCATCAGCCATCCTAGTGGCCCCCACTTTACCTATACCCATCATAAATGACAGATCTGGGAACTCATGCCCTGAGAGGTCCAAACCCAAATTTATTAAACTTTCTCTTTCTATCACCCTTATTTTTAGGGCCAAATCTCACATTCACTTCCCCCACCTCTGTATTATGTGCAATGCCCTTTTGGCCAATTTCAGATGATCACTTTTAGCACATGGGCATCAGTTTCCAGCCTCCCCTTCCTGATAGTCTTTCCTACAGACTTTGGCTTTAAGGGTCACTTGCCCCTTGATTATATTACTCTGATTATTTTTTATTTAACATTTATCAATTTGTTTTCCTACATATTACTTATTTCTTTAATCTCATATGACTTCAGCATCCAAATATTCGGTCCAGCACCATATTTCTTTGTGTGGAATCTGCTCTGGATCAAATGACTCTATCATAGACTCCATCATATCTCTAAGGTGCCATGTTGCAATTCAGCAACCACAAAAACAGGAAACATCTGTTTATTTCAGTAGACCTCAACCTGACGGCCTTCTTCAGCAAATATCTGCTCACCAATCATGGACAGAAAAAAAAAAAAATTAAGAACCAATCCAAGAGTTTCATAACAAATGCCTTAAACTCAGACCCTTCCCTGCATGATCCTATGCCCTGGCCCTCCAGGTACATACCTTGGGACTGTTCCTAAACTACTGCACCAAAATCCTGACTTTCATTCTCCAATAAATGTTTTCCTGACTCTATTACAGCCTGATTATTTCTCTTTAGTCAATACAAAAATGTTCTGAACACCAATGAACTACAAATTCTCTCCACTTCCACCAAATGCTTAGCTTAGTCCTCACCAAGGACAATTCCACCTGTGAAATCTTAATTAAAATTATCTCACTCGCAAACATTCTCTCTTCCAATGCGATTAAGTCTCATCTAATATCAAAGCCTTTGGCATCTGTAGTGTAGTATTTTTTGGCCTTTTCCTATTTTCTTTTCCTTGTAGATGCAGTTCCAAAGGTAGGTGTCAACCTTTGGTTTGGTTTTAGCCTTCTTCTTTTCTTTCCAGGTTAGGTGTGATGGTAATTCCAAGGCAACCAAAGGTTTGCACTCAGCCACTACTCCTGGACAGCTGAACACAGTTGTGGACAAACAACCCAACTCTCTAGTCTAGGATACTTAATAGAGGTTTTTTTTTGCAGTGATGGAAACTGCCTATATTTGTGCTATCCAATACAGTACACACTAGTAACTAGTAAGCAGTAGCAATGTGATTAATGCATTTAAGAAGCTGTTATTGGTTTATTTTAATTGACTTAAATTTTAATTTAAAAGCAGCTCTCCTGCCTGCCTATGACTATGCAGGTGCCTCTTTTTCTCTTTTTCCTAATAAACCTATCTTTTCAAAATGTTTAAAAACAAATTAACTTAATAGACAGGCATGGCTACTGACTACTGTATTGGAAAGCACAGCTCTAAACAATGATTTTATATATTTGTAGTTATAAGTAGATTTTCAATGCAGCCCAGAAATCTTGTATTTCCCTTTTTAGTTTTGTCTCCCAATATTCACTGCTCTTGCTCAGAGCCAGCCTTTCTTAAGTTCTTTAAACTTTAATTTCAATTTCTTCCCCACTTTCAGTGAATATTTTGGGCATTTTAACACACCAATACTCCATTAAACTGCTACCACAAGTACCATGAATTTATTTCACACACACTGATTATTTTCTTTTTCTGTCTAGTCACACTAAATAAAAATATACCTATAGACTCTCAAAAAAGTATTATTCCATATGTGACTTGAAGATTATCAATTAACTGCCTTCCCCCTTATATCTTGAACATATTACTTTACCCTGAATACTTTCCTTTAGTATTTTGATATACCCAATTTTCTTGAAAATTGACTTGAAGAAAGATTTCTTACTCCAATTCACATTCCACTCTTTCGCATTTTAAAACCCACAATCAAAACTTGCAAAAATAAATCAATTGCCAAAGAAATGAACCATTTGCTCAAACCTTAGAAATTTGACAACTCCAAAACTTACCCAACTTTTAGTCCTCTCGTGCTGCTTTTCAGATTCTCTTCCTCTGCTTGTCCATTAAATGTTCTCAGAGCTCTATTATTAGCTCTCCATCACACTCTTAGCTTTCCTCTGAGCTTCAAATAATTATTCCAAGCTTTGGGGAGTGAGCTCCTGAGATAGAATCCAGCTCTCAGCACCTTTAGGTTCTGCCCCAGCTGCAAGGAATCCTCTCTCCTGAGCTCACATTATAGGCTATTCTTGCCACAGAGCTCACAACCAGGCAGGATAAGGCTTGGTCAGGCTTGAGTCCGTGAATTTCTTCTTACAATCCTAGTTCCTTTACATAGTCATAAGATGGAATAGCTAATACCCTCTTAAAAGAACAAAAGATCTTCAAATGCCATAGGATTTTTTTTCTTTTTTTTAAATGTGCAACATCTGTATTGAAACTGCTACAGCAGGGCTATTGCGGGTCAAAGGACAGTGCTACGGTTCTCACCCTTCTTGTCAATTGCAGGATCACTCGGGCTCAGGGAACAACAATGGGGTTTATTTAACAAACTGGGGGAACATTTTCTAAGGCCACAGTGGCTGGCTATCTTACCTCAGATAGTGTCTACAAACAATAGGTCACTCCTTCAATGCTGTGCTCTCCTATCAATGTGGGCACTCATGCAAGCTATGCGCCAGGCTCCAGTTCAGGGTGGTTCACAGGTGTGGCTGTTGAGATTAGCTGGCAGCTGCCCACAGCAACAGTCTGAAAGCAGGACTCCACAATGCGGAGGTTGAAGTTGAGAGAAACGCTGGAGCTGGCCTAGTGGGCCCCAAGCTCCTCCCTGCAGCCTTGAGGCAGGGGCTGAGGGACTTAACTGTTGTCTTCTCTGGCAGCCTTGCTCGAGCACAGGGAACCACTGCTGCCTGCCATCACTGCTGGTTCCTCCTCCTACAGCCTGCGTCCAGTGGGGCGCCTGATGTTGGGCGGTAAAATGTCCTCCACCAATGCCTATTCCACGGCTTGCAAGCAGGAGCTTCTAGTCCTGAAGCAGGAACCCGGTGGGGGACTCTGGCGTTCAAACCCTGATAGCACCGCAAGGCAATCAAGCCAGGCCCACTGAGGTGGGCCTCCGTGTAGCTGTCTCTTGCCTCCCACTGCAGATGGCCCGCACGCTGCCCTGACGCTGCCCGGAGGCAGTGCTTCTGGGCAGCCAGATAGAAACTCCTGCAGCTGCTGCTCCTTAGGGGATTGGCGCTCAACCCCGCTTGTGCTGGGGGAGGGGCTGCCTGCAGGCAGTGTGCCCCTATGGGGAGCTGGGACTCCCCAAAACAGCAGCGGCTGTTGCTGCTGCTTTTAGAGGGGCTCAGTGGCCACCGGAGCAGCAGGACAGGAAATCACCACTGCTGCTGCCAGCTTTCCAGCAGTGCGCATGGAGGGGCCTGCACAGCACCCTTGCAGGCGGCGCTGAGGTGGTGGGAAAGAGCCCCTCCTTGCCTTGCGGCTTGGGATTGTGGGATCCAGTTTTCATTTATGAGCAAAAACAAAACATTGCTGAAAGGCCTAAGAGAGTATATTTGAACAAATGGGAAGCGATGCTCCCGTTTGTTCATGGACAAGTTTACTCAACAGCATATAAAGTTTTCAAGTTGTAAAGATATCTATATCTACCTACACCCATAAATACATCTCTATATAAAAGTGTGTATAATAGATTTCAGAGATGTAAATTATAAAGAAATCTTAACTATATATACACATGCAGGTATTTATTTAAGAAAGTATCATAAGAACATGTTAAATCATCAGCACCATTCAAACAAAATTTCTTGCTTCACTGATTTAAGGATTTTTACATATAATGCAACCTAATACAAGTATCAATACATTATTTTTTCCTAGATCAACAAATATTAATGATGAAGTTCTATGAAAAAATAAACCCAAAAGAACTTAGTAAATTCCTAAAAATGGAGAACCATAATGGGGGTACCAATCTAGATATCAAAACATGCTTTAATGTCTTTATGATTACACTACTGATTTGTATCTTAACCTTAGATTTTTTTTAAGCACATTTAAATGCATTAATTTTATTGATTCTTTGGGATTTTCCATATAATTAAGATATAGGAATACATCAATTTTAGTTCTTCCTTTACAACATCTTCATATTATAAATTTATTATTTTTTGTTTTATCGCACTGTGTTGAACTTCCAGTGTAATGTTTAGCAGCAGCAGTGAGAGTAGACATTCTCTCCTTCCTGAACTTAGGGAAAATATATGTTTTTTATTATGTTAAGGTCACTTTCTTCTAATCATTTTTTACTAAGAATATTTTCCATAAAAAGGTGTTGAACTTTTTTCAAAAACTTTTTATGCATCAATTGACCTGATCATATGACATGTCCTCTTTAGTGTTTTAAAATGTAGAATTGTACTGATTTTTGATACATCGAACTAGTTTTACATTCCTGAAATGAATCTAATTGGTGGTGATCTTTTCTATATACTGTTCAATTTATTATGTTAATATTTTGGTGAGAATTGTGTCTGTTTTCCTAAGGCGTATTCGTCTGTAGCTTCCTATCTATTAAATGGCTCTGTCTAGATCTGGTATTAAGGAGACGCTGGCTTTATAGAGTGAAATGGTAAGTGTTTATCCCCTTCCTATTTTTGGAAGATATTGTTTAGAATGGTATAATGTCTCCCCTTATCTCAGCTGGAATGATTTTGCATCAGTTCCTTACAATAGCAGCTTCTACCGTGTTCTCTGTGCAGATTAAATCTTTTATTCTGAATGGAAGATAGAGGATGGAGGATCTGGCTTGAGTAGTTTGTGCTGTTCTTTGTCGCCAACCGGCAGCAAGAGCTTTCTTGGATTCTTTTTGATGTTTTCTGTGATCTCCTAGCTGCATTGAAAGAGGGAAAAGTCTGCAAAAGATAGTGAAGGGCCAATAGGCTTCCCACCTAGGTCTAGCACATATTTGGTCTTAAGCAATGTGTTCGAAAAATTGAACCTGAATTTCTTACCAATGCCTAGTAAGCAAATGAGAAGGTCCTATTTCATGCTATAGTTTCAGATTCGTTAATTACATTGTGATTTCAGTTCCATGTGTGTTCAAAAAAGTAACATGCAATTTATCCAATTGTAGCATATTTTTAAGGATGAGAGGGTTTCTCTATCCAGCTGTACATCTCTGAGTTGAAACCAAACAGATTCTTTTTAAAGAGAAGAAATCTAACCTTTAAATTTGCCTTGACTATTTAAAAAATATGTTAAGAATTCATCAAAATCATCAATACAATCTCTATGCAAAAACGTTTGTTTCCTGGATCATTCCTTTACAAAAATGACTAAGTTATCCCTAACATTGAAGTACTTATTTCAATACTTTAAATTTCAAACTAACTGAAGAATAAATTTTTAAAGTGTTTTTTATATTTTTTATTTTAATATTTGTAAGATATTACAAATGTATTGAACACAACACAATTTAAAAAACACTGAATGTTAAAACCTGGCTATGGATATTTGAATAGCTGTAGTTATTTAGAAACAGAAATCCTCCATTAAACATGTAAGTCATTTGTGCATTCACTTACTAAATGTTCTTGGAAGCTCATTATTTATAAGAATTGAGAGCAGCCTCTCACATATCTAAAATATTTTCACTCATATAGCTGAATCTAGTGTGGACAATATTTTGAGTCTTTAATCTATTTTTATTTCTATCTATCTCAGATCATATCACATAATAGGATATTATATTAGCATTTTTCTTTCCCCAATTCAAGAATTTAGGTCACAAGATAAAAAAAAAAATAGCTATGATTCTTCCTGTCTTATTCCCTAAAAGTAAAAAATGCAAACAAAAAAATTCCAAAGGGACAGTATAGCCAACAGCTGGACATACAAAAACAAAACTCTCTTAATAATTTATCTAGAACTACTAGGTTTTTTTCACACACACACACACACGCCAAACAGGATTTTTTTTTTTTTTTTGCGGTGTCAGTTCTTAAATTAATGATATAGTAACTATTTTATTTTAAAGTAATTTTTTAGTCTTTACTATAAAACACTACCTGTACTAATTCTATTGTATAATGAAAATACTCATTTTAACCATATCATTTCATGTGAGTCAAGTAATTCTTTTTTAGTCATTTTTTTTAATTTCAATGTAGATCTGATGGGCTACATTTTTGATAGCAGAACATTATATATTATGCATGATATTTTGCTCCCTAGCACAAAATATTCTTATAATTTTTGCAATGGAACTGGCCAAGATTTAAAGTAATAATTTGAAATTGCCACATTAGAAAGGACATAGTTACCCTTCCTACTCCTCTAAATTTTAGAGTTGTTCTTTCTTTTTTGTAATCAGTGCAATATATTGTTTTTGTGCCCTGAAACTAATCCATAGAATCCTAACCATGAAATGAGTATTTAAAATAGAGGACGTATTTTGAAATGTTTATAGAAAATTGATATTCCTATATCATTATTGTTGTGCTCTATTCTTGAGGGTGAATTATGTACCCCAAAAATTCCGAAGTTGAAGACCTAAGCCAGTAACTCAGTATGTGACCTTATTTGGAAATGAGATCACTGCAGATGTAATTACTTAATTTGAGGTGAGGGTCATAATGTACCATATCTGTAATCTTATAGAAAAGGGAAATTAGGACCCAAAAGCACACACACAGGGAGATCACCATGTAAGTATGAAAGCAGAGATAAGGCTATACTTCTACACCAGGAATACCAAAGATTGCCAGCAAACCACTTGAAATTTGGGGAGATTTAGGGAGTAAATTTCCTCCAGAGCATCAGAAGGAATCCACTCTGCTGACACCTTGATCTGAGATTTCTACCTTCCAAAACTGTAAGACAAATTTTTTTTTGATGTCTAAGCCACTAATATATTTATATTTATTTATAAATAGAAAACAAATATACTTATAAAAAGTATCAATCCTCAGGCTTCCCCTTAGTGGCAGAGACGGTTAAGCACTGCAATGCGAAGCTGTCCACAGCCACTGCAGCACCGGTTCATTCCCGGCTGGCCAGCGAGGGTCCCAGATGGCAAATCCCAGATGGCACATCAGATCTCTCCTGTCTCACCTGCTGCTCCCCTCAGCAGTGTATTTCACCAGTCTGCCTGTTTTGTTCTGTCTCTGGTGAATCCTCTCACCCTACCACGCATCTGGCCTGTACCCCGGTTCTTGTATAAATAAATAAATAAATAAATCTTTAAAAGTATCCATCCTCACTGTGTTGAAATACAAATATAAATACATGTATGTAACTATATAGTTATTTATTCATATTTTATATATGTTTATATATATTATATGCACAACACAAAAATAGGTCTGCTCTTGTCACATAAATATTTTGATAGGGATTGTTCCATGTTCACAAATCAGATGCATACAATTTGAGCATCCTAAGGCTAAATTTTAAGTTCATCCCAAGCCAAACTGAGCAATATATATTTTACCTAGTCATATTGTGTTGGGCAACACCACACTGATAAAGAAACAGGAGTCATGGAGCAGGCTACATAATGCAGGATGCTGCTGAAGAGCAAGATCCTGGCCCTTTTATTGACACACAATATTGGTTGTAAGGGGGAGGAGCAAAAGGAGATTAAGGGGAAGGAGATTAAAGAAAGGGGAAGGGTGTAGAAGATTCAGGATTGTGAGTCTGCCCTCCAGGCACTTCTTATCTAATTGATGATACACCCTAATCCCCAGCCATGGTTGTAATCTTATCAACAAGGTGTTCCACTGATCAGCTTCTGGGGCCCCTTGTCACACATTGGTCCTCAGCCCCGCAGGTGTTCCCAGTCATATCTTGTGATGTGTAAGTTGGGAGTACATATTATGCATTGGTCCTCAGCCCCCTGGGTGTTCCAGACATACCTCGTGATATACATGCTATGCATTGGTCCCAGGGTGTTCTGGAGCTACCTCATGATGCATAACCTTCCCAGTGTGATCCAGCTTTGTGCTCTTGTTTGATTTGAAGGGCTAAAGGGTTGGGCTCCTGTACCTAAATGGCTGGGCCATTTTGACCTTGTTTAGGTGACAAAATGGCGGCCAAATAGGCTGCCTAGGAGTAGCAGACCCACAGTCATACATGGCAATTGTTTAAATGCTACATTGGCCAAATAAAACATCCATAGATCCACAAATTTGACATCACTACTGTAGTGGCAGGAAGGCCACTGAGCAGGTTTTCTGATCCAGCAGACCTGATAAAGAAGGAGAGAGTTCTGGAGCCCTCAGTGGCTTTTCAAGATTTTATTGGGATTTACCAGGCACAGGACAAGCCGGGGTCTTGGGGGGCCGGGAGGCTGGCAGGCCTCCCAGCCCCCAACAAGTCTTCACTCTATCTTGGCTCTCCAGTGTTCTCTGGTGGCCTCTGCTGCTCTCATGGTTCTGCTCTCTGCTCTCCCATTGGTTCTTCTGCTGGTGTCCCTGTGACGCCACCCTTATAAGCCCAGTCTTAGCTCAGGTGTACCCACTTACATATGCCCACACCCTATTGCAGGTGCCCGCCATCAGGCATGCTTTCAGGACTGCAGATCCATCATCAATAGTAATGGCGGGAGGGCAGAAAAGCCTGATGCTATTTTACCTTACCCTACAATTACTCTATTCATTTCAAGTCCAGTTATTTCAAGCATAGTAACTATTTCCTTCATTTTCTGTTCTCAAATATTTTCCCAAATCCAGAGTATTCTTCTGAAATATAGTTTAGTCCTATATATATTCAAGTATGTATTCAACTTCTTTTTCTGATTATCTTAAAGGTGTAGAACACCCAAATGAAACAAAGTTCAAATCCCTAAAATCAATTGGTTTCAATTGTAACTCTTACCAGTGACTAACACCATCAAGTTTGACAGCCATCAAGCTGTCATATGTGATGGTCCCCTTTCTCTTGTTATATAGCATTGAATCCAACATTGTGCTGTTTGTTCATGTAAATAAATATAAACATAGTACTCTTCACTATATATGAAGGTCTTTGCTGAAGAGTAGTATGTTTATTTCTATGTGAAATATCTAGTACATAGTCTATCTTTCCAACTTAACAGGCATTTGATACATATATATGTATGTGTATATACATTATTACATAAAAATTCAAAAGGAGTTATGTCTTTAATAAATCTGAGGTTTTATTTTTGTTCTCATTTAATGCTAATTACAAGAGCTACATTTTGTCCTATTTAGCCCTCCTACTTCTAATCTCACTGTATTTTTGTTAGAGTGATGATGTCTGTTACTTTGCTTATAGATTATGTCTTACGTGTTATTTCATGATGTGTTATAAGCAGAGACAAACAGTCCATTTTAGTAGCAAAAGAGATAGTTTCTGGAGCTAGAGTTTTTGTGTTTCCAATAGAAAGTTGCAACACAAATAATAAAATAATCAGATAATCAAATAATCAGGGCATGTTTGAGAAATATTTAAGTTGAAATCGATGTTACCAAATTTGACATAATCTAAGTTCTCACATATTAATCAGGTTATAGTAGAAAAAAAGATTAATACTGGATGCTGATAAGAATCCTTTTAAAACTTTCTTAGCATAATTACAAAGAGAAGTGTGAAATTAAAACTTTTCATGGTGCTAATTTATAAATATGTCAGAATTTTCATAAGCTTTGACAAGTATTTCTCTTGTCACATTTTTCCCTCTTTGGAAACAATCAGAAATTCCAAGAAAGGCTTTGATCCATATATATTATTTTTGAAAGATTTATTTATTTATGCAAGAGCTGGGGTACAGGCCAGAGATGCTGGGGGGTGAGAGAATTCACCAGAGACAGAGCGGGGAGCAGAACAGGCAGACGAACCGAAAGCACTGCTGAGGGAAGCAGTGGGCGAGTCAGGAGAGGTCTGCTGCGCCATGTGGGACTCTCCCTGGCAGCCTGGGAATCGAACCCTCACTGTAGAGGCTGTGGACAGCTTCACATTACTGCGCTCATCCTGCTGTGCCACTGGGGAGGCCAGATCCATATATTTTTATTTCAAATTCATTTATAATACTGCAAAATAGATCATGAAATTTTGTCATAATTATGTTATGGAGAATGGCATTTTCAGTAAACAAATGAAAATGCAAGATATAAAGTCTTCATCAACCTGTGAATTACAATAATTTTTTTAGTCAAAATCACAATGTCAGCCTTCCAACCTGCCTTTTTACAGAACTCCTGATTTTCCTGGATGCTTTCCTTCAACAAATGCTTCTGAGAATCCCAAAGGTGTGATTTAGTCTTTGTCATTCTCAGACCTACCAATAGTAAGAACAAGAAAGAGACATCCCAACATGGGTTTTAACTACTGGGTTTTAACTACTACTTAGTATTTATTCTTCTGTGAATTTTATAGATTTTTTTTAAAAAATTAAATAATAAATTTCTAATATCAAGATAAGTTAGATCATGCTATTTAAAAAGTTTCATTACAAAATTATCAGTTTTGTATACATACCCATTTCAAAAACTCATTAAATTTATATACTTAGAGCTATGTCTTTGGACTTAAATTTTTTGTGCTACTTTTCCTTTAATATTCTCTTAGTTGACCTGAAATTAATGGAGCGAGAAAGGACAATCACTGTGTGACAGATATTTGGGTTCTGCAAGAATCTTGTTTAAATGGATATGCCATTATTATAAGGAAAAAGCTTAACTCTGACATTAATGAGAACTAATCATGTTAAATTTCTCAGCCTACTGAAGCTTAACACTGACCCGTTATCAAAGGCATAGCTGTAAACAGACATCTGGCTATGAATAACACTACTGAAATTCCAAACACTATTATCTCCTATTTAGAATGAGAAATTGGAATTAAAAGAACATGTTTATATGGGTTTTTAATCTTAACAAAAATCATTTGAAAAGATATATAGTAAACATGTTTGCTTATTTAATAAGACTACAGAAATACTATTATGTTCAATAATGACTTCTTTTCAGGGAAAGTCACATTTATTTCTAGAATCATAATTTAGCACAGTATCATATCATGTTAAAATTATGCAGTAATTTTTGTCTGTGAATGTAATTTCTTTTGTGGACAGATTAATAAAACTTGTAACTTGGACAAATACAAATGACACAAATAATGTTAAAATTAACACAGCTGCTGTCATAAGACATATTTTTAAATAATACTTCATTGAATCATTCAGTTTGCTTCAGCAGTATTTTTCAGTGCTCTGCTGCTCTCCTGGAATTCTCTCATGGAATTATGGGCATGTGCAAAGGAAAAAGAAATAAGATGCATCCTACTTTCTTAGACCTAACATTCTATTTTTTTTTTAAGATTTATTTATTTATTTATTTTTGCATGCAAGAGCTGGTGCATAGACCAGAGGTGCTGGGAGCGGGGGTGAGAGGATTAACCAGAGACAGAGTAGGGAAACAGAACAGGAGGATCTACTGAAATACACTGCTGAAAGGAGCAGAGGGTGAGACAGGAGAGGTCTGCTGCGCCATGTGGGTTAGCTCTCTGGCTGGGGATCGAACTCGTACTGCAGTGGCTGCTGGTAGCTTCATAGTACTAGTGCTGAGAGTTAACCCCTTGCACCACCAGGGAGGCCCCCCAGACCTAACATTCTAAATGGGGAGATTGCAAGAGAAAGTGGATCCAGAATTCTGAAAAAATATATATAACTAGTGAATTGTTACATGTGATTAGAAGGAAATAGGCAGAAAATGAGTAATCATCCACCTCCCATAATCAGATAAGTCACAGCTTCTCTAAGGAGGTAATAAGCAAGCTAAAATCTCAAGCGTGAGATGAACTAAGGTATATCAAGAGAGTAGCACACTCTAGGCCAATTGAACAGCAGGTGTTGAGTCTGAGGAGGAAGAACTTGATCTTCACAGAAAGCAGACTCCAGTGCATGACTGCGGCCCACGTGCATTTTGGTAACCTCTAACCAACCTAGCGAGGTTACAACTTCAGAGACCATGTGTTTCCTGCAAATCAAGAGTTCAGCATTATTTAGAAATATAAAAATATTCAGTCAATTGTCATTATCATAATTATTAAAAATAATACATTCACCAAGGAAAGAAAAGGGATAACTGCACTATTTTAAAATAAAACTTTAACTTCGGCTTTCAGAATTTCACAGTTAAGTTTCATATTCTCCCTCTCATGAAGGTCCAAAATCTGACAGATATCTTGAAGGGATTCCAGTTATGAGTTTGAATCCAGCTGCTTCCTCCCAGCAGGACTTTGTTTCTTAAGCACCTTAGATTGCAGGGCATTTCGGTCTACCTTTCAGAAAATTTATCTTCCCCAGACTCCCACATAGTCCCGGAACTCAGAAAATGTCCTCTGGAGAGAAATGGTCAAGCATTTTGGGCTCCTCAGTTTTCTGCTTTGTTATTCCAGCCCTGCATGTCAACTAAACATTTCCTGGTTTTTCCTTCCCCCAGCAGAGTCTCTCTGCTTGAGCTAAGCCTGATCCAGAGCCCGTGCCCAGAATCAGCAAATACCCACAGGGGCTGGAAAAAGATGGTAGTTTATCAGCTCACCAAGGAAAAGGTATCACCTCAGTGGAAATTTTATCTAGGTTTTATTTCTTCCATAGCTACCTCATGCCTTTGAAAATATGCTTTGCAATTTATATAATTGTCTGAGTTCTACAACAGGAGCTATGGCCTGTTGCTACTTACGAGCACCTACATAGACACAGATGTCTTCAGTGCTGTTTTAATTTACAATTTTGATTTGGGAGGGTGAAAGTCCATAGTTTTGCATTGATCATCCTTTAATAATAGCCCGCACAAGCTAGTCAGGTTGCCAAAATGTGTCTTCACTTCTTCTTACATGTTTCTATTCTAATTAATCTCAATCCAAGAAAAGGACCAAAGTACATCGTGTTGACACAGGCTTCTGCAATGAAAGGGACTGAGGCAAAAATCCATTTATCACCTGGTCCCTATAAACCACTATTTTCCTTTTTTGGCATTTTTATTCTATAGGGATTTGTGATAGCTCAGGACCATGTTCCATAATCCAAGAAATGACCAGGCATCTCATTTTTCTTGATGTTCTATTTCACTGTTTAATATCTATGAACTCTTTGGTGAAAATAAAAAGGAAAATACGGCCACCCTTGTGGCGCAGCGGTTGAGCGCTGGGTTGCAAAGCTGCCCGCAGCCTCTGCAGTGCCGGTTCGATCCCCGGCTGCTGGCGAGGGTCCCTCAGGGTGTGCAGACCTCTCCTGCCACCCGCTGCTCCCCTCAGCGGTGTACTTAGGTCCTTCTGCCTGCTCTGCTCCCCGCTCTGGCTCTGGTGAATTCTCTCACCCTCCCGCGCTTCGGACTATACCCAGTGCTTGTATAAATAAATAAATAAATCTTAAAAAAAAAAAAGGAAGATATATTTATGTACATTTTCTGTTTCCATAGTTCACCCTCAATGTATCAGTCTAACCTAACTGAAGACATTCTAATTATTTGAACTGAACCCATGTCTGGGAATTAGCCAGGGACCATAATTACAGGTGGACTCACTTCAGTCTCTCTTGGACATGCCACACTATAGAGATGGTTATTGTTGTTGATGACGATGATGATGGTTCAGTTGTAGAGTTCAAGTAAGGCCTGAATTCATGTCCCATCCATTTTGTTCCTGAAAACCTCCTATTCAATTAATTAGTTACAACCAAGATCCATGTGCTGACCAAACCATTCATATACCAGATGCTCTAGAATGGTACTGAAAAGAGTCATCAGCTTATTTTAGCAGTGGAAGAAAAAAACCAAAACCAGTGTTTATTGAACGAACTGAGTGCAAATGTGTGTTAGGAGGCTAGAGGGAGCATTTAAACATATAAGAGAAAAGAATCTTTATTTTTCTCTAACTTGTGGGAGGGAAGATGAGCATTACATTTCTGTGGAAATTAGAAGTGAAAACTGGTAGTTAATCTTTCGTGAATTCTCTCACAAGAGCTCTGTTGTCTGGCCACAGGATGGCACGAGGGTATAACCAAATTGTAATCAGTGGCTTTTTTGGATCACCCCTACTCTATTAGTCTTTTAAGATTGACTATTTTTAGTCTCAGCACACCAGTCCTGTATTGAAAAGTTTAAGGGAGCTGGATAACTATGATAAAATTTCTCCAGACTCTGTTTTCAAGGGAAAGAAAAAAAAAAATTGATATGGTATGTGACAGAAGCTAAAGAGACCAGGGGAAGAAACTAATTATCCAAAATGGGAATGGGAAGGGACTTTTGCAAATAGAAGACAATCCATGACTTCATTGACCTTTCCCAGAAGAGTACCCAAGGGAGAAACCGGTTCCAAGCTAAGGTTTATAACAGAGAGTAAATCTGCTTTAAAATCTGTGCTGTTTACCTCCTTGCAGGCAATATTGACCTTGAGATTCTTTCATTGTGCATATGAATTAGGAACAAATTGAGTTAAAATTAGTGTTCAAAGTTCAAAGAGTTTAGATAAGCGAGAATACAATATTTCCACTAATAAACTGGTATTTTTTTTTAATGATACTTCAGATTCTAACAGGTTTGTATTTGTGAGGCCTTGTTTACAATTTAAGCTAAGCCTATCTAGGCCAACAATTAGAAGAATCACTACAGCAAACCTAGTTTCGATCAGTTGACTCACAACAGAATTGGAATATAGATACACAAGCACATTTTTGCTGTTACTGAATGCTACTGAAGTTAAGAATAGATTGCTATCAAGCATTTTTTACTCAATAGCTCACAGGTCACTATATTGGCACACAGAAGTGGAGCCTATCAATACAATATATGGGATGTATTATGGGACCAGACAGCCAGAGTTCAGAAAACAGTTACAGGGATTTGAATAAAAGGAAACAAGCCAGTTTACACACAGAATTAATAAGAACTATGGAGAACATAGAAATGCTAGGATATGCTGTGTTGGAAAAAATAAAACATTTTCCTATTTGGTCTTTCCCACCAGCAGTAATTCAAAAGTTAAGGTACAGTTTTGGGATAAAGCCCAGAAAACAATGTGACCTTTAAACTACTTCAGAAAGATAAAAATAAAAATCTATGGGCATCACACCCTCACATTTAAAACTTCTGAAATAGGGCTTCCCTGGTGGCACGGGGGTTAAAGACACAGCGCTATCAAGCTATCAGCAGCCACTGCAGCACAAGTTCGATCCCCAGGCAGGGAGCTAACCCATATGGTGCAGCAGACCTCTTCTGTCTTGCCTGTTGCTCCCCACAGCAGAGTATTTCAGTAGATCCGCCTGTTCAAGTGCACCCCACTCTGTCTGGTGAATCCTCTCACCTCCTGCACCTCTGGAGTCCACCCCAGTTCATGTAAGCATAAATAAATAAATCTTTAAAAAAAAAAGTATGATGAAATAAGTATGAAATAATATGATGACTGAAATAAGTATGAAATAAGTATGAAATAAGTATGATGACTTATTTCTAAACAAATATTGAAAATTACTAAAAGTGTCACCTTTCTGTTGATCATTTAAGGTTTGGTATATAGTGAAAATTGATACCCTGAAATAAGTATGATGACTGAAATAAGTGTGATGACTCCTGTTAGAGGCTTTAATTTCAATAAGGGGATGCATGTGGTCCCACAAAAGATGGTAAGAATAATGCCTCTAAAAGATTTCTGTGTATGACCACAGATATCTATAGTTGATTGGAATTGAATAAATAAAAAAAAAGAGAAATCTATATATTCAAGAATTTTGCCTGTAAAGATGATAAAACAATAACAATTATAATAAACAAACCAACCTTTGGTTCTCCACTTCCTATGGTAAAGGTTAAAATCCCTGCCCCCAAAACAAACAAAACACTGATAATACCAATTGCTAGCAAATCTACAAAACATCAGAAATTGTCATTCATTGCTGACGGAAGTGAAAAAGACACTTTTGAAAAGAGTTTGATAGCTTCTCGCTCATTGAAATTGTGATAACATTGCTTTACAACACTGTATATAATTTAGAGGTATAGGATCACGACTTTCAGGAGTATGTTACAAAACCACACCCATCACTGAGGCATTGAAGTCCTCCACATAGTCAATTGTGTCCCCTCTCCATTTTTCTCTCCCCATCTCCCGCTCCCTCTGTAGCCTCAATTCTACAGTCAGATTTCTACAGTTTGTTATTAGTTTGGTTATATCTGACCCTTTCTTTAGTCTATTCAACAGTTGGCAATTTCTTACAAAGGTAGATTCATTCCTGTCATATGGCCTTGCAGATGTACTCCTAGTTATATTACCTGATTATTTCAGAAAACTAGATGTTCACACAAAAATTGGTACTGGAGTATTGATAGCAACTTTATACATAATAACCAAAATCTAGAAGCAAACAACATTGCTTTCAATAGGTAATTGTATAAATAAACAGTATCTAGTACAAATAGGATATCTCAATCTCTTAAAAGTAAAAACATATATATATTTAGGAGTATGAAGTATCCTTGGCAAAATCAAGAAATGTGAAAAAAACAATATAGGTTTATTACAAATATATGAAACCATCTCACTGACACACGTAACTTTAAATGAAGTTAATTTTAATTTTTTGGCAAAAAAAACCCTGTACATTAGCTCTATATTGTTTGACAAACATTTCGCACAAGGGTGTCAATTTTCGCTATATACCAAACCTTAAACGATCAACAGAAAGGTGACAGTTTTAGTAATTTTCAATATTTGTATAGAAAGATTTTTCAATTTGAAAGATTTTATATATTTCAGTTTTGATTTTTAAAGAATATCACTATGTATATCCATTCTCTATGACTAAAAAAATGTAGTCTCTTATTTTCACATATCACCTTTCCATACAATTTTCTTTCCCTATAAATCATTTTTATAAAATAAAAATAAAAACAATCCTGATAAGTAAGTGTTCACTATAGATATCTGTTCATTTTTCATCATTAACGTGCAAGTAAAGGATTATATGAAGCGCAGTCCTTGATTTTAATTTAAATGGCTTTTATTGGTAAATTGGATTTTGTTATGCTTCATAAGGATGTATTTCATCTAGCAAACTGAATTGCCTACCTTTACAAATTGATATGAATCAGGAAAGCAGCTTCATTTCATGCAAACTTTTTAATATCTAGGCAGAAATGTAAAATTTACTCTTGCAATCATCTATGGTTCTACCGCATTAAGAATTCTATTTATCTAAGCAAATGGGATAGCTTACATTTGGGCATGCTCCTCTGTGCTTCTCTACAATATTACATGTTAATATTTTTAATCTATTCAGCATCTTAAGATGTTTTAAATATAATCACATGCATTTAGGCCAGGGTTTGGCATAATTTTACTACCTGTAATGAATTCAACCTATCAGTGAAAGCTCTATAAGCTATTATCTAGTAACATCCATAGAATTAGCGTCAAAAACATTGTTTTCTTGAAAATTTGCATTTTCAAGTCTAAATGATTAATCATTTTCTCTATGTAAATGTATATAGCAGGTTGAGCACTTAGAATTTTTCTGGGTTTTAATTCACTTTTATTATAAAATCTCTAGCTCTTTCTTCACTCATCATGGTAATTTGCTGTTAGAAATTAAATTTCCACATCGATTACAATTAATATGTCATTAAAATGAAGTAGAAGTAAAAGTATGCATCTTAATAATTTATAAATGAAAATTACATGTAATTTTGATTACGACATTTACCAAATAACTGACATTCAATTCTTTTATAGAATCTATTCATTGCAACATGATGCTAACTGTTACTCTCCCTTCCCCCAAAAGTGCCAGTTAAATTAAAACAGGCAATTGCACATTGCTACTGTCAGACACTATTTTATGCTAAAAGGCTATTTGTCTTCTTCAGTCTATTAAACCCGAATTTTCTTTAAGCCACAATATGCTGAATTAACACAAGCCTCTTCACTAACTGTAAGCAAGGATTATTCTTAAATAAATCCTAGTAACTCTATGTCTTCTACCACTTTATTGGTTAGGAACTAGAGTGTGACCTGATTCTGATCCATTAGGCCCAAGAAGGATGAGTAGAATTCTGAGGACAAGGCTCATTCCTAACTTGGGAGTGGTGAGGGAGGAGAGACAAAGAGACAGAGTACCTTGATTCCTTGTCTTCTCTTGTCTTAAATGTAGTGTTTTGGAGATGTGATTCTTAGAACTTTGGTAACCATCCTGAGGCCATGAGGTGATAAATGAAAAGACAGAAAGGTAATACAACTGACTAGAAAGATTGTAAGTCTGATTATTAACCAATGAGTTATTGTATTAGAACTGAATATACTTATTTCTAAATTCCTTGAATAATAAAATGTTTTCATTGTTTAAGTTTTGATTCAAAGTACTGTACTTTCATCCTAATTGATACAGCTTGTAGTCTTTCCAAATTTGGATCCCAAATAAATAAACATAATTGATAATGACAACTACTTTAGTAATAATAAAAAAAATAGTTAACCATTACTATATAATTGTTATGGCTCCTTCATCCTTTTGCATAGGTCATTATGTTATGAAATTATCACAATAATATTGAAAAATATGCAATTTTATTGTAATTAATTTACAGATGAGGAAAAGGAGATTTAAAGAAAGTTCAGACAGACCAGGGATTACAAATCTACATTCAGGCAGTCTGGCCCGAGAGCACCAGTTTCTTGCTGTTATAATGGATGCCATCAAAGAACACATAAGTAGAGACAGAGAGGTTTGGATTACATTGTATAGTCTGTAATTTGTATAAAAACAGAAAACCAAAGGGTTAATAACCTTTTTAAGTGAAAAATAAAGTAATATGAATTAAAGCTGGAAGTTTATGCTTTGTGAGAAATTTTCTATATCATTATCTCTTGCAGTCTACATACTCTTCCCTTCTATTGGAATAGGCATAGACTTAAAAAATTATTTAATGTGGCTTTTAATTTTATGTCAGCTTATAACTTTTACTTTTTTTAACCTAGTATTACTTTCCTGAAAAAGTGATAAAACAAATGTGTTTTCTGACTCTCATGAAATTAATTAATAGGCATTAGAAAAATGTTAGAAACATTACTTAATGCAATACTTAGATGAACTTGAATCTGTGATTCAACAAAATTCAGAAACCACTCTTTCAGAAAACCTCTCATAAAAATTATACACTATATTCAAACTTTAGAAATAGAAAAAAAAAGTTTACCTTTGATTAGGAAGCATATAAACCTAATTCCCTAAACCAAATGCTATGTCTGGGAATTCAGAAAAGGTGGGTAAAATAAAGAGGAACTTATTTGTTTTGTTTTTGTTGTTGTTCATTTAACTTCCCCATAGGTTAAATGTATTTATTAAAATATCCAATTATAAGAAAGAAACTAAGTGGGTCCCTTTTTTATTCCTGAAGTAGCACAAAGAGCATCAAGTACAGTTAGAGAACTGTGAATTTATTTTTTCATATAATTTCCCCAGACCCCTCAACTATATAATATGTATTCCTGATATTTCAATTTGGTGATGTTACATCTTATCACTTAATGAACAACCCTCATTTCCTTTTTCATTCCTTCTGGAAGAATTTTTGTATCTTTCTGTTTATAGTTCTGGGCCCCACCTCAGAAATTTCACATGTTGATATTACATCATCAAAATATCATGGAATGTATTTACCACATTAAATCATAAAACATGCAAAATATTTCAACATTAAATATACTAAAATACGTTATATATTCAGCATATTCTAGTAATATTCAGTATCTTCTAATTTATAAACAAATTAAACACTAGCAAATTCCTATACTGTCATTGCTGGGTAATTGAGTTAATTTAGTATATATTTTTATTGTTTATTATATATATTAAAAATAAATATTTTACTAACTCCATTAAAATTAATTTCATATTCTACATTCTTACTTTTAACTATAATTATGCTGCCACAATAATGACTAGAAAGAAATTTTCAAGTATATATGAAAGTTTTTGCATATCATATATAGCATTTTCAATTATACAGAATTGTTTTTTTTTAAAGATTTTTTTTATTTATGCATACAAGAACTGGGGTGTAAGCCAGAGGTGGGAGGGTGAGAGGATTCACCAGAGAGAGTGGGGAGGAGAACAGGCAGATCCACTGAAATACACTGCTGAAGGGAGCAGTGGGGGAGGCAGGAGAGGTCTGCTGTGCCCTGTGGGTTAGCTCCCTGGCAGGCTGGGGATGGAACTCCTACTGCAGTGGCTGGCAGTAGCCTGATAGCGCTTTCTTTAACCCCTGCGCCACCAGGGAGGCCCCCACAGAATTGTTATTTTAACAGCATGTCTTGATGATATGATATGATAGCTCAAAAAAGATAGGGGAAATGCATATGCTTTTTAGGACCACACAGAATTGCATTTATGGTCAACAAAAATATCTTCAGATGGTTGCTTAGCAACCTACATGCAAGGAGATATTTGCATCTCCACCTAAATAAGGGTTTATGATATTAAATTCTTTGTGTGTGTTTGGTATTATTACACATCAAAGTTCACCATCTGTATTAACTTAGTTGGGTTTCTAATCTCATTTGTAGCTATCAGTTTACTTACTAAATTTTATGTGAGAGAACAATAAGAAAAATAGCATATAGAACCTATTTCCACTCTTTTTCTGAGGCTATTTTACAGTAAACACTACTATATTTTTATGAAGTATCTTCATTGCATTTCATTTTGCATAAATCAAAACAGAAAGACAAAAATTGAGACCTAAAACCACAAGTCGATGAATATTGGCTGCTTTATCACACTTACTCATTCCACAAGGACACCTTTGACAAGTTATCCATGTCATTTTACAAAAAAATCATTAATGGTGGAGACAATTTTTAACTATATATTTTAGACAGAACTTACTTGCTTTTACCTATCACATATTATCTATTATCCCACTTATTCTTTCCTAATTATTGGAAGTCCCTCCTCATTCTTGAAATATAATAAATTTATTTATATAAAATGAATAAGTAAATAATTTATATAATAATATATATTATTACATTATATGTTATAATTTTTCATATCTAACTTCCTGTAATTATGCAATAATACTTCCATTTTTTTCAATCATCAATAATTATGTATTGGTAATGATATTGCCAGCATACAAAATTTAAGTGTTCATTTCCTCAGTAGACTGAAAATATGTATCATTTACAGAATAAAAGTTGTCAATGTATGCTCAAATAGCATTACTAATAATAATTATTGTAATTTAAAATTATTCTCCAGAACCTTATTCTGGAATTCATAATAGGTAAAAAGAATCTTAATGTACAATAGCAATATCTTTATAACTTAAAGTTTAAAATCTTTGGTGGAAGAAGTTGGCTTATATTTCAATCATGTACAATTTATGGTACCTATTTCAAAGTAGTTTCAATAAAGGATTAAATACACCCAGTTAATTCTTAAGAAAATTATCTGATTATCTTTAATTTTGTGCTTAGAATTTATTTTGTGGTTATTTAATATGATATCATAAACATCAAAGTTCTGAGTGATAGCTTTAGAATTTCTACATTGCTGTTATAGCATCAAAGATAAACAACTCATCACAAATATAATCTTTAATCAACATTTGAATGCACACTTGAAGTGTCCTTAAAATATTTTGATCTTACATGCTTATGTAATTTTAATGAAATCAAATGTTTAAAAAGAACATTTAAAATATATTTTAGCGAGTGTGACAGTAACGTACTTTCTCTGTGATTATGTAGATTTCTTATGATAATAGGAAAATAGCAGATAAAAGTAGTCCACACACACGGCAATTGAGATATAAAATGACTCACTAGCTATAAAAGTTGTTTTTCCCTTGAAGAATACAATGTCAACTTTATAATGGATTAAATAATTTTCTTCCCTTCAGTTGATAACAAAACAAAAATATATTTAGCTACAAAGAAGCAAAGCTGCATATTTCTAAACATATAATTTGCCCCTTGGAGAAAAAAATGAAAAACAAAATAAGTTTTAAAACTTTAACCAAACATTGCAAACAGATTCGATAATTTACCAAGACAGTGAAATCAAAATAAGCTTATTTATTACCTTAAGAGCAAAGTGAGAATTATTCATCTTTAATAAACTTTAAATGATTATAAAACTTTGTCTTGCACACAGTAGGTGGTTAAGTGGTTTTTCAAATAATAGTTTGCTTTATATAAAAATCCACATTTATAAAATGTTTCTCAACTTAAAAATTTTCATTTAATGTTCATTTATTATCTAAGTAGTCTATTTTTAAGTAATACATTTGCAATAAGTCTGCTTAACATTGTCTGAGTTAAACTATGTATTGTAAATTGATAAATATAATGTTACTCAATTAGTCAGCTAGTCTTGAAACACACGTTTGGAGCAGTTGTTGAATTTACTGTCCCATATAGCCGTAAGTATAGGAAAAAGAGAACTAAACTTAGTTGTTTCAAATATTACTATATAGAGTTTAAAATAATTAACAAGCAGTAAAAGTATTGACTAATAACAGGTAAAGGAGATGATTACAGTGATAGAGGGCATTTCTTTTTTCTGGGTTGTGATGACAGAAACAAATGGTTTCCATAATTTTCATAAAGATTCAAAATGAATAACTGCCATTTGATAGCTATAATATCCTAAGCAAATATTTAATCCTTTGGGGGTCTCTGTGTTCTCATCTCTAAAAGGAGAATACTGATACTACCTTAGCATGTTATTATCAATAACAGATTTGTTATGAGGGTTTAAAGAAATAATTTATGTAAAATAATTAAGAAACATTTCTGCATAATATATACTATATACAAGGAACATGCAAGTACACATATGTACATAAGAACATAGTTTGCTGATGATGATAAAGGATGATGATGATAAAGGATAAAATTGATGATTGATGATGATAAAGGATAAAATCAAGTCAAAATGTAGATTCTTTAACAAGTATCAGAATACTAAATAATCACACATATTTAAAATTTTTAGAAATCCAATCATGCCATTAGATGAAATGCCAAAGACTAAAGAACTTTATGATATATGGTGTGGAAATTACTAATACTATGATTACCTTCATAATTGTGGAATATTCATATTTCTTTGATGATATTATTTTGTCATAATTTTAAAAATCCATTATAAGTTATATAATTACTATCAAGGCTACAATTAAGCAATTATTGATTTCTACTCAAGTACTAAAATAGTAAAGACAGGTATAAACTAACACTCATAAAGAATCTGTTTTGTGTCAGAATTTTCAGCATATAATAAACATGTTTGTAAAAATATAACATCTTTCATAAAGTAATTTGTAAGGTATACATATAATGATATTTCCCTATCTTCCTGACTAATTTTTTTAGAGAAAAGAAAAGCTAAGACTATGTGGAGATAATTTCTCAAAATCACCAACTAATAAACTACTAACTTAAAATACTTAACAAAAGAAATAGATTGATAACACCAACATGGTTGAAGTCAAACTTTCTGATTTCATAACACAAGGTAATTAAAATTTTAAAGACAAATTTAAGTAGAATGCCCAGATGTATAGACATCAACTGTTAATCTTCAACTATTTTATTTCAAATAGTTAAATGAAGTTAAATCCCAAAATGTCAAAGTACTTAAATAAGTTGACAAAGCATCTGAGAAATAATTCTAACTCTCTACTGGCCCATCCTCAGTTTATTTTCAAGGGTTTTATATTGGTATGTATTTCATAATATTTACAATATTGATTTATTAAATCAAATTTCCATTAGAAAATTAATGAGCTTTTGCGTGGATAAGCATGTTATCACTGTGAGGTATACATCCTTCCTTATATATTTTAGAGTTCATTTTTGTTATATACATCCTCCTTTTCCAGATTAGTACTTATGCCATAATCAAAATAAGAGATAATTAAAATACATTACAATATTCTTAAAGTACTTTAACATTACTTTCGCAGAATTGCAATAACTTGAAAACTATGGCAATTTGAAAGTAGGTGTTTGTTCTCCCGTGAAGCAAGTTTTTACATCCATAGAGGAGTGCCAAGAGTGACTATCACATGTTAATGTATACTCCAATGGGGCAGAAAAAAGTTAAGTCAAAATAGAAATCTACAAAGGAGGAAACCACTTACTGTTAATTCTATTTGAAAGTTAGCATTTAGAGGTTTTTAAATGAGCACATTGTGAAGGTTATTAAAGGAACTGATCAAACTGACTGAGTATATTTTCTGGAATAAGAACATCATACATGCATATATGTGTGCGAGTACCTAATCATATTATATATATGACATTAATATTCATATATAATGTATAGTTGCTAGTCTTACGTCCGATTTTGTGCATGTGCATGTGTGTGTATTCTACCATGTATTAAATTTAGGCATGTTATATAAAATAATGAAGTGGAAACAGAAAAAATAGAATTCTAAATAGAATTCTATCAATTTAATATGATTTATAAAGAAAACATTGGTAAAAACAACTGCAAGCTTCCAAAATAAAGCCACACTGTTGCTTAAAATACAGTCTCTATTCTAAGCAATTTCTGTTTGTTAGCAGTTCTTTGTCATTGTATTTGTTTTCTGTTCTTCACCCATAAATTCTTTGAACTAGTAAATGTAATATCAAAAAACTTTATTTCTTTTGCAGAAAAATGAGTGCCTTTGCTCATCAACTTTCACCTGAAGTGGCCATTTGTGAACAGTTTGAAGTTTGTTGTTGCTTTTTAAATCAAGGTGACACCAGTTGATAACACTGTATATGATTCAGATGTTTAGGTTCACAGCTCTCCAGATGTGTGTTACTATACCTACTGTCAAGGCACCAGTCTTCCACCATTGTATGGTCTGAAATTTATATGTCCCTCTGATGAGTACTACAAAGGAATTCTGCCTCCAATTTCACTTTACACAAAATAGCATTTTTACCTGTATCTTTGCTCTAAAGAGTCTTAAATGTCTTAAGATTTTTAAAATAAAAATATATATAACTGCTCTTATCCTAGGGATAACCACAAATTAGTTATGGGAATATCAACATTCTTTATTTACAGCTGGAAGTATAACAGCAAGTAATGCTATATTTACTTAATTTGATTTTCTCTTACTCAGTTCTCAACTTTTGAATGGAAATTTTCAATGCTTGAGTAAGCATGCAATCTGATTTCAATTTCAATTTTCCTGATTGTCAGAATTTTTATTTCAAAATATATTCATTATATCTTGATTGAGATGTATATCTATAGATATAGCTTTTACTTTTTAATATCTTTATCATTAAGCATAGCATTTTAGTATTCAGCATTAACATATTTAAAAATGAATGAATATAGAACATCCAGCATACATGTAGAAATTTGCATAATTCTAGATTAATGTCCCTAAAAGAATAAAGATAAATTTGAGTCAATGCATACAATAGATATTATAAATCTAAAATGTACAGTTAATTTTATCCATAATCCTGTTCTTTATTTTCTCACATTATCAGTATATAATTTATAGAGAAGTCCCTCTTAAATTATCCGTATACTTTATCACTGTAGTTATAAGAATTTGTGTAAGTTTTGTTCATATTGTTTTTGTACTTTGGGTTTATTTCACTGTCTCAGTTCCTTTGTGTTGATGTTCCACTTTTGCAAGATGATTCTGAGGTTAAATACTAGGAAGAAAGCTCCCTGAAATCAATATGTGAAATTTGAAAAAAAAAGTGTATTGAAATACACTGATTTACTACAGAATGAGTCTAAAATGAGTCTATTTTCTTTGAAGGGATACATTTCATTGAATCATGCAAAAGGAAAAACATTATTAATAGCTTCTGGAATTCAAAAAAGAGAAAGGTCAGATACAGGAGAGGGAAAACATTGGTTCCATCAAAGGTAACTCCTCCCACCTCTCGCATTACACAAGTATAAGAATCCTCTTCTACCTCTATATCCTTTCTGAAGGATCTGGAGGAATAAAAAATTCACGTTGCTTAAAAATATATAACAAACATAAGGCCTTAATTACTTCAATGTATTAAACTTTCTATATGGACTAAACCTTCCTACTGCCATAACGTCAATGACTGCTAAAGACATGATCATATTTCGACATGCTCTCATATGTTAAAAAAGAATTGTGGAATAATATATTATGCCATGCTCAGAAAAATATTTACATTATCTTTCTTTAGAATTATCAAGTTAATATGAGGTTAAAGTAATATTTGTTGCTTTAAAATATTTGTGCTATAACATGCTACCAGAGAATTCTAAATTGGGCACAAGGACATTTATGTATGTATATGTGGCTGAAGCATGAAGACATTGCAATAGAAAGCACACTACAAATTCTTTGAAACTATTTTTACTGTAATAACTACACACATTTTACTGCAAAGATCATTTGAAATATACTCAAGGTGTCTCATATTTAATAATAATATAAAATACAAAGTTGAAAAGGCGAATTCCCAAGTCCTCAAACACATGATGAATATAAAAGTTTTCATGACCCCAGATTTTACAGCTTTTAAGTTCTTGGTTTACTTGATTCCAGATCTAATTGCTTTGTTTCTGTTATTGTAAATAATTGTTTTGTTTGAAAAGATACATATTATTTACATAATTTAAATTTGATACAAAAACAAACTTAAAAGATCTTTGCTTTTTATATTGATAAGTATAATCAGCTTTAGTGATATTAATAGAACCCGGAGACTTGTGGTGGCTCATCTTCAAATACTTTGATGATTAACAGTAGGATTTGAAAATTAACCAGATATCCTGCCTGTCTCACTAAGAATCTTTTTTTTATTTTCTGATACATTAAAATAATTTTATCTTATTTTATTTTTTAATATTTTATTTTATATAATTCTTACATCATTTTTCCTTTTTGCACAATGTATGCATTTTCATTTTGGTTATATTCCCCATATAATTGTACCCCAGTTATTAGTGATTGTTTGTTTTTCATGGTGTCCAACTGAGGGAATTTTTTAATCATAAGGTGCCACATTCAATGTTGGACTCTGCTGATAATACATATTTTTTGGCAAAATTTGAAAAAATCAGTAAAAAGAAATACCATCGAATTTGTTAACTCCTGTGATACCCACTTTCTATTCTCTTAATAAGAATTTCCCCTCAGAATACTATACAGATTTTTGTTTTGAGTTTTTAACTTTTCAGAATTCCAAATAGTTCAAGATTTTCTTTGAGGGGGGGTAAAATTCATTCTAGGTCTATGCATAGGCTTTTATTTCTTTTAAATAAACTATTATTTTAATTGAGGTAACAACACTGTGTATGATTTACAGCTATAGGCTATCCCAATTAGTTTGTATTTTGTTTTACTTTAGTGGTATGTATCACAGCCATGAAAAATAGCAATGTTTTATAGAAAAGCACAGTAGCAATATTACCTTTTTTTCCTATTCAATTTATATTTTAAAAGAATAAGTACAAGAGGTTTTTCCAATATCTTTTTTTTCCTCCTTTCATGTTGCCTTTTTCACTTTGTTTCTATTTTCCTTTTTTGCAAGGGCTTTTTGAAATAATATTTTCTACTGGTTAGAAATAGCTTCTCACAGCCTGACTGACACTTCTCTAGGGGGTTACTGTTTTTGGAATACAGCCCAGAGATTATTAAACTAACAAATAAACATTTTAAGATACCCATAAATTTTTGGCCCAAGCCCAACAGCAGTTGCAGCGTTTCTGGCCCACTGACTCTCTCTCCAAAGGACCAGTACAAGATTGCTCCAAGCAGGCAATTGTGATGTGTGTTCTGTTTGTCTGGTTTTGTTTTTCATTCAGTCATTATTAGCTGAAATGCAGTCTTTTGAACATGACTGCAACATGTATACCCTTAGCCTGTATCAGTCTTTGGCCTAAAGACCTATATTAATTATGTTTTGTTTGTTTTTTTACTTATTTCAACTTGTGAAAGCACCTACTATAAGATCTCCATCATCAGAACATAAGATTTTGACATACTCTATGTAAAGCATTTCAAAATTCAGATAGTCACATTCAAGTCTCAAGTCTATCTACTGTACAATTCAATGTGGGGAAGAACAAAAATCAAATGCAAGAATTTCATATCCAATATCAAGTGGAGAATTTAAACTGTTGCTTCTCAATTACCTACTTCAGATTTTTCAGAAAATTTCAATTACATTTTAAGCTAAAGAAAAAAAATAGAAAACTTCTAATTTGCCCTATTTTATGTTTTTTTTTTAAAGTGGTAGCTCAAATATCACAGGTTTTGTCCAATTTTTCCTGACCCTTCCAAAACGAAAGCTGATCCTTCCTTTGATCTCCTACAAGTACTTGGATGCTATTCCCATTTGGTAATTGTTACATTCAATTATTATAATCTGGTGTATAATATCTTAAAATTGTCTCAATCACTCTATGCACTGCATTACATCAAGCAAAATAAGGCAGAAATAGAAAGACATACACCAGGTGATTTCAGTCATATGTGAACTATAAAAACAAGTCAAAGGAAGCAAAAATAACAAAATAAAACAAAGCCTTGAAACCTGACTTCTGCTTCCCTCAACAGTGTATTTCAGTAGATCTGCCTGTTCTGTTCCTCACTCTGTCTCTGGTGAATGCCTTCACCCCTCCTCACCTTTGGCCTACACTCCAGTTCTTGTATGCATAAATAAATAAATATTGAAAAAAGAAAGAAACCTGACTTCAGAAAAGAGGCTACCAGAAAGGGAGGTAGGAGGGGTAGGAGCAAAGGCAGGAAAGATCTCAATGGACCAATGTGGAATATTATTGATTTGATACGGTCTGAAAACATACATTGGTAGAGGTGTAAACCCACCCCCTTAAAATAAATGAAGTGTTGTAAATCAACATTACCTCACTAACAATTTAAAAAATAAATGAATTTTAAAATATTTTTAAAATTATTGACTAATGGGAAAACAGAAGTGGTACAATAAACCCAAAATTTGAAAAATACATCTAAATACACACGAAAAAGAGAAAAAGTACAATTTTTCCATTATTTCTGCATTATTTTTTGCTTCATTATCCTTGCCTTTTTATTACTTTTTTATTTTTATGCTGAAATTTGTAACCAGAAAAGCTGCTGAAGTAATTATTTACACTATGGAAAAAAAAAAACAACTTAGTTTTAACTTGAATGTGATATAAGTGTATTAGCGTGTGTGTGTGTGTGTGTGTGTGTGCATGTGTGAATGACTGTGTATCCATAGAACTCGAGACTCAGAATCATAAGAAGTCTATCAATGAAAGAAGTCTATCAATGAAAGTATTGGCATGGGAAAATGAACACTATGTCTATCATGCTGGAGTGAAAAATATTAGGACAATTAAGTTTATTCTGGTTCTAAGAAACTACTTCATTTGCTCTGGTTACAAAAGACATAAGGAGAGAAATCCTTTAATATTCAGTTATCTAGTCCACTTGAGTATGTTTGAGTGAATGCTGATCAAACTTTAGTAAAGCAATCTTGTTTGTAAACTTCAGAGCAAGAAACACGTTATTTTCCAGGTAGCAAAAATAAACACTTTGAACTCTTAAGCAGTGTAATAATTCTTTGAAAATGTCAAGTTCTGGTTTCAAATTCTCTATGCCCATAAAATGATGAGAAGTTACAGTATACACAAATGACCTTCTCCCTGAGCTACATTAGCAGCTTATTCAGCACTATGACCTTCCCCTTCACAGACTTTACTGTAAATCAAGGATGAAGATGTCAGGTCCAGGTTTAGAGTTCAGTGTCATCATTTTCTCTTCTTAATGGAAGCACCTAAATACTGCAGTTACTAAGCTTTCTGTCAAAATTAATGTCCCGCCTATCCAACAAAATGAAACATGTTTTTACTCCTCTCTAAATTGCTGTTTGCCCTCTCTTAAATATTGAGAAATGACAATGATTCATTCTCTCTCTCCCATTCTATTGATACATTAATTCATGTTTTAAAAATTAACTAGTTGTGGCAGGAGAAAGAGAAGATGGAAGATTACCTAAATATGTTGACACTTTAATATGGTAAATGCTGAATTTAACTTATCTCACTATAGTCACTCTTTATCCATCATTGACTAATGAGTTCTGAGATGTATGGATGACCTTAACCTTTATAAGGAAGGATTCTGACCCTCAGGGCAAATTAAAAGGTTGCAGTGATTAACTAATAGGTAAGAGAAAAGCTTCATGTCTGCATTCTGCCTCCTTACAATGATTATAAAGTAGAATCCAATAAGTAATTAGTACAACAAAGAGTTTCTAAATATTTTCAGTCTTTGTAAGAAGCAAGGTAGGCCAGTATAATTCAATAGCACTAATTTGCATAGGATTAGTTTGCTATGCAGATATTCAAACATGCATACTTTCTGCAGAATTACTTAAAAACATTTTTAAGTTCCTTAATGATATGAAGGCATTTTAGTGTTACACTGTAAATTATAATTAATGCCATTTTTTCATTTATTTGTTGAAAGTCACTAGATAGGTTTAAATGAATAAACATTATAAAAGATAGAGGAAGGACTTTACATAAAAGCTACATTTACAGACACTGTGGTGTATAGAAATCATAGCTGTTGATGAAGCACAAATTTTCTGAAATATCTTTCTAAACGTCATTATCCTCATGAAGTTTATTACTATACTTTATTCTTTACAATTCTAAAGCTATCATTAGCTGCTACAGTAATTTTTCTTTCATCTTTAATTACTTTATTAACTTCCATACTTCTGAAATGTCACCTATTTTCTCTTTTGCAATTTTCAAATAATATATAACAATTTATAAACAGTTTTTAAAATGCAGAAAGGTATATATGAGGGGGGGAAAAGCATTTATAATCCCAGTCCCTATAAGAAATTACTCTCCACATAACTATTCTTTCCCAACACTTGCTATACACATATCAGAGTGTTTATCTTTATAATGATCTCTACAATTAAATGTATCCAGATTATATATAAAAAATTAACTGTTTTTGAAATTAAAATTCTACTAGAAAAAAATTAATATTGTATTTGCTCATTTTTCTCTGGTAATAAAGAGGCCTAGAAAACACTACTTTAATTGCCACATAGTATACATCATATTTATGATCATACCTTAGTTTAACCATTTTCCTATTATTTGTTATTTAGATATTTTACAAAATATGCCCTCATAAGTATATAAAAATTAATATTTCCATTAATTTACATCTTTGTTCTTAATCCTTAATATTAATCTTAAATTGAAGGTCTTGAATATAGACTGCCAAATTAATTTCTACGACTATTATCTAATTTTATTATTTATTCATTTTACTTTTTTAACGATTTATTTATCTATACATACAAGAACTGGGGTGTAAACCAGAGGTGGGGGGTGGTGAGAGGATTCACCAGAGAGAGTGGGGGAACAGAACAGGTGGATCTACTGAAATACACTGCTGAGGGGAGCAGCAGGGGAGGCAGGAGAGGTCTGCTGTGCCTTGTGGGTTGCTCCCTGGTGGGCCTGGAATCAACCTCATGCTGCAATGGCTGGCTGGTGATAGCTTGATAGCGCTGTCTTTAACCCCTGCACCACCAGGGAGGCACTGATTTTATTATTTAATAGTGATGTGTTAGGATGCATCTGTTTTAATGTAGCCTGTCACGACAGAAAATTTTCTTTTTTCAAAAATCTCTGCTTATCTTATAGGGTAGTAGGATGATATGGATTACTAGCTTTAATTTGTGCTATTTTCACCTTGAAATATACACAGGTACATATAAATTTGAGAAATAATTGCAGAGACTAGTTTCTAAGAGTCTATCTGCAGGGGAATGTGCATACAGAGCTGGTTCTGCTTAGGGAACAAGAAAATGGAGATGAGATGAAATGTACATGCCTTTGTCCAACACTGATCTAGGCCCAAGCTCAATGAATTTTTGTGAGAGGAGCAATGCCAGCATATATTATTGATGATATTTCAGAGAAATTATTTGAAGTTTGGGGGAAAGGAAACACTATTTGGGGGCCAAGGAAATAAAAATAATGGCAAGTTATGAAGAAAACTAACAGAACAAGCTGTATGTTTTGACATATATCTTTTCCATGACAAATTCCAGTCTTTTCTCCCCTTCATAGACAGAAGTATTTCCAGTCTCATATGTATCCTTATGAAAATATTCTATGTATATGCAATTGCATATATATATAGAGATTCAAATGTATATACGTATGGAAGTGCAATATTGATATACATATTTTATTTTATTTATTTATTTTTTAATAGAGAAATGTTTTATTTATTTATTTATTTATTTGTTTGTTTGTTTGTTTATACATGCACTGGGTACAGTCAGAAGCACGGGAGGGTGAGAGAATTCACCAGAGCCAGAGTGGGGAGCAGAGCAGGCAGAAGGACCGAAGTACACACTGCTGAGGGGAGCAGCGGGAGGCAGGAGAGGTCTGCGCGCCATGTGGGACCCTCCTCCGGTGGCCGGGGAGCAGCCGGGGATCGAACCGGCGCTGCAGAGGCTGCGGGTAGCTTCGCAACCCAGCGCTCAACCGCTGCGCCACCGGGGAGGCCCTTGATATACATATTTTAACACAAAATATTTTTCTTTTTCCTTCCCTTTGTTTAGCATAAAATATTAAAGTTAGATTTTTGAACTTAATAGCTAAATCTTGTTTTTTAATGAAAATTTTCAACCACAGGCCTCCCTGGTGGCACAGGGATTAAAGACACAGCTGCAGCCACCACAGCATGAGTTTGACCCCCAGACAGGGAGTTTAACTACATGGTGAGGCAGACTTCTCCTGTCGTGCCCACTGCTCCCCTCTGCAGTGTATTTCAGTCAGTCTGCCTGTTCTTCTCCCCACTCTGTCTCTGGTGAATCCTGTAACCCCCCCCCCCCACCATAGCTCTGGCCTGCACTCCAGTTCTTGTATACATAAATAAATAAATCTTTAAAAAATTTCTGTGGGCCTCCCTGGTGGTGCAGGCGGTTGAGCGCAGCGCTGTGAAGCTGTCCACAGCCTCTGCAGTGCCGGTTCGATCCCCACCGGCCTTGGAGAAACCCACATGGCGAGCAGACCTCTCCTGTTGTGCCAGCTGCTCCCCTCAGCAGTGCATTTCATCAGTCTGCCTGTTCTGTTCCCGCTCTGTCTCTGGTGAATCCTCTCACCCTCCCGCGCATCTGGCCTGCACCCTGGTTCTTGTATAAATAAAAAAATCTTTAAAAAAAAATTAAAAAAAAATTCTTTAACCAAAGATTTTAACTTTCTCTTGAAAAAGTCTACTATTTTGCTAAAATACTATTCATATAAATCTAAACATGATAAATTCAAATGGTTATACTTGAACTTCCCCTAGTGTTACACTTAGTAAAATGAGTATGAGAGTTTTAATGCTTTTCTGAATTGAGTTCTCTCATTAGTGTAAGTACATTGGAGATTAAATTTTCTCACCACCTGTACAGAAAGGCATTAACATAGCAGACCTGATACTACAATTCTAGAACAGATTGCTTACCAGGTTGGACCTTGGCTGGCATCTGGGAACTTGGTTCTCAGTGTGTTCCTAGTCAACATTTAACTGAAAAGGATGGTGAGCTCTGCCTGCTCTTAAGTAAACAATATATCATGTTGAACACCTATTTTTCTTTTATGAATCTGGAATTATGGCATCTTCTTGGCAGGGGGTACTTGCGTCATCAATACCAGCAGAAGATCTAGACACAGAGTCTCTAACTTCCCTGATAGATAACACTCTTGTGTTTTGTAATAACTCATTGTTGAAGGAATTAATTGTGTCTTGCATTACTCCATTGGGAAAGGATGCTTGGAAGCTTGTGCTTAGTTTTCCCTGGACTTCAAGCCATCAATCTTTTCCCTTTGCTGATTTTTCTTTGTAGCTTTTTACCATAATAAATCTTAGTTGAATTCAACTATAAGCTGAGGACTTTGTATCCTTCTAGCGAATTATCAAGGTTAGGGGAGGTCTTGGGGAAAGCCATCTTGGGTCAGGCCACATAAACAGTGCTGACCATTATGTTGTTGCTGGAAGTGATATGTGTCATTTTGACCTGGAGCTTTAAATTGTTGCTGTGAGACCCTCCACTGTGTTTTCCCTCTGAGATGTTAGACAACAATGTCCCAGATGGTAAAGATTCTATAATGCTGAGACTGAGAATGAGGATGACATTAAGCTAAGTACCCATCTGAGCCAGGATAGAATTTGCATTGTAGTAAATAAATCTTTGACTTTAGCCTCTGAATATTTATAGCTATATGCTATTACAGTACAAGTGGGAAAATTTTGACTGATACAAATACTATGTAGATTTTTGTTTTGCTGAAAATAAGGTTACATAGCATGAAGGGTATTTATAGCACAAATTAATAACAATAATCATTTGCCATGCATGGAAAATTGCATTATCTGTCACTCATAATTAAAATTTTAATGACCATAGTTTATTTCATTGAAAGAGATTATCCTTTACTGCATGTTTTTGTTATTTTGTTACAAATAATATTGACAGCCTGTGATACTATAATTTAAAAGAAAATAATAGCCAAGTTTCTAAGACTTCATCTTTTATGTACAATTCATCATTTGTGACAGCTTTCAAAATTAGGGATAGGCAGATATTAACAGTCACTTAATAAAATGATGACCTGATTAAAATGGTATGAATGGATGGTTTTCTCTACCAGCTTTTATTAACATTAAACTCTGTGTTGATTACATCCTATAGGGCATGGGCCATTAGCTGAGCTTGGTAGCAGAAGTGTCAGCACAAAACAAGTCAGATGCAGCTGAATATGACAAGCTAATTATCATTTATTCAACATAATAAACATGGTTAAAAAATCCCTAAAAATATTTAATGCCTCTAAAATATGCTTATTTCAGACAAAAATATATATGTACAAGCTCACTTTACTGCTACTGTTAGTTGTTTTGAGTAGGAATGTGAATATTTCTCCCTTTACAAATAGAGCTAAATAGTTCAATGATTTCTATTTTCTAATGTGATTTTTCAAATTGTTTTTGCTTAGTAAGTCAAGCAAGTAATCTTCCAGTTATGTCTCAAAAAATGTTGAAGCCTAAATGTAAAATTACAAAACAATAAAGTTATATCACAAACTCATTATAATGGCTTAAATCAAATTTAAAAAAAGCACAAGAAAACTGACGATATAATTTGCTGGAATTTCCTTTCCAAATTATTGTATGTTTCTTCTATGGACTTTTGTTTTAGGTTATCCTGAGGTTTATGTGTATGTTTCTATATTTGCAACCTATTAGACAGATTAATCTTAATGTTCCACATTTTTAGCCTTCTTTGTTCCACATTGTATATTGATATAATGCTTTTTCTAGATAGAATTACTTTTTATTTTACAAGAGCTCCTTTAGAATTCTTGCAAGGTTTGATATAGTGGAAAGAAATTCTTTTAATTTTTATTTGTCTGTAAAGCTTTCTATCCCTATTTCCATTCTGAATTATATATTATACAATATGATGAATATGTTATCTTGCAGTATGACATATTCTTTCTTATAAATCCATTTTTCTTGGAATTTAAATATTTTATACAATTCCCTCTGGCTTGCAAAGTTTCCATGAAGAAATCTTATAAGAATTTTTCATATGTAACTATTTTTTCCCCCTATTTTGTAGTGTGTTTGATTTTTCTTTTAATTCTTTAGGTCTCCTGGATCAAGTTGGCTGTTTCCATTTCTAATTTAGGGAGAGTCTTAGTTATTATATCTTAAAGTAAATTTTCTTCCCCTTCCCAGCCTTCAATTCCTTTTGGGATACCTATGTTGAAGACATTATTTCCCTTAGTAATATTCTATAGGATCTTTGCACTAATTTTGTTCTTTTTAATTCTACTTGATGTTTGCTGGTCTAGTTGCATTTTCCACCACAAGTGTTCAAGCTCACTGATTCTCTTGGCTGATATTTATTTTCTGGTGTTGATCCCCTATTGTACTCTTGTTCAATGAATAAAGAAATCTTAGAGTTCCTTATTTCTGTTAAAACTATTCTCATATTTTCTCTATTCTGTGGTAATTTCCATTTTGCTTATGATTTTCTTTTTTCAATAAGCATAATTAAGAAAGTTACTTTAAATATTTCTCTAGGCACATGAACTATTCCTACTGATTTATAATTTTCCCTTTTTTTAATTCTATCATTTGTGTTATATTGCTCTGTTCAATTTTAGTTTTTATATTTTGAGCTAGTGTTTTCTTTCCACATAACTTTATGTGCTAGCCTTATATTGGGATGACAGATTGCAAGATATAATCTTACATTATTTGCTAAGGGTAATAGGGTGGCTGTTGCATTAATAGACTGATATTTCTGTACTTGTTTTGCTGACTTTATCAGAGCTCTAGTTTTGGTAAGGAGTTGGAACTGTGAGGAGTCAAGAGGTTGCTGCTAGAGAGTTCAAACCTCCTATTTAGCTGTAGGTACCCGGGCTGAGGATTTGTGTCTCAGGTTGTCTCTTCTCTAAGTCGGTTTCTCAGTAAAAGCTTCCATAATACCCTCAGGCTTACAATGACCCTTCAGTTGTGGTCTAGCTCTGGTTTGCAGATCTACGACCTGCAGATTTTCTCAGAGATATGAGCAGGAGTAGAGTGATCTAAGAATTACAATTTTCTGAATACAGACAGGCAAGAGTCCCAGTCAGTTGACATTATAGGCAGGTGAGGGAGGTGTGTTTCTCGTGGTCTGTAGGTGCCATTTGTAAACAAAACAAAACACCTCCTTTGCAGCCCTCTCACAATCCTCTCCTATAGACAGAGGGCTGTGGCAGAAGTAGAACCAAGGTCTGTTCCCACAGGCTTTCAAATTACTGAGCCTTTTCCTGAGACACGAGCTCTTGATGCCAGAACCTGGATGCTTTAGACTCTGATTTGAGGCTTGAAGATGTGTAGGTGAATGCTATTTAAGCAACAGCCCCAGGTAGAGGTAGAATAGACAATCCATAAAACAAAGAAGCCAGTTGTAGAGGGAAAACTCTTAAGTGCAAGGCTACTCACATAATGTTTGTTTAACCAGATCTTCCCCACAGACTCTAATTCTAGCTACCTAGCCCCAGCATTGCAAGTTCAAGCTGACAGAACCAACTTCAGATAAGTACTAAGTAATCACAAGAATCGTCTGATGGCCTCAAGCAACTTCAGCAGCAGGGATGTTTAGCCCTCCAGCACTGAATCTTTGGTTAATTTCTAGCATTATGGTATCTGCCTTTCCTGGAATCTGCTGCTTTCCTGGAATTCAGCTGTGCATCTACTTCTCCAACTCCTATCATTCTCTAGAGGTAGGTCCCTATGTTTTCCACACTTGCATAGGTGTACCCCCTATTTCCAACGCGGCCCCCAGGTTGTAAAGTTCCCAAACTGGATGTGACTCCTTCAGTCATCAACATAAAATGTGCTCTGATCACAGCTGTCCCCCCCTCTCTTGGGGTTGTGCTGTCTAGTTGCCATCAACATTTTATTGGATTTTTTTGCTACTCTCTCTGCCATGTCATTTTTCCTTGCAAAAGTGATGGTCCTCCAGTTTTCCTTCAAGGATTGCTGTTTTCATCTGCTATTTATACATAGAGAGGAAGTAAGCCCTGTATTTTTTTTAACTCTTCCACCATCTGTAGTGTTTTATTTATTAAGCAGAATGGTATTAATAGGAGTATTTAATTTAATAAACCCTTTAAGCTTTAAAATGATAACTTGAATTTTCTTTTCAAATTTAGAAACTGTTTTCATAATGTATTTCTGTAAAGAAAAGGAATATTTAGGCTGCAGCATACAGTGAACATAGAAGACTAAAAAAATATATAAAATCACAGAACAATACATTCATATAATCAACTGCCTTAAATGGCAAAGACAAGTTTGCTTAAGCAGGCAAAGGACACTGATTGAAATGTCTAACGAAGTAGTCAACAAAGTGGCCACATAAAATAAGCAAGTGTGATAAAGCTCACAATTGAAAATTTAGGATGGAAATATCACAAGTCCAGAAATGCGAAGTGGGGTAGAAATGATTAACAAGTCATTAAACCTGCTATGGAAAATCTGCAGGCAGAGACAGACACCAGAGGTGGGACATGGAAAATTGTTGGTCACTACAAAGAAACACCATTCCTTATAGATTAATGCTCAACCAGACCAACTGATAGATTCCAAAAAGGAATTGATCTACCTCGAGAACATTATATAAAGTAAAAATCAAAATCAACAAGCAACTATAAACCAGAGACACACTACACACTTGGGGGGGGGGAGGGATGGAGGGTTTAGGGTCAAAATAGGGGGGGTGGGAATTGTATGGGGAATATAACCAAGATGAAAATGCATACATTGTGCAAAAATGAAAAATGATGTAAAAATATATAAAATTAAATAAAATTAAAAAAAAGAATACTCCTTGCTCATACAAAATGTAGCTCTGTACCCACCTGTGTCTATGTATGTGTCTCTTTTTCTTAATAAACTAGCCATGCCTTAATGAAACTGCAGTGTGCCACTGAATGGGAAACCCTGATGAAATCTTTCTCAGAGGGGACACAAGAACCCCACTTAGCCAACTCCATCAGGTGTAGTGTGTAAGTTTGAGCAAATTAGAAAAATAGAAAGTGTTTCCAGAATGAATGGTCGGGAGGATGGCTAGATAGGTAGGTAGGTAGAGAGTTAATTACAGAAATCCTAAGTTAAAAAAAGTTTTCAAAAATAATGTTACAAAATTTCAGTAGCTTATATTGGGCATGAGCCAGATAAGCATAATTTTTCATAAAAATGGGACAGACATTTATCACATATATTCCTGAAACAAACATCAGTTCTTGAAAGGAGAGATGATTTTTATTCTCTAAATAGAAATTTTTAGTCTTTATTTCTTTTACCAGGGGTATATTTAGATTTGAGAGTCTAGTCTGGAGAGTCAGGGGGAAAAGGCACATAGTTGAAAAGTTATTTCTTTTTTTATAATACCATGAGAGTAAATAAATGTCCTTGTTATAAGCACTACAGAAAGCAGAAGGGCACCACCTTTTGACTCTATAGTAATTCTTACACTTCTTAGATTTATTGCAGTAGCAATTAAGAGTCAAAAGTGCAGGAGTAATAGAAAACTATATATAGAATTCTATTTAAGAAGCAAAAGAACACCAGTATTTTAAGGACAGAGAGCATATACTGAAGCAAATTCTGAGAAGGCTATTTGCAATTAAGGAATCACAATATAACTAGAAAATGTCAGAATCAAAGAGAAACAGATAGAGAGATACCATACACAAAAGAGGGTCATAAGGAGAAAATAAGGAAAGTTAGACAGGTCATGATAATAAGGCTAACTGAAGAATTTCTCAATACTGCCCTTTCCAGTATTGAAATGAATAGTGATTCATTAGTGAGTCAAGATGGGGTGTAAACTGACCATAACTGTTTTCAACTCCTGCCAACAAAGTAAACTTCTTTTTTCTTCTCTCCTTGAATAAGGGGTATCTTGTAATGTGTAATAGAACACAGTATAAGTTATTATAGTTAATTCTGAGCTTTACTATCAAGAAGCTTTGCATTGGTCTACTTTTGCTCTTGGATCTTGTGATATCCATGAGTAAGACAAGGCTAATTGACTGGAAAATGACAGTCAAAATGTAAAAAGGCCCTAATCATCCAACTGTCACAAGAAGTCCATCTAACCCAGCAGTCTAGTTCATCAAAAACAAAAGGACACCATATAAACTGAGCCCAAATTACCCAACTCCAACGAGGAGTGAGTGATTTTAGAGTAATCTGTTATATAGAAGACAATAGGTACTATAGCTAATGCCAAAAACACACTGTAGGGACAGACTGGCCACAGAGCAGGTTCTTTATGATTCGAGCAGACTGGTGGCTAAAGGAGAGTCCTGGAGCACTTGGTGGCTTTCTCAGGCTTTTACTAAGCTTTTACATGTAGTGCAGCAACCACGTACATGGCAAGCAGGGGTGCTGGGGAGCCAGGAGGCCAGGAGGCCTCCAAGCCACCTGCAAGTCTTCACTCAGCTCTCTAGCTTCTTTCTGTCCTGTTCTTTCTCCTGCCTCTCTCCTGCCTCTCTCCTGCCTCTCTCCTGCCTCTCTCCTGCCTCTCTCCTGCCTCTCTCCTGCCTCTCTCCTGCCTCTCTCCTGCCTCTCTCCTGCCTCTCTCCTGCCTCTCTCCTGCCTCTGCTTCTCCTGCCCAATATCTCATTACTGCTGCCCATGGCCCACAGAAGTAAACAACACAGCTTACAACAATGTAACAACTGCAGGTGCCCCATCAGGCAGAGCAATCCTAATGGTGGGAGGGCAGAATAGCCTGAAAATCATTTACCCTACACACACAATTGTTAGGGGGAAAGGATGTCCTGAGCTAATTCCATACAGGCTTTGTGGATTCCACCCCCATTCCAGACCAAAGCCATCAAGACATTGGGAAAGATAAATACCGTCACCACCAAAGGGAAGGTGGCTGGGACCTGAGGGTGGAGTTAAGCAGCCAGGTTTGGTATAAAACCAGACACATGGGCCTTGTGGGGCTCGCTCTCTCACTCACCTCCTGGCTTCACGGCTCCTGGCTTTCAGCCAGCTCTCAGAGTGCCTTATGGGATTCCAGATCTGTGGATCGGGTAGGACGCATTTAAAACATTTAAAACTCCCACTTTTCTCCCTGGGTTGTACATTTCCTCACTTGCCCTTCCCTTGTAAATAAACCTTTTATTAGCCTTTCCTGTTTGCCTGCAGTAGAGTATTGATAAGTCCTTTTAAGCACGCGGGTGAGGACTCACAGTCAGGCACCCCGTTTTGTATCGGGGCTGCCCTATAACACTATACTGATATTTGAGATATTTGCCAAGGTAAGTTGTAACTAGAAAGTTGGCTAACATTTGAACCATACTACAGTCTGGATAATGTTGACATTTGAGGAACAACAAAGGTTAAGGTAAATCCAAAAGACCTCACAGAGAAAAATCAAAAGAATTTAGTTTCTCTCTGGATGCTAAGAGAGAAGTGGGGAAATAAACTGATGTGTTAAGCTTAAGATACAGGAAGAGGGGGACTCCCCGGTGGTGCAGCGATTGAGCGCGGGGTTGTGAAGCTGCCCGCAGGCTCTGCAGCGCCAGTTCGATGCCCGGCTGCTCCCCGGCCCGGAGGAGGGTCCCACATGGCGCGCAGACCTCTCCTGCCGCCTGCTGCTCCCCTCAGCAGTGTACTTCGGTCCTTCTGCCTGCTCTGCTCCCCGCTCTGGCTCTGGTGAATTCTCTCACCCTCCCGCGCTTCTGACTGTACCCAGTGCTTGTATAAATAAATAAATAAATCTTTAAAAAAAAAAAAAAGATACAGGAAGAGGGATGAGTTTTGGATGCAGCTGATGGAAGTTCTAAGGAAGAGCTAGATTGGGTATGGATGAAGTTGATTTTCTTTCTGGACCTGACGAGCTTTTCTTATAGTTTGTGATTCAGAATGCTGAATTTGTAATCAAACATTTACAACACATTTTGGGAACTTATGAAGCAAAAATATATTATTGAGAAAATGAATATAATAAAGATTCCAGCAGAACTTCCAGCCCAGGTGCAATGAACACCAACGCAGGCATAATCAACAAGTTAGCTTACTTATAGCTCCTTCCCTTTCAAGATTCATGGCCAGGGCCTCAGCACTCTTATCTACAAGGTCAGACAGCCGGCCAAGCTGGTCTCTGTCTCTCCAAGGCCATCCCCAAATGCCTGCATCTTTCCCCCCTTGCCTATCCCGCCTTGTGTGGGGACTTTGCAGCAATGGTTGTGCCTGCTGAAAAGCGATGTTATCCATGTAACAGATATGGACTCAGTTGGGTATAAATGGAACCCTTGGTCTTTAAACCCATGCTCAGAACTTATGGGGCTACCCAGGTCTGGGACCTCATTTGTGAGTAATAAAGCTTCTCCTGACCTCACATTCCTGAAGTACCACTTGTTCTTCCTCTGTCTGGGTAAAAGGCTAGAATTCATTTCTACAACACTTACACTAGTATATGTTAAGAAAAAAATTCCACAAACACACACACCACATATACATAGTTTTGTCCATAACTGAGAAAAAACAGAAATAATTCTTAAAGATTGCAAGAAAATTCCACAAAATGTTTTGAATAAGTCAATTAAATGTTCTGACACTTTTCCAATAAACTATTTATACTCAAGGATAGCGTTATTGATTAAACATAATGAATTGTATGTGCTTTATACTCACACCTGGATATGGATAGCTGAGTGATGGCAACATAATAATACAATATTTATTTAGATTTATGAGGACTGATCACTAATATATCAAAGTAGACTGATCATTATCTCTAACATTTTGGTAGAAATTATGATTTAATGTTACATCCTCTGCTTTAATGAAAGGTCAAAATGAGAAACATTAGATGAAGAGGTAGGTCTGATTTTTCCCAAAGAGTTGTTGAATATATAGTCTATTTAAATTAGACATAAATTATATAATGATACTCTGTTTGAGTATAGTCTCAGAAAGAATCCCCTTCTCAAATGAATTTATGTATTCTCCACAGTAGAAAATGAAAATATATTCCCATTTTAGTTTCCAGAAAACTTGGCAACAAATGCATGCCCAACTTTTTCAAGTTTGCTGAACACTGATGCCTGGAGTCATTTAATATCTTGACTTTCATTTAAATTAATTATATTTCATTTTCAGCTTTGAAGTCTTATTGGTCACATTTTTTGATATTAAAGTTGATCAATCTTTCAAAAATTAATTGTTCTACTTCTTGAAATATCATAAAATTTAAATTACATTCCCTACTTCTTTCCCTTTTCATCTACATTGTATTTGGAATTGCCTTATTATATCCCTGCCCTACTTCCAAGCTAGTTGTAAAGTGATTCTTAGCTACACTATTTCTAAGTGTGTGAGGGTGTGAAACTATGAAACAGTAGTTAATATATTCATTAGGGCCTCCCTGATGGCGCAAGGGGTTAAGCACCACACTATGAAGCAATCTGCAGTCTCTGCCGCACGAGTTCGATCCCCGGCCGGCCAGGAAACTACCCACATGGCACAGCAGACCTCTCCTGTCTCATCTGCTGCTCGCCTCAGCAGTGTAGTTCAGAAAGTCTGCCTGTTCTGCTCCTCACTCTGTCTCTGGTGAATCCTCTCACCCCCCTGCATCTCTGGCCTATAGCCCAGCTCTTCTATGCATACATAAATTAATCTTTAAATATATATGTATTCATTACTTTGTGCATATTTTGTTAGTTTGCTGTTAAAAATGTATTGAAATACACCATAAATTCAGAATTGTGTACAATTTAATGATATCCACATTACTGGGTTTGTAAATGTGTTTTCTTGAACACATCTGAGTAATTGACATGCAGGATAAGGAGGGAAAATGCTATTAGCATTGTTAGGGGAAAGGATGTCCTGAGCTAATTCCATGCTGGCTTTGTGGACTCCACCCCCACTCCAGACCAAAGCCATCAGGACACTGGGAAAGACAAATCCCATCACCACCAAAAGGAAGGTTGCTGGGGCCTGAGGGTGGAGTTAATCAGCCAGGTTTGGTACAAAATCAGACACGTGGGCCTTGGGGGGCCCTTTTTGGCTCTCTGCCAGCTCAGAGTGCTTGGCCAGCTCTCAGAGTGCCATTGGGTTTCCAGGTCAGCAGATTGGGTAAGACGCATTTTAGTCTTTATTTCCCTATTTTCTCCCTGAGTTGTACACTCCCTCATTTCCCCTTCCCTTGTAAATAAACCTTTTATTAACCTTTGTGTGTGCCTGCAGTGGAGTATTAAGTCCCTTTAAGGGCGAGGGTGGGGACCCACAGCCAGGCAACCCGTTTTATAAGGGGCTGCCCTGTAACAGCATCACTTATGTGTCTCTTTCCCTTCAATAACCAATCTAAAGGGCAATGTTTACTGGACTTTTAACACCAATCACTAGCATTATGCTGATTAGATTTTGATCATTTAGGGGCATACCTACTTCAAATCTATACTATATCCATATTTCCTTAAGAATTGTAAAAGCCATGCAACACATACCACTGATATAATCAAACTGCAAATACGGAAAACTACATAGGTATTTTTTTCTTTCTTGTTTAGGAGATAAATTGCCTTTTATACCTTTCACTGATTGGTTATAGGTATGACTTAGGGGCAAAATATCAATAGTATAATGTAGCCAGACTTTCTTAAGTATTCCCTCCAACAGAGTAAGCAAAGCAAAAGAGACCACTATGACCACCAAGAGCAAAGTATCAACCTAAGCAGTTACTTGTAGAGATCCTGGAAGCCTTTGCTTACTTGCGAGCTGCCCAACGCTACCTCTGGAGGTTGAAGGTTTCTCTTGGATCCTTTCAGGCAGCTACCGTGTTATGAGTCTTTGGACCTTATTTGGGAATAAGTTTTTCTGGATAGTTTTCATTAACTCGCGGGGGTTGATAACGTCTGATTTAAAAACTGGACTGGATTTTCGGTTGGACTGGTTCTGACTTAGATGCAGGAATGGGTCTGGTGTCTAATTTAAAAACCAGACTGGATTTTGGACACGACTGTTTCTAACTTCATACACATTTTGAAACGATTACCACAATAAATCTAGTTACCATCCAGTTAACATTTATATAGTTAATCATTTTTTTTTCTTATGATGAGGACTTCTAAGATTTCCTCTCTTAGCAACTTCCAAATATGTTAACTATAGTCTACAAGTTTAAGACTAAAAACTTGGATTCTTTTTCTTAGAATGCTAAAGCTGTCATTAATGTAAACAATTGATGTGCAATGAGTAGCATGTAAGATAGCAGTTAATCCAGTACAATCCCTCATATAGGAATCTCCTGGTTTCATCGTATTCATTCCTGCAATTACCTCTGAATGTGGCATTCTCACCCCTGTGTGCTGTCATGGACAATTCAGGTTTCAAGTAAATCTTTCCTCAAATAACTAACTTTTTTCCTCAATTAGGTCTGACTTATCAAGATCTAATTGTCCTTCCCTGTGCCCTGATTATTTCAGGCTTAAACAGCACTTTATTATTTGACTTTTACTACTTATTTTCATCTTCTCTACAGTTATTCTACCTAATCATAGAAAAAATGAAAGTTATATTTAGAAAATAGAAGGAAAAAACTCAGTTACACCATGTTTCATAATAAACTAATAGTTTTTTTTATCCTGTAAAGAAAAGACAACAAATAATTCTGTAAGTTAACAGCCTTCTTTACAACATGTATTTTAATTTGACCTTGTTTCGGTTCTCCCAAATCTAACTTTTTCTCTGCAAGCTGTTCCTCATTGTGCTTTCACATTTATTTGCCAAAATTTTTGGTTTAGGGGCCTCCCCGGTGGCGCAGCGGTTGAGCGCTGGGTTGCAAAGCTGCCCGCAGCCTCTGCAGCGCCAGTTCGATCCCTGGCTGCTCCCCGGCCACCAGAGGCGGGTCCCACATGGCGCGCAGACCTCTCCTGCCGCCCGCTGCTCCCCTCAGCAGTGTACTTCGGTCCTTCTACCTGTTCTGCTTCCTGCTCTGGCTCTGGTGAATTCTCTCACCCTCCCGCGCTTCTGACTGTACCCAGTGCTTGTATAAATAAATAAATAAATAAACAAACAAACAAAAAAACAAGAGTTCTCCTTTAAAAAAAAAAAAAATTGGTTTAATTGAAAAAAATCACAACTCTATTACCAGGATTTCTATTTAGGAAAGAGAAAATACGTACATAGATCCCAGAGCAAGATGGAAAATAGCAGCATGACACAATACAATCTGGTTGAGAGTCAACTGGATTAAGAGTAGTGGCAAAAAGAAGTGTAGAAAAAGGGGTCTGACTTGGACCTTATACTTGAGAGTTCTGTTATTCCCAAGATTAGAAATAAGCAGTGAAAACTAATCACTACTTCTAAAAATTAAAACAAGGAAATACATGTTCAACTATCAGAAGGTCAATGTCATTGTCCTTTTAAAAGAGGGATGGCAAATTTATAAAAAAGGGTCCTTATCATATAAAGTTTCAGTTGAATACACAAACTGCATTTTCTGTAATTTGATAATATAGTTGCATAATTTTAATAATGTCTCAAGTTGATTGCCTTGGAAGATAGATTATGATGTATCTAATTGAGTTCAATGCTTTGATAAATTCTATTAATTTGACTTGCTGATCATTCCAGGTTGAGTAACTGGAGATTTAAAAAGCATCAGAATACCAGTTATTATAGTTTGTTCCAAGATGTATACCACTTCATGTACTGGAGTGTCAAACACTAACCAGGACAAAAGGTCAAAAACACATAGAAGCAATTATTTTCACTTGCACAAGAGTCACTGACAATATGAATGCAACTGCTGTACCTCATCTCTAGCCACACTGTGTTGCAGGGTTATGGTTGTATATCTGAAAAGAAGAATTACCAGATATTTCACACTGTAACGTCTTATACTACCTGATAAGTTATTAAGGAAACCTCATAAATGTCTTCCATGAAAGATATATTGAGCAGTCTATCTTTCATATGGAGTATTTTGGATTGAAATATCTCTGATCTCTGGACAGACTATTAATTATATTACACAGATAATATTTTCCTACTTGCTCCTTAGTGGAAGCTTTTTTTTTCCTAATCAGAGATGTATTATTGAATGACAATTTTTTGAATAGCATATTAAATTATATAAATCTTTGTAAAAGCATACCTTAGAAAAGGCAGCTCTTTCTTCAATGCCAGTTTCATAAAGACACAAAGACAGATTTAATCTTGAAGTTTTAATCAAATCTGTGGGATATTCTTAACCAGCCTTCTTTACTTGTCAAATTATAGTCCTTCTTTACTATTCTTGGAGAGCAAGGTACTTGATTCCTGTGGTTCTTAATTGTCTCTTTCCAAACTTCAAAGGAAAATTAAAGACTTTTCATATCACTTGAGAAATATAAAATGTAGAATAGATTAACTAATAAATATTAATGCCATTAAAAAGTAAACAGAACAACAGGAGTAAAATATTAATTCAGGCTGTGCACCATTTAAATGCCATTTTTTAATGTGTGTTTTAATATGCTGTATAAAGCCATATCACCTGTGAAATGTATTAAACTATGTTCTTATGAGAATCAAAGACATTTTTCCAAATATTCCGACATACTATTTTGTAAGGACTTGGCTTCTCTAACTGTAGTATTACACTATTAGCTTAGCTTATGCAAAGGTTACAATCCCAATGTTTGCAACTCTGAATTTTATGATTCTCATGGTCAATGAGAATTCTCAATGGTCAATGAGAAATAACAATGAGAAGAACATAAGGGCAGTGCCATTAATGTATAATTAGATTTTGGCAGCTTCATCCAGATTACTTCCAATATTATATAAAATCACTTGCTGTTTTAGTCAAGATAAATGTTAGGTGGTTTTGTCAATCCAGATATATTTTATTGTATACATTCTTATCTTTTATATTCAGATATATAAATCTATTCATGTCACAGTAGTTTGTAGACCATGAACAAAATAGATGGTTTAATCTTACTAGCTTAGATGTGGGTGAAAATGAGTAATAATGAACAAATTAACAAATACATAATAATGACAGATTCTTTGAAAATAAATAAAAATAAGGTTAGTGGCAGAGAAATAAAGCTAGTTTTACCAATTTTTCATACATGTTATGTGACTAAATTAAATATAGTATAGTAAGGATTCAAACTGACTAGTTTAGTATCTTACCACCATTAAATAAATGTGTGGGGTCTTTGGATGATTATTTATCCTTCCTAAGGTTGACTTGCCACGTTTATAAAAAAGAAAATAATAACAGAGCCTAACATGCAGGGTTGCTTCAAGTTGAAAGGTCTAAGAAATGGATTATATCAAAACTAATCTGAAAGCACCCTTTTTAAAAAACATCCCTTTAAAGTATCATTTGATCCAACCATGTATCAAGTAGTGGATGACAATATGCATAGCCTAAGTAATTATTCATTGCATGTGGCCCATTCTAGGGGTAATGAAGCACAGTTATTGTCTATTGCCTTGGTGTATAACACTCCCTATATAACTTCACACTTCATCTAAGATATTATGTGAAAGGTAAATCCATTCCCACTTCTGTAAAAACAATCTACCAGTAGTCCTTGCTTAGAAATAAATTTCACATCTCTTTCATTGATTTTTACAAAATCAAGAACACCTTGTGAATATTTTCATTTCCATTGTAAATTGTACAAATTAAGCAAAACTATACAGAGAACTCCAAATGTGATCTCAATGCTGGATGCGGACCCTAAAATAAGCAAAAACTGCTCTCAATTTGTAATAAGAGGAGATTATGCATGCTTGACCATCATTCTTACAAATTAATAGGAGAGCTATTTTAATTTCTTGTTCCTTGACCCTTGCTAATATGCTTTTGAAATAGTTCAGAAAACCCTCTTTAGTAAGGAACTTAGGAAGCAATACTGTCAGATGACCAATTGCATGGAAAATTGAAATGGATGGGGAAAAGTGTTTCCACTGAATGGTTTTGCACCAGAGTGTGGTAATCACCTTGGTAATGTTTGGCTAGTGCCCTTCTTTTCTCCATTACCTTCCATCAACTTCCATCATGCTTCACTTCCCTTCCAGGACTGACGATGGGTTTCACTCCTCTCTATACCAATTTCATTTGGTACCAGTCCATTTCACACCATTCCAACACTTCGTTCTCATCAGTTTATGCTCACTGTCTCTTCAAATATATTATAAGTGAGCTACATCACTATTTCATTTTCTCATTCATGTATTCAAATAATCCTCAAAAGTTATGAAGAAAGAGTATATAAAAAAGAACTTAAAATGAGTAGACAAATTTGAAATGTCTGTTAAAATAACAGATCAAATCAAATGTACAAATCAAAAAAATTTTCACCATTCCTACCTAAATTTAACACTTTAAAATAACGTTATATCAGAACATACGTTGATCGCTTAGACATAAATGCAGACTACACTTTTTATCCCCTATAGTCCAAAGGATATCTGGTAGGGTCTTCCAATCATGAATCCCAAAACAGAAAATATTCTGAAGGCTTGAAAGAAAGGCTGGAAGACTGTGTTAAATTTATACTACCAACAAACAAGTTCTATTCACTAAATTGACATATTGATTAAAATCTAATTAGTACCAAAAGTATCTGAGAAATATGTTTGGCTTGAGATTATGAAAAATTAACAACATACTCCTCATTTCTTTCAATCTTACAGTCTAGAATTAGATTAAAATTATGTAAGATATATGTTCCATCTGCATTTACTCATATCTGATTATTAAATGTACTAAGTTCTTGTTTCTTATTTCATGAGTCATTCTTTTAAATTGTCTTTTTTGCCACTATAATATAGTAATGGCAGAGAAATCTGCAGGAGACTGTATTGGAAAACATAGTGCCAATGTAAATGATTGGCAGTGTGTAATGTAAACAATTAGGTAGTAATGATTATCCAAATATCCAGAAATTAATTATATTTCCTAAGTTTACCTATTTTAGGCTTTTCTTCATATGGCTAGCATTAACCTGACACCAGAGTCAAGTAATATCACTATTAAAAAAGAAAAAGAAAAGTTAATATTTCTGATAACTATAGATGCAAAAATCCTTAACAAAATCCTAGAAAGCCAAATTCAGTAGTACATTAAAGGGATTAAACACCATAATTAATTGAAATTTCTCCCTGAGATGCTAGGATGGTTCAACATATGCAAATCAATAAACATGATGCACAACATTAACAGAATGAAAGATAAAACTCACCTGGTCTTTTCAACAGATGCAGGAAAAGTATTTGACAATATTAAATATCCTTTCATGAAAAAAGATCTCAAAAATTTAGTATAGGAGGAATTACTTCACCATAATAAAGTCCTTATATGACAACTTCACAGCAAACATCTTATTCAATGATATATAAAATGCTATTGATTATTGTAGGTTGATCTTGCATCTGTAACTTTCTTGAATTTGTTTCTTAGTTTTAATATAACAGGGTGTATATGTGTGTGTGTAATCTTTAGAGATTTCTATAATATATATGTTATATATTATATATGTATATATGTTATATATATTTTATATATACACACACACACACACACACCCCAGATTAAATCATCTGCAAAGACAATTTTATTTCTTCTTGATTTGGATGCTTTTTCATTTCTTTTCCTTATCTAATTTCTCTGGCTATGACTTTCAATACTATGTTGAATACGATTGTTGGAACTGTACACTTTTGTCTTATTCCCAATTTAGAGGGAAAGCTTTTAGGTCTTTACTGTTGAGTTTACTGCTAGTTGCAATGTAAAGTAGTACAGCCACTTTGGAGACAGTTTTGCAGTTTTTAACCAAGCTGAATATGTTCATACCACACAACAAGAAATAACACTCTCAATTATTTACACAACTGATCTGAAACTTATATTGACACAAAAACCTGCATATGAATGTTCTTAGAAGTCTTATTCACAATTGTTAAAAATTGGAAGCAACCAAGATGCCAATGGGTGAATGGATAAAGAAACTGCTATATCAATATAATGGGTCATTATTGAGGGATAAAAGATGAGCTATGAAGACACAAAAATGCATGGATTATTCCTAAACACATTGCAAGTGAAAAAAAAACAAGACTCAAATGCTACATAGTATATGATTTCAGCTAAAATATGATATTCTGTTAAAAGTAAAACTACCTATACAATGAAAGATCAGTGGTTGTCAGGGTTTTGGGGATGGAAAGAAGGGCTTGAATATATGACGTTCAGGGGAAATTTTAAGATAGTGAAACTACTCCTTAATTTTAACAGTGACTATAGGATCATCTGCATTTGTCTACACCTAATGTATACAAATTAAAAAAAAAAATCATTTGGAGTTTGGAGATTCCAGATGGAATAAAGAATGTGATAAATCAATCTAACTGTGTTAAAATGTATGAAATAACTTCACTGTAGTACTTAGGGAACATATTGCTGGCCTAGTTATTTCTAGAAGTGAATGGAATCTATCAAACTAAAGAGGGAGGGGGGTAGGGGACCATCAACAAAAACTGCAATAATAGTTGATAGAGTTGTTTCCAGTGGAGCAGGGGGTTAACAACTCTAACACTGCATGCATGTAGAACAGAACTGAATAATTAAGAAAATGGATCATAGATGGTTGAAGTTAGGAATCTCACAGAGAAGGAGGTGTTTTTTTTTAAGATTTATTTATTTATGCATAACAAGAGCTGGGGTACAGGCCAGAGATGTGGCAGGACTCACCAGAGACAGAGTGGGGAACAGAAAAGGCAGACTCACTGAAATACACTGCTGAGGGGAGCAGTGGGCAAGAAAGGTCTGCTTCACCATGTGGGTTTCTCTTTGGCCGGCTTGGGATCAAACTTGTGCTGGAGAGGCCATGGATTGCTTCATAGTGTGGTGTTTAACCCCTTGAACCACCAGGAAGGCCCCAGAGTAGGAGTTTTAAGGCAAGTGATGAGAGGAGGTTAGAAGTTCATAAAATTTAAAAAATAATAATAACTATATTTGGCAAGAAATTAAGTCTATCCACAGTTAGATACTATTTTTACATCCTTAAATTGATTTAAAAAAAATAAAAGCTGACAATTCCTGCCACTGTAAAGAATGTTGAATATTTGAAACTAATTTCTACAGAGCTAGAGAGTGTACCATTCTGGAGGGCAATTGGACAAGATCCAGCAAATTTTAACAATACACTAAAAAACTTTTATAAGACAACAATGTGAGATAGATTTAATCTCTTTGATTTCCACTGTAGAACAGATAGAGCAAAAAGGAAAACATAACCAAAAGCACCTATTGACAACATCAAAAATAAAACTAACTGAAAATGTGTTCCCATAGACACCCAAATACAATGGATGGAGAAAAAAAAATCACCTACAGCTTTAAGGCATATATATATCAGCAGGGGGATGAAAAGTGTGTTTGCAGAATTGAGAAAAAAATCACAAAAGTAGTACTCACGTGACTGGTACTCACTAAAGACTGCAAAAAGCAAATTATTGGAGAATAGTAGCTGTAACTGTCAGAGTTTTGCATATCCAAAATAATTAAAAGATTCTGAAGCAAGTTAGGAAGGGGCTTGATTAGATGTGCACTAACATAAATTTGTATAGTAAATTATCACTTTATTAGTGACTTAAAATAATGAACATTTGGATCTCACAGTTTCTATGCTTCAGAGTCCGGACATGATTTACTTTGGTCCTCTATTAAATGGTCTCCGAAGAATGCTAGCAAGATGTTGGATAGTCTGTATTCTCATCTGAACCCTTTTCAGGGTATTCAACTTATTCAAGTTGTTGGGAAAATTCATTGTTTTACAGGTTTAAAACTTAGTACCCTGATTTCATGTTGGCTACCTCCTGGAGATTACCCTAAATCCTTGTCATGTGACCCCCCCCCAGTCCTTCAAAAATGAAACTAGCAATTGCATATTATTTATTCAATGCCAAATGTGAGAGAAAGTCTCTAGGGCAAGTCTGTTAGTAAGAGAGCATTCTAGACAAAGTAGCATAATTTCAGGAATGGCAAATTCATTTATTATGAATAGTCTACTGGTAAGAAGCAAGACACAATCTCTGCTTATTCACAAAATGAAAGGATTCACAAAAGTTAAAAATACTGTGAAATGGGAATTATAGCAGACCACATGCCCTCCACGTCCCTGAAAAGACAAAAGCAAAACTAAGCCACTGAAGCTATTCTTCAGACAGACCATACTGAGAGGAAAAGCAACAATAACAACAACAACAATAACAACAACTGGGCAATACTGATTTCAAATTTGAAGCAAATAAAATAGCAGTGGAAGAAAGGAAAAGGATGTCTACTTTCATCACTACTATTCAGCAGCACTAGAAGCGCTAGATAGAGCAGTCAGGCCAGAGTGGATATAAAAGGAACTCAAAGAGAAAAAGAAGAACTATAACTATCAGATGAGATGAAAACACCATTGAAAACACTAAGGAGAATAAACTGATCTAATCCTATGGAAAGCAGTGTGGAGATTTTTCAAAAGACTAAAAATGGATCGGCCATATGACCCAGCAATCCCACTCCAAGGTATCCATCCCAAAAATGCAAAAACACTAATTCAAAAGGAAACCCACCCTCCCATGTTTATAGAAGTGATATTACAATAGCCACAATATAGAAACAACCTAAATGCCCCAAAACCGATGAGTGGATCAAGAAGATGTGGCATATATACACAATGGAATACTACTCAACAATCAAAAAAGACAAATATAGGAGTGTTTATATCCTTTCAAATTAGTGTTTTTGCATTCTTTAGATAGATAGGAATGGAATGATTGGATCATATGGTATACCTATTTTCAATATTTTGAGAAACTTTCACAATATTTACCATGAGACTGGATCAAATTATTTTCCTAACAGTATATAAGGTCTCATTTTTTCCACACCCTTGCCAATACTTTTGGTATCTGGGATTTGGGGGCATTATCACAGGACTTTTGATATGCAAATTTTGGTTTTTGATATGTAAATATGTAGTATCCATACCATAAGATGCATCTTACATTATTCCCAACTTGAAAAATTTGCAATCATTTTTGAAAACTGAAAATATATGGTACATAGGTAATTTTAACATGCACACAATCAGTTAAACATCTTTGGAAACCATCACAGAGCTTTGATATCAGTTACCTGGATTCTCCCCAAAAATTCCAGCTTGCTCAATTCATTTTGCCCTTTAAAATTTAATGAGAATTGGCTTGAATTATCATCTTATACATAGCCAGCATTTCCAAATTCTTATTTTTGCTGAGCTTTCCAAGCCCATTCTCTTCATGTTTTAACTTTCCTGTATATTTTAACATACTAGATATTTCACTACCACTTTTCTTCCTAGTATGCCACTGACACAATTACAAGAACTTCATTATATTTAGATATGAGCAATCCAAAATGTACTCGATAGGACTCTGTTATGTAGTTCTATTGTTTAAATCCTCTACAATGATAATGAAGGCCTGGTTTGATAGAACACTTACACATAGTCACATCAACTTCTTGTAAGATGATCAGGTACAGAAAAAAATTCCACCTAGGAACAACAAAATGTATGAAGACATAGAGTTCATTGATTTTTCCTTTAGGATTAAGCAACATATAAATAACATAGAAAGCTAAGAGATATGGCTGGTAGTGAAAAGTCCTGAAAACTACATATAATCATAGACTATGGCCTCAAAAAAAAAAAAAAAGTGGGCAGAAACCTTTCTTCTGGATTCCTTACTTCACGACATCTGGTCCATTTCTCATTGTGGCATGTTTTTCTCTGTGTGATCCCCACCTTGTGTCATTTCAAGAATTTCAAGCTTTTAATAATGCTTCCATGCATAACATTTTGCCACACATTCAGAATTTTTTTAAAAAAGTTGATGCATACTTCCAGGATATTTTGCATTTACCATGTATTATTTCTTTAATATGTGATGCCACAGGATGAACATATTTACTTTGGTCAGTGATATAATGAGAGAATGCTTCTGCACCCTAAAAAATAGATAATACAATCAATGACCTATTTTGAATTAAGACAGAAAGTTTATGTCAGAACTTATACATTTGAAATTAGCTACAAAACTTTAATAAATGAAGCAAAGCAATATTTGTTACAGGTTGGATTTTGTTCCTGTAAAATTTCATTGTTGAAGACCTAATCACCAGGATCTCATTAGTATATAGAGTCATTGCAGATAAAATTAGTTATGTTATGATGGGGTCATGAAAATGAATTGAATTCCAATTTATCTGGTGTTCAGATAAAAAGGAGAAATTTTGACAAAGATAGACACATACATCTGCAGAACCCCATTGAAGACTGAGGTTGTACTGGCAAAGCTTAGGAATTACCAAAAACTGGGAGAGAGACCTGGATCAGATCCTGCCCTAACAACCTCAGAGGGAGCACGAGCTTGCTGATAATTTGATCTTGAACATCTGGCCTCTGGAACTGTGAGACAACATATTTCTGTTGTTTAGGCAACTCTGTTTAAAGTGTTAATGCTCTGTTAATGCACTGAATTTAAGAAAATAAACATTTTGTAAAAATAAAAAGAATCAGGCCTCCCTGGTGGTGTAGGGGTTAGTCAGCGCTATCACCGCCACAGCCTGAGTTCGATCCCCGACCAGGGAGCTATCCCATATGTGGTACAGCAGACCTCTCCTGTCTTGCCTGCTGCTTCCCTCAGCAGTGTATTTCAGTAAATCTGTCTGTCGAGCTCCCCACTCTGTCTCTGGTGCATTCTCTCACCCCCCCCACCTCTGGCCTACACCCAAGTTCTTGCATGCATAAATTAATAAAAATAAATCTTTTAAAAAAATCAAGCTTAATAAAATATGTGTATAACCTATAACTCTACATGCTATTCTATGGAAAATTAATATTCTCAAGTAAAAAAAACTACCTAAGTTGATCATGTTCCCTTAACCATGATAAACACAAGCCTGGGTTTGCAGGGTAGTGTGTAGAGAAATAAAAATGATCAAGTTACCATTTTTCTGGCCTTGTCCATCATGGCTTATTTCTATCAATCCCCCTCCCCCAAATCCATTCTCTCTTCTATCATAGTAAAATATTTTTTAAATGCACTTGACTTCCAAGCTATAAGAAATACTTACGAGCATTCCCTCCAGCTAGACGTGGCTTGTGATTAAGTAGAATCAGGGTATTAGAGTGAGGTGAACAGCCCCCCTTTATTGTGCTTGTTCTCCATTTCACATTTTTCTACTCTAATCTGCTATAATGTTAATGTGATGATTGAGGTTAACACCCCATCTGCTATGAAACAATGAGAAAGAAAAAGATCAAAGCAATTAGAACTTCATAAATAGCTGATAGCAATATGATACTGGTGAAGCCATATGGGAAAACTCTGCTGATATCATGGAACAGAGCCCATCTATATACCCCATATCCTGTCTCATGAAAGACAAATGCCAAGTCTACTTTTCCCAAGCAGGGACTTTTTTTAGTAGGAGACTAGTTTGTAACCCAAGTTATACAGTAATAAAACTTGTAAATTGGTTAAAAATGAAAATAATCATATTTCATAAAAGAAAAACAGTAGAAACCATATGCCACATGATATTTTAACTGTGACTCTACTCTTGGGGCCACAACCTCACCTTCCCTCTTTTAGTCTTCTCAGACACTAGTAAATTTCGGTAAAAAATAAAATTTTATAGGTGTGTGTGTGTGTATACATACATATATATGTATCTATCTATATATATATATATACACACACATATGCATACACACATATAAAGTATAAGGCATCAAAATTGTGAATCCATTTCCTGAGAAGAAATAACGTCTTCAGTATGCTGGACCTGAGAACTCAAAACAATAATGTAATAACAAACAAATACTTTAAAATCTACAATATTGGTACTGGTCTATAGGGTCCTATATGAATGTTTTGATTTGAATCATTGTAGCAGTTGAAAGTTGCTACACAGTGTCTCTTTCATCCTTTTACTTATCAGTCTAAAGCATGCTCAGATTTCCTGGTTTGTGCCAGATAATTATAAAAAATATTTAAAAGAATTCGATAATTTCAATCTGTAACTTCTGCACTAATTCAACTACTTCCATGCATAGATAATTGTTTTATTACTAAGCCCTCTACTAGTGTCTCTCAGTTACATGTACAAGTATCCTAATTATATTAAATATGCTTCATTAATGCATCATTCAACATGAAGTAATAATTAAGTATCTAATAAATTCCTATTAATAGAGAAAACCTGTAATTATAATGATAATGAGCTATTCTCCAAGTAGTTCAAGCCATATCGCCTGTATTTTTAAATGTATCAAATTTAAGATTTATAACCATTTCAGGAATTGGACAGACACTTTTTTATCTCCTTGTTTGCATGCCATCATTACACCTAGAAATATATCAAAACATAAATTGCTTTTTCTGTACAGAAAGACAAACATGAATGCATTGATCATTTCAAATGCTATGATCCCCCTTCTTGTTATGATCCTCCCTCATAAACATTACTCCAAGCTGAGTTCCTATAGATGCCTTCGTATGGATATTATTTCAAATGATAGCTTTACATAATACTTCTTTGTCTATGGTCTCCTATTCAAATGCATTTGTAGAATCGAGAGACATGCATAAAAACAATAATTTTTCAAATCTCTGATTCCAAAATATAAAAGCCCATTTTCTGTTTATTCCACAGTATCATGTCCTACTAAAATGTCATTATGATGATCTAAATAAATGATAAGTAACATCAAAATTGCTATCCATTGATGACAAAAGAACTCATAAATGCATGTACATATATGCATATAGATCAAATTATAAACATTTCAAAATAAATCAAATACTATAGAATTTCTATCACTCAGCAGTTAGCAGATGGATTTTTCCCTGACTGTGGAACTAACGCATTTGTTATAAATGTAATTTAAAAGTTCTACATTTAAATGTACCTTCTGAGTGAATGGAAAGCTCACTCTGGAGTAAATTATTTGATATTTTATTTCCACAAATTATCTTGATGTCCCTTATCTCTTCATTTTGTTTGTCCAACTTGTAAAAGCATACACAATGTCACATTTTATTAGTAGAGGGCTTAGTGGCTTAGTAATAAAACGATTATCTAATAATATCTATAAATATATTTAGAGATGTACAAAAATAATGTTTCATATAAATATGAATCACATAGAAAATAAAACATAATATTTAGCATATCATTTTGAGCTCAATTTTAACAACTTTTTAATAAAAGTTCTGATTGAATTATGTTACAGTCATCTTAGGTTTTTGTTTTGGAATTTTGTCAGTTTTCAACTGTACTCTACAAAGTCCCCAGAATTGGACTGGAATCATCTGAAGGCATCCTGAGAACATGCAGAACAGGTAGGGGACATGTGGCCTGGCCTCCTCAGTCAGTGCTCTCTCTGTATGCACCTTTCTGTACAGTGATGTCAGCTGAACCCGATTTCTTATATGCCAGTTTGGGGCTCTTCAAAGATATGTCCAAGTGAGAGACAAATAGAAGTCTTGGGAGTGATATAGTTCCACTATCATCATCATATGTTATATTGGTCAAGGTAGCTGCAAAGTCTATCAATTGAAAGGATAGAAAATATAGAATTTATGTCTGAAGAGTACTGATATGAAATTATATGAGCAAGTGCGATAAAAGATCATACACATACACACACTTCTTTAGAAAATACCATCTGCCTCAAGCTCTGAAGTGAGAAAGGTACATGACAAAAAAAAAAAAAAAACGATAATACTATGAATGCAACCCAACCTAAAGGAGAAAACCAACCAGAAGTTTGAGATAAGCTATAGATCACTGAGGAAAGTCACAAACTGAAACTATGGAGGATTGAGGGGATTTAAATAGCACCAATTTGATGAAAAGTTGCCCAGATTTAGCTGAGAAACATAACACCAAGTACTGATTCTATTACCAAAGGAACTAAGTTTCTCAAAGAGGAACCAATATGAAAGAACAATGGACCCACAGCCTGGAGTTAAAAAAAAAAAAAAATTCCTACCTTAAAGGACTGAGTCTCTCATAGGTTTGAATTAATGGGGAGAGAACGATGTCTTCATTTAAAATTCTGTAAGGGGAAAAATGACGTCTGCCTAAGATATCAATATCTACTATGTTACAGTAATCATACAATAATTATATAGAGGTGTAGAGTGACATTTGTTTCAGTTTAGTACACTAAGGAATTTTCTTCTATTCATGAGATTTAAAAAGCTTTCCTTTTCTCAGTCTCTCCTGACTATTTATTGAACCTGTATATTTCATCTTGCTCACCTTTTACAGAACCTTCTCTGATCATGTTCTTTCTCTCGTCACCTTCCTTGCTGCATCTGTGACTTCAGAACTGACATTCTGTAAGGGCTTTTTGTCCTGGGGCCTCCCTAGCGGCTGAAGGGGCAAAGCTTCAGCACTGTGAAGCTATCTGCAGCTACTGAGGCATGAGTTTGATCCCTGCCGGGGGGAGGTGACTCACTTGGAGCAGCAGACTAATCCTGTCTAGCCCACTGCTTCCCTCAGCAGTGTATTTCAGACGATCCACCCCTGTTCTGTTTCCCACTCTGTCTCTGGTGAATCCTCTCATCCCCTGCACCTTTGGCCTACACCCCAGCTTTTGTATGCATAAGTGAATAAATCTTTATATAAAAAAGAGCTTTTTGTCCTAAGACCACACGGCCAGACCAGTTCACCCTGAAGACCCTAAGTCCAGCCCTAATTACTAGACTCTCTCTGCACAAAGTTACTCCTGAGTTCTTGTTTTGAGTATGGCTGACCAGAAGTTTATAAAACACATCATTTAAGTCATTTCATTAAATTATTTCTCTCATAATGTTTAGACTCTATATAAATGCCTTTGCTTTAAAGCCAGGAAGGGCTTCTGTTTGCTTGAAGTCATATAGCATGTTAACAATAGCATGATGAAAATTCAGATATTCTAATCCTATACACCACACAGATCATTTGGGTATTATAATCCCTGTTAAACCTTTAGAAATCCAGAGTGTCAATATTAATACCTGAATTTTTCAAGTAAATCTGAATTTCACACATCTTTCTTCTCAAACTTGAGATTTAATTTGCGCATTCATTAATTTAATATATGCTGGTCAGTTCTGCAAATGTTTTAGATGCATTGACCATTTAGTTATGACAGCAACATGATGAGGAAGGTAAATATGATCTTAGGGAAGAGTAAGGCAAAAACCTAGACAGTTTGTCTCCACAATTAATGTTTTTAACTATGATATAATAATATTGTTTATAAAATCCGAAGTCTCCTTATATAATGGTAATGAAGAGTTTTCTATACATTACCAAAGAAAGAAGAATCAAAGTGGAAATGTTTAAACAAAGGCAAATTTTAAATAGATTATTAAATTGTTAAGTTGCCTGTTGATATATTTCTTATAAGACTATTAGTCATAAAATTATTTCTTTTCAGTTGTATTTCCATTGGGTTTAAGATTAAAATGTATGTGATAAGGTGAAAACAAGCACGATATATGATTTTTATACTGATACCAAAAAAAGATACTTTTGTTTATTAGTACTTAAAGTAAAATGTCTAGAGCAGCAATTCACAAATCTCAATCATTTTTATATCAAAAATTGTTTCTTTAAAGTAAATGGGAATTCATTAATTTTGAAAGATTAAATATGATTGCTTTATAGATTTCAATAATTTGAAGTTATTAAATTATAATAACATGAATTATTCAATATTTACAAAACTATCAGAATTTCAAAATTATCTACAGTTTAAGAAAAGTAATGCCATCCATTGCTAATCAAATATGTTGTTCCCATTCTAGTAATTATTGCAATTTATAGAAACCTAGTAAATACATGGACAAAACCCTTAATGTAAATAATTTTGTTGGAGAAGAATGTGGATAGAAGGGGACACTTACACACTCATGGTGGCAATGTAAATTGGTACAACCTTGATTGGAAGCAGTATGGAGATTCCTCAAAAAATTAAAAATTGACATTCTAAATGATCCACTTCTGGGCATTTACCCAAAACCCACAAAAACACTAATTCAAGGAGATATATTCACCCCCGTGTTTATGACAGCACTGTTTACAGTAGAAACAACATAAGTGCCCATCAACTGATGAATGGGTAAAGAAGACCTGGTATATATACACAACAGAACAATATTCAGCTATAAAAAAGATGAAATCCTGCCATTTGCAACAACATGGATAGTCCAGGAGGGAATTGTGTTTAGTGAAATAAATCAGACAGAGCAAGACAAACACCATATGATTTCAATCATATGTGAAATATAGTGAAAACAAACAGATGAACTAAATAAAATAAAATAAAATAAATTTTGGATTTTTGAGGCCAATTAGTGGTTACTGGAAAAGAAGAGGGTGGATAAATTTGGAAAAGGGGGTAACGATAAAGTGAAGGATCGTTTTGGACTTACAGTGAACTTAATGCGATACATACACACAGGTTGATTCTTAACAATAAACAGTGTCATAATTTATTGCTCTTCAATAAAAATAAATAAATAAAACAACTTTAGATTTTAAAAATACATTTCATTTTTTTTGTATATTTTTTAAAGATTTATTTATTTATTTATACAAGAACTAGGGTACAGGCCAGATGCGTGGGAGGGTGAGAGGATTCACCAGGGACAGATTGGGGAGCCGAACAGGCAGACTGATGAAATACACTGCTGAGGGGAGCAGCGAGCAAGACAGGAGAGGTCTGCCACACCTTGTGGGACCCTTGCCGGCCGGCTGGGATTGAACCAACGCTGCAGAGGCTGCAGACAGCTTCACAGCGTTTAACCACCTGCACCACCAGGGGAGGCCCCATTTCATTGTTCTTAAAACCTATAATGTGGTGATTACAAACTAATGCTTATACTGACTCTTTCTTGAGTATTTAGACAACATACTTTTATTGCATTCAAGTTTTCTTCATGTCAAATAATTCAGAGTTGATTTAAGTTTGCTCTTTTTTTTCTGTTTTAAATGTGAAATACCTAATCACCTTATAGGCTGTATCAATTGTTTCCTGTGTTCTTTCTTATATATTATGTACATCACATCTTTTTTATCAAGGAGCTCTGGGCTATTGACAAACTCAAGTGGAAATTAAATAGGTTCCTTATCCCTCCATAAAAGGAGTCAGATTAAGTGTACTGTTGTTTTTTTTTTTTTATACAAGGTACTAAAACATTAATGAAATGTTCACCTGTGTACCATTGGGTAAGTTATCTATCATGATAACCTTGCCCAAGTAGATGCCATGGTTGAATCACTACTTTCTTCTGTATCTTATAGATCATATCTGTATTAAAATCAGAAAGTACATTTTACCTTTGTTTCTCTTGCTCCCTAAAGAGAATAGATAGATGACAGGTAGATAGATAGATACAGGTAGAGATATAGACATGGACAGATACAGAGATGGAAGTAATGAATTCTAGTGATTACCACCCAAGCATATTTTTTAAGATCTTAGAAATAGTACTGTCTACTGGGCACACTCAGGAGACAGACTTAGAAACAGGAAAACAGTTTACACAAGATAAATTTATTTGAACAGCCTTATTTACTTAAAGACATTTGTAGCATCTTGACTACTTTCTGCCAGTTTGCCAGATTAATGATTAAAATTGTTTGCTGTTCTAAGAAAGACCTAATCTAGAATAACTTGAAAATATACATGTAGGTGCCTCCCTGGTGGTGCAAGGGGTTAAGACACAGCACCATGAAGATATCCTCAGCCACTGCAGCTCAAGTTCGATCCCCGGCCAAGGGGTGACCCACATGGTGCAGCAGACCTCTCCTGCTTCATCCACTGCTCTCCTCAGCAGTGTATTTCAGTACATCTTCCTGCTCTGTTCCCCACTCTGTCTCTGGTGGATCCTCTCAACCCCCGCATCTCTGGCCTGCACCCCAGCTCTTGTATGCATAAATAAATAAATCTTTAAAAAAGAAAATATACATATATTCGTAATTTCAGTCCAAATTAATATTACATACTTTTGTCTTTGGAAGCAGCCTCAGAATGTTACTGAAATCTAGTCCACAGTTTTGTCAGAGCTGCTACAGTTACAAAGAGATCCCCAAATCTCAGTGGCCTGCAACAAAAGCATTTACTTCATTCTTCATGATCAAAACATTATTCATCTTCTTCATAGACTGTGAGTTAATTGTGTCTACTCGATATAGAGTCTCATTCCAGGGCCAAGATTTAAGGAGAAGTCATTATCTGGGACCTTCTGCTCTGTTGGCAGAGGACAGAAATGCAAAATCTAAACTAAAATGGGCCCCCCCAGTGGTGCAGCTGGTTGAGCATAGCACAGTGAAGCTGTCCACAGCCTCTGCAGCGTTGGTTCAATTCCCAGTTGGCCAGGGAGAAATCCACATAGCATAGCAGACCTCTCCTGCCTTGCCTGCTGCTCCCCTTAGCAGTGTCTTCAGTCCGCCTGCCTGTTCTGCTCCCGGCTCTGTCTCTGGTGAATTCTCTCACCCTCTTGCACCTCTGGCCTGTACCCCAGTTCTTGTATAAATAAATAAATCTTAAAAAAATTCTAAACTGAAACATTAATCACATTAAATGTTTTTACTTACATGTGGTACAATTTAGACTTTGCCACTTTCATTTAACAAAAGTTTTCAAGCCTGACAATAAGGTAAGGAGACATGGCTAGGATGTTGATATGTACTTCTCTAATGGGGAGTAAACAAATAACTTTGTTAAAAATACAATATTCAAAAAGGATGTCAAATAGTGCAACTGTTCCAGATTGCAAATTTGGCATGGTAATTTGACAGCCCCAACACTTGTTGAAAAGTGATTCTAGTTAGAAGTTGGACTAAACTATGTATGTGTAGGTGGGTGTAACTAAGCATATTGGTTCCTCTTGTAACACAAGTCCCTTCAATAAAGAAATTCAGTATTTTAAGGAAGGAAGGAAGGGGGGTGCTGCTACAACAGATAGATATTTAACAAAAATTGACAAAAAAAGCAGATAAAGCAATTCAGATAAACCTGAGCTCTCTGATTTTTCCATATATTCACATTCCTATTCTTTGGGTCTCACCCTTCCCCTATCAATCCTTTAAATTTAAAATAAGGTGTTTTTTGAGGCTGTGGATTTGACTAACGTTGCAATTTGTAAGCCTACGGAATCAAACTTTTTCTTTTTGTTGTGCTTTTATGGTGCTCCAGATTCACTTATATGAGATTACTGAAAATAATAAGATAAAATCTGGTCATAGGATAAAAATTTCAAATTAGAAACATAAAATTGTCATTCTCTTTATCAGATTGCACAGCAGAGAGAGTTATAACCACCTCACTGCACAAATGCTGAGCAATTTTTATGTTCATTTTGTTCAGTAGCAAAAGCCACAAGTTCTTGGAAAGCTTTTGTCTTTGACAATCACTTTATTTTATATTACATGTTAAGTAATTTAAACAATTGTAACAGGGTGGTCCCCAGGGAAAAGGGAGGTTCTAAAGCAGGGTAGTGCCCAGGAAAAGGGGAGGTGCATTGCCAGGTGCATTGCCTACCCAAGGAAGGGTGGAGCTGAGCAGGAAGAAGCAGCTCAAGAGAAGACTGGGGAGGAAGGAAGAAAAGAATTACTGAAAGCAAGAAGGAGACCTGGAGGAGGCATTTAGAGCGGAGGGACATGTGAAGAAGCTGCACTTGTTTCATGGTCTTGCACTGGTTGAAACAGATGTGGGTGAGAGACCTGTGGGGAGGTTAAAAATGGCAGCTTTTTTTTTTTTTTAATAAAGATTTATTTATTTATATAAGCACTGGGTACAGTCAGAAGTGCAGGAGGGTGAGAGAATTCACCAGAGCCAGAGCGGGGAGCAGAGCAGGCAGAAGGACTGAAGTACACTCCTGAGGGGAGCAGCGGGCGGCAGGAGAGGTCTGCGTGCCATGTGGGACCCTCGCCCAGTGGCTGGGGATCGAACCAGTGCTGCAGAGGCTGCAGGCAGCTTCGCAGCCCAGCGCTCAACCACTGTGCCACCGGGGAGGCCCCAAAATGGCAGCTTTTATCGTAATTTTGATTTTGCCCTTTTCCTTCCAAGAGTCATCTGACTGTTTCTGATCCTTTTCTATGGGTCCACCTTCTTACACAGTTACAATTTTTGAAATCTCTGGGATGCCACAAACAAATTTTTTTCAGTTTATTAGCATGATTGTTACTAAATTGGGTTCCAACTCATCAAGATAACATTCCCCCAACTCATCACATTCTCTCCTAGTACACACTTCTATATCAATCAGAGTTGTTAATTTCAAGCAATGATCTCCCTTTGAATCATTACCTTAAAAAGTAACACATTGAAGGATAGTTGGTAGCAAGCATACGTGAAAGGAAACTACAGTTTGAGATTTGGAAAACAGGCAGAAATCAGCAGGGATCTGGTATAAAACCAATCTGATGAATATCTTAATGTATCCATTGCACCTCAAATTACACTGCCATCTGTGACAGCTCTGGTCTCTGCAAGAAACTACTGTACTGCTACAAACTTACCTTGGAACTCAATGCAAACTACATGCAGTTTTGTTACCACCCTCAGTCAGAATGAATTCTTCTTAAACCTTAGTTCTTTATGTTGTTAATTTCATATTCAATTCCATTGCCTAGTTTATGTTCAATTTCATTGACTAATTAAATAAAACGCACAACTAATGTCTCAGCTGCAAGAGAGCCTGAGAAAATGAGGATCTCACTTTGCTAGAGTAGGATGCCAATCACAAAAATCCTCACCAAGTTCAGGATAACCCAACCAGGGGAGAGTTCAGATGCAGGGCAAAAAAAAATGAGTAACATTTATCTCTTAGGAATATTTACTTACTCTTTTTCGTAAGAAAATGATTTGAAGCAGATACCTAAAGTATTAATGAACCAGGTTCTGATATGTAGAATAAGTCCTTCATTTATAGATCAGGCAAAATCATGGCCTTTGTAAAAAGATGTAATTCAACCACTCCTATTATTTATAGACTATGTTTCTGTACTACTGTGGCAAATTGAATACTTGAGACAGAACTTTTGGCACACAGAGTCTAACATGAATTCAGCAGAAGACAATTTGTTTTTAAAAGATATTGATAATTTTGTTGCAATAATTTGAGGTAATAGATATCTAGGTGGAAAGGTTCTGAAGACAGTTTATTAGACTAAGGTTCTCCATAGACAGAAAAATATTTTGTCTTTAATTTTAAATAAACATTTTAAATTTGTAAAGTTTTATTTACTTACAAACCTGTTATTTTTCCTACAATACCTCTCCACTGTACTTTAATTTGTATTTTTTTTCTATTTTTTTAAGCTACCAGCTTAATACTAGCATAGCTTCATATTTGCTAGAGTGTTTTTTTCTGCCACACAAAGGAAGATGCAACCCGAACATAACTCTCTCTGGTATTCAGCAATGGTGTTTACGTTCAAGTTGTGAATTGCAAAGTGATAGAGAAAACAGCAAAAGCTATAAATTTCCCCGGCATCTGCAAGTTCTGAGCCATTTCCATAATAACTAGCCAAAACACTGACTTTGTTTCCTGGCTAACCACCAGCTTTTGCATAAAGATTGTATCTCTTTATTGATCAATATTCTAGAATGAATCATAGTTGAATTTCCCTCTTTTTAATTTTATTTTTAAATTAAAAAAAATTTTTTTTTTGTGTGTAGAAGAACTGGGGTATAGGTCAGAGGTGCAGGGGATGAGAGGATTCATCAAAGACAGAGTGGGGAGCAGAACAGGTGGATTTACTGAAATAAACTGCTGAGGAGAGCAGCAGGTAAGGCAGTAGTGGTCTACTGTGCCATGTGTGGGTTAGCTCCCTGGCCAGTGATTGAACTAGGTCATAGAGGTGATATCACTGAGATTTAACTCCTAGGCCACCAGTGAGGCCCTCCCTATTTTTTTTTTTTTTTTAAAGAAAAAGGTAGTTTTCAATATTATTGTCAGGAGTAAGTTAGCAAATGATGTTTTATTTTTATTTTTTTAAAGATTTATTTATTTATTTATTTTTATTTATTTATTTATTTATTTATTTATTTGTTTATTTATACAAGCACTGGGTACAGTCAGAAGCGCGGGAGGGTGAGAGAATTCACCAGAGCCAGAGCGGGGAGCAGAGCAGGCAGAAGGACCGAAGTACACTGCTGAGGGGAGCAGTGGGCGGCAGGAGAGGTCTGCGCGCCATGTGGGACCCTCCTCCGGTGGCCGGGGAGCAGCCGGGGATCGAACCGGCGCCACAGAGGCTGCGGGCAGCTTCGCAACCCAGCATTCAACCGCTGCACCACCGGAGAGGCCCAGCAAATGATGTTTTAATCCCAATTTTGTTTGAGAAAGTGCCCAATAGAAACTTAATAATGTTTTGACAAAGCATCTGCAGATACATAGCTCTATAAAATCTAACCTCTGGAGTATAATATTTCAAAGTTCTGCTAAAATTGAACCATTATCAAAATATCATGATCACTCATTTCATCCTCATAATTCTAGCTAAAATAAAATTTTAAGGAGTTTGGTGTTACTTATCAAATAGTTTCATTTCTTATTAATATTACAAAGAAGTATTTTTACTGTCAATCTTTAAACTGTGCAGCCAACTATAACCATTCATTAACACTAATATAAATATTCACTCAAATGTATTATTTCTTTAAAAAGGAAGAAGAAAAAAACAAGTAAGTTAAACGAAAACCGCAAACTAAACAGCTATAAACTTAACATAGATCTCAATGTATATGAAATTAAGAGGTCTTAATTTTGTTATAGAAATTAAATAGGTCTTAAAAATTGAAATTAAAGAGGTCTTAAATTGAAGAGGTCTTAAAATCTTGAAATTTGAGGTCTTAAAATTGTTATAGAAATTAAATCTCATTAGAGAAATAAATTATAAGGAATGGAATAATCTGTTCTATGACTTAATAACAATAAATAACATTTAACATGTTTTTATTAAGTTCCAGGTATTGTGCTAAACAATTTGTAAGCATTTATATAATTCTTTTAAAATAATAAGTGGTATGTCTCTGTTTTATAGATTAATAATCTCATGCTTAAAGAGTTGAAAAATTGCCCTGGGCCACATATTTATTATACATTAGAACAAAAATTTGAACATAAAAATCATTTTTAGAACTTGAGAATCAAAATCAGTCTTTTAACTCTGCTATTAACAATACAGGGAATAAAATAAACTAATGGCAACTTACAAAAAGAAAACACTAAATCTACATTCTACTCTTGCTCAGAACTTCCTTTTTCTATTAGCTAATTTATACATACATATTTGCTTTCCTTCTTTGTTTTTTTTCACTTTTTTTTTTTTTAAAGATTTATTTATACAAGAACCGGGGTACAGGCCAGATGCGTGAGAGGGTGAGAGGATTATTCACTAGAGACAGAATGGGGAACAGAACACGCAGACTGAAGAAATACACTGCTGAGGGGACAGCAAGCAAGACAGGAGAGGCCTGCTGCGCCATGAGGGACCCTCGCCGGCCGGCTGGGAATTGAACTGGCACTGCAGAGGCTGCAGACAGCTTCACAGCACTGTGCTCAACCACCTGCGCCACCAGGGGAGGCCCTGCTTTCATTCTTAAACCTCAATAAATGGTCTATGTGGACCAGATCTTGGAGCAGTTTCTGCCAACTTTCAAGTCACCTTTACCCTTTATTCTGCCTTTTCTGTCTATTAACATGGGAAGACTTTACTTTGCAATTTGTTTATTCCTGGCCTCCTATCCACTGGGTCCCACATAGTTGAGCAATATTCTAGACAAAACAAATCTAAAACCTTACCTAAAACAAAATTTATCTGTGATAATGAGAAACTAACATTCTTCAACAGGTTTATATCCTCTTTTTGTAATATCACTAAGAAGAACACTTATGTCTGTTGCAATCTTTTCCAGTGACAAAGAATACTAAGTTCTTGCCCAGTTTGTTTGTGACAGTCACAATCAAAATTTGTCTGAATGTCTTTTATTTCTTAATTTAGTCCCCATTTTCCTCCCTAGGAACTCTACTCTTCACCTAATCTCCCGTCTAAAGAAAATGATCTGATATTCAGATATGTTATCACTATCAGCTACACTTGCATTTTTAAAGAGAGGGCCACCAAATTTACTCCAAAGAAAACTGGATACGCACCATCTAGAAAATAATAAATTCTAAAAAAAGGTTACATTTCTGGCCAAATCTTAAAACTAAGAAAATTAATGCAGTTGTGGACTAAAGTTGTATGTCACACTGATAATTTAGGATTCAATGTATTTTCACATCATCTAATATTTTCCCACCTACTCTATATTGATATATGAGAGTATTTTGTTAAACTTAAGATACTTTCCCCTCTGAAAGAAAGTTTTTTTGCAGTATGTTTATTTAAATTTTGTAAGAATCCACTATTAAAATGACTGCCCACCCTACCTTTCACCTTTTCTGATAGATATTTCTTCCTGACATGAGTTTTAAAATTATTTAGAAACTCATTCTGAAATAAAGTGTAGATCATGTTAATAGCATTTAAATCTAGAACCCTATTTGACAGTCCCCATTTCATATAATTGTTCTGGATTGTCAAAATTAAGCTTAGCAAAAAAAAAAAATCAATTTTCTTTTAAGATCTTTAAGTGAATTTTGATTTAGTAGAAAAACAAAATGAAGTCTAATTACTTGAGACAGGAAAAAAGTATCATCCTTGAAATATCCAAAACATGCTTTTTTTTAATTATCCTTAAATTATTTTTAGTACTAAATTTCTATTGGGATTTATGTTCCTATTTTTAAGTTAAAACTTAATTAAAACTGTTATCTAGTATAGTACATCAAATTTTGTGTTAAAGAAGTAAAAATAAATTGGGTAAAATTTCAAGCTAGGACAACAAAGGCAAGAAGTTAGATATGGTTTTTAGATGTATTAGCTGTACAAAAAAGGACTACAAAGGGCCAATTCCAAAATATCAAGTTAATACAAGATTCACATGTTTCAATATAGTATTCAACTTCAGTTATCATTGGCAATATCTTCTACAGTGGCACTTCAGTCTCTTAGGGACATGATGGAAATATAATTACTGAAGTTTATTTTAGGAAAAAGTAATATAGACATATATATGTATTTTCTTCTAGAAGAAAATATAGCATATAAGATATTGTATATGATACTATATAATATCATATAATAAGTATAATATAAATACATATAAGTTACATATGTATACACATTTCTGGTCATAGTGGGTAAAGAAGAAAATGGTTATTACAATCCTCTGTGAATTGTTTTTTATTTCATAGCTTTGTATCTTCAGAATTCAATAGTATTGGAATTTTAAATATGCAAATATAATAGCTTTTATTAAAAAATATTTATATCCTTTTGCTTTATTGTCTTCCCTGTGCCCAAATAGCTAGAAGAAATTAGGGTGGTTTACAATGTTCATATATTAGTTTTTCCCAATATATTAAGGCAAAGACAGATACATTGACTGACAGATTCCTAAGGAACAGCTTTAACTTTTTATGGAGGCTAACCAATGAAAAAACTTATAATCTGTAATTAAAATAGAATCAACTTTAGTCCAGAGAATTCAATAATTTAGCTTTAATGACATTTGACCTGGAAGACAAAGTTCCCTCTATGAAGTCTGATTCCGAAGCCCTCCAGACACCTTAAAACCTTTCCATAAGATTTATTTCTTACAGGGAACCTAATTTGACATGCCTTAAGGTTATCAGAGATGAGGAGAATAAATTGTTTTACTGCCTCGACATTTTCCTTTAACATAAGTTGTTAATATCTCGGTAAAAAGTCATGCCAAATTATGTGTTCTCTAGGGCACTTGGATCTCAAAAAATGTTGAAGGACAACAAGGGACATCCATGATTTCAAGCCTTATTATAAGACTGTGGCAACACTTCCCTCCCACATGCTGTGCATAAACTAGGACTTTTCCACCCAATCAAAACGGAAATAGTTCAAAAACAATTCAGTTATCTTTGACTTGAGGCTTCTATCTGCTGGGAACATAGCAGGAACTTCACAAATGTTTATTTTAGTTGAAAAGTTAGGATGAGAATTTTGTGCTTTTGTTTGTTTTTAATATTTTATCTCTCAAGAACAGTGCACTCTAAGTAAAACCACTGGCTAAAAGTTATCTAGCTATCTTTGAACTTGTCTTTTTTCTACCAGCAGAAATCACTCTAAAATTTGTAATTTTTACATAAAAAAATTCTAGTGAAGTTAAACAAGGACTAGATTATCTAATGTGATCTTGTGAACACAAAATGCAACTCAAAAAGTCTAAAATTGCATTTTCTAATGTATAACAAAAATGTATACAAGTAGTTATAAAATTTGGAATTATGTGAAAAATAATAAGTTTGTTTTAAAGGTGAGTAATTAGCGAGACTACACATATCTATCTATCTATCTATCTATCTATCTATCTATCTATCTATCTATCTATCTATCTATCTATATGCATGTATACCTGAGTAAGAATGGTTAAAAATGAGTGTATTGTTTCATATGCCTTTACAAATTTCATCTATGAATCTAAAAAAAAGAATTCATGAGTATTACAAAGAAAATGGTGTGCTTTCTTTTATGTTATTTGAGTGACTTTCACATTTTTGCATATGTTAATATAACACCTAATAGCTGAATCCATGAAAAAGAATGAATGATTCATGTTTCTCAAATTCTCTATTCAGTACAAAGTCATAAATCTACACAGATTATTTACTGCATACAACAACAAATGTGTGTGTGTGTGTGTGTGTGTGTGTGTATAGACTGCAGGTCATATATAATTAGAGTGGATACAGCTCTCTCTCTCTCTCTCTCTCTCTCTCTCTCTCTCTTTCTCTCTCCTCCCTCTGCATTTATCATTTTACCGAGTACCTTGATTACATTTATTGTTTGTCAGTACATTGCTTAGCCAATTATAGTGGTTTGGCACATGTTTTCTTTATCATCACTGAGAATATAACAAGGGCTTTTGCTTATAGAAGATGCTTTTCTCATAACATTTACTCATGGGCCTGATCAATGCCTTTACTTTTGCAGAGGAAAGAATAGAGCAGCACGTTTTTGCTTTTAAGAACATGCTTTTGGCACACAGTTCATTGACACCCCATTAAAGTGATGTGTCTTCAGAATAAATTAGAGAGTGGCTCAGGGTCTACACTTGATATAATTAAACCACAAGCTTCATGATCCCAAATCCTTGTGGACTTGTCAACTGCATCCTGGACACAATACCCATGTGAGCATTCACTGACGTGAAGTCTCCAACCCCAAAGTGCCCTAAATTGGTCTGTGGCTTCACGGCTACATTGAATAACCAAATAGAAGCTTCTTTGATATACAGAGGACAAAATGCTAAACAGCAATGGGACCTTTGTAGATGTCTGGGATTGCTCAAAACATAATGAAATCCAGTTATTTGTTTCAGCCTTGGAGAAAAAGATAGTATGTTATTTTACTACTTAACATTATAGAATAATAAGAATCATTTATGAAGACATTCTTGTGATGTGAATAAGGATGTTTTAACAAGTTTTTTTCTCTTGCAACTTCCTGTCTATTTCATTGTCATCAGAGTGTGAAGAATGCAATGTCAGTGATTTACTTACTTACTTACTGCATGTTTACTAAATGCTATAGCATTTAATACTACATTTCTAAATATAATACAATCATCCTAATTTGAAAATATCGAAATTTAGGGACATTCACCTATGTGCACACCATTATTCAGCCAATCTTTGTAGAACTGGCTTACTCAAAGCCTCTGCATTTTTCTTTCTACAATGTGCAGGAGGGAAAGTATCTCATGATTCTCTACTACTCTACTACTCACACAGGTATGGCTGTGAGCAGACATGTGTAGGGGAAGGGTTCCCACACCAACTGCCAATCAGTTCTCAGACAGACAACAGCTGGGTGACCTACAGCCCAATTTTAACACTGATCAGGGTAAGTGTAGACTCCATATGTTGAAGTCTTAATCCCTTAACATTTTCCTCCACTTCAGAAACCAATAGCAAGTAATAAGTCTCCAGTAAACCCATAATTTCAGTCCAACTTGCCTACAAATTGGAGGTTCCAAAACTTTTCTCCTTGAATTTAGTGATATCCTAGATTAGCTCACAGGATCCAGGAAAACAGTTTTCTTAATATTGTCAATTTATTATGAAGAGCAAACATTAGCAGAAACTAGAGATCAATATGTATCAATTCCTTAACATTTCACAAACACGTTGCCCATGAAATAGTCAGAAAATGAGTGTTCTTTCCGTCAAAAATATAACAAAACTAGTTTGTAAAATATGAACTGTATCTAAAATACATTATGCAATTTCTTTCATTCTTGAACAATGCTATCAAAATCACTTCTACCTTTACTGATAGCTTTAAGGACCTCGTTAAGAAAAGGTAAAGGACATTATGTTGCACGTTGCAATACAGTGATATACTGAAGTGCTGTTTAGGATTATAGAAATGTTTATTTATAAGTAAAAGAATCCCATACTGATCTGTTTTTGAGCTCTGATGTCTGATTTGGAAATTGTTCTTTTTCCTTACTGTCAGATTTCAAGTTGTTAGTTTTGGTTGTTGTGTGTCTACCTCTAGGGGGCCTCCTCTGAACACAGCATCCCCTCAGCAGTTTAATTCATAAGAGTAATTAAGCTCTGAATGGGCTTCTGCTGGGTTATATTTCTAAAAAAGAGATGGGTATATCAACATAGTTTCTATGGTTATGTGTGTGAAATTAGGAGGAGAGAGTGTTGAGCAGGCACTATTTTTAACTAAGTTTCTAAACTATGGTCAAAACAATTATAATCTCTAGACTGGTGATTCACAGACAAGAGAGGTATACCTCTAGCTGAATTAATAAGAATTTATTAGGATGAAATGTGAAATCCAAACACTATCATATTGTTTAAATAAATCATGAGGCACCCATGTGTTGAAACACTATGTAGCAATTAAAACCATTTTACCAGAAGATTACTGGCATGGGTAAAATGTTTAAAATAAAAACCCAGTTATGTAATTGTATTAAACCAATAATGGAAAAATAATATGTGCATATGAAAAGGTAGAACCATCTACCATAAAAACAACAAAGATTATTACTGGTTATAGGATTAAGACCCAACTGTCAATAGTTATCTAAAATGAATAAGCAATAAATAGATCTAAAACTATATAAATACAAGGCAAAAACATACAAGTACCAGCACTAGAAATGATCATCCCTGGACTGTGCAGAGATTGGGGTGTGCAGAGGAAAAGTGCTTTGGTTTTCTTATTGTCCATTTTATGGTACTTTTTGACTTTAAAACATTATGAATATATAACATTACCTTGATGAAGCTAAATAAACTAAATGAAATTTAATTTCATCAGGAGAAATAGCCTTACACTTCAAATTTATTAAAATCATGAAATACTAAAACATTGATTTTTTCCTTCAAACTCTTCAAAAGAAGTAATTCCTATATTTAGATAACATAAAAAAAAATAATCATATATAGTCTATAAATAAGGTAAAATAATTCATATACATCATTCCTATATATAAACTTCTGGCTTCAAAATGAAAATACACCTTTCACAAAGCTGTACAATCAGACATATTATGGGCTTTGATACAAAACCACATAAATCACACATTTAACTAAATGGTCAACTTTTCATTCTAATATCAGTGAATCAATAATTTCTAATAAAATTAAATGACATATGGAAATAGAACTTCCCCTTTTTTCCAAAGGCCTATCAAAGCTACCCTGATATTTATGAAATATTTCTCTGTCAACATTTTTCAAAGATTTTCATTAAGGTGTGCTGCCTATGTCAATGGATTTTCAATATTTTTTTCAAAGATGTTTCCATTAAGACAGTTGTTCTATTCCAGAAACGTCCTAACTCCATTTTATTATTGAGTTTCTGTGCTGATATCTTAAATGACTAAACAAAAATAAAATCCATGTTCTTACAGTTCAATGTAATAAATGAATTACGATGAACAAAGAAAAATATTCAACAAAAATAATCTAACACTGACAGTATCACTATTACATCTTTATATCAGTACATACACACACACAGAAAACTTAGCTTTCTTTTGCTTTTTTGTCTTTTTTTGTCTTCTTTTTCTGACATAAAATATGTCTTTATGAAAAGGAAGGTGAGAAAGTATGCTAGGGCTTTGTCAAGAATAAATGATTCCTCATTTATGATTTTAAAGTATGGTCGTCAACAAAAACATTTGTAATGATTTATTAAGCCAGAGTAATAAGAGAATGAACTGGAGCAAATCAGTGTCAGTATTGAATATGAACATTTCAAGGGTGCTTTTAAAAAAAAATTATTTATTTATGCATATAAGAACTAGGGTGTAAGCCAGAGGTGTGGGGGGTGAGAGGATTCACCAGAGACAAAGTGGGAAACAGTAACAGGTAGATAGTCTACTGAAATACACTGGTAAAGGCAGCAGCAGGCAAGGCAGGAGAGGTCTGCTGCACCATGTGGGTCACCTCCCTGGCCAGCTGAGGATGGAACTCATGCTGCAATGGCTGGACATAGCTTGATAGCACCATCTTTAACCCCTGCGCCACTGGGTAGGCCCTCAAGGATGCTTTTTAAAGAGGTGTTTAGAAAGCTTGAGAGTATCAAAATTATAAATAACCAAAATATATAAACTTTTAAATTATTCATTTATTTAATAAATTAAACCATGATATTAAAGATCTAGAGATATGTATACTTTCCTGTTGAAACAGATTATAAAACTGATCCCTGGTGGTGCAAGGGGTTAAGCACAGCACTTTGAAGCAATCTGTAGCCTCTGTAGCTCCAACAGGGAGCAACCCATATGGCGCAGCAGACCTCTCCTGACTCGCCCGCTGCTCCCCTCAGCAGAACAGTCAGTCTGCCTGTTCTGTTCCCCACTCTGTCTCTGGTGAATCCTCTCACCCCTTCTGCACATCTGGCCTGTACCCCAGTTCTTGTATGCATAAATAAATAAATCTTTAAAAAAACTGATACAAGCAGAAACAATTAAGACAATGGAAAAGGAAAGAAAATAAATAATATTTAAAAAGAAAACAATCTTCCACAACTGTGTTCTGTCAAACTGTAACAAAAATAATTCAAATATAATCAATAATTACTTCAACAAATACTATTGAGCATTTTTCTGTGTCATTCACAGAGGTGCTGTGAATGTTGCGTAGAAAACCAGTCAAGGGTACTTCCTAAAAACTTACATTTGATATTACTTCAGGGTAAGGAAAGAGAGCAAGCAATTACAACTAAACTCCTACTTAAATGGCCCCATACCTTCCCACCCCCAGAAAAGTGAGAGTACCAATTTTGGAGAGAATACAGAGCAATGTGACTCACTTATTCCTAGTGGAAATATAAAACATTATAGTTACTTTGAAAGACACTTTAGCAGTTTCCTCAAAGCTAAACAAATTTTTACTATAAAATCCAACACTCACCTTCCTAGGTATTACCCAACTGATTTGAAAATGTCTGAGCTATATGAGCTATAATGTAAACTATGATCTTCAATTAATAACATTTACCATATTGCTTTACTCAGTGTAACAATAATAACACACCAATGCAGGACCTTAATAATAGGGGCAACTATGCATGTGTGGTAGAAGATTTGGCAGGAGCAAAGGGAGTCTGGGAACTCACCATACTTCCTATAAACCTAAAAGTACTTTATAAAAAATGTCTAAAAAAATCAATATTTTGTTTGCAATGATTTCCCATAATTCATCAAGTAATTAAAGGCAAAAGTCCATTTTTATTTCAATGAAAAAGACCAGTAAAAACAAGTGCTGGTGAGGCTATGAAGAAAAAGGAAACCCCTTACAGTGTTGGTGGGAATGTGGGCTGGTCCATGGCATGGAAAAAGGGATGACGTTTTCTCAAAAGATTAAAAATAGATTTGTCATATGACTCAGCATTTCTTCTCCTAAGTATCTATCCAAAGAATACAAAAACACAAATGTGAAGGGAACTGGCACCTCTGTTAATCACAGTTTCTAAAAGTTAAATATTAAGAGGTGGCTGACAAGAAGAGTTGTGGGTTATTAACCACCCAGGTTCAAGCATATTCTATTAATTTCTGACAAGTTATCAATAGCAGGAAAAAGTGACCCTGATGTTTTTACATGGATACATATACAAATGAATATTAACAAAATTTCTGTTAATGCAAAATACTCTCTCAAGTGTGATTATTAAAATTTTAGAGCTTAGATCTTTACCAACAGTTTACCAATCCTAAGACCATCACATATTGTATGAACTTGGTTCATGGCTTCACTCCTTCTATTCTTAGTTTTTTCACCTGTAAATGTCTCATAAAACCCTCTTGTATGGAATTATTATCAATGCATTTCAAATATTCTCTATGTGGTTGTTTCTATAATAAATGATGAACATATACTTTATTATTTTACTATGATTTTTCTTATCTTTTTGGGCATCATGATTTCTCTCTGTGGCAATTGTCAATAGTGTTCAATATAAACCAGAAAACCAATCACTAATTTGCCCTTAAAGCACTGAAGTAATAACCCTCGGAATTAGTGGAATAAAAGATTAGTATCAATGGGTTGATGTTTGCCACTTGCTAAATATCTTTCCAATAAGTGGATGCATGGTGAGTTAATGACTTCATTCAGAAAATCTTTACCGAGTATCTACTCTTTGCTCATGTGAGAGATGGAAATATAAATTATGAATTGGAAACAGAATAAGCAAAGCTAGCTAGGGGACCACCTGGAGAGTTTCAAATTGAGATTGCCGGCAAGCAGAGAGATGTGACTTAAATCATATTAGCTGGTCCACGCTTTTGCTTGCATGAAGGTAACCTAAGAAGTTTTACTCTACGAGAACTTTTAATTTGTGAATCCAAAGACATTTTATACCACACTATTCATCCATATAGTATAAATCTATGTATGGAGAAGTTATGTGACCTAGGATTACGTGAACAATCAGTAACACTGCCAGATATAGAAAACTCAAGGAATTCTAAATCCATGTGGCTTTTCAAGGATATTCTTGAGTATGTTTTATCCAGATGAAAATGAAGTTTTCAGGGAAGAACACTTTTTCACTCATATTTGCTGGATCAATTAATGTAGAGTGTCAGAATATAGCAAACACATTGGGATAGGTGTGCATTATACCAGAAGGGTTATAATATTAATTTAGTAAATGTTCTTCTAGAGGTGGACGGAAATTAAATTATCGTAGAGAAAGATTTTCACTTAAAAAGTAAATTATACATCTGACATAAGCTTATATGTCTGATAGGTTTATTCCAATGAGGCTCACACAGATGGCTATGTGTGGTATAAGCTACAGTTTTAACTGAAGTTTTATTCTGGGTTTTAAATCAATGAATTTAGGACTCTAAAATCACGATCCTATCTACTGAGTTATCTTCATTAACTTGGAGAAGTGGCAGGCCTGCTATTTCAGAATGCTTGTTAGGCAGTACAGAAGCATGATTCATAAGAGAAAGGCAGAGCAAGGAGTGCTAACATATGCAGTCCAGGCCAGTTGGTTCACATAGGCAACAGCCACAAACAATCATAAGAAACTCCATGCAGGAAAACAGTCCCATGTGGCTTGTCAGAACCTAGCTTAACAACCTTTTAGGTCACAGCATGAGCATTCCTTCTGGCCTCAGCTATGACCCTGGCTGACTCTTTTGACTGACTGTTTCTTCACTCATTCACCAATATCTCTTGGGTGGTCAGGGTGTGTCAAGCTATGTACTTTGAGCTTGGGATAGAAAATCTGTCAGAATTAGACCTTCTCTTCAAGCAATGTGAAGCCTTATGAAGAAACAAATATCTAAGAAATAATTACAATACCATGTGAAATGGTGTTATAATAGAGGTCTAGTACAAGGTTTTATAGAAACAGAGAAACAGAAGCAATTCATTCCAGAAAGGAAAATAGCTGGCAGTTGAGTGGGCCTTAAAGCACAAGCTTATGGGGGAGAGACCACTGGGAAAAGTAGATGATGAACAGGGTCAAGGTAGAGAAGTTCTGTGGTTATTTTGAAGACCCAAGTATTTTGTTTTATAATCATCCAATGACTGACATTTAAGTATTTGGTAGTACATATCATTTAGTCTTTTGATGAGTACATGTTTAATGCTGATCTTTGATATGATTAATTTGGAAACACCTTTGAGATTTTAAAGTATGTAACCTGAACCTGAAGTAGTCTTTTATTTCTAACTAGTGTAATCAGAATATTTCAGATATATTAGTAGTCTGACTTTTATGTTATGCTTCTGGCTTTAAGTAGCACATTTAAATTTGGAAAGGAAATTAGAAAGATGCTATCACAATGAAATAAAAACAAATATTCTAAGCATTGTTTAAAATTTATCACATTAATATAATAGTCATATCAGTGAGACAAAGACATGTTATTCCCCCAGAAAAATTGCTTCTAGGAAGGGCATGATTTTGAACAATGCATACCAAAATATAATCTTAACTTGAAGACATTCTATAGTTTTAATTAAACATTCATCAACTCACTCTATAAATTTGTCTTCAAAAATCCACACAAATCTATTTCTCTGGCTTTAGTGTTAAAGCTAATTAGAAAAAGATAAATAACACCAATTTACTCAATAATAAATGATTAAGATTGGTCAATAGAAACCACATTAAGACTTCATATATGAAGCAACTATAGATAATTCTTCTTCCTTATTAGAGAAAAATCAACAAGATGCTCATTTATGAAACAATTAAATTGGATACATTCTATTTGGAAGAAGGAACAGTAGAGCATTTCTGTTTGAAATGATTTATGAGTTTTAGAATTCTTAGCATGCATGGCAAGATGATGATCAGTAATAATTTCTTATTTAACTTAAGGGGAAAATTCCCTTATTTAACATAATAAATTAAACAGTTTTCTGAATTTTTAAAATATCTGTTATTTTAATATTGAAATGTATATCATTGTTATAATGTTGGAAAAGTAGATTAATACCCATTTTTGTAATACAACTCTTCTAAGTCAATGAGAAAGAAAATCTCTGGATTTGATGGACTGAAGAGAAATACAAAAAATTGATACATGAGCATATGCCTGGTTTTAAAGGTGAAACATAGAACTTAGAAAATAAAACAATAAAAATAACAAATGTACTTCAGGACCATCTTAAATTCTCAAACATTTTATATTACTCCATCTTAAAAGGTATGCAATATATTTAGACATTTAGATCGTATCCTTCAGTAGGACCTGTTTTATCACTTGAATAGTTCTCATCATCTTTAAGTGTAATTGACACTAATGGTATGCCTTTGGTAATCACCATCTTATTATTATCAGTCAACATTTATGAAGTCCCTACTATGTGCTACATGTTGATGTATTTTGTTCTTAAGACTTTTCCATCTACATGAACATAGCTTTACGTTGTATTATGTGCTCTGCTTGACTGCTACTTTTATTGAGATTTAATCCTCATTTTATTAATCATCCAAGGCAACGTCATATGAAATAGAAAATTACTGTGATTTTTATGGTGCATATGATAGCCAAAGAAAAATGAAAGGTAAAATGTAGCTCAAATAAATTAAATTATTTTTTACATAATGCAAATCAAGACAGAGAATATTTATCATGGTAAAAAGCTGATATAAGATGAAATATTTTGTTCATTAAACATTGTTTTAAATTCTCCTACATCCTGTTATTACTATGAAAGTTTATTTCTTAATGGAAAGTATATTAAAGTGTAGTGGCAATTTAACTTGGATTACTTTTTTCATAAGCAATGATGTCTTACCTACACAGAAAATAAATTCAATATGTAAGAAATGATGGAGGCTTTACAAGACCAGAAACTAGAGGTAGAGTAGAAATGATTAACATCATCTTTAATCCAGCTATAGAAATAAAAAATCCGGCCTCCCTGCTGGCACAGTGGTTTGAGCGCAGCTCTGTGAAGCTGTCCACAGCCTCTGCAGTGCCAGTTTGATTCCCGGCTGGCCAGGGAGATACCCACATGGCACAGCAGACCTCTCCTGTCTTGCCTGCTGCTCCCCTCAGTAGTGTCCTTCAGTCTGTCTGCCTGTTCTGCTCCCTGCTCTCTCTGTGGGTGAATTCTCTCACTCTCCCGCGCCTCTGGCCCGTACCCTGGTGCTTATATAAATAAATAAATCTTAAAAAAAAAAAAAAAAAGAAAAATCCATAAGCATGGTCTGGAGATGGGGCTATGGGGATTGTCAGTCATCACAAAGGACTGCTATAGAAAGTATCTGTAGTCAGGGACCAGAGATGGAAATATGGAGATTGAGGACCATTGCAAGAATCACCAGTCCTTGCAAATGAACCCAATCACACCCTAGAAGTGATTCATTGAACAACATATATAAAGCCTTCACCTGCCTGTGTCTGCATCTTCTGGGTAAATGTACCCTGTACTGCTGAAAGGGGAACTCTCTGGAACCTTCTCAGAGGTAACCCAAGGACCCTGCTCACTGACCCCAATATCTCATCAGAACCCCATCAAGAAACATGTCTTGGCAGACCGGGCATGCAGGGGAGCGCGTCGCTGGCACCGGCATTTTGCAGCAGGGACCCTTCTTGCTGGAGACGGTGTGAACCCAGCAGAAGGCTCACCAAGGAGACAGAGGTTAAGCTGGGAGGCTTGCCCACACCGGGCACCTTCTAGCCTGCAGTTCCAGCCCAGAGGGGAGCAGCACCCACCGCTGGGGCAGACTGGGCGTGCAGGGGAGCTCGTTCCCGCATCGCCATTTTGCAGCAGGGACCTTTCTTGCTGGAGACTGTGTGAACCTAGCAGAAGGCTCACCAAGGAGACAGAGGTAAGCTGGGAGGCTTGCCCATGCTGGGCGCCTTCTAGCCTGCAGTTCCAGCCCAGAGGTGGAGCAGCACCCACCGCTGGGCAGACCGGGCGTGCAGGGGAGCGCGTCGCCAGCACCGGCATTTTGCAGCAGGGACCCTTCTTGCTGGAGACGGTGTGAACCCAGCAGAAGGCTCACCGAGGAGACAGAGGTTAAGCTGGGAGGCTTGCCCACACCGGGCACCTTCTAGCCTGCAGTTCCAGCCCAGAGGGGAGCAGCACCCACCGCTGGGGCAGACTGGGCGTGCAGGGGAGCTCGTTCCCGCATCGCCATTTTGCAGCAGGGACCTTTCTTGCTGGAGACTGTGTGAACCAGCAGAAGGCTCGCCAAGGAGACAGAGGTAAGCTGGGAGGCTTGCCCATGCTGGGCGCCTTCTAGCCTGCAGTTCCAGCCCAGAGGGAGCAGCACCCACCGCTGGGGCAGACCGGGCGTGCAGGGGAGCGCGTCCCCGCTCTGGCATTTTGCAGCAGGGACCCTTCTTGCTGGAGACTGTGTGAACCCAGCAGAAGGCTCACCGAGGAGACAGAGCAGGGACCTGTCTTTGCTGGAGACTTGTGAACCCAGCAGAAGTTCCCCAGAGGAGCCAGTGGTGAGCTGGGAAGGTCGCCCAAGATGCCGGCCAGTACCAGCAACACAGTGTCACAAGGAATACGGCAAATTAGAAAACAGGCAGTAGGGAGTAGAAAAACAACATGCAACCCAGCAACTCCTCAGCAAAATAGCACACCACAAAAAGAAAATCATCTACCAGATTGCAACGACAGTAACTTGGAAGAACTTCTGAGCCTTCCAGATAGAGAATTTAAATTGCTGTGATTAAAAACTGACAGAACTCATAAAGGAAAACAATGATAAGGGGAAAATAATTAATGACCAGAAGAATGAAATTGAGTCCCTAAAGAGGGAAGTAAAAGAAATGCAGGAGATCAAAGAATTAATGGAGACGCTAAAGAACTCTGGGAAAAGCAGTGAAAGCAGAATAGATGAAATGGAAGAACGAATAAGTACTCTTGAAGACACAGAAATAAAAAGAACTAAAACAGAAAAGGAAGGAGAAGTACGAAGGAAAAAGACCGAAGAAAGACTTTGGGAACTATCTGACTCCATGAGGAAAGGAAATATAAGAGTTATAGGAATCCCAGAAGGAGAGGAGAGAGATGTAGGAACAGAGAAAATATTCATGGATATAATTGAAGAGAACTTCCCAAACACTAAGAAGGATCTGAAAATTGATATACAAGAAGCAAGAAGAACACCAAACTTCCATGACGAAAGGAAAAATACAGCAAGACACATAATAGTAAAGCTCCCAAGAATCCAAGACAAAGAAAAAATAATGAACTAACAGAGGGAAGAAACAGATAACATTCAAAGGGAAACCAATCAGACTGACATCAGACTTCTCTGAAGAAACACTACGGGCAAGGAGAGAGTGGAGGGACATAGTCAACAGACTCCAAGAAAACAGATGCCAACCAAGAATACTCTATCCCACAAAGCTCTCCTTCCTCTTTGAAGAAAGAATATGGACCTTCCCAGACAAACAGAAACTCCGGAATTTCATTGCGACTAAACCCCACTCCAAAAAATACTACAAGGAGTCCTAAAGCCAGAACCTCAGAGGGACGAATAACAACAAAAGAAGGCCAAAGAAAGTTATTAAAAGAATAAATAAATAAAATCAAAGGAAAGACAAACACAATGGCAAATACAGATGCTAACATATCAATACTAACTCTAAATGTAAATGGACTAAACTCTCCAATAAAAAGACACAGAGTTGCAGGCTGGATTAAGAAACAAAACTCAACCTTTTGCTGTCTCCAGGAAACACATTTAGCTGCAAAAAATAAAAATAGACTCAAAGTTAAAGGATGGAAAACAATTCTACAAGCAAATGGACCAAAAAAGAAGGCAGGAACAGCTATACTCATATCAGATAAAACAGATTTCAAACTTAAAAAGATAAAAAGAGACCCCAGTGGTCATTACATTATGATCAAGGGATAATACTTCAAGAAGAAATAACACTCATTAACATATATTCACCAACGAAGGAGCACCAAAATATATCAGACAACTATTGGCATCTCTGAAAACAGACATCAGAGAAAACACATACGTAGTGGGAGACTTCAACACACCACTATCAACAATGGATAGATCAACAAGACAAAAAATAAGTAAAGGACACTAAAGCTCTAAATAAGGATCTAGAGTGCTTGGCTTAACAGACATATATAGAACACTAAACCCAAAAAAATCTGAGTATACATTTTTCTCAAGCGCACACGGATCATTCTCTAGGATCGATCATATACTGGGGCACAAGACAAACATCAACAGATACACCAAGATTGAAATCATACCAACCATCTTTTCTGACCATGAAGGCATCAAACTAGAAATAAACCATAAAAGAAGGCAAGGTATTCTCCTACCTCGTGGAGATTGAAACCCACACTACTGGAAGTCCACTGGACTAACGAGGAGATAAAAAGAAGAAATTAAAATTCTTTGAATTGAATGACAAGGAGGACACCAATTTCCTAAATGTATGGGATGCAGCAAAAGCAGTAATAAGAGGAAAATATATAGCTATAGATGCTCACATCAAGAAACAAGAAAGAACTCAAAGAAACAACCTAATCTCGAAACTCAAAGATCTAGAAAAAGAACAACAAAAAAGCCCCAAAACCAGTAGAAGAAAAGAAATAATAAAAACCAAAGCAGAAATAAATGAAATCGAAACTAAAAAACAATCCAAAAGATCAATGAAACCAAGAGCTGGTTCTTCGAAAAAATAAATAAAATAGATAAACCCCTTGGCAGGCTCACAAGGGCAAAAAGGGAGAAAGCACAAATAAATAGGATAATAAATGAAAGAGGAGAAATCACAACGGACACAGCAGAAATCAAAAGAATTATTAATAACTACTATGAACAGTTATATGGAAACAAGTTAACAATCTAGAGGAGATGGACAAATTCCTACAACTCTACAATCACCCAAAGCTAGATAAAGAAGAAAATAGAACACTAACAGACCCAATTACAAGCAGCGAAAATTGAAATGGTAATCGAAAACCTCCCCAAAAACAAAAGCCCAGGACCTGATGGAATTTACAAATGAATTCTACCAAACATTCAGAGACGAATTGGTACCTATCCTTCACAAACTCTTCCAAAAAATTGAGAAGGAAGGTATAATACCTAACACAGTTCTATGAAGCCAACATTACACTAATACCAAAACCGAACAAGGACAACACAAAAAAAGAAAACTGTAGGCCAATCTCCTAATGAACACTGATGCAAAAATCCTCAATAAAATTTTAGCTATCAGAATCCACAGTGTATCCATAAGGTAATTCACCACGACCAAGTAGGATTCATTCCAGGGACACAAGGATGGTTTAACATCCGAAAATCAATCAACGTTATCCAACACATCAACAAAAAGAAATATAAAAACCATATGATAATATCAATAGATGCTGAGAAAGCTTTCGACCAAAGTGCAACACACCCATTCATGATAAAAGCCCTTGAAATTTTGGATACAAGGAACGTACCTCAACATCATAAAGGCCGTATATGACAGCCAACAGCCAGTATCATTCTCAATGGTGAAAGCTGAAAGCAATTCCATTAAGATCTGGAACAAGACAAGGATGTCCACTTTCACCACTGCTTTTCAATATAATACTGGAAGTCCTAGCCAGAGCAATAAAGACAAGAGAAAGACATCCAAGGAATCCAAATAGGAAAAGAGAAGTCAAACTATCACTCTTTGCAGATGATATGATAATATACATGAGAACCCCAAAAACTCCACAGAAAACTAATTCAACTCATCAATCAGTTCAGTAAAGTGGCAGGATACAAAATCAACACGCAAAAGTCAGTAGCCTGCCTATACACAAACATAAATCTGAAGAAGAAGAAATAAAAAAAACCACCCTTTTATTATTGAAACAAAAAAAATCAAATATTTGGGAATAATCTAACAAAAGAGAGTAAAGGACCTATATAAGAAACTATAAAACACTGTTAAAAGAATAGAAGAAGAACACAAAGAATGGAAAAGACATCTCCTGCTCATGGTTGGGAGAATAAACATTATTAAAATGGCCATCCTACCAAAAGCAATATACAGATTCAATGCTATCCCAATCAAAATTTCAATGTCATTCTTCAAAGAAATAGAACAATTATTGATGAAATTCATATGGAATCACAAAAAAACCCGAATAGCCAAAGCTCTCCTGAAAAAAAAAGAAGGGAATGGAGGCATCACACTCCCAGACTTCAAACTCTACTACAAAGCCATAATCATCAAAACTGCATGGTATTGGAACAAGAACAGACATACAGACCAATGGAATCGAATAGAAAATCCAGAAATAAACCCACAGATTTATGGTCAACTAATCTTTGACAAAGGAGCAAAAGACTATGCATTGGAGCAAAGAAAGTTTGTTCAATAAATGGTGCTGGGAAACTGGGTCCGTACTGCAAAGAATGAAGCTTGACCACTACCTCACACCATATACAAAAATCAACTCAAAATGGATTAAAGAACTAGACATAAGACCTGAAACCATAAAATACATAGAAGGAAATATAGGCGAAACACTACGTGATTTGCATATCAAAGAACATCTTTACAGCACAATCACCCAAAGCAGTGATAGTGAAGGCAAAGATCACAGCTGGGACTACATCAAATTAAAGAGCTTCTGCACAGCAAAGAGACAATAACAAAAACAAAGAGAAACCCACCAACTGGGAGAAAATTTTTGCACCCAACACTAATGATAAAGATGTTGATCACAAAATCTAAAAAGAGCTGATCAGACTCACACAACAAAAGAAAATAATCAGTCAAAAAATGGACAGAGGAACTAAAAAGAAACTTCTCTGAAGAGGAAATGCGAATGGCCAACAGGCATATGAAAAAATGTTCAACATCACTTGCAATCAGGGAAATGCAAATCAAAACTACATGAGATACCATCTCACACCAGTGAGAATGGCACATTATTAAAAAAAACTAGCAACAACAAATGTTGGCGAGGTTGTGGAGAAAAGGAACCTCTTTCTTACCACTGTTGGTGGGAGTGCAAACTGGTCCAAACCACTATGGAGACTGTGTGGAGATTTCTGGACCTACTAAACAGAGCTTCCACAGGATCCAGCATTCCACTCCTAGGT